>NC_133508.1:132069166-132684444 GCF_049354715.1 Callithrix jacchus
TAGGACTATATAAAAATACACTGAATACACAGTTAAAAATCTTCCAAAAGAGAAAATTCCAAGCCTAGATACTTTCACCAGAGGAATGTTACCAAACTTTTAAAGAAATAACACAAATTTGACACAATCTTTTCCAGAAAAAAAGTAGAAGGGAACACTTCCCAACCCATTTTATGAAGGCAGCATCACCCTGACACTTTCAAAACCAGAAAAACACAAGTGCAAGAATTTTTAGACATATCAATCTTTCACTAACAGAGAGAAAAAGAAAAAACACTCAACAAAGCAGCAAACTGAATCCAGCAATATATATAAAAGAAACAATTCATCCTAACAAAGAGGGTCTTATTCCAGGGAGGCAAAGCTAGGTCCATCCTCAAATATTATATAATCCATCATATTTACAGACTAAAGACAAAACTATATGATATCAAATAATGCAGAAAGACATTTAATAAAATCTAAGCTTTATTCATTTAAACCTTTATTCATTTAATCTTTATTCATAAAATTCAGCAAACTAGGAAAAAGAAATTTCTTAACCAGGTAAAAGGCATCTTCAAAGAACCTATAGGTATAACCATATTTTATGATGAAAGACTGAGTGCTTTCCCTCTAAGATGGAATAAGGCCAGCATATCTTCTCTTACCACCCCTATTTAACAGTGTACTAGAAGCCTTAGCGAGGGCAATAAGGAAAAAAAAATAAAAGGAATACAGATTGGAAAGGAAGATATAAAACTGTCCCTATTTGCAGGTAACATAATTTTCTATGTAGAATATCCCAAAGAATCTACAAAAAGCTCCTAAAACAAATAAGTTAGTTTAGCAAGGCTGTAAAATATAAGACCAACACACAAAAAAATCAATTGTATTTCTAAATATTAACAATGATAACAGCCAGGCACGATGGCTCAGCCACCGTGTAATCCCAGCACTTTGGGAGGCTGAGGTGGGTGGATTCTTTGAGCCCAGGAGTTCAAGACCAGGTTGGGCAAACATGGAAAAACCTAGTCTCTACAGAAAAATAAAAAAATTAGGTGGGCATGGTGGCATGCATGTGTAGTCTTAGCTACTTGGAAAGCTGAGGACTGCTTAAGCCCAGGAGGGTGAGGCTGCAGTGAACTGTGATCATGCCACTGCACTCCAGTCTGAGTGACAGAGTAAAATTCTGTCTCAAAAAACAAAAACAAATGAAAAAGCCCCCAAACCAATTAACAATGGGAATTTTATATAAAGGAAATCTATACATAGGCACATAAATTGTTTATGTGTATATACATATAGACCATTCACAATAGCCCCCCCACCCCATATACACATACATACATAGGATTAAATCGAACAAAACTTATTAAAGTTATGTTGAAAACTACAAAATGCTGATTAAAAAAACATCAAAGAGTAGTTAAGTAGTTGGACAGACAACTTCATGGGGTGGCAACTTTATATTGCTAAGATGCTACATATACAGTCAATTCTCCCCAGTCTGATCTAAAATTTAATACCAATTCCAACCAAAATGTTGGCAACAGTTTTTTTGAGATACTGACAAGCTGATTCTAACATTTTTATGGAAGGTCAAAGGATCTTAAATACTCAAACAATTCTATAAAAGAATAAAGCTGGAAGGCACACACTATGCACCTGATTTTGACTTGCTATAAAGCAAAAATAAGCAAGACAGTGGGGTTTTATAAAAAGGACAGCAAGTACTTCAGTGCAACAAAACAGAAAATACAGAAGTAGACACACACAAATATGGTCAACTGATTTTTATCAAGAAGCAAAGGCAATTTAATGAAAATGGCATAGTGTTTTCAACAAATGGTATTGAAACAAGTGGACATTTGCATTTACCATGTTTTTTATTTTTTCTGTTTTATGTAGTTTTGACATCTTAAAAAGCAAGCTGGCTAGTCAGAGACTGACTCTCCCTGGGCTAGCTAATTCCTAGAGATAGCCAAGGGCTCAGCTAGGATATCACAGCTTTCTTGTGCAAAGCAACAAGTCCCAAGTCTATAGATCCAACCACCTCCTTCTCTAACTCTTACACACAAAGCCAATTATTTCCTCTGCGATAAATCATCCCGGGGCCAGGTACCAAAAAACTAGAGACCATCCCTATTGTCCAAAGTCCACAGAAATTCAAACTAGCCAATCCTAAATTGTTTACCTTGCCTTTCCTGAGGAAACCCCAATAAAAACTTACTCAGCTTTCCTTTCATCCCTGCTTATGCTTGTCAAACTTGGTATTTCCCTTGTGGCCCTCTGTGGATTGATGTGTCCCCTTCTCTTGGGAAGTCTAAGTCATAAGTCTTTCTCTCAATAGCAGTGACCTCTCTGTGTCACTCCGATACAGTAAAATCCTGTGGGTATAATTTTATTATAACATCCATATGATAAAAATGAACCTCAACCTATACCTTAAACCTTATACAAAAATTAACCCAAAATGGATCATCTATCTGTCTACATATGAAGCTATAGAACTTTTAGTAGAAATCATAGGATAAATCTTTATGACCCTGGGTTAGGTGAAGCACTCTTAGATATAACACCAAAAGCATGACCCATAAAAGAAAAAACTGATAAGCTGGATTCCAACAAAACTAAAATCTTTTGCTTCCCAAAGACACTGCTAAAATGATAAAAAGAGAAGCTCCAGAATGAGAGAAAATATATGCAAATTCAACAATAAGAAAACAAACAACTCAATTTTTAAAATAGCTAAAATATAGCTTGTAAATAAGCCCTTGAAAAGATGCTCAATATTGTTAACCATTTTTAGAAACACAAATTAAAACCACAATTAGATAACACACCTATTGGAACAGCTAATATTTGAAAACAATGACTGACACATGTCAGGGACACAGAACAACTACAATTCTCATACACTGCTGGTTAGAATGAAAAATATCATAGCCACTCTGGAAAAGTTTGGTAGTTTCTTATAAAGGTAACCATACATTTAGCACACTAACCAGTAATCTCATTCCTGGTGTTTACTTGAGAAACAAGAAAACCTATGTTCAACAAGAAAGTATAAGAAAATATTCTGTAGCTCTACTCATAATCACCCCAAATTGGAAACACCACAAATGTCCAACTAGTGAATGGATAAACACTGTAGTACAGTCATACAACGGAATTCAGTAATAGAAAGAAACAACCTATTGATACATGCATAACATTGATGAATCTCAGAGGCATTATGCTGAGTAAAAGAAACCAGTCAAAAGGTCATACACTATATGTTTTCATATATATGACAATCTGGAAAAGACCAAACTAATAAGGCAGAGAACAGATCAGTACTTGCCAGGGGGTTAGGAGTAGGCAGAGATTTGGACTACAAAAAAAGTAGCATGAAGGAATCATTTTTAAGTGATAGTATTGTTCTGAATCCTGATTGTGGTGGTACTTAACACAAATTTATAAATGTTAAAACTTGTGGACTATACATGAAAAAAAGTTTTTTGCATGTAATTAATTTTATGAAAAACATTTTAAATAGTAAATAAAAATATTTGAGAGCAGAATGCTTTGTCTCCAAACAAATAATTTGGTTCAGTTTCAATATTTAATTCACTCCAATTCTGAAGAACACATCTCAGAGCACTGACAAAAGTTTCAAGGGCCAAAGCAATTTTGTCAGCCAAACCAAGAAAAACGGTGGCTTAGAGGCAATTTTAAACTCTCAGACTTCAATTTTAACTAAACAAACAATCAATTCAGAGAACATGGGGAAAGGCAGATCAAAAGTAATTCAAACTGTATGTCACTATGAAAAACTGAAAATTAATTTGCAAACTCAACACATTTCATTAACCTCAGAATCTAAACCCTGTAAGAATCATAACTTATCAGGCATAACTTCCCCTTCTACAGATACATAGACTTCTATTTCTTTCTTTATTTTTTGTTTGAGATGGAGTCTTGCTCTGTCGCCCAGGCTGGAGTGCAGTGGCACGATCTCGGCTCACTGCAATCTCCACCTACCAGGTTCAAGTGATTCCCCTGTTTCAGCCTCCTGTGTAGCTGGGACTACAGGCACGCACCACCACACCCAACTAATTTTTTGTATTTAGTAGAGACGGAGTTTCACCATGTTGGCCAGATGGTCTCGATCTCCTGCCCTTGTGATCCCCTACCTTGGCCTCCCAAAGTGCTGAGATTTAAGGCGTGAGCCACTGTGCCTGGCCTGTTTCTTTTGTTAGTGATTAATTCCTCTGGAGTGAGTAATCATGATACCTCACTGTAACCTCAAACTCTTGGGCTCAAGTGATCCTCCCACCTCAGCCTCCCAAAGTGCTGGGACTGATTACAGGTGTGAGCCACCATGCCTGGCTTGACATTCTTTTCTTTTGCCTTCAAAATACTGAAGAAATTACTTACAGCTTTAAGGGTAAGATCACACTGGAAAACAAGCGTCCGGAGTTGCGTTAAAATTTCTCTTTTGGTATTTTCTAGATCATTTCTTCTTTCTTCAACATTTGTGACACAAACTTTGTAAAGTTCATTTGCTTCTTCTACCTTCATGAATATCACAGAAAAGAGTAACACCGATCACTAAAATTTATATTTTAAAACAAATATTTACTATAGTAAAGCTAAGTTGAAATATCTGAAGATTCTCATATATTCTGTTTTCAAAAGACTATTTCTAAAGAAAATCTGTTCTGGTCAGTGATTCAAAGGCACTTGATTTCAACGAACAGCCATGGCCATGTACAATTTATAATTAGTACATTGTCTATAAAATAAATATTCACTTCTATCTGAAACAGCATATTATATTTATATTTACTATTTTCTATATAATCTTACAGAATTTGTTTGTAAAATTACATTTCATCAGTAACACAAAGCTTTTGCCTATCCTTGCTATCAGGTGCCTGAATTAGTACACATATACACACACACTTGCCTAAAAGGTGAACTTTCTTATTAAGTAAAATATAAATATATATCAAAAAATACTGCCTTCTCTAAGACATTCTTTCACAAACTCCAAAATTCAGGTCTCAGCAGAGTAGTTCTCAAAATCTGGATCCTCACCAAAAGTATCAGTACCACCTGAGAGCCTGTTAAAAATGTAACCTGCCTGGGCCCCTCTGTTGACCTACTAGATCAACTCCAGGGGATGGGCTTAGCCATATTTTAACAAGCCTTTCCAAGTGATCCTGGCAGACGCAGACCTTTGACACCAAACTCCTGGCAGATTATTGCTAATTCAATTTGCAAATAAAAAAGAAAAAGGTTGTTACTTTTTGGAGCGCCTCTTCTTCCAACCTTCGCTTTTTTTCTAGTTGCTTGTTGAGATTTTTTGCTAATCCACCACTTGAAGACAGATGTTCCTCTTCTGCACGAAACATGGAAGACTTTGCTTTCTCATATTCATCTTGACGTTGCATGCATAATAATTTTGCCTTTTTGAGAGCATTCTCTGCTTCAAGCTACACAAAAGAGTATTCAACACAGAATATTAAAGAAATCCTACTGAACAAGTGTCTTTAGCATATTCAGCAAGATAACTAGTTAAGACAATATTTCAGAAAAATGAGAGAAAGTCAGTATATACTGCAGATTATTTTAGATGTTCTAAAATATGAAACTCCATTTTAATACTAACCATTTTATTTTGCTCCTGTTTCCAAAGTTCTTTTATTTCTTTCCTTTGTTTTTCCATTTCATTTTTCCTTCCAAGTAGAGGCTGTGAAGGGTATTTAAAAAGGAAAAAGAAAAAAGCAATTTTCTAAAGGCATACTATTGTTTAAAAAAAAAGTGAACTATATAATTAAATTAATCTTTACCTGCACAAATTTGTTAGCCTGGAGAGCTGCAATTGTCTGTTGTAAAAGGTGACTGCTCTCTATATCATTAAGAAGAGCATTAGTAAATAGAGACTGCAGTGGCATGAACTCCTAAAATTTAAAATTAAAAAGTAAATTTTACAATAGAAATGGCACTAGAATTCCAAACACATCACTACTTTTCTTCAAAAAGGGAAACTAAGTTTAGACTTTTGCCCCCACAAAAATAACTAGTTATAAACATGACTATGAGAAAACTATAGAAGAAAATGAATTATAATTCATTATAAAACTGGTTAGCAAAAGTAGTAGCTATCAAGACAATCAGTATTTGTATAAAATTGTAAATTTCCAGCCAGGAATAGTGGTTCACACCTGTAATCCCAGCACTCTGGGAGGGTGAGATGGGCAGATTACTTGAGCTCAGGAGTATGAGACCAGCCTAGGTTTCACCATGTGAAACCCCAACATGGTGAAACCCGATCTCTGCAAAAATATGCAAAAATTAGCCAGGCACGGTAGTGAGCACTTATAGTCCCAGGGATTCAGGAGGTTGAGGTGGGAGGATTGCTTGAGCCTGGGGGGACAGAGGTTGCAGTGAGCTGAGATCATGCCACTGTACTCCAGCATGGGTGACAGAGTGAGACCCTGCCTCAAGACTAAAAAAAAAAGGTAAATTTCCTAGATTTTTTCATAATGGAATCCATCTAAACTTAAAATAATTTTATTTTGTCAATAAAAACATCAGCATTTAAGCACTTTCCTATATTAACTGAAATATTCTGATTTTGCAAGGCATTATTGGGAGTTCATGAGTAGTTTCTTATTACAGAACCCTAGAAGTTCACAGAACACTTACCTGAATTCCAATGTTAGTTCTAGTTGCCTCTGCCAACTTGACCATATTTCTAGTAGACTCCAATTCTGAAAAGTTCAAAGAGGGTATCAGAAGGAAAAAAAAAATTATTTCCCCCCTCTATACTCTAAAATTACTTGTAATCCCACAATTAAAAATTGATAACAAATATTAGTGTGTATCAAGATATAATACAACAATACTTAATTAATTAATTTATTTAAAGAGGCATGGTCTCACTATGTTGCCCAGGCTGGCCTTGAACTCTTGGGCTTAAGTGATATTCCAGCCTCAGCCTCAGGAATAGCTGGGATTACAAGTGTAAGCCATGATGCACAGCTCTTAATGCAGCAATTCTTAATTCTGAGTGCTCATCAGAATCAACCGGGAAACATCTTCAGACTATATTTGCCTACATTTTACCTCTTTGAAGGATAGGACCAAGGCTTGTGTACTGTCCTTCTACAAGACGATTCAGGTGATTCTGATTAGCATTCTCTATTGTAAGGAAATAATACAGTAGAAGGAACACAGACTTTGGGTAGATTCTGTACTCTTCCAGTTATGCTACATGACTGTAAGCAAATCTGCTGTATGACCCTAGAAAATGTCCTGTCTTGTCTCTCTCAGCTGTAAAATAGGGAAAATAATTCTTTTCCCTATGAAAAACTATGAAAACATTTTGACAACTGTAAAACACTGGGGAAATATTAGCTATTAAAATGTTTCTTCTCTGCTTCGATTACCTTCTACTCATACATCTATTGTTGCTATTATTTCCTGTTGCCATATTATCTGATTGCATTTCTTTTTACACACTAGAGTGCGACTTCTTTGAAGGCAGAGACAGTATTCTCAGCATTCTATTTGTCTTCATGTCCCAAGGTCTAGTAACTGGTCCACAGTAAATAATAATTATATCTAGTGTAAGAAGAGTCTTTTCTATTTCACGATGAGAAACTGGACAATGGTTTTATTCATTATACTGTAACAGCTACTAATCTGGAATTCTATTACTTATAATCTATAAAAATATTAAATAAACAATTTAATTATTATACTCTAAATTGGATGCTTCCAAGAGCAACTCACCCAAGTTAAGCTTTTTTTCAACCCATGAAACTATGTTCTTAGTATATTTTGACCAGGTTTTAGCATATGACAAAGCCAAGTCTATAGAGTCAGTGTTCTTTAACAGCACGCTGTCTAATTCTAAAGGAGAAAAATTTCCTGAAAACAAAAATATCAAGGTAAGTACATGTTAAATGTGATCACATCATAATTCTAAACAAGCACTCAGATCCTAAGATGTTCATCAATAAAAACTATTAAAAAAAATACAAGTGACAAATTTACAATTAAAAGGCCAGAGTTTAAATCTAAATTGGTTTCAAACTATCATGTATTTTTATCTTAAAATGTATTTCTATTATTCAAGTTAAAAGCTTTATACAATTATTGATCAGTCTATATCTCACATTATCTATCTACTCTAGCAGGTTATTTCCCTTAAGCTTTATATGTAAAACTTTACATATCATTTTGCATTAAAAATGAATACATTAGGTTACTAAGCAAGAAGAGATTAAGTAATCCAGAACATTTATAGAAAGTAACTGCAAGAAGTTTGACAAAAGTTATAAAAACCTTGATCATTACCTTTCTCACTGGATGAGTCCACTGATTCCACAGAAACATTTTCAAACGACTTAAGACATGGAAAAAGATAAATTTATAATTAAAGAAGAACACAAATCTTTGTTTCAGAAATTTTTTGCCCCAATTTATTACTCTTACATAATTCCTGCTAAAGAATTTCAAGTATTTAAAACTTAAAGGGCCTGAGAAGTCTGTTTAAGTGCCAGAAAACTTCATAAGAATTTTACAGCTTTCTACAACAGCAGTTCCCAAGATCCAAGAATGAACAACCTCTCTGTTTATTAACAGCATTAGTCAACATTCACGAATCCCTTCAAAACTTTAAATTTTGCAGATAAAATATTAGTCAAGAAGTTAGAGAAGCAATGCAAATACATTGCTATCTAAACAGAAGACACAGATCTGTCTCTTCCTGTCATCTTTTATCATTTTACTATATGATAAGCATGTCTCTGAAAGTCTGTTAGATAGCTTAGCACAAAACTTTCTGTAATGATGGAAATGTTTTATATCTGTACTGTCCAATCAAATAGCTAATAGCTCCATGTAGCTACTTGAACATTTAGAAAGTAACTAGTGCAACTATGAAATGAATTTTTAATTTTATTTAACTATTATAATTAAATTTAAAGAACTACATGTGGCTGGTGCTCCTTCATTGCACTGTACTGGAAAACATCATCAACCAAAATTTTGAGATCTTAAACAAATTTAATTGATTTAAGTTGGGCAATACAGGGTATACAGGGATTCAATGCAAAAAGAATCAAGGAGACCCGGGTCTGAGGCCTAGCTCCATTATTATCTGTATAACACTGGGCTACATATTTAAGTTCACCTAACTCTGTTCGCTCTTCTCTAAAAGGGGGATAAGAACACTACTTTCGAAAGGCTGTTTTAAGAATTAAGATGATGTAGGCTTAGCGCAGTGCAGGATACATAGTAACCACTATTAAATATATTGCAACAACCCAGGTGTGTGGCTCATGCCCATAATCCCAGCACCTTGGGAGGCTGAGGCGGACAGATCACCTGAGGTCAGGAGCTCAAGACCAGTCTGGTCAACATGGAGAAACCTCGTCTCTACTAAAACACAAAAACTAGCCAGGTGTGGTAATGTACGTCTGTAGTCCCAGCCACTTGGGAGGCTGAAGCACAAGAATTGCTTGAATCCAGGAGGTAGAGGTTGCAGTGAGCCGAGATCACGCCACTGCACTCCAGCCAGGTGAAAGAGACAAAGTTCTGTTTCCAAATATATATATATTGCATTTATTTATTTGTTTGTTTACTTTTGAGACAGAGTCTCACTCTGTCACTCAGGCTGGAGTGCAGTGGCACAATCTCGGTTCACTGTAACCTCTGCCTCCCAGGTTCAAGTGATTCTTGTGCTTCAGCCTCCAAAGTAGCTGGGACTAGAGACACATACCACCCTTCCTGGCTAATATTTGTATTTTTAGTAGAGACTGTGTTTCACATGTTGGCCAGGCTGGTCTCGAATTCCTGGCCTCAGGTGACCCACATGACTCACCCTCCCAAAGTGCTGAGATTACAGGTATGAGCTACTGTGCCCAGGCTGCAACTATTGTTTCTAAAGTGTATTTTTCAAAACCCTTTATCAAAGTAATTGTATTATTAGGATTATATATCATCACAGCTTTTTTATTCTAATCTTTAAGACAAATTAAAACCTTCATTAAAAAAGGTACAAAAGAAAAAAATTTTTTTTTCTATTAAGAATTAGTATAATATGTATGCACAATAGAGGTACAGAAACAGGAAATATGATTCACACCTAAAACTTAAATATGTTCAGTGTCTTGCCATACAGATAAAATGTTTTATGTTCTGAAGTAGTAGCAACAGTTTGAAAAAATGAAATTGAGAAATAATCAGGAATAATAACAAAATATTTAAACATCTTAAAACTTTTCATCATTCTCCTTCATTTGTCAATACATGGCTTTAGAAACAGTCATAAGTTTTGGTGATATTGTAATACATATAACAAATGCCTTAAATAGTCATTTTTTTGTATCATTTAAGAAGGATCTGAAGTTTTTATAATAATACAAGTCTCTGGTACATTTCAATATATTTAGGATGTGTGTGTGTGTGTGTGTGTGTGTGTGTGTGTTTTAAGAGACAAGAGTTTCACTGGCTAGAGAGCAATACACAATCACAGCTCACTGCAGCCTTGAACTCCTGGGCTCAAGTGATCCCCCTCTCAGCTTCCCTTTCAAGTAGCTGAGACTGTAGACTTATGCCACCACACCTGGCTAATTTTTTGTAGGGACAGAGCCTCAATCACATTAACTCAGCTGGTCCTGAACTCCTGGCCTAGTGATTCTCCCACCTTGACCTCTTAAAGTGCTCGGACTATAGGTGTGTGCTGCCACACCTGGCTAACTTTTTGTAGGAACAGGGTCTCAATCATGTTAAACCAAGATGGACTTGAACTCCTGGCTTCAAGTGATCCTCCCACCTTGGCCTCTTCTAGTGCTGGCACTATAGGCATGAGTCACCATACCTGGGCCCAAATATCTGTTGAAATCTTTTTTGAATTTGATCATCCTTAAAAGAAAATGATCAACACAGGTCCCTGATAAAGTTTTTTAATGTTGTTTGCATTCAGCAAAGAAGTTTAGTCAACTAAAATATTACTACCATAAACCTTTAAAGAAATATTATACATACATTCCTTATATTGTTATTCCATAGCAATTTTTCTTACAACTGAAAACCAGAACCCCAATCCTGTGAGATACTTATAGTGATCCTCTTATGGAGAATTGGGACCTAGAGGGATGTTAACAATTGTTTCCTGGTAACAAACAAACTGGAGAATATGTGAGAAGATTAACACCCTCTCTTTATTTCTTGCACTGTTTTCCTAAGTTTTCACTAGTCTATAAGATCTGTGGCAATGTCAGGAGGAAAAAATGGCTAATTATTAACATTCTGGACAATACGACACAGATTCATTACATAAGATGCTATAAAATTATCAGATATGTTCTTTTAACATCATAGTTTCACTCTTAAAAAATTAAACTATTGTTCCAGAACCAGACCATAAATTATGCTATTTACAACAGACTGGTTTGTCTTCTTGAAAATACAGTAATTTCTAAAGTAAAAAACCATCAGAGTAATGCTGAGATTAAGAATAGGCATTAGTTGAAATATAGATTAAAAACATTAAAGACTTGGCTTTCACATAAACTTAACTTACCTTCATTTCTCGAGAAACAGGCAGTCGCAATAATGAATCATTGCCTACATCTCCCATAAGAAAGTTTGTAAGGCTATCCAGGGAGGTTAAAAAAAGAAATAGAAATAAAAAGACAAGTCATCACAGTTCTTTGTGACAGGGTTTACATCCGACATGTTATCTAAAATAATTTTTAAAAAATAGCCTTAGAAATAAACCCCTAGAAATCTGTTGACATAAGCCAGTCACTTGCAAACAGATGTTGCTTCTAAATAACTATAAAAATACCTTCAAATATAGTAATAGGGCCATACAGAAGGTAATTTTTCCAAAGTTGTGATATTTAATACTATTTGATACTTCATTTCCCATATATCTTACTGGATAATGCAACATACTCTAACACACCTAGGCCCAGTTGCTTTAAATGGCAGTCCTCTACTTACATATTTCCAAAAGTGAATGCCAAAGTTTCAATAGAAGAAAACACTTCTTGGAAGAGATCGTTTTTGTTTTCTTCATTAACTTCTGTGAAGTTCACAGCTGTAAGAAAAAGTTGGTTACAATAAAGAAAAACATACTTTAAAATAGATTTATACAGAATCATTTAATCCTTTAAAACCATCATTAGTTCAAGAAGTATTAGAAGATTCAGAAACTGAAAAACTTAAAATACAAAATGGACATGATTGTCAAATTCTTCATTATGAAATTCACACAAAAGAATCAGCTTGCATAAAAGCAGTTAGCATTCCAAACTGACTACTCCATGGATTACATAATTTCACACATCTAAAAACTGACTCAATGTGAAATCAACCAGTGTTGGAGTCAGGGTCCAGGTTATACCAGACCTCTCGATTATTAAGAGTGTTCTGTGCTATTTTCTCTTCCTTACTGCTTTCTGATATTTTTTAAAAACAGCCAAACACACATTTTTACTATGAATTAGCAATAATTAAAGTCATTCATATATATATACATATGAAGTCCTTGCATATCTATCTATCTATCTATCTATCTATCTATCTATCTAGCAGGCCATAAGTAAATAGGAATTTTAATTTTCCAAATCAGAGTGTTCTTTTTTTAAATGTGATATGCTTTGTTATAGGTTTTATGCTGTGTCACTCATATATATATATGCTGTGTCATACATTTATACAGAATCATTTAATCCTTTAAAACCATCATTAGTTCAAGAAGCATTAGAAGATTCAGAAACTGAAAAGCCTAACATACAAAATGGACATGATGGTCAAATTCTTCATTATGAAATACACACAAAAGAATCAGCTTGCATATATATATATGAATGACTTTATATACATATGACACAGCATCACAGCATAGATACACATATATATATGAATGACACAGCATGAAATCTGTAACAAAGCATATCACATTTAAAAAAGAACACTCTGATTTGGAAAATTAAAATTCCAATTTACTTATAGCCTGCCTTATTTCTTATAACAGGCTCTTGGGCTCTGAGGTCCATGATAATTGACAAACAGCCTTTTGTTTATAATAGAGATATTCTAATGTTTTGCATTTTGTTGAAGCAAATTATGAAACATAACTGAAAAAGATCTTATTTTAACTTCTGTATGCACTATTGTTAAAAGCCCAAACATAGTTTACCAAGACAAAGTCTGGAGGTGGAATTGGCAATTTTTTTTTAACGTAACCGGCACAACTTGGGCTATGTATAAAAAGTAACTGGTTCCCTGTATTGTACCTCCCTAGTATTCCTGCCAATAAAGGGAAGGAAGAGAAACCTTCTGAAGAAGAAGTCATCCTCTGCTTTAAAACAGAGTTGTCCACATCCTCTCCAGCATCTGTTGCCTCCAGATTTTTTAATGATCGCCATTCTGACTGGCGTGAGATGGTATCTCAAAGCAGTTTTGATTTGCATTTCTCTAATGACCAGTGATGATGAGCATTTTTTCATATGTTTGTTGGCCTCATGTATGTCTTCTTTTGTAAAGTGTCTGTTCATATCCTTTGCCCACTTTTGAATGGGCCTGTTTGTTTTTTTCTTGTAAATCTGTTTTAGTTCTTTGTAGATTCTGGATATCAGCCCTTTGTTGGAGGCGTAGATTGCAAAAATTTTTTCCCATTCTGTTGGTTGCCTATTCACTCTAATGACTGTTTCTTTTGCCGTGCAGACGCTGTGGAGTTTGATTAGGTCCCATTTGTCTATTTTGGCTTTTGTTGTCAATGCTTTTGGTGCTTTGGTCATGAAGTCCTTGCCTATGCCTATATCCTGAATGGTTTTGCCTAGATTTTCTTCTAGGGTTTTTATGGTGCCAGGTCTTATGTTTAAGTCTTTAATCCATCTGGAGTTAATTTTAGTGTAAGGTGTCAGGAAGGGGTCCAGTTTCTGCTTTCTGCACATGGCTAGCCAGTTTTCCCAACACCATTTATTAAACAGGGAATCCTTTCCCCATTGCTTGTTTTTGTCAGGTTTGTCAAAGATCAGATGGTTGTAGATGTGTGGACAGGGAAAATGTGGCACATATACACCATGGAATACTATGCAGCCATAAAAAACTATGAGTTTGTGTCCTTTGTAGGGACATGGATGAACCTGAAAACCATTATTCTCAGCAAACTGACACAAGAACAGAAAATCAAACACTGCATGTTCTCACTTATAGGTGGGGGTTGAACAATGAGAACACATGGACACAGGGAGGGAAGCATCACACATTGGGGTCTGTCGGGGGGAAATAGGGGAGGGACAGCAGGGGGTGGGGAGTTGGGGAGATATAGCATGAGGATAAATGTCAGATATAGGTAATGGGGAGGAAGGCAGCAATTCATACTACCATGTGTGTACCTATGCAACAATCTTGCATGTTCTTCACATGTAACCCCAAAACCTAAAATGTAATAAAAACAACAAAACAACAACAACAAACAGAGTTGTTTTTAATCTTGGCTGCACATAGAATTACCTGGGGAGTTTTATTAATAAAAACAAAGTGTGGGTCCCACTATCCAAGATTCAGATTTCATAGGTATGTGGTGAAGAAGATAGTTTTTTGCAAGCTTTCTCATTTGATTCTAATATGCAACAAGTGTTGGAAACCAAGAATTCCTAGGTAGGAATGAATTAAACTTCAAGCCTATAAATGCCATGAAATTGCAACCAAAATTTTATATGCATAAGCCTCTGTAGATTGGCAGGTGAGGCAAAGATATGTATCCTTCATCAGATTCTTCTAAATATCACCGATACAAACAGGAAGTTACCATTGTGAATATGGTTCTTAAATAATGAGCATTTAAAGAACATTCTCAGACTCTCAGATTCTCAGAAAAAATATTCTTCTGCTCTGACCAACATGGATAAACAGATGATATTTCTACCTGAAACAACTAAAAGACACTCAAATCAAATACAAGAAGTAGGCCGGGTGTGGTGGCTCATGCCTATAATCCCAGGGCTTTGGGAGGCCAAGGCAGGAGGATCACTTGTGGCCAAGAGTTCAAGACTGCAATGAATTATAATTGCACTACTGCACTCCAGCTAACTGACAGAGCAAAACTTTCTCTCTTTAAAAAAAAAAAAAGAAAAGAAAAACTAAAGATTGTATACAAAGGACATTGCCAGGGATAAAAAGAGTCATCTATAATTACGAAAGCATCAATTCATCAAAAGGACATAACAGCCAGGTGCAGTGGCTCATGCCTGTAATCCCAGCACTTTGGGAGGCTGAGGTGGGCAGATTGTCTGAGCTCAGAAGTTCAAGAGCAGCCTGGGCAACATGGAGCAACCCCAATCTCTACTAAAAATAAAAAAATTAGCCAGGCAATGGTGGCACAAGCCTGTAATCCCAGCTACTAGGGAGGCTGAAGCATGAGAACTGCTTGAACCCAGGAGGCAGAGGTTGCAGTGAGCCAAGATAGCACCACTGTGCTCCAGCCTGGGCAACAGAGAGAGACTATGTCTCCAGAAAAAAAAGGATATAACAATTTCATACATTTATGCATCTAATAAGTAGAGCTTTAAAATACTGAAAAACACTGCAACAAGACACATGTAAATTCACAGTTATAACCAGTGATTTCAATAACCCTTCTCAATAACTGACAGAACACGTAGATGGAAAATAAGTAAGCCTAGGGAAGGTTAGAACAACACTATGAACCACCTTGACAACATAGACATTTATATAATACTCTACCAAAAAAGCAAAACAAATGTTCTTTTCAAATGTGCACCGAATATCATTACCAAGATAGACTATATTATGGGCCATAAAACAAATCTTGATGAGTTTAAAAGAATTCAAATGACGCAAAATAGGTTTTGTGAGAAAATGAAATTAAAAACAACAGAAGGATCTCTGGAAAATATCCAAATACTTAGAAACTAAATAACATACTTTTAAATAACCCAGGTTTCAAAGAAGAAAAAAGGAAATTAAAAAATATTCTGACCTACCACTTTGGAAAGCCAAGGCGGGTGGATCACCTGAGTTCAGGAGTTTGAGATGAGCCTGGGCAACATGGCGAAACCCCATCTCTACTAAAAATATAAAAATTAGCTGGGCATGGTGGCATGCTCCTGTAATCCGAGCTACTTAGGAGGCTGAGGCAGGAGACTGTAGTTGGACAAGTTCACACGACTGCACACTAGCCTAGGTAACAGAGTGAGATTCCATCTCAAAACATTAAAAAAATATTTTGCAGAATAAAAATAAAAGGACAACATATCAGAATTTGTAAGGGTGACCAGGAGGCACAGGTAAAATGCTTATGTTAGAATTTTCCAATTGTACCATTGTTTATTATACAATCATACCTCAATAAATCTGTTCATAAAAAATCACTGTAGACTTTAAATCGTAATTTATAACATAATACCATAAAAAATGTAAATTTCCTAACTTTAACGTGTTAAAAATAGTTTATAATAACACAATCCAAAATTATATAATTATTCTTACTTTCTTATATTTTTTTCATCACACTAAACATGACTGAGAGATTAAAAAATAATATTTGGGAGGCTGAGGCAGACAGATGATGAAGTTAAGAGATTTAGACCATCCTGGAAAACATGGTGAAACCCTGTCTCTACTAAAAATACAAAAATAATTAGCTGGGCATGGTGACAAGCCTGTAGTCCCAGCTACTTGGGAGACTGAGGCAGGAGAGTTGCTCTTGCTTGAACCCAGGAGGTGGAAGTTGCAGTGAGCCGAGATCACACCACTGCACACCAGCCTGGCGACAGAGCGAGACTCCGTCACCAAAATAAATAAATAAATAAAAATAATACGAATAATAATTGTAACAACTGTAGTGAAAAGAATAATTGTTGAATCAATTCAATATTTGAACTATCTTATCTTCATCCCTAGTTGAGTGAAGTTATAGCCATCTAATAAAAATTCCTATTAGTGGCTTTGCCTGACTTCAAAACAGCCCTAATATTTTAGAATCTAATATACTTCTCTTTTTTCCTCCTTCTCAGTGTTTCAAAGAAAAGTCTTTGGCTTCTTTCCAATAATAAATTTTCTTACTCTTTCCTACATTCTCCAAAACCCTATACCAACTTTACTCCTCCCTCATACCTTCATTATCTCCTTTCCAATTGAAATTTTTTCTTATGCTAACATACTCAAATCTTTACCATGTGAAAAAAAAAATGTTCATTTTACCATATTTCTCCTTAAAGCTACTATTCAATCCATTTACCATTTCTTCACTACCAAACTTCTATAAATAGGTCATGCTATGGCCTATATTGCCTTCCTTCCCAAGTTAACCTTAAATTCAAGATTTGGCTTTTCACCCGCTTTAATGGTTATCCCAGAGGCTGAAAAACTTTTTCTATAAAGGACCTGTAGTAATTTATTTTAGGCTTTTCAGGCCATACAGTCTGTTGTAACTACTCAATTCTGTTGAAAGGGGCCATAGATGATACATAAATGAGTAAGACTATGTTCCAATTAACCTTCATGTACAAAAATCAGGAAGCTGGCCAGATTTGGCCCACCAGCCCATTTGACAATCCCTGGTAAAGAGGATGGGTTCAAAGGTAGTCTGCCTAAGTTAAATCCTAACTCTGTCTCTTACAATGTTTTATAACTTAACCACTCTGTGCCTCAGTTTCCTCTTTTATAAAATGGGGATAAATACATACTTAGAGAACTGTTGTGAAGATTAAAGAACTTAGAAGAGAGCCTGTTATATAGAAGATGTTCAAAAGTGTTAGCTATTATTATCATATAATAGCACAAAACACTGTCAACAATAACCTCCTATCAGTCAAAATTAGAGGTCTTTTTCTCTTAAGTCTTCATGCTACTAAATCTTTTGGCAAGTTTCAACAACACTACCACTTGGTATGTGTGCAAAACTTGGACAAATGTCTCACTATGCCTCACTTTTCATCTCGCAAAATAAGAGGTGATATAACAGTAGAATATACCAATAAGAGGCTTTGGAGTTTCAGTCCTGAGTTCAAATCTGACTTCTACTATTTTGTGTGTTAGTCTGGATACATTACCTAACTTCAATTTCCTCATAAGCAAAACAGTATATTATTGAGAGGAATGACTGAGAAAACAAATGTGAAACACCCAGAGTACAGTGCTTGGAATCAGTAAACACAAGCTCTCTTCATCTGTTTAATATCTATCCGTGGACAATCTATACTTCATAGAGCTTTCTCCACTTAGCCTCTATAGTTCTCATACTGGCTTTCTTTATATACACTGCCCCCACAGAATCTCATCCATTTCCATACCTTTGAGGGAACAAAATCCTAAACTACCATTTAGGTTTAACCTCCGAGCTCCAGATTCACATTTCTAATAGGCTACTCTATTTCTTCTCCTACTTTCCACCTGCTATTTTCCATACAATCCTTAGCTCATTTAGCTTCACTTTCAAAAATGCCTCTAAAATCCATTTTCTTCCTTTCCATCCCCATTGCCACTGATTTAGTTCAAAAGCCCACATTTTACCTCTAGTCTGAACTATTTAACAACCCAATTGGTGTCTCTATCTCCACTCCATCCCCTCTATTAATAGTTCTTCAAAACCTCATTAAAATGTTGCTTAAGTTTTAAATAATTGCCTCCCTTGGGTTCTCTATTAAATCACAACACCGGGGCCGGGCACGGTGGCTCACACCGGTAATTCCCAGCACTTTGGGAGGTCGAGGCGGGTGGATCACCAGGTCAAGAGATCGAGACCATCCTGGTCAACATGGTGAAACCCTGTCTCTACTAAAAATATGAAAAATTAGCTGGGCATGGTGGCGCGTGCCTGTAATCCCAGCTACTTGGGAGGCTGAGGCAGGAGAATTGCCTGAACCCAGGAGGCGGAGGTTGTGGTGAGCCGAGATCACGCCATTGCACTCCAGCCTGGGTAACAAGAGCGAAACTCCATCTCAAAAAAAAAAAGTCTTCATGAAAAATAAACTTCTAAACAAAAAGTAATGGAAAGAGGAGCTACTCCTATTAGATACTAAAATGCCATAAAAACTACAATAAAAACTACCTGATAAATTTACTAGACACTCAGATACTTTACAATGTTTCTGAAGACTTAAATTTAACAAATGAAACCATGAAAACATCAGAAGAAGAAACAGTCAAGAATTCTATTATCTCAGAGCAGAGCAGTCTTTCCTAATACTTAAAACCCAGAAATCATAAGACTGAAAAATGTTAATGCAAAAATAAAAGACAAAAAATGAAGTAAAAAACATTTTCAACATTAATCAAAGACTAAAGGCTAATTTAGTAATACAAAGAGTTCCTACAAATCAATACTGAAAGAAGACCAATCAGCAAAAGAAAAACAGATAAAAGGTCAATCAACATAAAAATGGTATTGAAACAAATGAAAAGATACTCAAACTACACTGAAAATGAGAGAAATGCAAATCAAACCTAGACTGATACCACTTTTCACTAGCACACTGGATATCAGAGCTTTGTAACCAGTTCTGTTGGCAAAGGTGCAGGAAATCAGCCTCCAGTACTGCTATCAGAAGAGCAGAACCTGTATTGAGGGCATATGGTAACATCAAAAAATATAAACACACATGCTTGCTGATCCAGCAATTATCTATCCAGGAATTTGCATGACTATTTATTGAAGCATTGTTTGTAGTAAAGAAAAACAAAATGATTCAAACATCTATTAGCAGTTAACTGATTAAATAAATTATAGTACATCAGTATAATGGATAACTATACAGCTTAGAAAAAAACAAATGACAAGAATAAGGAAACCCGTTATTTGCAGATAACTCAGGACAATGAGCAAGGAGCAGAACACTACGATCTGTGTAAAAAGGAGGTTAAAAAAAGAATACATCCATGTATTTACTTGTATATGTATAATATATCTCTGAAAAAATACACAGAGACCAGTAAAGGTTGTTGCTTATCTAGGTAAAGGAATGATCGAAGGCAACAAAGAAACTTCGTTGTTGAATACCCTTTTTTACCATTTGCATTCTGTGTGAACAGTCTGTTAATAAAATCAAGTTTGCAAAACAGAAATACCAGGCTTCTACAATCTTGGAGGCTTGTAAGACTTAGTTTTCTTTTTTGTTTACCAATTTTTAAGTATAGGGTAAAATGTAGAACGTAAAAAACCTAAATTCAAGGTTATTTTCATTTATATTAGAAATAAGATTGACCAAAATAACTGAAAATAATAAAAACAAATACTCAGTACATAATAAATTACTGAGTTCTGAAGATACCTTTATCTCCTTTAAAAATAGGCTATATCTCTCTTACCATATTGGAAATATTTTGTCAGACTGAACTTCCTGCTTGGAAACAGAAGGACACACAGGAAATACAAATCACTACTAGAATGAATGGGAAAAAACTAGAGATGATTTTTCTTTTAAAGTTATTAAAAGGTAAACTCCACATTTAAAATAAAAAATATGGGTAAGATTCCAATTTCTCACTTATTATACAGAGGAGGCAGACACACTTCATGCATTCAGACCGGTGGTAATGCAAATAAGATTACACATCCCTGATTGTAAAGTTATTCTGTATTTTTTTCCTATTGTTTAGTAGATTTGAAAAAATGCAATTCATATGTAAGGTCTCCAAAGTCAGTCAAATACTTAGGTCACTGCTGTTTTTTAAATGTAATCAGAGATAAAATTAAATGATGGGGCTGGGCAGTGGCTCATGCCTGTAATCTCAGCACTTTGTGAGGCTGAGGCAGGCGGATCACTTGAGGTCAAAAGTTTGAGTCCTGCCTTACCAACATGGTGAAACCCCTAATCTCTACTAAAAATACAAAAATTGGTCAGGCATGGTGGAACATGCCTGTAATCCCAGCTACTTGGGAGGCTGAGGCAGGAGAATCGCTTGAACCCAGGAAACAGAAGCTGCAGTGAGCTGAGATCACACCACAGCACTCTGGCCTGTGTGACAAAGTGAGATATTGTCTCATTAAAAAAAAAACAACTCAATGATGGAACAGGTGTGGTGGCTCATGCCTGTAATCCCAGCTCCTCGGGAGGCTGAGGCAGGAGAATCGCTTGAACCGAGGAAACAGAAGCTGCAGTAAGCTGAGATCACACCACAGCCCTCTCTGGCCTGTGTGACAAAATGAGACACCGTCTCATAAAAAAAAAAAAGAACTCAATGATGGAACAGATGTGGTGGCTCATGCCTGTAATCGCAGCATTTTAGAGGCCAAGGTGGGAGGACAGCTTGAGGCCAGGAGTTCAGGATCAGCCTGGGCAACACAGCAAGATGCTGTCCCTATGAAAAATTTTTAAAATTTAAAAATCAGCTGGGAGAGTGATGGCTCATACCTATAGTCCCAGCTACCTGAGATGCTGAGGTAAGAGGACTGCTTGTGCTCAGGAATTTAAGATTACAGTGAGCTATGAACATGCTACTGCACTGCATGCAGCCTGAGCAACAGAGTGAGACCCCGTCTCTTTAAAAAAAAAAAACCAAAAAACTGAAACCTTAAATAATATAAAGGATCTCGATATTCCAGACAGCTTTCTGTCCCAGAAACTTTTCCTTTCTGAAATCGCTAATACTGCATGTTTATAGGTTTAAAGTATTTAGACTAGCTGGTACCAAACAGATACTCAAAAATGGATTCTACCTACCCTTTGCCTTCCCAGGTTTTGAAAACTAAATTACCATTAAATAAAATAATTAATTAAGTTCTGATTTGACCTCAGTTTTTCAAGTCACTGAATATTTTTTAATTGGAGTATCAATGATATTTTTAAATGGCCTCAAAAGTGAGATTTGGGGCAGGGAAAGAGGTTTTATTTTAAACCATATAAACTTAACACAAAGAAAACACAATATTTAAAGTGTTCTAGTCTCATGGAGTCCTACTGAAACAGAGGAAATTTCCCAGCAACAAAATAATCTTCCCCTTTTAAATGTCATCCAGCACAAAAGTAAAACAGTAGCAATAATCCCAAGTGTAAAGACAGTAATAGTGGAAAATAATATTCAGAAGATTGCTTTTCCTCAAAGACAAAAAGATCTTCAAGGTAGCTGAGAGAGCACTTTCTTCAAGTCTGTTTCTGGAATGTGGACACCAACTATTACATAGGCGCACTCCTTCCCCAGGACATCCTGACTGCACACAATAGCTACTGACAACAATTGAACTAGGTCGCTATTTCCAAGCATGGAAATTTTACTATCTATAGATACAAATTTCCCTGTCTAAGTAAAGTTAAATGGTACTTGTAAACAATCTATTTAGAAACAAATTTGGTTACTAAGCACATTTTAAAAAGTCAGGACAGAAGCTATCCATGTTTCCTATTTAAAATCATCTACATTTTTATCAGTGTTTGAAATACAGAAAAACGGAAACCATACAAACATGATAAATCTATGTCAAAAAGTGCTGAGGGGTAGGGTTCCTTAAGTGTATGAACTATATTTTCTAGACAAGGTTTTTCTTTTTTCTTTTCTTGCTTCATTCCTTGACACATGCCCTTTACCCTCTCCAAATATGATTTTGTTCACCAATCTCATCATGTTCTTCACACCCAGAGTTCTTGTATCAGAGCCCCATCCCCACCCACCCCAGTCCAGTTAATGCCTATTTTACCTTTGTGACTCAGGACGGGTAATCCCTTTCTCCAAAGAAGAGTTCCCTTTCCTCATTCAGCCTAGAGTTAGTTCCTCACTCAGTGCTCCCATGGTGCCTAGGCATACCTCTGTCACAGAATTGATCACAGGATTGCTGTTACGTTGTCTGTCTCTGCTACATCACTGCTACCTAAAGGTCTTAAAAGTAGTGACCTTTTGGTAGTTACATTACTTTGAATCCATTTACCTTATTGGTGGCCTTTAACACTGATAATCCGTTCTTAAAACCCTGCACTTTTAAAATTCCATTTCACCTCCTTCCAGGTCATCTTTCTACTTGTTATGTGTTTTTCCAATTCCTCTATGTCTTCTCTCTGTCCCTGGGATCTTACATCAGTCCTCTACTCTGCACACTCAGTTGATGTCATCCTTTTCTACTACCTATACATCAATAATTCCCAAGTCCATATCTTCAACACCAAACTTCTCCATAACCACTAACATTCAAGCTATGTTGTTTTGTCAAACTGACATCCATTTCCTCTTATATAACAAATCACATTTACCACTACCATACCCCTGCTTCTGCTCATTTAGCCCAACCCTCAGCTTCAGCCCTCATCTAGCCCATTATTCCTAGTACTCTCCTAATTAATTTCCCTGCCTCTTGTCTCATCTCTTCTCAAATACTCACTTCATTCTCAATCCTTCTTTTATATACTGCAACCCAAAATAATTTTCACAATTTTGAGTGGCAAGTCATTTCATTAGAGGATAATGGGCCAATTCTTCATGCTAAGTTTTACATATATGCTATAGATAAACACACACACACACACCCCTATACATATATATATATGATAAACTTATTTTATAATTTTAATTTCATTTTCACATTTAAAAATAAGGCCCCGGCCGGGCGCGGTGGCTCAAGCCTGTAATCCCAGCACTTTGGGAGGCCAAGGCGGGTGGATCACGAGGTCAAGAAATCGAGACCTTCCTGGTCAACATGGTGAAACCCCGTCTCTACTAAAAATACGAAAAATTAGCTGGGCATGGCGGCGCATGCCTGTAATCCCAGCTACTCGGGAGGCTGGGGCAGGAGAATTGCCTGAACCCAGGAGGCGGAGGTTGTGGTGAGCCGAGATTACGCCATTGCACTCCAACCTGGGTAACAAGAGTGAAACTCCATCTCAAAAAAAAAAATAAATAAAAATAAAAATAAGGCCCCAATTAAGCCTTCTTTTTCTCCATTTGAGTCCCTCTTTTAAGTAGTCACTACAGACTACCACCTTCCAACATCAATTTTCCTCACATAACAAAGATTTCTTGTACACTAATCACCTCGAAAGAGCATGCACTCATTCATAAAACTCAAATTTTAAACATTAGTTGTTTAGTTCAAGTTAGTCTTTATATAGTATTTGTTGCCAAATAAAATTAGTTCTTAAAAGGAAGAAAGCTTTAGGTATGACTTAGTGAAAATATTTCAGTATCAAAGTATATATAACTTCTTATTGACATACATCATACAAACGCCATGAGAGGAATTGGCTAACATTCATAATAGACCCAATATCACTTGGCTCCTTTTTGCCCATAGCAACCCGCTTTTACTATATCTTCCTTACCTTTTACTTTTGCAGTAAGCATTTCTGCAGCATTTTGAAGATCAACAGAATTGAGGTTCTGATGTTTATTCATTATAGACTTTAAAACACGGAGCAGTTCCTCTAGACGTATATGAATAACTTCTTTAAAAGAGTCTTTAAAAAGAAAAAAAAATTATTTCCAGAGCTAAGTTCCACAAATCTAATCTACAAAACATCCTCTGAAGCACATTTTAAGTAGAAGCATTGGTCACACAAATTTTGCCTACTATACGTTCATTTCTATTTTCACTGTTGCAATTACATACAATTTATACAGCCTTCAGGAAATCCTTAGTCATTTTAATTTATTAAAGATTTCAAAGGCTCTCACAGTTATGGTTAATTTAAGTACTACATTTTTCAGTTTTCTCAGTCTTAATATGTACTCCAGACTTTCCTTGAGGTAACTTTATAAGATACATTTTTCCCATCTTATAGTTTTACTATCATATACTTTTTAACATATCCAGTAATTCTCTTAGGCATATAAGGATCATCATTTAACCTATACATTTTTGAAATTATGACATAATTTACCTATAATAAAATGCACAGACCTTTAATGAGTTTTTGAGCGTTTTAGAAAAATTGAATTAGTTGCCAATGATGAAAAATCGAGGGATTGTTATACAAATTCCAGATTTTTGCCTACTCCTGAAAAATAAAAATCTTTATACTCAGGCCCACATTCCAGCTACTTGGCCACAGTAGCTGTTAACAGAGCAGTGCTGCTCTCTTAGATAGACGAGTTTCTTCTTAGAACCCACTCATTTTCTCCTAGCCTACTCCACTCATTTACATCATCCCAGGTCAGAGAGGTGCAGTCTTATGACCCATTAAATAAGATGACCATATAATTTATCATTCAAACCAAAATACTTTTGCTAGTGAAAAGGAGGATGCTACTCACAGTCATGCTAGTATAACAATCACATTCTGGGATCTTCATTCCAAGTAAACCAGAAAGTATAATCACCCTACCTTTAAAATCCCTGAAGTAATCCTCAAAAGTCTGACAAGACAACCACTTTAAGTACAGTACCCTTATATATCTTCTTTTCTGTAAACTTACACAGCATTGGTGTCTAATAAGAGTTAATATGTATTAAGCACTTACTATGTGCTAAGCAGTATTAAAAACAAAAGGATATTATTTCATTCAATGTGATACTGAATACTGTGATGGGTCACACTGAATGAGTATGTATATACACATATTTATAAATGTTTTTGTATGCAGTCATCTATATTTATATAAGTATATATTTCTATAAATATTTATATAGTATATATTGTGTACATATTTCTATGACTACATATATATGTGTATATACTTAAAAATATATGTACATATTTACATATACTTCATAAAATGCACACATAGAATATGTATGTCTATTTAAATATCTATATCTAAAAATATACACATATATAAATATGTGTATGTGTGTGTGTATACATATATATATATTTTTTTTTTTCTTTGCTTTGTTAACTGAGAGGGCCTAAAATAAATGACACTCAGTAGCAACAAGCACACTTAGCATCCTGATCTTGGTTTCTAAAACATTCTCCAATAAAAGTAACCAGGTATCCTTGGAGAAACAGCTGATTCTAGGACTGGGGCAGAAATGTTCAAGATAAGTAATAAGCATCTTATAACCAGAAAGGAAGGAAAAGCTTTAAAAAAAAACCTAACAACAACAAAACACCGCACAGTGAAGAGGGCATGTCAAAGGTGCACAGGAACCAACTGAAAGTTTCCAATGGCCAAAGCTGGAACGATTTGAGCAACAAATATAGCAGTATTGGATTACAACCTAAAGTATACAACAAATGTCCATGAGTCCATACTGACATAAATGATTGAATACATTAGTAAACAGGAGAAAAGAAACAAATATTTTGAGTAAAAGAACTGTAAATAATTTGTGCAAATACTTTGCTCTCAAGGTGAAACTAACTAACTTCTTCCAAAGAGTGTAGAATGGAAGGGAGGACAAAAAGAGTTTTGAAACTTGACAAATACTACTTAAGACAGGTGATCAAGGACAACATCAATAGTGAAAAATCATGTTCAAGGTAAATATCCTTGATATAAAGTGTTGAAAACAACACTTAACATCTGAGATCTTCCTCCCCATATGCCATAACCCCAATCTACTGAGGAGAAAAACATCAGGCAAATTCTAATCAAGGGCTATCTTACAGAATACCTAATCAGTATTCCTTAAAACAAAATTGAGGAAAGTTTGAGAAGCTTACAGCCAAGGAAGACCTAAGGAGAAACAACAACTAAATGTAATATGATAGGATTCTGGAAGATAATAAAGAATAGTAGGGGAAATTTATGGAAACATGAATAAACTATAGACACTAGTTAATAATAATGCATTATTATTACTGATTATCAAACACTGGCTCATTAACTCTAAGAGATGTAAGATGTTAATACAGTATATAGGACTGTATGGGAACTTGGTACTATTATCTCAATTTTTCTGTAAATCTGAAACTGTTTTAAAAAATAAAGTCTATTTTAAAAATGAAATATAAGTGGCTAAAAGATTGTAGGAATTTTATGTGCTGTTGAAATTTTCCCCATAAACATATAATTTTAAAACCTGATTTACAAATTTTGTAATTCTTAGGGAAAATGTAAATATGCAGTTTAAATAATTGATTTAATAACTATCACTATTTTATCATTTTTATAACTGGTAATGCTAGTTTGGTAGGTTTACTTAATTGAGGCAATACAGTATAGCGGTTGAAAAGCATAGTCTCTGAAACCAGATTCCCTGACTTTGAATTCTAACTCCATGGATGAGAAACCTTGGGCAAGTTACTTAGCCCCTCTCTACCTCAGTTTCCTCACCTATAAAGAGAAGATAATGGTAGCTAGTTCACAGGGTGTTGGGTTAAATGAATTAAAACACATAAAGCACTTAGAACAATGGCTGGAACACAGAAAGCCCTTCATAAATGTTTGCAGCTATTTTTAGTTGGTGCAAAAGTAATTGTGGATTTGGCCATTAAAAAATTATGTATCTACATACAAATACATATATATGTATGTGTCTGTATACATATAATATTTATATAGTCAAAACCACAATTACTTTTGCACCAACACAATACTTTATGCAGCAGTAGAAACAAGTTAATGATATAGGTTAGCTCTGAAATGAAACCTAGCAGATATGAAATAAATAAAACTTCTGGGAAAATAATATAATTTGAATAGCTGTAATAAATTATAAAACCTTCCTTTTCTTTATTTACTTTTATTATTATTATTATTATTATTTTTGAGTTGGAGTCTTGCTCTGTTGCTTGGGCTGGAGTGCCATGGCACAATCCTGGCTCAGTGCAACCTCCACTTCCCGGATTCAAGCGGTTCTCCTGCCTCAGCCTCCCAAGTAGCTGGGATTACAGGTGCCTGCCATGGGGTTTGACTATGTTGGTCAAGCTGGTCTCAAACTTTTGACCTCAGATGATCCACCCACCTACGCCTCCCAAAGTACTGGGATTACAGGTGTGAGTCACGGCGCCTGGTCTGTAAAACCTTCCTGACTTGCTATTTTTTTCCCCCAGTTTTGTACAGCAAAATCTCTTATTTGGCACATACATAACTAAATAAAGCTGGTATATGCTAGTTCTTCTGCTGACTTATCCAAAACCAAGGTGGAGTGATTATCATCACAGAGAGTTACACTGCCCTCTTTTTGAAACCTAATGTATGTTAGTCTTAGAGAAGAAAAAGTTATTTCTATCCCCCATTCTAATGTTTTACAATAAAACCTTCAGATATTAAGAATATACTTAGGAAACATTAAATCTCAGGCCAAAAGAGCTTGATTTTCAGAGCGCCAACAACAATCATCAATTTTCAAAATTAGCATTGGGCAAAAACAACAAAATACTAATGGCCTAAATATTTAAACAAAACAAGGTAATACTGTGGTCTTCTCAGAGTCAAGGAAATTAAACATGTAGAAATCCATATATTTCTAAATTTTTTTTAAATGGAGACGGGGTTTTACCACGTTGGTCAGGTTGGTCTCAATCTCCTGACCTCTGGTGATCCACTCACCTCAGCCTCCCAAAGTACTGGGATTACAGGTGTGAACCACTGCGCCCAGCCTTATTTCTAAAATTATTAAATGCTTTTCAATTTTCTCAGTTTTAATTTCTAGTAGATGCAACCCACATAAAAACTCTTTGGGCTCTTCAGTAATTTTTTTTAACAGTGTAAAAAAGTCCTGGGAGTCCCTGCTATAGTTTTTCTTAAGCATCACTTCATCCAATCTATCCCTGGATCTCAAGCAAAAAAAAAATTAAATAAATCACTGCAACTGCAAAACACTTCAATTAACTGGTGGCAACACAAATGGTCTACGAACTTGAAATTCCATTTTTTCCTACAAGGTACCCCTAATAAACAGATCTTGAAGTTATCCCAAATTAACATACTAAAAAAATAGCATCAGAATTATTTTAGTAAGAAGTTTAAAAGCTCCTTAATTTGCACTATAGAGAAATCAATCTTGTTAATTCAGCTTAACCTCTTTAGGGAAAGCAATGAAAATAAGAAGGAAAAATGTTTCAGAACTTATCACTAGCAAACTCCTAATTTTTGCTGTAATGACTTTTGAAGTTAAGGATAAAAGTGAAGCCTGAGAAACAGCAACTTACTTTATTCAGCTACCAGGGATTATGAAAATAATAACAACTGACATTTGAAAATGCTTATTCTAAGAGCTTTATATACATAAACTTATTTAATCTTCACCAAAAAAAAATTATCTCCTTTTAATAGACACAAAAACGAATATAGAAGAAGAAGATAAATAACTTACCCAGGGCTACCGACAACAAGCAAGTGGCAGAATGAGGATTCCACCTCAGGTATCATGGGTCTAGAATTTGTGCTCCTAATCACTATGATATATTGCCAGATGGTTGAAGAAATTAAGCTTAATGACAAGTACTCTGTGATCTGCAATTTAACAGGCTTTAATTTCTAATGAATATGCTATTACTACTATAAACAGTGTTAAATGATAGAAACCATTCTAGACAAATGGAGAAGAGGAATTTAATGCACCGAGAACAGGTATAGGTGTAATAAATGAGTTACTTGTATTTCATACTTTGTTTCTCTAAGATTCATTTCATACCTTCTAGTCACTAAACAATAATCTATTCACATTAACTTCTAGGTGATATCCATTAGCAATCACTTCGAAAAACATTTATTTCTAGAATAAGACAGGGCAGTACACATCTGAGGCTAGCAGCTTAATGTTTCTAATGCCCACATCTTCCTATGTATTCTCCCTGGAAAAAACGGAGTTAATCTACAAGACAAGGTTTCAATGAAGACTTTGCAAATTAATGCAGGACCTCTCTCATAACAGAATACATTATTCAATGGTATTAAGTTTTTCATTTAATGAAAAGTTCAATAAAACCTTTTTCTTCAAACTAATTGTTCAATAAAATTTGTTTCAGAAAGTTAACATACTATTTCTGACTATAGTCTTATAAAAACAATTCATCAGATGCTATCACTTATGAGGTCAGCATTACTTTTTTTTAAAACAATATAAAGGTGATACACTCTTAAATTAGAAAGCATTTTTTTTAAAAAATAAAAAGTACTTGACTAGTTTATCTGAAATTGAAATTAAATAATTGAAAGATATTTTTCAAAAAATTGAAAAACAATATGAAATTTTTAATCTTCCTTTCTAGCCTATTTAAAAAACAAACAAAAAGACCCCAGAAAAACAAGTCACCATAGTCACAATTGTAAGCTTTCATTAAAATTCATTTTAAAATAGTACTATATAATAAAAAAGCTGTAAGAAATATTAGACTGATTTTCCCTCAAATATATTTTTAAATGGCAGTTAATACTTCCAAGCACTGAGTAGAACAGTTAGATATTCTGCATTGTTCTTTCTACCCCAATTAAAAAGTCTTTACACTTGCCACATTCCCAGAGTTTGAGCTTCCTTGAATGATATTCCAAGTGCAAATGGAGAGGTATCTCACAAGGATAGGCTTTAAAATTATTATATAAGCTTGAAAGCACTTATGAATCTGTTATTTGGAATTTAGAACACATTATTCCACAGGAGGAAACCATAAACCTGAATTGGTACTTACACTGCACATATATTAATCCACAGTATTATAATTAAACACAAGGTGCATATGCATCACTGAGTGCCTTCAGCATTTTAATATGATAGAAAATTTACGCTGTAATTATTCCTAATGTACCTTAATGACACTGGATAGAAATCTAAAACTTCAAATTCCACATTTGCTACTTGTATGAGACTACAAGGTAACCTCCTTCTAGAGGTTAAGTAGTGGAAAGAGAACTATCGAACTCTATCACTTAACTTACCCTAGCAAGAACAGAATAATTTCAGTCCTCTAATCTTCCACAGTAAGCTCTCCATTTTTATTTGTAAATTTGAAAATTAGAGATAAACACATCTTAACCCTGTTGGGAGCACAGAGCTCTTTGGCAGACATTTATATTTTTTTCTAATCTGTTCCTCAATGACTATTACAATATGAGCTTCATATTCTCACTTGAGAAATTTTCATAAATTTGTTTTTATAGGTCTAAACTGCCAACATTCAGAACAATGTATAATCTCCGACTCTAATCAAACTTTGAATTGCAGAATCGTAAAACTGATAGCATCTGGCACGAGTGCCTCATTCTTAACAAAAAATTAAATGACAAGCCATATTCCAAAGCTAGTCAGTAGAACTAGGCCTAGAAAGTAGATTCTGATTCTCTTTTCAGAGCTTTTGCTGCCATCCTTTACTACAAATTTAACCAAACCGTGTAACTGCCTATTATTTATCAGCAATAAGATGTTGATGAAATCACATAAGTTATGCATACATCCCATCTGTGATACAGAGTTAAAGGTATCTGCCTTTGAGGGGACTGGATGATTAAGCTCATTTGTATGACATAGTACTCTGTAAAATGAAAAGCACCATATACAATTATAAATCATTTCTAACTATTTGGGAAAAGTAAAATGTGGCCATAAACCAATCGTGAAGCTGTTTATCTAAGACTAGCCTCAACCATATGATTAAATATCTGAGGTAAAAGTCAAGTTACTGCACTTACTGCTTCAGTTAGTAATAAAGGTATTAATATATAAAAGTTATTAGAGAGAAAATGGTATTCTGATTAGAGCAAAAGATGATTTAATTGTGTATCTACAGTCTTTATTCTTAGAGCTACCTTTTTAGCTTAACAATTAACGTCAACTAAAATTTTAAACATTTTACCTTTCCTGAAGATTACATCTCATGAGATCTTTGTAATACTTTTAGCAAGTAAATAAGGAATAGTCTGATTTACTCTAAGAAACTGAAAATCATCATCAAAATGAAAAACAAGCACAATATTATATAGCATTTCCTTATGTTTATAATGAGGTCCATTTATGTTTATAAAACAAAAAGGTTCCATCAACTCAAATTAACTAGTTTATTTCTGGAATTTGATAACACTATTTCAAAGATAGAAAAAACAAATTCTTGTTAAATCCAAAATTCATCCTGACATGGCAAACATATATCTTTTTAATTCTGATTGAAGACCAATACTGAGTTGGTTATCAAAAAAAGTTTATCCATTTTGTAATGAATTTGCTGGCCATTACACACTTTTTGATAATGTCCTTATGAATTTTTAAAATTAAATTTCAGTGAATATATTTCTATACATATCCTTTTACCTCCAGAGGTAGTCTCTATATCTTATTTTTTTCTTTTCTCACTTAGGATCAACTTTCAATCCTCATCCTTCAGTATTCACTGAATTGTCTGCTCACAATTTAAAACTCCTATAAAAATTTTTTTGGAGATAAGAAGTAGTCCAACTTGTTTTAAATTACCATTACTTTAAATCTGTGACACAAGGAATAATTACATAAAATGAAGATTTTTTAGGAGATAGAAATCTCTTATAGAAAATAACTAAAAACAAATAGAAATCCTAACTAGAAATCTTATTTATACTAATATAAATGCATTTAAATTGATTCATTAAATAAAATCAGGTGTTAGGGGGATGGAGAGGAATTAAAAAACAAAATCAGGTTTCATACCTTAAATCAAGGTAAATGACTTGTCAACTAATCCATCATTTTAAATTTCACCTTAAAAATTAACCCAGTTAATGAACTGTATATCAAGAAGTATAAATTTTATTGTTTGTAAATTTAAAAAATTAACCCAGTTAAGAACAAATTGTTATTGCAAAGCTATGCTTCTTTAAATAAATGGCAAATGTATCATTTTGGTAACAAATTTGCTACCATTATAATACTTAATGTATTTAGGGTATCCTTCCATAATAACTTTAGGTAACTTTACTGCCATTTAATTATCCATTAGACTTCAAAATCAAGCTATTAAAATGAATGGGAGTATGAACAACTTTTCTAATAATATTTATGCAGTCTCAAAAAAAAAACTTATGTGACTGTTGTTTTAAGGAAAACTCAAATACTAATACTTTAAGGCTTCAATTTCAGTCATTTTGGGCATTTCAACCTGAAAATAAACAGATTAAAAATAAACTCAAATTTACTATAAGCACAAGATACAATTTTAGTTTCTGTTTTTCAAAATGTACATCAGAAAATAAGTATTTAACTTATACACATACACAGAAATATTTATTGAAAGCTTACAAATTTCTATAAAGCCCCAGGAGGTCTCATATAAGAAACACTGAGAATCTTTGTTTTTATATTTAGACATACCATTATGAATATGGAAATGAAACTGCCATTTATCACAAAAGAATAGAAGCTGTTTCTGTAACTATTAATTATCAATGTCATCAAAGTTAGACATAAGAGGCACTAAACACTGAAAGAAAGGTACTAGGAATGAGTCAGAGTAAAGTCTTTTACTTTAGGAGAACAGAGTCTCATGCGCCATTATCCATTTCTAACTAGACAGAAAATTCTGTGATCAGCCCTTAATTCAAGATGTTACATATCAGCAAAACAGAATTAAGTCTGATTTTTATTTAAGAAAAAAAAATCACTCGAATGCAGTTATTTTAGATGCCAAACTTCATCTAAAATGTGAAAAGCTGAATTTAGGTAATAGTGTCAACAATGTAAATAATAAACATTAGTCTTCCTATTAAAGACCAGTCAATGCACTGTGTTACCATTAACAAAAAGATTAAAATCCCAATGATCTCAAATTTTCCTATGTAAAATGGACCCAACCACAGGAATCAAAGACATTTTTCATTTTTGTATTCTTACTCCTTCACAGTGAAGTTTCTATTCTGTATTACATTATTATCTGATTATAAAATGGTTTACACTGTAAACATCAAAGATTTGGAGGAAAAAAGCCCTAAAATAACTAAAGTAGAATACCCTGGTTCCTACCACTGTGTACAAACTTACCTGCTAGGCCAGTATTTAAAATTTTACAAACTATCCAGTAAGGATGTTAATAGAAAAGTGACAAACCTGAAAATATGGCTTCTTTCAAATATAGTAGCATGTGGGAGAACTTCCTGATATCATTCACCAACTCCTTGATGTAATCCGGATCAAAAACAGAGTTGGAACTTAAGGACTTGAGCCCCATTTCAGAAGCTGTAACATCAGTAGAGAGTTGGCCTGATGCCCAAGCACGTTTTTTCTTTGTCTTTTTCTGTTTGTGAGCAATCATCCTTTCATGAAACAGTCAGAAAAACTGAAATCCTTAAGGGGATAAGAAACAAAACAAAAACAAGCGGGGAGAGAGAAAGAAACACAAATACTATAAATTAGCCAGGGAAACATTACACTAGATTTTCACCAACAGCCCACAGCCCACCTTGGTCTCTATTTTAAAATTTTTAAAAATCAATAATCACTGTATTATTGATATTAGCAGTTTCCATTTATTAAGTGCCAGTAATTCTGACAACTCTGACGTGCAAACTATTTTTCTTTTCATTCCATAAATGAAGAACCTGAGGTTTAGAGGTTAAAAATTTGTCTAAGCTCTCAACTGATAATGAACTAGGACTTAAACTTTGCCTTGATGCCAAAATCCATACTCTTAATAACTTCCTGTTGATTCCTAGAGTATAGAATTTACTTTAATTGTAAAAGTTGTTCTGAAACATCACTTAGTAGAAAGTCACATTCTCTTTCCATTACATCACCTTCAAAAACAAAGATGAGATATGGGCTTTGAAAAAAGAAATATCTGTTTTTAAAATCCTCCTCTGTCACTTACTGTATGATCTACTCATCTCTTTACTTTGGCATGCTCATTTATAAAATGTGAATAACGTCCTGACAACACCTATTTCAGGAAGATCATTCAGGGATTACATGACACAATAATACGGAAGTGTCCAGAACGTAAAAGAAGTCCAATTACAGTTTTTCCAAATAATGCATATACATACATATACACATACACACACATGACACATCCTGGGTTACCAAGTCTCATCAAGGATATGTCTATGTTGAAAACAAGTTACAAGGATGTCCATTAATCTGACATACCCTGATTGGTTAAATAAATAAATGTGTGAATATCAGAGCATTATTTTTGATAATCTCAGGATGGTAATAAAAAGGTAACTTTTTGGTGTGAGAAAAATTTGGATTTGAATCCTGGCTCTAATGTTTTCTAGATAAGTGACCAGTACATTTTATTGACATGCTTGTGTCAGGATTAAAAGGGATCACAAAATCAGAAGACTTCATATGTTAAAACACCTAATACTGGCACATAGCTGGAACTCAAGAAAATCAGTTATTTTCTTCTTCACCCTCATTTTACGTTTCCAGAGTTAAAAGTCCTAATCTTGTTTGTATCTCTCGAAATCAAAAAGAAAATGACTGGATGAATTAAATTGACTCACACTTTATTATTGACATCTTTTTTTCAACTATTTCATCTTGAGTATTTGACTACTTCAAAAATAACAGATGACTAATGACCTCTATAAAATTTACAGTAGAAAGTTTTTGGAGGTTTTTTTGTGGGGGAGGGGTTGAGTCTGGGTCACGTTCTGTCACCCATGTTGGAGTATAGTGGTGTGATTATAGCTCGCTGCAACCTCAAACTCTTGGGCTCGAGGCATCTGCCCGCCCCAGGCACCCATGTAACTGGTACTACAGGGGCACAACACTACACCTGGCTATTTAAAAAAAATTTTTTTTTTTTGTAGAGACACAGTCTCACTATGTTGTTCAGGCTGGTCTTAAACTCCTGGGCTCAAGTGATCCTACTACCTCGGCCTAACTAAATGCTGGAATTACAAGCATGAGCCACCATGCCTGGCCCAAATAGAAGGTTTTATGTAATATCCATTTCTAGTCATATGTAAGATATATTATTGTATCATTTACTCCTTCCTATATCTCATCTAACTCCATAGTTTTTTTCCCCCTTTCTGATCTACATGGTTCCCTAATCAATCCACTTCTCTCTACTGCCACTCTAGTGATTTACCATCATTTCTTTTCTGAGCTACTGTACTAAGTTCCTAATGATCTATCTGCATCCATTCTTGTCCCATCCCAAATGTAGTGAGTGAACTTTTCAAACATAAATCTCATAAAGTCATTTCTCTGCTGAAAACTGTTCCAAAGGACAAGTGAGAAAAGTGAGAAGTTATCATGCTTTATAAGGCTCAACATGAGATCTGGCTCCTACCTACCAGTGCAATGTCATATGGAGACACAACTCTTGGCTCTCAACACTCCTGCCACACACACCTCCATCTCATTCTTCTAACAGTATTTGTTTATGATGACTCTCACCAGGAAATAATTTTATATCATAAGCTGGTATACATGTTAAGTGTATTATGTCTGTGTGTGGCCCAGCTTCTGGGTAAAGCTCCATGTGATGTATTCAAGTTTTTAAATATTCCATCCCAATTCATTTTTTAAAATGCTGGGTGCAATTCACAAACTTGGTTTCATACACGTAACAGGTCATGACCCTACAGTTTGAAAAACACCAAGTGTTCAGCTCAGGGTCTTGTCTATATGTAATTCTATTTGCTTGGAATAGTCCTTCTCCTTTGTTTACTCATTCTGATCTCAGCTCAAAGCTTACCTCCTCAAAGAAACCTTCCTGGACCTTCCTTCCCCCCACATAACCACTACCATCAAACCAGAATAGAATCTCCTGTGAGATGTTGCATAGCATCCTCTATTTTTCATCACTGCTCTTACCACAGTTCAAATAGATCATGTCTTCCTAGCTACAGATTACAGACTATAATCTCGTGGAAATCAAGACCTTGTCTGTTTGCTAACCATGTGTTCTCTGCTCATAGCACAATGCTTGGCATATGAGAAATGAACTACTTATAATTATCTGCAGAATGAATAATAAATTTACAAAAAGAATAGGCGTATAAACTTATAAAGTTTCAATTAATTTTTAAAGAACAAAAATAACTCCGGGTTGTTCCAATGTTCTGAAGTGAAAAAAAAAATATATATATATGGTTTTTTTTTGAAATGGAGTCTTGCTCTGTCACCACTGTCACCAAGCTAAAGCACAATGGCATGATCTCGACTCACTGCAACCTCTGCCTCCCAGGTTTGATTCTTCTTCCTCAGCTTACCAAGTAGTTGGGACTACAGGCGCATGCCACCATGCCTGGCTAATTTTTTCTGCTTTAGTAGAAACAGGGTTTCACCATGTTGGCCAGGCTGGTCTCGCTCTCCTGAACTTGTGATCCAACGCCTCAGCCTCCCAAAGTGCTGGAATTACAGGCATGAGCCACTGCGCCCAGCCGAAAATATAAATTTTTAAAAAACTCTCTAAAATGGTATGTTTCAAAAAGAAAAGCATATGAAGCTGAGGGAAGATTACATAAAACTGAAATCAAAGTTGGGTTTCTATTATTGCTCCTCCTGATTATTAATCAGGGGACCCCACATTTTAATAATTTTTAAAGTTTGTTTATTCAATATCCTTTTGCTAATCTCAAATTATTTCTGAGAATCTAATTTCTACACTTAAACTAGTTTCAAATCTATCTAACATTAATCCTTAAATGTGTACATCATTTCTATAATGAATTCAGGGCAATTTTTGAGCATTAGTATTATAACTAAGTCTTCCTTCTCATCAACAAAAACAAAACAAAAATTCAAAGTGCCTTGTTTGGGCAGCTCTTTTACAAATCAGTAACCAAAAAGGCTATTCGCGTAACAAAACATCACTTTTGCAGTTTACTTAATAAAATCATTCTGTTTAGTTCTGACAGCTTTTAAACTTAGTAAATTAGAGAACTAGTCACTGACAGTGGTAAAGATGGTTACAAAAATTAAAGACATTAAAGCAATTTACCTATTTTAGTAGAAATAATTTACTTTAATTAATTTCATGTAAAAGAGTAACCCAAACTTTTAAAGTGTTTCAAAAATGCTGGAACATTTTTAGACAAGACTTTAAAAATCTGCAAAAAACAAACAATGAAAAACACATGGCAAGGAGAAGAGGGGCTCTTCTTCTCTTATAAAAAAACGATTATACTCTACCTCTAGTCAGCATTATAATAATTTTGTTATATATTACTATTTTTCATATTCCAAAGTAAGGAACCATTACAATTGAAAAAAAATGTTTAAAATAACAAACTTAATCCAAGCTTTCATAAATGAACTATGATGAGAAGCTGGGGCAATATACACTTTTCAACATCATATACACTACTTTCTCATGTGCTAAAATGAATATTCTCTTCTTGGCAGTAACATAATATGTAGTTACTAACAGACTGCAACTGGCAACTTAATTTAATAAGTACTGATGAATGCAAAGTACTTAGCAGAGTGCCTGGTTCATCATAGACTCAGTTACTTAGTCATTATGACTAGCAGTGCTTACCGAGGGAAATTGTTTTCAAACAAGATGGGGCTTCACTACAATACATTTGCGGACTGTGAGCAAGAAATACAGGACTGGAAACAATTGTAGAAACTTAACTGACTCTGGAAACCTACTAAAAGCTTCCAAGTGAAATCTGAACTGTGCAAATATACTTGTGCAAAAGATTTGTGACACACTAATTCTGGTGCATCTCTTTCAACTTAAAACCAACATTAAAAACATGTATTATCCACTTCTCAAAGAATTCCGCAGCAAGAAGAAAATTATCATGCAAAACTACTCGCATTGTATGTTGTAAATCTAAGTAATATGTGCATTAGAAATGTAGACACAAATTTCCTATCCCCCACAACTCCAGGAGCCTGTGTCAATCAAATGTCCGCTGCCCCATGCATACCCCCTGCCAAATGCACATTATGGCAGTAGTTTCATTTTAGGCTTTCTAATTGAAGTGCAAAACTGCCTCAAATATCTATGTTTATTATTTCTCATTTTACCATTTCTTCTTGAGGAAAAATTGCCAGATATTTCAGAAATCTGCTATTTCAGCACAATTTCGGATTTGGCAAGAATCTAAAGCATTAAGAGGCTAAAAAAAATTAGAAGATCTCATTCTGAAATGACGCTTAAATCTTTATAGTTTTAAAAAGCACTCTCCACTAAAACAAAATAGGGACATGTGAGAAAGAGTTTTATCCATACTATGTAAACAAATTGTAAAGGAAGGCATGCAATACATATGCACTTCATTTTTGTACAGTTTGAACCTAGCACGCTTTAAAAAGAGGAAGCTGCCCAGTATCCCACACCTCCAGAATGTCCAGCATTCCTGGCAGGCAGTGCAGTCCTTTGGCCAGCCAAAACTACCCATTGCCAAAGAGCACGTTCCTTAACCAAGGATTTAAAGAGGGAAGAATGGAGCAACCAAAATGAAGAGCCGACGTTGGTAGCGACGGACGAAAGATAAACCACAGACAAGAGATACAGTCACAGTGACAGATGGAGAGAAGGGAAGGAAAGCTCACTCTGCCCTCCAAAAAAGGTTTCGGGCCAATACCCTCAGAGAAACACAGTTTAGAAAAGATCAACATATAGAGACAAGAGGCTCGTCAGTCACGAGTGCTCCAACTTGAAACCACCGACTCCAGCTCACACGTCCAAAAAATGTTTTTAATTAAAACTGTCAAACCCCAAAACACGTCCACAATTGAACTGGGACAAACCTGCAAGATTCAGTAAAACGCGAAACGAAAACCAAAAGACAGAGACCAGGAGAACAATGCATAATCCTAAAATATCTCAGAAATGAGAGCCCAATTGGAGTGAGGACTGTAATCAGGGCAGGTGGGAGCGGGAGTGGAATCCAGACAAGAACCCAGACGCGTAGAGGTCAGGAGCACGGATTCCAGAGCAAAAGCGCCTGAGTTTAGGTCCCAACGCTGCCAACCACTAGTCTGTGTGTTTGGCCATGTTTTAAACCTCGATTTCCCCGTGTGAAAACCGAGTCCAACAGTCATGGACTGTCGTGAACATTAAAAGAGTTAAAATGGGCAAAGCCTTCAGAACAGCAGGCTGACCGTGGTACGCGCTGTGTGTTAACTTTAATTACGATCGTCACCGTCTGCTCCCGGCCACCGCTCGCGTCCTACTCGGCTCGTCCTCGCCTGCCTCACCCGGGGCACCCCTCGACCCAGCCGGACCCTTCCCGAGGACACCCGTCCCCAGCACAGCACGCAACCGCTTCCGCTCCCGGCCGCCCCGCAGGCCTCCCGGACCCTGGACCGCAACTCGTGAGCGCTCGCGGGGACCGCCCCAGCCCAGAACCAAAATCGCAGCGGCCAGAGCGAGCGCCAACTCCCCACACTCACCACGGCGCTCCATCCCGCGTCCCGGATGTGGACGCCCGCCCAACACCTACTGCCGCTGCCGCCGTGGAGGGCTGGAGCTAGCCGCCCCCATCCCCCACGGCCCGCGGACGCCCGGCCAAGCCGCCGCGCCGCCACCGCCACCACCACCGCCACCACTGCCACCGCCACCACACAACTGCCGCCGCCCCAACAGCTACTGCCACCGCCCCGCCCCCTGGAGCCCAGCCCATTGGCCCGCGCACCCAGGGGCGGGGCCGCCGACCGCAGCAGGTGGGGGCGACTGCTAGCTGGCTCTAGGAACTCGGCCGTCAGCTGCGGCAGGCCTGAAGCTGTCCCAACAACGTGGACCGTGTCAGCCGCCCTTTTGGCTTGCAGAGGGGCAGGCAGAGCGACTCAGAGAAAAGTCACCTGAGGATTAGATGTGGTTTATGGCTTTCTCAGATAACTAGTCTACACTTCTTATGAGGCACTTCCGTGGACCACCGTTTTCCTCCCTCTCCGAGGGGTTGGGGAAGGGCGCCACTCTTCTGAATGAAAAATGAACTACCTCAAAACCAGCCATCTACTCTGCCCCTCTGCCCTCTATGGAGGGTAGTATTTAGGCCTCTCTGTCTTTTCTTGGCGGGTGGGGGATGAAGTCTCGCTCTGTTGCCCAGGCTGGAGTGCAATGGGGTGATCTTGGCTCACTGCAACCTCTGCTTTCCGGGCTCAATTAATTCTCCCACCTCGGCTGGGCGCGGTGGATCACGAGGTCAAGAGATCGAGACCATCCCGGTCAACATGGTGAAACCCCGTCTTTACTAAAAATACAAAAAATTAGCTGGGCATGGTGGCGCATGCCTGTAATCCCAGCTACTTCAGGAGGCTGAGGCAGGAGAATTGCCTGAACCCAGGAGGCGGAGGTTGCCGTGAGCAGATATCGCGCCATTGCACTCCAGCCTGGGTAACAAGAGAGAAACTCCGCCTCAAAAAAAAAAAAAAAAAAAAAATTCTCCCACCTCAGCCTCCGGAATAGCTGGGATTACAGGCGCTCATTACCATGCCCAGCTAATTTTTGCACTTTTAGTAGAGAGGGGTTTCCACCACATTGGCCAAGCTGGTCTCGAACTCCTGACCTCAGGTGATCCACCTGCCTCAGCCTCCCAAAGTGCTGGAATTACAGGCATGAGCCACTGTGCCCAGCCCTTTCTTTCTTAACTGGACTCTCAAACTCACCTCATAATAAGGGAGAAAAAAAAAGTCTGAGAAAGATGGAATAATTTTAGCAAGGAGCAGAAGCAGGAAAGCACATAGCCCCCATATCACACCACTTGCTGGAACAAGTGATGGCACTTATCTCAGTGCTGGAACATTCAGAAAGAACTCATGGACAAACAGAGGATAAAACATGGGGAGGGAGACTGTGGGTAGTGCTGGGGTCAGAGAGAAAAATGATCACACAGGGAGAAAAAGAAAAAGGAGAATGTGCTGAGGAGAAGTGGAAAGAAAACGAGGTACAGACACAGGAAGAGAGAGGAAAATCAAGGACGGCAGAAACAAGTGAAGGCAAAAAGATAAAATAAGAAATATGAAAGGAGAGACTACCCACTTAACAAACAGAAAAGGAAGTGAGCATGACAGAACCAAAAGTAGAGTAGTGGGGTGAGAGAAAATACTCATTGACAAAGAAAGAGGGACACCTCACATAACTTTGAACGCTTACAGGAAAAACAATGCTAATACAACACATTTGGCTCCTCAGGTGCTACTTAGAAAAGATAAATAAGAAATCTCAACTCCTTGGTTACTTTGGCACCATACTGGATTTATCGGGCCCAACTTACACAAATTTTCCCCTCAAACCCCAAAAATAATAGGACCAAAGTCCTGCCACAAATACTCAGGAAACCTCAAAACGAAACTTCCTTCTAATCATGCTGAAAAAGAAAACAGCACCAAGGACTCTCACTATGGAAACTAATGATGCCTGGACTGAAGCAAACTAAAAAGAGGAAACAAAGGAGTCTCCAAGCCAAGAGGAGGCTGAACAGTGCAACCATGATTCAATCATAAATAAGGTTTTTGGAAGGAAATTTTTGAGGAAGTCCCTCAACCTCAAACACCCTATTAAGTCTATTTTAAAATATAATATTTTGGCAGAGTGTGGTGGCTCATGCCTATAATCCCAGCACTTTGGGAGGTCAGGAGTTTGAGACCAGTCTGGTCAACATAGTGAAACCCCATCGCAACTAAAAAAAAAAAAAAAAAAAAAAATTAGCTGGGTGCGGTGGTGTGTGCCTGTAATCCCAGCTACTCAGGAAGCTGAGGCAGGAGAATCACTTGAACCCGGAGGCGAAGGTTGCTGCAGTGACCTGAGATCACACCATTGCACTCCAGCTCAGGTGACAGAGACTCCATCTCAAAAAAGTAAATAAATAAATAAATAAAAATATATTATTTTGCACTTATACATCATTACCCTTAATAAAGAGGATTTTGTTGCTGATTAAAATGGAACTGGAAGCATCACTGACAAAAATCATCAACAAGTTCCTGATAGAGAGAAAGGGTATATGGACGGAGGTGGGGGTGTGACAAGGCAGAAGGGAACTCACAACAAGGGAGAGAAAAGCAGGAAAGAGAGACAAAAGGAGGTGTGAGAAGGAGAGAGAGAGACAAGTGTAGAGGAGAAAAAAGACAAGAGGGAGAGAACAAAGAAATATGCAGAGACAAGGAGAAGCAGAGAAAGAGAAAATGAGAGAGAGACAAGGAAGATAAAAGAGACTAACAGAGGTGATGGAGACTACCCACTGATACAGAAAGCAAAGAGGGCCACTTCTCACATGCAAACAGTTCTGGGGGAAATGAAGCCAGTTAGCCCAAGGCTGTATAAGAATCCAAGACTCCTTGATTACCTGCTTTTACAATAATTTTTAGACTTAATTTTAAAATTAAAAAAAAAAATGTATCCATTAGGCCTCAAACCTAACGTACTAATATGACAAGCAGTACTGAAGACACCTAAAAAACAAACATTCCTTCATACTCCACCAGAGAATGGTGCACCATGGACAATCACCCACCAATGACTCAAAACTGAAGGACATCAATGAGGGATAAAGAAAAGATTCTGAAGGCTAAGGAGAGTGGGTCCGGACAACTCTCAGGGAGCTCAAGGAGGAAAAGTCTGTCTCTCCTATCTGCTCTGGGTTATTCTCAACACCCCCCAAACCAGATCTACCTCTAAGCCATCATAACAAAACAGCCAACTATTGTGCAGAGGACCTGACACAGAGTCAAAATAGTTGCCTGTTTGGGGATCAAGGAATGTTAGTTAGATGGTTAAATAAAGGTTGTTGGAGGGAAATTTTGAGAAGTCTCTCAATCTCAATCCTTCTCTTAAACCTTTAAAGAAATACATTATCTGCCATCCTTCATCTAGAGGATGATGACATTTGGAAATATTTGGAAAACTGGTAGTTCACTTTTAATTTAAAAGGATTACTTTATTAATCTCCCTGACATGATTTTGATTGAAGTAACTTATCACAAAAATACACTTTAAGTATGAAAAGCACGTTAATATATGTAATAATACGTTTCTGCAAGTCTGAAATTCTTGGCTTATAATAAAATTGTAGCGTTCAATAAAAAAGAGTAAAACCATCAATGTATCTATCATAGATGTACAGTATCTTAAGTTTTTCAGCAAGTTGCAGAAAAACATTTCTGGAAGCAACAGATAATTTTTTTAAATACTTGTGTTTTTACCATTTATATTATTACTGCCTCTAGTATTCTTTCCTTCTCACACAGAAATTCGCATCCTCTATGACACTGTTCAAGTCAGCCATTCGGTGCAGCCTTAACTTTTATATTCCCAAAATCTTCCTCATGTGTGTTCTCTTCAAAATGTCTGTGGTACCAGACTGAACAGATTAATATTCTTTCTATCTGCAGTGGTGACATTATCAATATTGTTAATTTTGCTTCATCTTCCTGAAGTCAACTCTGGTAGTTTAGGTAGCCTACTTTTCATAGCAGAACATGGGTCTAAAAACATTTAAAGATAATCTGGAGACATTTTTGTCATAACTGGGGAAGGGGAGTCTACTGACATCTAGTGGGTAGAGGCCAGGGATGCTGCTAAACATCCTACATGCATAGGACTGCCCTCACCCCTGACAAAGAATTATCCAGCCCAAAAGGTCAATAGTGCCAAGGTTGAAACACCCTGTTCTATATCCAACTACACTTTATGAAAAGCTATAAGACCAAGGAACGTGTTAAATTATGCCATAGTATATACCCAGGAAAATCTGGACTGTGGGCCATTTTATAGGATAAATATGATTTCTTCAACAAAAAAACTGCAGGAAAAAAAATGGAAAGAAAAGTATCTAGATTAAAATATCCTTAAAAGATATATCGAATGTGACCAGACATGGTGGCTCATGTCTGTAATCCCAGCACTTGGAGAGGCCGAGGTGGGCAGATTACCTGAGGTCCGGAGTTTGAGACCAGCCTGGCTAACATAGTGAAACCCCATTTCTACTAAAAATACAAAAACTTAGCCAGGCGTGGTACGTGCCTGTAATCCCAGCTACTCGGGAGATTGAGGCAGGAGAATCACTTGAATCTGGGAGACAAAGGCTGCAGTGAGCTACGGCTGCACCATTGCACTGCAGCTCAGGCAACAAGAGCAAAACTCTGTCTCAAAAAGAAAAAAAGAGAAAAGATATATCAAATGCAGTAATAAATAAAAACAGACATATTCTTCCACTGTAGTAAACAACTAGAAAAATGGACAAATATATATACTGTTTTCAGACACTGAACTACACACAGCACTGGGCTCAGGGCTGTTATCTCTGAGAGATGGGATCACAAACAAATGAGGTGAGTCCCACAATTACCCCAACTTTCTGCCTAAATTCACATCCTAGACCACGGCACTCTTGACAAGTTGAAGAGACAGAGATCCTCGTTCCAGGAGACTGGAGTCACCAGAATCTATAGGACAAAGTACCAGAGACTTAGGATATAGAAAGAAAAAGAGCTACAGAAATTTACATAGGGAATTTCTTAATTATCTTGCTGAACACTAAGATGCACATGTATAGAGCAAAACACCACAAGGATTGGCAAGTATTTCCAGAAAGCTATAGATGGACAATTCCCAGGTTTTCCACAGGGCTGGAAGACCTCCAAGTTTTCATCAGCCAGAGTAGAGAGACCTAGTGAACACCCCAGGGGAGATCCCAGGGCATGCCTCGTAGTACATCTAACCTAGCTCTAATGAAAACTGTACTCTAGACACACCCCAACAAAGCTTCAAAACAGGCACATTTTATAATTTTTTTAGAGCTGATGTTTAAAACAAAAGTAATAATAATATGTTGTGACATTCATAACATACACAGAATCAAAATGTATACCAATAGCATAAAGGAGGAGGAAACAAAAGTATACAGTAAGGTTCTTACATTATAGGTAAAGTAGTGTAATATTACTTGAAGGTATACTGTAAGTTAAAAATATATACCCAAATCTCCAGAGATAAAGTTAATAAGTCAATAGTGGACATAAATAGAATTTCAAATTATCCTCCCACCCCACAATAAAAAGAAGGCAGGACAAGAAGAAAAAGTAAACAACAAATAGAACAAATTAAAAAACAAACAGCAGAGTAACAGACTTAAACCCAATCATTGTAATAATTACATTAAATATAAATATTCTAAACAGCTCAATAAAAAGGCAGAGATTCTCAGAGTGAGTAAAAAAGAAAGAACCAACTATATTTTGCCTATTAAAACACAGACTTGAAATATAAAGACACATATATATGGAAAGTAAACCACAGAAAAAGATACACCATGCAAATACTAATACTAAGAAAGCCAAAGTAGCTCTATAGCATAGGTATCAGACAAAGAATTTTACCAAGGATAAAGAGCAACATTTCATAATGATGAATGAGTCATTTCATCATAATGACAACAATCCTGAAAGTATTTGTACCTAAAAAGAGGTCCAGAATATGAAAAAAAAGAGAGAAATGGATGGAAAAATAGACAAATCCCCAATGACAGTTAAGACTTCAACATTCTTCTCTCAGTAGTTGATAGAAAAACAGAAAATCATTAAGAATCATTAAGGACATAGAAGACTTGAATAACACTATCAATCAACTTGACCTGATAGACATTTACAGAAAACTGCACCCCAAAACATAAGAATATACATTCTTTTCAAATGTATATGGAATAGTCACAAAGATAGACCATATATGGGATGATAAAACAAGTCCCAATGAACTTAAGGGGACTGAAATCACACAGTGTATGTCCTCTGACCAAAACAAAATTAAGTTTGAAACTAATAACAGAAAGATAACCAGGAAATCCCCAAATATTTATAAATTATAAAAAATAATTTTAAAATAACCAATGAGTCAAATTTTCACAAGAGGAAATTTTAATATATTTTGAACTGAATGAAAAGGAAAATTCATTTCAAAATGTGGAGATTACACAGTAAAAGTCATATTTAGATAAATACAGTTTTAGAAGCTTTATTGTAAAAGAGAAGGGTCAAAAGTCAATGATCTAAGCTTCTACTTTGAGCAGTTAGAAAACAAAGAGGAAATTATACCCAAAGTAAGCAGAAGGAAGTAAATAATGATAAGAACAGATATAAATGATTTAGAAAACAGACAATAGAGAAAAATCAATGTAACCAAAAGCTGGTTCTTTGAAAAGATCAATTAAATTGATACATATCTAGCTAGACTGATCAAGAAATAGAGAAAACACAAATCACTAATATGAATGAAAAAAAGGCATCACTACAGACCCTACAGATACAAGGATAGGAGGATATGAGGGAATGTTACAAACTTTATGCCAACAAATTTAACAACTCAGATGAAATGAAAAAATTCCTTGAAAGACACAAATGACTATCTCGTACTAGAAACAGAAAATGTGAGAATAGCCCTACATGTATTAAGTAACTGAATTCATTATTCAAAATTTCTCACAAAGAAAACTGTATACCTACATGGGCTTCACTGATAAAATTCACTGAACCAGATAAAATAATCCTATACAAACTCTTGGAAAATAGAAAAGAGAAGAACACTTCCAACTCATTCTATGAGGCCAGCATTACCCTGATACCAAAGCCAAAGACATTACCACGCACACACACACACACACACACACACACACAGAACAAATTTCTTAACACAGTATTAGCAAGTCAAATCCAACAATATATAAAAAGGATAATATATAATGCCCAAGAAGGATATGTCCAATGAATACAAGCTTAATTTAACATTCACTAGAGAAAAACCATGTGATCATCTCAAAAGATGCATAAAAAGCATCTGGCAAAATTCCATGCCCATTCATGATTAAAACAGTCAACAAAGTAGGAATAGAAGATAATTTCTTCAATCTGATAAAAGGCATTTACAAAAAACCTATAGGTTTTCTCCTTAAGATTAGGGTTAATATTGTTACTGAGGGTCTTAGCTAGTACAGTAGACAAGAGAAAGAAATAAAATGCATTCAGATTTAAAAAGCAAGTAGTAAAATACTCAGAGATGATGTGTTTGTGTACCTAAAAAAATCTTAAGAAGCCTATAAATAAGCTACTACATCTAATAAATGAATATAGCGAGGTCACAGAATATAAAGTCAATATACTATAATCAATTTTATTTCTATATACTAACAAAAAACAATTGAACAAAAATATTTAAAACTTCTCTTTGAGAGACAGTGTTGAAATAAAATGCAAGCCACAAACTGGAAGAAAATATCTGACAAAGGATTTGTAACCAAATATATCAGAAACTCTTATAATTCAATAAAAATAAAACAAGAAACTCAATAAAATAATAAGTATGAAGTGAACATATGCTCCACAAAAAAAGATACACAACTGGACAATAAGTATATAAAATATTGCTCAATACCATTAGTATCAGAGAAATGCAAATTGAAACTTCTATAAGATACCACTGAATAGTCACAAGAAATTTTAATTTCAGCTAGACTGAAATACTGTTGATGAGGATGTAGGGCAACTATAACTGTAATGCATGCCTCTATTCAAGGCATACAATCACTTCGTGAACAGCCTGGCAGTTTCTTACACAGGTAAATGTACACTGAACATACAACCCAGTAATTCTCCTTTTATATATATCCAAAAGAAATGAAAACATATATTCACCCCTAAACTTGCAAACAAATGCATAGCAATTTTTTCATGATAGTCAAAAGCAAAACCCAATCTCCATCAACAGATACACAAACTATGGTACAGCCTTATGATGGAATACTATTTAACATTAAATATCCACGACATAGCAAAATATCATGGATGAATGTCAAAAGCATTAAGCTAAATGAAAGAAGCCAGGCACACACACACTATATATATCTATGGTATGATTCCATTTACATAAAATTCTAGAAAATATGAACCTGATCTTAAATAACAAAAGAATTCCAGTGGTGCCTAGGTAGGTGCCTAGGAATGTGGCGCTGGTGTAGTTGTGGAGGGAATTGCAAGAAGCCTTTCATTTCCTTCACTAAAAATAAAGCATCCCTCTACTTTCCCATAGGACATTCAACATACTTGGGAAACTCATATTATACCTTAGGCCCCATCAGTATTGTCTATTGCTACACAAGATGCAAAGGTTCTACAGGACTGTCTACCACAAAATGGGATCAGACTAAATTTTCTTAGTGAATGCTGAGTGAATAAGTGGTACAAAAATGAAAATTCTTCAAGATGACTTCTGGGCATGAACTTGTTCAATGTGGTACTAATTCCTTGGGACCAAGAGCAGTGGCTATAAAAGCCCATGTTCCTAGGTCAAGAGCCTTTACAGGTGGGGAAGTGAAGGTGCTTATAACTGAGGTGGATATTCTATTTTAAGGAGGCGAGGGGAGCAGTAATGACCAACCACTATAAGTTCTCGGCCGGTGCTTTTCTTCATCTTAGCCAAAGTTCTATTTCTTGCTGATTAGGGGACTGAAACGTTTTCTACTCCGGCCTATCCTATTATCTTCAAGTTCACTCTTAAACTATTCTCAGAATCATGAGACAAGAACTGTATTACTGTAAAGCTAATAAAGCTATGGCATCAGGGTTTCTCACACAGTTCCCACAATCAAGAGGCATTCTGAAATAGACATTTCTGGCAAATTGCGTAAAGAAATCACTACACAAAAGGACCTAATCTCCAAGACTCCGATAATTTTGTTGTGATTCACTCATTCTGAATATTCACTTTCATATCTAATTTTGAAGTATTTTTCTTCAAAGGGGGCTTTCCTCTCCCAAACTGAGTAAGGAGGAAACAAAGCTAATTCCCAAAGAATAATAAAGAAAAAGATAAATGTGGAACAAAAATCTACTTGGAGCGTTCATAAAACACCTCCTAATATTTCCCTCCCCACCCCCGCCCAGAAAAAGATCCATCTTTAGAAAACAGAGGATGTCAAACATCCAAAAAACAATGTGGAACGCCACCCTTTGTCTCTAAAGAGGGGTGGTGGTGAAAAGGTGAGATAAACTCTGGAGATATCAAAAGGGCTGAAAGAAAAGGGAGGAACGTCCTTGGCTGCTCTGTTTAAGCCAAAGCCAAGACCCTCCCCGGGAACACCAGGTTTCTATCACAGACCGAGTCCCAGGACACCTAGGGAAACAAATGCACAGGGGTCCGCTCTCCTGGTGGTAGCTGCAATCTCCCAGCTTGTCATTCCTATTTTGCAGAGCACACGACTTGCACTAGAGCCATGGCTGGGAAAAGGTGGAAAGGCGAAACCTGGCAGTAATGAGCGGGGAGAGAGACAGGAGATGCCAGAGACGCTCCAGAAGGGGCACTCGGAGAGAGGGTGTTAGAAACCTTCGGTCTCCCTCCCCCAAAGTAATAAACAGCCACCGCCTAGGTGAGGCGAACTACCGTAAGAAAAAGTAAATACCCAACATGAGATGTCTGTTGCTCTACTCAGCCTTTGCACGTGTCAGACTGTAATTTCAGAAAACGTCACCAAACTTCCAAAAAGGATCCCCAGTGAGAAAGACGGACTTGAAGACCCAGTGAAGGAAACCAATGGGGGAAGGGTAAAGGAGGCCCTGAATTCCTCAGTGAGGCGATGAGGACGGGTGGCTAGCAAAGGGAGCGGGGCTGAGACACGCTCGGGGGAATCCTGGAAGGGGAGGAAGGTACACCCGGCCAGCTTCTCCCCGCCAGCCCGCTGGCGTCGCCCAACTTAGAGCGCTCACCTGGGATCTGAGGCAAACTCGCAGCGCCGGCCCGCGCCTTCCCGCTCGTCCGCCCCTGTCTCGCCCCGCGCGCCCCTCGACCCAGCCAGACCCTTCCCGAGGGCTCCCGTCCGGGCCCGCGGGCACCGGTCCCCAGCGCAGCCCGCAACCGCTTCCGCTCGGGGCCACACCGCGTACCTCGCGGACCCTGAACGTCAACTCGCAGGCGCTAGCGTGGGCGACACCAGTCCAGAGCCACAACCTCCACGGCCGGAGCGAGCGCCATCTCCCCACACTCACCAAGGCGCTCCATCCCGCGTCCCGGACACGAACTCCTGCCCCACACCTACGGCCGTCGCCGCCGCCGCCGAGGGCTGGAACTCGCCGTCCCCATCCCCCACGACCCGCGGACGTCCGGCCAAACTGCAACCACAGTCACAGCCACCACCACCACACAGCTGCCACCACCACCACACAGCTGCCGCCACCCCTGCAGCTACAGCCACGGCCGCGCCTGCCGCCCGCCCCGCCCCCTGGAGCCCAGCCCATTGGCCCGCGCGCCCGGGGGGCGGGACCAGCGACCGCGGCAGGTGGGGGCGGCTGCTTGTGGGCTCGCGAAACGCGGCGGTCAGCTGCGCCCGCCTGATGCTGTCCCAACGCAGTGCGAGGTGCCGCGTAGGCCGCCCTTTTGGCTTGCAGCGGGGCAGGCGGAGCGACTTAGAGGAAAAATCCCCTCACGCACCCTCCCGCAGGTAGCAGGTTCTCTGTTTTTGTTTAATTAGACATTTCTCAGGTGGACACTTTGAATTCCTTCCAGTCAGGACTCAGGTCTTCAACTTGTTTTTTTTGTCAGCCGTCTTCCTCCAGCCTCCTTCTCCCATTCAATACATTTTGTGCTTAACTTTGAAACTGTCCCTACTCTTCTGTGTCTTCAACTGATTGTCACTTTTAGCAAACTAAATAAATTACTCAAAACAACCATTAAACAGTCCCCTGCACATGGCAGGTGCTCATTAGATGCTAATTGATTGCATGTCCCCTAACCATGCTACCTGCTTCTTACCATTAAGTGCTCCTGAGTCATGGGACTGATCAACTCGGCGGGGGAAGGCGCAACCAAAATAAAGCATTTATCTAAATGTTGGATCACACATCATATCATGTTTGGAGGGAAAAAACTGCATTTATAGTTAATAGAGTATATATTAGTAACATTTATCAACTCTACTAAGAATACCTTTCCTGTCACCTGTGCTGTCACATATAAGCACTCCATGAGTATTACCTGATAAATGGGTAATACCATGGAAAAGGAATTTGGAAAAATCACTCAACATCATCCTCTCTCTAAATATTTTTCAAAAAGATTAAGTATTTGTCATATTCTTCACCCTTCTTTGTTAGGAGAAATACATTTGAAAACATTCTCAAAGGAAGATGGTAGTTTTTGTTTTTGTTTTTGTTTTTAGAGAGAGGCAAGGCCTTACACTGTGCTCAGGCTGGGGTGCAGTGGCACAGTCATAGCTTACTGAAGCCTTGAACTCCTGGACTGAAGGGATACTCCCACCTCAGCCTCCTGAGTAGCTGGGACTACAGGCCCATGTCACCACACTCAGCTACTTCATTTATTTTTATGTTTTGTGGAGATGGAGGCTTCACTGTGTTGCCCAGGCTTGTTTCAAACTCCTGGCCTCACAAGATCCTCCTGCCTCATCCTTCCAAAGTGCTGGAATTATAGGTGTGAGCCACCACACCCGGGTCACTTTTATAATAAGTAAATATGATTATTAACTGAGAAAGAGTGAATGTCAAACATCTGCTGTGTAGGACAAGTGACAGTGTTTGGCAAAGAAACTACAAAATAAAGGGCAGTATCTCCACCAAATCCTCTAATGCTGACTCAGCATGTGCCCTGAGTCATCCTTATAAGCCAATTAGGTTTTTTACCTATAAATGTTTCTTTATTAAAGTGGCTCATGATCATGGTTTTGGAGGACAAAGACTAATGGACACCCAAACAAGAAATCAAAGGAATAATTGGATACTGCATTAATAATGAAACAGATGGTGTGGTATTGTTTTTATAATTGTGGTATATATTAACACATATCCACTCTGCCTATTGAAATATTCTTCATTCCTTCCATGATCAAGAACCCTACCTCTGTTCTGAAGCCTTTCTGTTCTCTCCAGTGAAAATTAGTCATCCTACTTGACATCATATGGTACATAGGATACTATTCTTGTGGCACTTCTGGTTTTGGTGCAATGGTTTTTGGCGGTGTTTATGCTAATTAGATTGAAAGTTCTACAGTGCTACGTTAGTTAGGTCTGCATCTAATTCAGAATGGGCCCCCAATAAAAATTTTCTGGAGGAATGTTGAGGGAATGATCAGTAGGTCCAGAAGTAAAAATTCTTCCAGTATGATTTTTTTTAAATCACAAGCTGTACTCAACTTGGTTGTATCTAGTAGAACCAAATATGATGGTCACAAAAACCTCATGTCTAAAGCAAAGCCTATCTATCCCAGATATCCTGTTCCCTGAGATGAAGGGGCTAATCACAAATGTGCATGTTTCATGTGGGTGGTGGAGGTGGAGCACAGCCTTGCAGGGGAGCAGAGTGGACAGGTGCTCTTCCTCAGCCATGCTTCAACAGCAGTCTGTTTAGGAGGGACCAACATTGTCCATCGTGTCTATTCTATTTTTATTGATTCCACAAATAGTTGCTGAGTACCTCTAATGTGCCAGACATTGTTCTAAGCACAGGGGATATATCAGAAAATTTTAAATCCACTCTCAGATTCTCCTCAACCATGATAAATAATGCCTGGGAGAGGGGAAGAAATAATGCAACCCAGCAAGGGTGGCCCTAAGGCAGGCAGTCCTTGGACTCCCTGGACTGCGTCTGTCCTTGACCTCACTGCTGAAGCATGTAGAAAGAACGATTCAGAGCCTGACAGGCCACAGTGAGTACAAAGCCTCCAGATTCCAAGGTGGACAAAACTCACCAAGCAGGTTATTAATCTTGATTCCATGATGGTTATAATTGAGAAACAAGGAATCAATTCAGACCTCATGCTGGAAATGAATGTGAAAGACATTGCCAACATCCAAGAATTCTGTGCTGTCATGAAGACAGGAAACTAAGATTGACAAAAATAAAGAAACGTTTAAGTGAGTATATTGATATGATATCATACTCCTGTTATGTCCAGATTAAGTTACTACATTTCAAGCTCCAATTTTTAATGTATTTTAAACTTTCTTATAAGACTTTGATGATATGAACCTCTGTGCTTGATCCATAACCCTACCCGATGTCTTAATAACATGTATAAGGTAACTCCCCTAATAATTAATGGTCAGTGCAAAAAATATTAGCCTTAAAAATGCATTTATTGATACTACTATCAATAAAAAGATGGTCATTTACTAGCACAGAGTAAACTATAAATGGCTAGTTATTGTGCTAGTGATATACTTTTAATTATACTTTACATTTCATAAATCATTCAGTCCTGACAACAACCTATGAAGTGCTATTATCATACGCATTTTATAAATGAAAAGCTGAGACACAGAAGTTCAACAAAGAATTTCTGCTGAACCTTATAGCAATTGACATTAACGTGAAGTTATGTTTGACCATACCTCTCTTAGAAAAAGATCCTAGGAAATTACTCCTCTTATTCTACCTCTGCCTTTCTGTCCTTCTTGCTCTTCCCCAGGTACCCCAAAGTCCCTCTTGCCTCAGGACTTTTGCCTTTGTGTTTCCTCTGCCTGGAATTGGCTTTTCCCATCTATCTACATGACTTGTTCCTTGCTCCCTTTTGGTCTCTCTTTAAATGGTCCAGATCATTGATGTGTTCCTTGACTCCTCCATAAAAACAGCACCCCCCTTTTTGATACTCCTGTCTTTCTTACTCTGCTTTCATTTCTGTACTTATTCCTCTACTGACTTGATATAGATTTATTCATTTACTTACAGATTTTTTAAATGTCCCCTTGCTAGTATGAAAATGTTAGTTTCTGTGAAAGAAGGGTCTCTGCCTGCTTTGTTCACCTTTATGTTTCCATCCCCTGGAAAAGTAATTGGAATTCATCAACAAATGAAAGATTTAAAGAAAATAATAACACACATACCCAAACATTAGAGTTATCTTTTGAAAAGATTAATTTGTTAACATTTTGAGAGTTATAATCAGATAAGAGAACCATATTGCTTAAAGTGATTTTACTTTAGCTGCTTGTAACCAATATACTAACATATGACAAGTTTCATGACTTCACCAAATCTTGATCTGAAAGAGCCATAAGTAACACAAGAATCTTACCTTATAAAGTTCTACTCATAGCTTGGTTCCCTTTCTTAGGTTTCTGGGTTCTGCTAGTGTAGAGGCCTCAGTAACTTGAGAAAGAATGCTTTTTTTAAGGAACACAATTTTTTTTATTGCATTTTAGGTTTTGGGGTACATGTGAAGAACATGCAAGATAGTTGCATAGGTACACACATGGCAGTATGATTTGCTGTCTTCCTCCCCTTCACCTATATCTGGCATTTCTCCCCATGCTATCTCTTCCCAACTCCCCACCCTATGCTCTCCCTCCCCTATTCCCCCCAACAGACCCCAGTGTGTAGTGCTTCCCTCCCTGTGTCCATGTGTTCTCATTGTTCAACACCCACCTATGAGTGAGAATATGCGGTATTTCATTTTCTGTTCTTGCGTCAGTTTGCTGAGAATGATGGTCTCCAGGTTCATCCATGCATAGGATCACAATTTTATGATAGTAGTTAAAGTGAAGCAGGCAAATAAAGGGTAGTTACAGCACTGACTGGGGTGTTTGTCAAAGATCACCCTTTGCGGTAGAGGCAGGGGAAGTAGTCCAGGCAAACCTCCTGACATTCAGGGGCAGGTTAGTAGATGACAGCAGCCTGACCTTGCCCATGCTACCAAGGGTATACTTACATTAGTAATACAAGTTGGGATTACTCTAAAAAACCTAAACAACCCAATCAGCCAAAACTTTAGAGTAAGGAAAACGGAAAAAATACTCATGGCCTCATAAGTATTCTAATAAAAGGTCTCTAAGGAAAAAAATCTTGAATTATTTTCTTCCTTCTTTAGAGAGGTGAACATTTTCTGCAATTGTTTTTTTCTTTCATCTATTCCACCAAATGCTGACTAGATAGGAAAGCAAATACTTCTCTCCTTACTGTGTGTCCTCTTCTATGATCCTCACCAAATACCTATAACAAAATGAGATGTTTTTCTGATAAAATTTCATAGTTTTCAGAATCAAAGGGATCTTAGAGCTTGTTTACTTCATTCTCTTTTATTTTACGAGGAAATCCCAGCCCAGCTTTCCCAGGGATTACAGTTAGTCATTGGCCTGACTAGACTGGAACCAAGACCAGGACCCTTTCTACACTAACCGATAGATCAACATTTTAAAATCTCTGTAAATCTATGAAATTAAATGGGAGAACCTGCCTTAATCATTCTTAGTTTAATGAGTAAATATTTGAGCTCTATTGATATGTTTAAATATGAAATTTGTTCTACAAATTTACTCCTATTATTTTGGAGGTCTGACTTATTGTTACTAAAAATTAATGGTCCTAAATGATGGATGGCTTAACATAGAACCAATGAGGAGCGTGGCTTGCTCTTGAAGTAGGAAGTTGTCCAGAGGCATCTGGAACACACACACACACACACACACACACACCCCAACGCTTTTCTTTAAGGGAGAAAGAAGGCTGGCTGGCTTTAGGAAGGAGTAGAGCCCAAAGGAAACATTACTAATCTTTCTTTATCTACCACTGAGCAAATACTGCTGAACCCTCTGAGAAACAATGGTACCACTAGTGACTTCAATGAGTGTTTATCTTTCTAACTACATATTTATGTAGGGGGTGGCTACCTGTGGCATGCTCGCCAGAGAATTGAGAAGTGACTGCTTGTAAAAGTTGGAAAATATTTGGTCTAGAAATCTGTTTTTAAAACTCACTCAAGATAATATAATATTTTATAGCATTAGAAGAACTATTATCATCCAACCATTTAGATACCTGGATTTAAATGATTTTATTTTGAAATTATCTCAACAGCTGACAATGTGGGACTTAAATTAGAAGAAGGAAAATACAGGAAAAAGTAGTACTATGAGTTAATAATTCTATAATATTGGTAACCAGAAATGTCTTTAGATGGTTTTACTTCAAAGACCTTAAAAATCTTGTCACTGACGGATTGACATTCATTATCTTGTTCTGCTTGATGACATATTCAGTTTAGGATATTCATGCATGCAATTAAATTTTGTCGGGGAGCTACATGGTACTAGAATATATGAGGTCACAGACATAACCATATATCCTACTAGCCAAAAAACTGATGAAATACCTGTTACATAACATCACTGAAACCATCAGCTTAGTAGATTCAGGGTGGAGAACAGATGGAATGGCAAACAAAGCACCAAGACAGTAAATTGCCTTGCTTATGAGTTAGCCTGAATTGGGCTGCAAGGTGAGAAATGCTTTAGATCTCTTCTGTGAGTTGATGAAGACAATACTGCTTGGCAATCTGACTTCTAGTAACTTCGTCCTGTCCTCGGTAATGACTAAGAACCAAGAGGAGGGGAAAGAGAGCTCCATTTAGGAAACATGACTAAAAGGCAGCACAAGCCTACCAAAAAACCAGAATCTAAGGAAATGAGTAGACCGGTAGGCAAGTAGTCTTATCCAGATTTTGGAGTTGCTTAGTGACTCAAAAAATAGAAGCATAGAATGTGGGTCAAGAAACAGTGGATTCCAGAAGGACCCTTTGAAGATGTTTCATAGAGAACTGGCATTTTAATTTACACAGCTTTTCTGGAACACAAACAAGTCAGTGAAATGGAGTTGCCAGATGCCAATAGCAATGTTGTATTCATGAATCAGTATTGAAGTGCTATGAAAACTGAAGGTGGTGTTTGGTAGTGGGGACAGGACTTAGGGGAAGAGGAAAAGATAAAGGACATAAAGATTACAGCTTTGGGAAAATTTCTTGAGAACAAATTAGACTACTGATTTATCTAACAATGTGTTGTAGGTTGAACTCTGTTCCCTCCCTCCCTCCAAACTCGTATGTTAAAGTCCTAACACCCAGTAACTTAGAATGTGACTATATTGGAAATAGGGGCTTTAAATGGGGTACTTCAATTAAAACAAGGTAATTAGCGTATGCAGCCCCTATCCAATGACTAGTGTCTTTACAAGAAGAGGTGATTAGGATGCCAACACACACAGAGGGAAGACCATGTGAAGATACAGGGAGACATGGCCATCTATATACAAGTTGAGAGAGTCCTCAGAAGAAACCAACGGTGCTGATACCTTGATCTCAGACTGCTAGCCTCCAGAACTGTAAGAAAATGAATTTCTATTGTTTAAGCCACCCAGTCTGCCGTACTGTCTTATGGCAGTCCCAACAAAGTAACACATAAGGCAACACCATTTAAATTATAGGAATTAAATAATAACAGCACTGACTGGTTCTAGTTGGACCCAAGACCAACCCCTTCCATTCTCTGTAGAAATATTAGTCCAACTGTGGCTGAAAATTGCCATTATTCAGCTCTTTAAGTGGGACATTTCTTCCTAATATTCACAAGTGACAATGAATCAATATCACTCCTACTCTGGGGTGTGGCCCAGGATCAGGCATCACATCCATTGTAATATTGTCATTAAAATGAGAAGGCAGGATGTTTACAAGCCTAGTGCTCTGTAAGTAAAGAATTTTCAGTGGGAGGAGACTGATTCATTTCTGCTCAGAGTTGAAGGGATGCCCTGGTCTCTTCATTTGTATTCAAGAGAGGAAGAATTAGTGTGGCAGTTTTAGAGATACCACTGCTGCCACTGCAATTAGTATTGGTAGCTAGTTAATAATACTAATTCCATCATTGTGCTTGGTTTGTAATATGAGCTCAACAAGCATTAATTTACTTTTCTATTATTTTTTGGTTCTGTAGCATTTCACACTATACAAAGCTCTGCTACACACATTATCTCAGTCTTCAAAATAGGTCTGTGAAATATGAATTATTGTTATCATCCTTATTCAGCTATTAAGAAAACTGTATCTCTCAAGGAGTGTGACCTATTTACTCAAAATTACACTACAAGTTAATAAAAGAGAAAGAACTCAAAGCAAAGTCATCTGTCTTCTCAAGCAGAACTCTCTCCAATACACCCATGAGCTCTAAGTAGTCACTTGTATTCCTCCTGGTAAGTCTTCAATAATCCATTTTATCTATCTATCTATTTTTATTTTTACTTTGAGATGGAGTCTCACTCTGTTGCCCAAGCTGGAATGCAGTGGTGTGATCTTGACTCACTGCAACCAACAATATATCTATATCTATATAGATATAGATATAGATATTTTTTTGAGACAGAGTTTTGCTTTTGTTGCCCAGGCTGGAGTGCAATGGGTTGATCTCGGCTCACCGCAACCTCCACCTCCTGGGTTCAAGCAATTCTCAGCCTCCTGAGTAGCTGGGATTACAGGCATGCACCACCACATCTGGCTAATTTTGTATATATATATATTTTTTTAGTAGTGATGGGGTTTCTCCATGTTGGTCAGGCTGATCTTGAAATCTCGACCTCAGGTGATCCACCTGCCTTGGCCACCTAAAGTGCTGGGAATACTGGTGTGAACCACTGCACCTGGCTTAAATAATCCATTTTAATCAAGGAATGACATTTTCTGTATTTTTCAAATATTCTTGGTAATGAAGAACTTTGATATTTATTACACAGATTGTACCTACCCTACAAATATTACATGAATAAACAATTTGCACATACAAATGAGTAGAGAAGGAGAATGCCCCAGAACCTTTTCATAAGTTACTTACCTTTTACTGACCTTGGGTCAGAATTTCTTAAGCGTGATTGCTAAGAAGATAATTTCTCTTACATAAATACAGAGTTCCCAGAAATAGGTTTAACAGTACTAATCTTTATATATTCTATGGTTTACTTTTTATTTTACTTTGTGTATGTTTGTGTGTGGGATAGGGAAGCAACATTACTTCTATAGGAATATACTTTTCAGGTTTTTTATGCTAGACTTAGAAGCAAACTTTTTCAACATAATTCATTCATTGGATAGAGATTCCTTGAAAATTAAGAATTTCAAAGAATTAATTTATGATCTTCTCAAAGCAATCCTTTTATGATTCAGAAGGTACTTCAAGCATTTTGGCCAGGTGCAATAGCTCATGCCTGTAATCTCAGCACTTTGGGAGGCTGAGGTGGGAGGAGTGCTTGAATCCAGGATTTCAAGACCAGCCTGAGCAACATAGGGAGACCCTGTCTCTAAAAAAAAAAAAAAAAAAAAAATTAGCTGGGCATAGTGGCACATGCCTGTGATTCTAGCTACTACTTGGGAAGCTGAAGTAGGAAGATTGCTTAGTCTTGGGAGGTCAAGTTTGCAGTGAGCTATGATTGTGCCACTGTACTCCAACCTAGGCAACAGAGGGAGATCCAGTCTCAAAAAGAAGAAGGAGAAGGAAAAGAAAAGCTTGCAATGTATCCATGGCACATATGACATTATCCCAATGGCATATGCCCTATAAGAGCAGCAAAGACTAGTTAATAAACACTGGATGATGACAGAGTGTTGCTGACATTGCACAGGTAGTCCTGTCCTACTGGAAATCTTATCAGAACCCCTGAGAGCCCCTGAATGAAGCCCAGCATATGCACTGATTTGATAACTCACTCCATACCTTTTCCTTCTTAGAGAAGGAAGATGATAATAGAAGCTCTGATCAGGGATGTTGGATTCTGGTGATGGAGGACAAATTATTAGGTATGATATGAGAAAGTATTAAAATAGAAGCTGAAAACTTAAAACCCCAGACAGAGAGACAAGACCTCCTGCAAGAGGTATCCATTCCTACTCAGCTCCAAACCACTGGGGTCATGGGTAATGTGACTGTTCCTGATTTGCCCTGGACAGTTTCAGTTAACACCAATTGCTCAGGCAAAATTATTAATAGATCCTCATCTCACCCTCAAAAGTGTGCCAATTTGTACAATATAGTAAATGAGCACTCTAGTTATAGGAGAATTTAGGCTCAGTATTGCCTGGTCTCTCAATTTTTTAAGCCAGAAATTTGGATTTTATAGAACATTTCTGATTTTTTTAATGTGGGCAATAAATTCCAAATTTTTAAAATTGTCCTGGCCAAATAAAAATCATGAGAGGTGGAATCTAACCTGAGAGCTGCCAGTCTGTCACCTGTAAGTTAGAAACTCTAGGTGATGCTACAGTGTTCTTTGAGATGGAGTCCCTTTGGAGACCTTAGCTCTCATGGGCTGATGAGAGACGGTCCTGGGGGCCTCCCACAAGGGAAAGCCTTCTGCTCCAGGCAGTTCCAGTGGTAATCAGGACAAGGTCCAGGAGACAACAGGCCTGAAACGGACAGTTTAGCCAGTTGTTTGAGGCCTTAATGATTATAGCTAGCACTTCCCATGTAGTAAAGTCTTACACAGATTATCTTACTTACTCTTCACAATCGCCTATGAGGAAGATATTACTATCTCCATTGTTCTAATGAGGAAACTGAGACTTAAAGAGACTAATTAGTTTGAATGAGGTCACCCAGCTAGTAAGTGGCAAAATCAGGGATCTGAACTAATGTCAGGCTTGACTCAAAAAGCCCACATCTTTATCCTCTGTGTCTACTGCTTCCCACTGTAGAGAGATCAAGTTTTCCTTTCCCTTGGGATGCTTTTCATTTGGGTGAGTCATTTTTGAGCTTTTGTCACCATGGAAAATCAGAAAGTCTTGACTCTGAGTCTGCAAGAAGGTATTTTCTTGCTTTCATTCAGGTATTTAGAACGCAGGCCCAGTGGTTCAGCCCAAGTCTCCAGAATGAAGTGGGGTAGGAGGGAGGAGGGGGGTTTAGGGCCAAATTCCAAAGTAGTCATAAGCAGTGTTCTTTTACTAGGTGTCTGTCCTTTTTGCCTAGATCCCTTGGAACTCTGCCAGTGATGGGCAGCTGGTCAAAGATGTGAGGTTTCACAATCCCAGTCATCTCTGTGACCTGTATCCATTTTAGAGCTACAAGTAATGAATATACCTCATGCACAGAGACTAGGAAAAGCATAGAAGTTTTTTGCAGTATTAATTTGACCAAAGATTGGACATGTTATAGTGAATCAAATAATGTCCCCTTAAAATGCAGAACTTTAGGATGTGATCTTGTTTGATAAGAGGGTCTTTGCAGCTGTAATTAGTTCTAATGAGGTCATACTGGATTAGGGTGGGACTTAATCCAACGACTGTTGTCATTACAAGAGAAAACAGAGATACAAGGGGTAGATGGCTGTATAAAGAAAGAGGTAGAAATAGGAGCAATGTAACTGTAAGCCAAGGAACACCAAGGATTGCCAGCAACCATCAGTAGCTAGGAAGAGGCAAGAAAGGATTTGTCTCTAGGGACTACAGAGGAAGCATGGGCCTGCCATGCCTCCAGAACTGTGACAGAATCCATTTCTGTTGTTTTAAGTGATGCAAGTTTGTGGTACTTTGTTAAAGCAGCCACAGGAAACTAGTACACATGATAAAGAAAAAAAATTAAATACTGAAATGCCCTTTCAAGATGGAACAGAAATCTGTGTTGGAAATTTAAATTTAAAGTTCCCAAGTCAAAATTTCAGAAAGCATTTTCTGACACACCGTTAGCTGAAGAATAAACTTTACAAAAAAGAAAAGTGTCCTCCCTGTATAATGCAAAAGTCTCTATTGAGTTTCTGTATAGGACCGGAGGCATTGCTTGTGTCGATTCAAAATGGCTTAGTTCTGATCTAATCCTGAGCAAGACTTGCTTGTGTTTAGGAAGTCCATCTACCAAAGTCTACCACCATTTGCCAGGTCATCGCAAGCCTGAAATCTGTTATACCTGGGGTAAGCCATGGACATTCAAGCATGCATTCTCTGCCATGTTTGCCTTGTTTATCTGAGTGGCTTCTGACTCAGTTTCCCTTTTGAGACTATGATTCTGACAACCAAACCAGCTTTTGTTTCTCTAAAGACAGATCCCTTCCTTACTCTTACCTCTAGGAGGGGCCCTGCCTCAAATCTGATGGACTCCCTGCTTTGGAGAGGGATTTCTTACACTTTCAATTTTGGAATGCCCATAGCAACTCTGAAGAAAGCTGGTCACAAGCTCCTATATCCCAACCTCAGCTGATTCAACCAAATTCGGATGTGTGGTTCAAGAGCAGCTCATCCGTAAAGCCTGTCATTGTTCTATGGAGTAATCTGGCGAGGAAGCTTTATTTAATGAAGGAAACAGTAATCAATAGTACCAATAGGACCTTCTTTCTTGGAGATTTTAAATAGGATGCTTTGGTAGGTATGGGGGTCCCTGCTGTTAGTAGTAGGGAGAAAGATTGGAAAGACACACAGAGAAAGAAATCATGTGATAGCAGGCACTGTTAGTGAGTAGAGGCCATGAGACAAAGAAAAATGTAGGAAGTTGGCTGGTAGTGGCAGGAGTAGTAAAATAGGGACAAGAACAGCTGCATCATTATAAAAGTGGCAGAGCATTAGATTCAGGGCAGCTGATGCTGGTGTCGGAGGGCCCACAGCATAACTCAAACTGCATTGTGTTCTAAAGCAACCTCTGTCTTGTAAATGATGTTCCAGTCTCTATGAGGCATAGTTGTGCAGCTATTTAGTGTTTCCTGACTTTCTTACATCCTCCTGTATATCCCTGCAATGCCACCTTCCCAGTTCTGCACCCCTATTAACAAAGGTAAATGTGTCTCTGTTCTTGAAAGATTAAAAAACCAGGCCATGAAACCACCATCTACCGCTGCAGAATTTTATCAGATTGGACTTCATGGAAACCATCCAGAGATTTTGAATGTATCCTCTCCTCTTAGATATCAACACGTGGAAAGTCCCTTACTACCACTTGGCTAGACCTTCTTACCTCAGGTCTGTTGCTTCCCCTTCTTCAGTTCGCCTGCTGCAGAAGCTCAGACGTGCTTTATAAATCAAGGCACATGGGTTATTATAACACTGATCTCATTTAATGTAATTTCATCTCCATAATGGAGCATTTGACCCCAAACTTCCACTTCTAGGGATCTCAACTCATCCAGCTGCTCATCTCATTGAGCATCTGAAAAATAGTTTATTTTCCAGAAAGTTCTCTACCATTGAGTATTTGTGTTGTTCCCAATGTTCTATGGGTATAAATAACACAGTGGTGAGCATCCTTATAATAAAGCTGAGCTTGTGTCAATCCTATTTCCTTAGTTGAGATCCCTAGAAGTGGAAGCTTAGGGTGAAAGCCTGGGTATATTTTTATAACTCTTCCTACGTAATGCCAAATTGATCTCCAGAAAGAACAAACTTATTCACAATCTTGGCAGTAGCATATTGGCAGTAGCTATAGTGAGGTGGCAGTAGCATATTGGCAGTAGCTGTAGTGAGGTGGCAGTAGCATATTGGCAGTAGCTGTAGTGAGGTGGCAGTAGCATATTGGCAGTAGCTGTAGTGAGGTGGCAGTAGCATATTGGCAGTAGCTGTAGTGAGGTGGCAGTAGCATATTGGCAGTAGCTGTAGTGAGGTGGCAGTAGCATATTGGCAGTAGCTGTAGTGAGGTGGCAGTAGCATATTGGCAGTAGCTGTAGTGAGGTGGCAGTAGCATATTGGCAGTAGCTGTAGTGAGGTGGCAGTAGCATATTGGCAGTAGCTGTAGTGAGGTGGCAGTAGCATATTGGCAGTAGCTGTAGTGAGGTGGCAGTAGCATATTGGCAGTAGCTGTAGTGAGGTGGCAGTAGCATATTGGCAGTAGCTGTAGTGAGGTGGCAGTAGCATATTGGCAGTAGCTGTAGTGAGGTGGCAGTAGCATATTGGCAGTAGCTGTAGTGAGGTGGCAGTAGCATATTGGCAGTAGCTGTAGTGAGGTGGCAGTAGAATGGCCATCTCACTACAGCTGTCCTTAATTTCTTCTGTGATTTGGCACAATTCTCACTGAGTCTCAGGAGTTCTTTGGTTCCTCTCTGAGTCTTTCTGCATTAGATTCTGTGTTAATTCTCATCTCATCTCCATTGTTTATGATTAGTACTCAACCATCCAAAGCCTGCACCTTCCGTACCAAGACTGAGAAGACTCCATCTGGGAAGAACATCAATAGCCCTCCCCCACTAGTCAGTAGAAGTCTGGAAATGGTCTTTGGCTCACAGGCTGAAACCTAGGACACAGATGCTTCAGTGTGTTTGGGCAGTGGTTCTCTCTAATGCCCCTGGATGCCCATCTATAGTTGCCTTCCACTTGCTTCTTTTGGGCTCTTGAGTTCACTCAAGGGAGTCCCATCCTATATTCTGCCATCAAGTTGGTATCTGTTTTCCCTGCATCACCTCTACCTGCCATATTACCTGGGTCTGGGTCACCTATCTCTTGCTCTTCTCCACCTTCTATTGGATAGACTTCCCCAGATGATTTAGCTTTGCATCTCATGCTCCTCCATCCCACCCTATCCCCGGTCTTTGCCAAGGTCACTGAGGCCATTCCCTCTCCTGTATTAGTTGCTTTGACTTTGACATCTGTGAAATGAGGCTATATTTTCTATGCATTTGCTTAATCTTGGTCTCTTATTGCCACCCTCTCCTTTGGGTTGCCACTTCTGCCCTAACTTTGCCCCTAACACTAGTGACTCCCCTCTCTTTGGCTCAAGGCTTTACTATTCCCAGCATGCCCTGGCCCAGGTGTTACAAGCCCAGTGAGAAACTGACACTTCAAGGCTGCTTCAGAATACCAAGGGATTGCATTAATTATGCATAGAAGTGCCGTGGCAGTTTGCCAGTTACATCTTAACGAACTCTATTCCACTCCCCAGACATCCCAGCCCTTCCCTACTTCCGTTATGTCCTTCCTGACTCCCTTTGTTGAAGTTCCAACTCTGGCTTCAGCATCTTGACCTGCCTTCTAGCCTCTGGCCCACCATATGATAGTCCAGTGCCCAGTTTGGCTCCCCTTCTCCCTTGGCATTGCTGGCCAGGTCTAGCTTCCCTGTGAGCTGAATCTATAAGCTGCCCTGGCAGGCATGACCTTGCATTCCTGACGGCCCTACCTTCTCCCTGGGTCTGGCTTTGCTCCAGAAGCTATGTGGATAGGGGATATTTTAACCCCTCCAATTTCAGTTTTCTCCTGAGAAATAAGGGCCTAATACATGAATATGGGCAGTCAAGGCTCAGATCATCCTCTTTCCAGCAAATCCTTTCCAGGGACATGGCTTGAAAAGGAATGTGGTTAATAGGGGCAGGCACTCAGAACTGAAGAAACTCTAAGAAATAAACCAGCAATTATTGCCCGGAATGCCCTGCTCATCCTTCTAGAGCATGCTCTTACGCAGTTCTATGTTACCAATTTTGGAGAGCTACCAAGGTGCTTTTATCTAACACTTGGGGGGTCTCCCACCTTGCTCTGGCTCCTGCTCCCCAGACTCCAGTGACTTTTTTCTTAGACTTGTTGCTGAATGTCTGAATCACCCTGCTTCAAGAGTGGGGGTGGCTGGTCACTTTAGTGGGTTCTACAAAGTGAAGGACTGTAGGGGCTATTTAACCAGAGGGAATGGGGGAGCATAAAATCAGGAGGGTGAGATGTTTCTTGGTTCATGGGAGCCAAGTCCAAAAATCCATGAGAGTCTGGTGCTCCTCCACTCTAGCAGCTGCTGTAGACTTGGCATAGAACAAGCATGTGGTTGCAGGGAGACTGGGAAGAAACACTGCTCTTGTTTCTGGCCTATTTTATGAGCCAGAAGGGCAAGGCACATGGTGGTGTTCTTTCTGGTCAAGCTGCTTTTGATTAAAAGAAACTGAAACCTACTTAGGGTTCAGGGGATTGAAATAAGAGGAAGAGCTGGCTCTTCTACAGTAATGCTAGCAGGAAAATAGGGAATAACCAGCAAATTGACTGGCATGTCCAGGGAAGTGAGTCATCCAGGATCAAAAGCCAGGTATTGAATGGACAATGGTCACTGTAATTCTGCTCCTTTCTATGGCATGCTTATTCCTTGGCTTCCTCCTGATAACAAAAAGACTAGGAACTTCTGGAGCCCATGCTATTCCAGAAACTCCTCTCAACAAATCTACATTCTCTCACCTTCAAATTATGTTGGGGAATTATCAGAGCTTTGAATGGAGTTCTGAGTCTCTATTCCTGATAGACAGGGACTTATTCTGAATATTTTGCTCACTGTGCTAACTGAAGAGCTAACTCCTTACCTCTTCCTTCCCTTCCTTCCTTTGCCCTTCATGAACTGAGTCCCTTCATGCTCTGGCCTTTGCTTTTTTCACCTGCATTATGGTAGGGCTCAGGGTATAGAAAACAGAGAGGCTGGGAGAACCAATTCATTCCCATAACTCTGGTCCTAAAGAAAACCCTTCAATGGAGTACCTGTTAGTCCATCCTTATTAAATTCATGGTAACTTACCTCTTAGTATTCATAGACTCTCTAGCAATGAAGATTTTCATCCTAAGTGCCTTGAATCAAACTTTCTGATTGCCCTCAGGTTCCAGAGACACATAAACAAATCAACTATTTGCAAAAACCAATCATTATCTCTTAGAGGAAGCACATCCATTGACATTCTTTAAGCTTTACAACTTTGGACATCTTACATATGAGGCAATGAAGGCTTAATGAGGTGAGTGATTTACTTGCCCAAGGTCACATGAGTTAATGGTAGAGCCAGGACAAAAAGTCAGATCTGTCCTCAATCCAGGGATCTTTCTATTATGCTGTCATGCCTTCCTCAGGATTTTGCTCATCTTCAGCTTATGCAACACTCTATCTTAAGTTGCAATTACGCTCATAGCTTAGAAATAGGACAGTTGCCTAATTTGTATTTTCTTTCTGCCTTTCTACAGAGAAGTCTCAAAATACTATGGATTGTTAAAGTAGAAAACTGGAACCTCATGGGGCCATCTTAGATCCTCAACAGGTATGTTCTAGAAAGCCTTTGCTGGTGTGTTCTCAATGAAGATGTGGTCTACAGTTTTGGTATCCAAAGGCTACAGTGTTACAGGTATTGCATATGAATCATGGCCATGAATATCCATGAGTGATCTATGTTAAAGACTGGGATAAGGTAAAAGTACAATGTGATTGTCAAATCCTATTTTCATTTTTCCTTCTCTCTTGTGAAAATTTAACTCACCTATGTTTAATCTTCCATTGTATACATGAAGGTAACAGTAAAACATTGTGGAGAGGTAGAATAGCATAAAGAATGAAATAGTGGGCTCCAATGCCAAACAAATCTGGGATCATATCCTGACCTGGCCACTTGCTAACTGTGTGATCTTGGGTAAATTACATAACCCTTCCAAGACTTAGTTTTCTCATTCATAAAATGAGTATTATTTAAGATTACTGTATGAAATAATCCAGGAAAAATGCTTAACACTGGGCATATCTAATAGCCAGTGCCTTCCAAATAATACTTTTATTATTGCATTCCTTTGCACTACCTCAGTCTTTACTATATAATAAGAGACCTTGAATGCTCAAGCTGCTATAACTACTTTTTTCTGGCACATTGGTGGTGCTAATATTTGTACTGTTATCTTTTCCCTCTTTCTGTTATTTTCACATGATAAACATGGACTTCTGATTAACAAAAAAAAAACTAGTAAATTTCATTATAGTTTGGTTTAATACATTTATTTTTAAAATTAAGTACGTCTGTCTTAATTCAGATATTCATTTTGAACATAGTTGTTGAAACTCTTAGTTTAAATATTTGTATTATATGGCAAGACCCATAGACAATATTCAATACATTGTTTTCAAAGATGTCCACTTTACTAAGTCCCTCCTCTTCTTTAATTTTTTGTTCAAATCTTACCTTAACAGAGCTTAATCTGATTATCCTAGTCTGCAAGCTTCTACCTTCTCCTATACCTCACTCTCCGATTCCAGAAACTTCCACCTTCCCTTACTCCTGCCGCATCCCCCCAACCCACACACACACACTGGCAACCCTGAACCTACTTTATTCTGCTCAATTTTTTCCCATAGCACTTATTACCATCGAACATAAAATAAAACTATTTTTGTTGTTCATTGTATGATTCCACATGGGTAAGGGTTTTTGCCTTTCTCTGTTTCTCTCTCATTAATGCTTCCAAGTGCCTAGAATAGTGGCAGTGACATAGTAAGTGTTCAGTAAGTACAGTAAGTATTGGTTGAATGTTTGCTGAATGCAATACTGGCCTATTTATTAAATTGGATCTTCTTAAATTATCAAATGACTATCTTCTTCTTCTTTTTCTTTTTCTTTTTCTGTTTCTGTTTCTGTTTTTGAAACAGAGTCTTCTCTGTCACCCAGGCTGAAGTGCAGTGGCATAATCATAGCTCATTGTAACCTTGAACTTCTGGGCTCAAGAAGATATATATATAGATTCACACACATGATATATATAGAGAGACAAATCCCTGAGCCATTAACTTGTATTTGTCTTCCTGCTAAGCCTAACTAAACTTTAGTAATGACTATTTGTGTGAGTATGTATATATATAAGTATGTGTATATAGATATTCATACACATATATATACATATATATCCAGATAGAGGTCATTTCTCTCTATCTGGATATATACGTATGTGTATATGTGTGTGTATATATACACATATGTATAGATATACACACACATATATAGGTATATATGTACCATACATATATACCTATAGCGGTATATACCTATACCTATACCTATACCTATATGTGGTATATACACATATATACCCATATGTGGTACATATATACCTATATATGTGTGTGTATATATACACGTATGTATAGATATACACACACATATATAGGTATATATGTGCATTTATATGCATATGTGCATTTATATGTATATGTATGTACATTTATATGCGTATTATATATGTGTGTGTATATATGTATATACGCATACATATATACACACATATATACACATATATAATGCATATAAATGCACATACATATACTTATGTAAGAAGGTTATATTTTTTAATGGTGCAATAACTTTTAAATCTCTCAATGGCATATGGTATCTTTTTCCTCTTTTCTATTTTGAGGAAATGTTTATTTCTAAAGAAATAGCTATTTCATCACATATCCCACAGCGTAATGAGTGTCCTGGGATGAAAGTCCATAAAAGGTTCCTCTTCAGAACTCCAGAGTTGAGTCCAGTTTTGGCTCAGATCCAGTTAAACAACTGTGTAATTTGGCATGGTACTTTGAATATGGGTTATCATTTTAGAATGATGCTCAGATAAATCTGTTTTTATCTAAATTAAACTTGCTAGTTGCTGCAATATTCACAAATCAATCAATCAAATGAATCCTGACTGGATTCATTTGATTGATTGATCAGGATTCATTTGATTAATTGATTTGTGAATATTCATGTAATTAACTTATTTATCTTCCCTAATTTGTCAGGGATTGTGCTAGGTTCTGCTTATATATGATGAAAGGACAAAGTTCCTTTCTTTAATGAATCTAATAGAGGGGAAGTCATAGACAAGTTTAAATGGCGATTATAAAGTAGCGTAAGTGCCTCATTATAGCTGACAACAGGATTATGCTAAAGGAACACAAGTGGCTAGGAGATATTGACAGTCTGTAAGTAATCTAGACCGCTACCAAATTTACCCTGAGACAGTAAGGTTTTCAGGATAGGACCAGCCATTTTGTCTACTCTGAGATGGCAATTGCTTGTGGTCAGAAACAGAGGGAGCAAATGTATTATTATTATTACTATTAATATATTTTTAATAACAATGATGGTAAGGAAAAGGCAGTTTACAGAACAAGGAATTCAATCTTACTCATAATTAAAGTAATGCAAATTAAAATAATAATGCAACAGATTCATTCAATTATTGAACCCCTACTGTGTGCCACGCATTGTTAAAGGTGCTGGGGACTAAAGCTGACAAAATCATCGTTCTCAAAGAGCTTGTATCCTAGTTGGGGAGACACAAAATAAACAAATGAATAAATAATAGGTAAGTGCATGAGCTTATAATTAGAATCCTGGTTGAAGCTCAGTTTACTGGGGGTCCACTGGGCCCATGAATCCAGACAGAGGTCATTTCCCTAGTCTCCAATTATAAAATTGAGATCAACACACATGAAAGTTGGAGAAAATCAGTGGGATGGACAACAATATTACAGTTTTGCTCCAGGCTGTGTTAACCCTCCTATCCATTGTCATAAAATACTCTGAAAAAGAGAGCTGTACAATCCAGACTTCCCTCAAAACACTATGGCATTGATAACTTTGTGCTGATCAGTCAAAAAAACAAGAGGTGGTCAGCATGCTGGAGACCTTGGTCAGATACAGGCACTCTAGAATGTGGGGAGTGATAAACTCTATCGAGATTCAGGGATCTGCCACTTCAATAAAGTTTTTGGGGTCCAGTGGTCATAGGTGTCCTGGGATTGCCTCCAAAGCAAGAGATACAGCACTGCATCTTACTGTCTCTGCTCATAAGGAAGCACAGAGCCCAGTGAGCCTTTTGGGTTCTGGAAGCAACACATTTCGCACATATTGCACCACTCATATACCAGTGTCCACAGAAGGCTGCCAGCTTTTACTGGGGTCCAGAGCAGGAAAAAAAATGCTCTGCAGCAGGTCCAATACAAGCAACCCTACTGCTTGGGCAATAACTTCTGGCTGAGCTATGATGGTGGATATGTTGGTACTGGGAAAGTGGAGTTGATGGTGAGTCCCAGGAAGAGAATCACAAGGCAGGCCCCTGAAGTTCCAGAGCATCGTTATGCCATCTACAGTGAAACATTATGCACTTTTTGAGAAACAGCACTTGATGTGTGTAACTGGGCCCTGGCAGACATGGAATGTGTGACCATGGGATACCGAGTACCCAGAACTACCGATTATGATTTGGGTAATTTTGGCCCTGACATATCATAAAGTCAGACATATCCAGCAATAGTCCATTAAAAGATGAAATTGGTACATCCAGTATCCAGCCCAAGCAGCACCAGAGGGCCAAGTAAACTTCATAAGCAGGTGTCCCAGCTCCTCATGACCACAACTACACCAGCGCCTCTCCCTCAGTTGGCACCTGTATCATGCAGGGGTCCCTATATGATCAGCTTAAACAGAAGGAAAAAGTTAAGCTTAGGTTATGGACAGATGAGCTTGGCATGTGGGAGCAAGTAAAAATGGACAGCAGCTTCCTTTCTGCTACCCTCAGAGATGGACCTGAAAGAAAGCAAAGAAAGTAAATTTTCCCAATGGGCAGAGCTGCCAAGCAGCATACTTTTATAGCTACTTTGTGAAGAGAGAGAATAGCCCCAAATTAGAATATATATTAGTCATCTATTGTTGCATTACAAATTACTTTAAAATGTGGGGTCTTGAAATAACACATATCTCACAGTTCCTGTTAGAAGTCCAGGTATGACTTGGCTAGACCCTCCAGCTCAGGGGCTCTCACAAGACTGCAACCAAGATATCAGCTGACCTTGAGCCATTTCCAGGCTCAGCTGAGGGAGAGGATCTGCAACCAAGCTCTCTCATGTGATTAACAGAATTCAGTGTCTCACAGGATGTTAGACTGAGCGACCTTGGTTCCTTGTTGTCTTTTGGCCAGAAGCCTCCCTCAATTGCTGCCACACAGGTCTCTATAGGACAACTTGCTATATGGCTGCTGGTTTCTATGAGAGGGAGCAAGTAAGAGAATAAGAGAGGGTAAGTAAGATGGAACCAAAGCCGTTTTATAACTAATCTCAGAATTGATGTCCCATTACCTTTGCTTTATTCTATTTGTTAGAAATAAGTCACTAGGTCCAGTCCATACTCAAGGGTAGGGGATTATGTAGGGACACCAATACTAGTAAGAGAAGATTATTAGGAGCCAGCTTAGAAACTGCCTACCACAAAACAGATTTCTGGGCAATGACCAGTAGCAGCGGTCCATTGGACTGGCATACTAAACATGCAGCTCAAGTGCCAGTTTGGTGGCAATATCCTACAGATAGAGTACCATCCTTCAGGACACAGGACCTCTTTATGAGACTGTATCCCTTCTATGAAGAATTCAAAAGGTGGAAGAAGGAGTAGTCTCATTCACCATTATTCCCAATGACTCATTCTGGTAATTTTGGACTCTGCAGGATCTGAAGTTCTGGTCCCCAAAGGAAGTACTCTTTTACCAGGGGACAGAGCAGAGAGTTCCATTGAAGTACAAGGTACAGTTTCTACCTGGACACTTTGGAACTTTTGTGTCCAGAGGCTAGTAGGCCAGAAGTGCCCCCATGTTGGCGGGAGTATTTGATTTTGATCAGCAAGAGAAATGGAGCTGCTTTTAGACAATTCGAGCAGGGGTAAGCAAGCCCAGATTATCCACTTGGGCACCACTTGTTAATCCCTCACTCAATTGTAACTGTGAAAGGGCGCAGGCAAGCAGTCCTGGTATAGGAAGGATATGAATGCCAAGGGCTCAGATCCCTCAGAGAAGAGCATTAGGGTTAAACCACCAGGAGAGCCACCAATGCTGCTTGAAGTAAAAGTTGAGGGTAAGGGAGACTTAGAATGGATAGTAGAGTAAGGAGAGGGTGAGGGTCAGTTTGGTTCTAAGACTAACTGCAGAGATGGGACTATAGTTTGTCCCACTAACCTTCTTTTTCTGAGATTTTCTTCAGGAAGAGAGAACTATGGGAACTATGGTGGAGATGCTTCTTGAACTCGTGTGGAGAAGATCTGTGAGGTAGACTCCTCGCAGATAGGGTGGACTGTGGTGACCATGAAAGTGTGTTCCTCAGATCACCCTTCAAGAGAACCAGGTGCAAGGAGGCAGGCAGCCAACAGCCTCCAGCTGCTGCACCTTTGAATATATCCAAGCATTCACTTCAAGGTCACAGTCTACCTAGGCTCGTCCAAGCCAATGATTGAAATGGGAAGTACTACAGCAGGGCCATTTATGCCTGACATGACACTCCTCTGATGAATAATCTCAGCTTTGGAGCTCTCCACTGGCCTAGCTGAGACTTGTGCAGAGTTGCATTGCAGTCTGAGATTCCTTCTGCAGAATTCTCCTTCCCCTTCTATCCTTCCACGGAGGTCAGACCTGCATCACAGTCTGAAGGCTCTTCCTACCTACACTTGCTCCCTTGCCCCTATATCCTTCATGGGCTTTGCCCCAGTAAATCTCATGCATGTCTAATTCCTTTTTGGTGACTGCTTCTTGGAGGACAGAAAATGACCCAGAGCAGAGTGACTTTATTTCTTGGAGTTTAAGGCAACATTACAGAAAAAAATACCAACAATGTAGATAGATTCTAACCAAATATGTAAATGTCCCAATTATACAAATCCAGACTGCAATGTGACTTTTGGATCATAGATTTATGCATTAACAAACACTGTAAATTCCCATTGCTATGGTCAGTTAAACACTGTGACCAAGCAGGTAACTCCTCAGATGGATAGATGAGTACTTAACAGGAGTGAAAGTAGGAGTTGCCTACTGCTATCAATTCCTGTAAGACAGAGTCTTGATCAATGCCAAGACTTTGGAAATCCTGAAAACTAAAGGGAAGACTGAAATTCCATTTAAGCTCCATGATCAGAATGAGAAATTAAATAAAATATTAAATGAGTCAGAATGCTCTCCTCCTTTGCATGAGCTACTCTGCAGGACTCTGCAGGACATTTTTCTGATCAAAGGCCTTAAGCAATTTATTTTAATAAAAGTGGTCAGTAAGCTTTCCAAAGCTGCAAGTTAAGTAAAAGATACCCTTGAAAATTCTTGGCTTGGTCTCTTATTTATCACTTAGACCTTTCTTGATACAAAAAACCATTTGATATTTTCAGTGCTTCCTCCCACACTACTCCACCCTCTGCATTTTTCAAAGAAATTTAATAGAACTGCTGTGGCTGTTTGGTTCCAGAGGCAATTGAAAAAATATGTAAGATAGATACACAATTAGGGGATAAATTTATAAGGAGTCAAGTCCTACTTCTGTCTGTTATGACTGAAGCTTGTACAAAATAAGCATCTCATATCACAGCATGTTTATTAAACATCGACACGATCTTGCCTTGGATTTTAAAAATAGAGAAGTTTTTAGTCTTTTTTTTTCTCTTTAAACTTTTGGTGAATAGTTTAGTCACCAAAACCTGATTGAACCCTAAGTTCTTTCAAATGTCAGTGACTCCATTAAGGCTAGGGAATGCTCTGGCTTTGTTTTGATTAAAAATTTAAAGAGCAGATGAGCAGTAGCATAAAAAAGACAAGAAAGAACATAGGCAAATTTCTTAAAGTTATAAAATAACAGTTAATAGTTACAGTACACCCGCTATAGGCAGGTTTATAGAGATTATCCCATTTATTCCAAACAAGAACCCTGTAAGACAGGGTGCCATTATTATCCCCACTGTCCAAATAAGAAAACCAAGATTTGGAGAGGCTAAGCAATGTATCACACACTCAGGTCTGCATGATTCTAGGGTGGGAGTTGGCAAACCCTTCTGTAAAGAACCAGATGTAATATTTTCAGCTGTGCAGGCCCTACAGTCTCTGGGTCTTCATTGCAACTACCAACTCTACTGTCATTTCATAAAAGCAGCTATCAATGATAACATAAATGAATAAGTATGACGATGTTCCAGTAAGACTTAATTTATGAAAACAGGCCAGCTAGATTTTGTTAGTGGGCCTAACCACTGTGAATGTTTCTCGTTCTTAGGTTGGACCGTGTTTTAAATTGCAAAGCAAATAAATTGCTTTCAAAGTAAGTGTATTTGAAATCCTACAGAGAAAATTCTAATGAAGTTGAATCTAACTAAGTTACAAAACTTATTCATTCAGCAAATACTAGTTGAGTGCTTATTGCTGGGATGTTGGCAATACGGTGGTAACAGAGACCTTAATGGAGTTTAATGTGGGAAAAAAGGCAAGTAAATAGACTGTTATTGTTTCCATACACTGTGATAAATGCTGTGTGATGGGGCAAGGATTGGGATACCAAAAGAACATAGCAAAGGGGCACCAAACCTGGCCTGGACAATTAGGGGGTCTCCGGCAGAACAGGCCAGTGGTCCTTTGCCAATTCTCTGCTTTCACCACCCAGCACCACACTAGGAGCAAAGGTTATTTAAACAACAACAGCGGGAGCATGGCCTCAGCTTGCTGTCCAGTCTCCATGGGCTTCAAGCTAAGGCCCCTTACAGTCTCATGAACCAGGGCCTGCTGCTGTCACCTGGAGATCTGTTCAAAGAAATCACCAGTTTGTTTTTAAGGGTCTTGGTTTCTCTAGCTTTGCCTTGAATCCTAACCCTCTCTAAGAGGCCATAGTGCTCAAGCTCAGTTGTCATCTACTCACCCAAAGAGCAGCAGGTAGAGCAAGTAGGTAAATCTGGATTAATATGCCAGGGGTTCTGAAACCTGGCTGTTTATGAGCTGCTTACTTGAACAGCATTCTGGAACTCTGAGCCTAGCGATTTAGAAAATACTTGTTAAGTGTATGAGAATCCGACTTTTTAACAATCTCCACAAGTGTGTCTGATGTACATGAACCATGTTTGGAAACTGCTGGCCAGGAGGATTTCTAAAGATGCATTTAACCTTTCCAGCCAACTGTTTATTGCCATGGTGACATTTACAAACATCTTACCAAGAAGGAAGGAAAAATTGAAATGGTTTTAGGGATGTTTACCATGACTTCTGCCTTCCCATCAATACCATGTAAGGACAATGGTTTGATAGGCTGGTGTGTGAGAGTCAACTTTGTTACCCTAATATGTTGAAAAATGGCCAGGAGTTCCTTTTTGTTAGATAACAGAACAAAAATGTGAATCTTGAATGGATGATGCCTGCATGCTTAATTCAGGCATGCTTTACACAGTAAAAGAGCAGTACCTGTGTATAAATCTAGCCTAGCAAAACACAAGAGAATTCTTCATGCCTTCAGATTCAGGATGGGTGCTGGTTGGCAGTCTTCTTAGCCCCAGCATTAGTTTAAACTGATGTTCAGTAGGGTTATTGAGGGCCAACTGGCAAAAGTTATAAGCAAAAGAAGGAAAAGCATTAAAAAAAAAAAAAAAAGGAACATATGGGAGAGTTTTAGAAAGCAATGAGGAAGGTATGTTGGAGTGGTAAACGTTTCCTATTTCCTGACTGTGCTTTAAAAAAATAGGTTGGTTTTTGGATTTTAGGTTTTTTGTTATTCCAAAGACCTAGGATTCTCAGCTTCTGTCACAAATCAGGCATTCAGGTAGAAACAGAGCTACAACATTAGCAGGAGAGTTTTCAACCTTGAAAAAAAAGTTTTGGGGCCGGGCTTGGTGGCTTAAGCCTGTAATATCAACACTTTGGGAGACTGAGGTGGGCAGATCACTTGAGGCCAGGAGTTGGAGAATGCGTAGTCAACATGGCAAAACCCTGTCTCTACTAAAAAATACAAAAATTAGCTGGGTGTGGTGGTGCATGCCTGTAATCCCAGCTACCTGGGAAGATGAGGCATGATAATCATTTGAACCTGGGAGGCAGAAGTTGCAGTGAGCTAAGATCGCACCTTTGCACTCTAGCCTGAGCAACAGAGTAAGACTCTTTCTAAAAAAAAAAAAGTTCTGGAAGCCATCTGGATATAAGTTATTACAACTGTTTCTTCAGAGCATAGGATAGGGGAGCATCTTGTTAGACTGCAGAGTTATGAATAAGATGGTCTGATGGGGCACTTTCATAGAGATATCAAAGGATTTTAAGCTATCATTGTTAATGCATATAGCTGATTTTTAGAGACTATTTTTTAAAGATAGAATATTAGAAAGTCTTGAGTCCCAAGCTGGGCATGGTGGTTCGTGCCTGTAATCACAGCACTTTGGGAGGCTAAAGCGGGTGGATCACTTTAGCCCAGGAGTTTGAGACCAGCCTGGGCAACATGGCAAAACCTCATCTCTACAAAAAATACAAAAATTAGCCAGGCATGATGGTGTGTATCTGTAGTCCCAGTTACTTAGGAGGCTGAGGTGGGAAGATCACCTGAGCCTCGGAGCTTGAGGCTGCAGTGAGATGATTGTGCCACTGCACTCCAGCCTGGGTGACAGAGTGAGACCCTGTCTTAAAAAAACAAAAGTCCTGTGTCCCAATTCTCTGTTACACTGTAGTTCCTATTACTAACATATTGGAAAAAGTTCTCATCCTCTATATTCCTTAATTTCTTTTTTGTAAAATGTATCACCCAGCTCCTGAGTACTGCAACAGGCTGGCTAACTTTACCTGATAAACATGACTTAAGTGTCTTCGCATTATCCAGCCTATGGGTGTAACTCCACATAGCTGTGACCCCAAAATTGTTCCTGAAGCCTTTATGAATACTGAAAAGGAAAACAGGCTTGCTTCTAACTGGTTTCGACACAGCAGGAACTTTCCCAAATAATACATTGGCACTGGAGCAGAGTGCACTTTTTCATCTTACTTTGGAATGTATTTTTATTCTAACATTTGATTATGGATTCTCTAAAATGCTGGGAATTCAAATGGACTTTAAATAAAATAGTATTGGCATTCTTGTAAGATCTTGTTCCTATAAAATTGGAAAGCAGGCCAACTTCTCATTCTTAAAGATGAGTTAAATATGCAGAGGGAGGGAGTAATGTCACAAAGAAACTGAAAGGCAGATTTGTCATGGATTTGGATGATCAACATTTGGCTGTACTGAATGAGACAGTTCAGACCTTGTTTTCCCTCATATTATGCTCCCTCCACATTACTACTCAAGGTAAAAAGCAAATGCCTATTTTTATCATTTAAAATATATTATAAAAAGTATACATAAAGAGTATTTTAAATATTTTATGAAAGTTATTTTATGAAAGTACCAATTATATTGTAGGCAGATCAGATTCACCACCAGTATGGAAGAGAAAAAAAAAAGAGGATTATAGTACCCAAGTCTGCCTGGGAAGGAGAAGGACCATTCTGTTTTAGCAAATGAAGAAGTTAATATTTTAATTTTTCTCTTTCCTTTTCTCTGTAATTCCCTCCTTCTTCTCCATCAGGGTAAATTTCTCAGGGTGGGATTGGCCTGACATAGTGACTGGAGGAAGAAAGGAGGAATAGGATAGTGATTTGCTTTTCCCTAAGTCTAAGATCCTTTTTGGAGGGAGGCAGATTGGTGAGAGACAGTCTCCATCAATTGATGATGGGTCCTCCAAGGTATAGCTACTGAAGGGAAAATAATTCAAGCCCTCAGAAGCAAAGGGGCTAAGTAGTTTTTTGAAAAACAGACATGTCTCAGTAACTTTGGATTATCTACAATTTTTTTTTTAATTGGCCAGTTGATAAAACCTGTCAAGTAGGCTGGGTGCAGCAGTTCATGCCTGTGATTCCAGAGCTTTGGGAGGCCAAGGTTGGAGGAGTGCTTGAGGCCAGGAGTCTGAGACCAGCCTGGGCAGCATAGCAAAACCCTATGTCTACAAAAATTAAAATTAAAAAAAGCTAAGTGTGGTGGCACACACTTTTAGTCCTAGCTACCCAGGAGCCTGAGGCAGAGAGATCATTTCAGCCCAGGAACTGGGGATTACAGTGGGCTATGATCATTCTGCTGCATTCCAGCCTGGGCAACAGAATGAGACCCCATCTCTAAAAAAATTATTATTATTAAATTTCAATTTTAACTTTAAAAAACTCTTTCAAGGAATATTTCTGAATACCAATAACATACCCAATTCTAATTCTACTACTTGCACAAAGCCATCAGACCATTTGAGATTCATGAAATGAGATTCAAACATCTCTTTTATGGAGAAGGAAAGAATAACCCAGAGATACTCAGTGATCTTACCAAAGTTACACAGCTAGTGCCTGGCAAATCAAAGACTAAAATCCACCCCTGGTACACGTGTGTTTCTCACCACATCTAGGGAAGAAATGTCTTGAGAGACATTCTGAAACTCATTAAAAAATTAACCTAATGAAGGTTGAAGTTGAGGGTGTCTTAATTAGTTATTAAATTTATTAAACCAAACTCTCTGCTGAGGTCCCTCAGGATATATTCACATTAAAATCTTTCAAGCCATATTAAATCTCACTTTAATTACTACGTATGCATGCCAGCCTGGAAAAATGGGTTTTGAACCAACCCAACTGTCAATAAATACAAGCAAATGCTTAATAGCTCCAAGCATTAGGGCTGCTCCCCTGGTATAACTCCTGTTCCTCCTTTGGTTTAGAGGAAGTGAAGGAATGAAGACTTATTCAAGTTTATTGGATAAATGCACAAATGTGATTTCAGTGATCATTAGGAAAAGCACTAACATCTGATGCTTAGGAGAATAAGCTGATAATAATATTGATCAATTTACACTTGTAAGGAATCAGAGTAGTGATAAACAACTTATTAATCTGGCTAACATTCATCTGGGTGTCAGACGACAGTGTCCTAGTTTCTAGCTTTGATCCTTTTGGCTAGGTTCGCTATAATATTTCTCATGGTTTCCTTTTGTCCATTAACACAGTGGTTCCCAACAAGCAGCTGTGAAGGTCCTCCAGATGGTTAATCTCCAGCAGCATTGGTATTTCTTTGCAGATTAGTGGACAGCTGCTTATAGTATGAAGCAGTGCTTTACTTACCATGCAGTTCCATGCCCCTTTGTCTGCTAGACCCTCTGCCTGGAATGCCCTGCCTCTGTTCTCTGACTTCTCTGATAAGTTTCTACCTCCAAGACTAGATTTAAATGTCTTCTACTCTATGAGGTTTTTTCCTTACTCCCAAGAGGTGGCACTAATTTCTCCTTCCAGTATGTTCCATTGTATTTAACACACAATCTCTGTTACAGTACTTTTCAGATCATATCTAAATCACTAATTTAACTTTCTACCTTTCCAAGTAGAATCAAGCTCCATGAAGAAGTGACTGCATCTTTTCTTCTATGGCTAAAAGTGGCCTGAGTAGGCCTTTAGCCCATGTTGGTTGAATGCATACTGATGCTTCATTGTTCTGTGACTCACCAAATAAGTATATTGATAGACTTTCTTATCTGGCCTGAATTTCTGTGTTTATCCTTGGGCCCCTCCTTTACCCCCTTTTCCACTCCAGTGCCCTGAGTAACCCCTTTAGGGGTTTGACTTGGGCTTTCACTATACCTTGAGTCATTCCTTCATAGTCTTTCTATTCATTCTGTTGGGACTTTGATGAGCCTTGCTCTTTTGGGTCAAGGGTTTCCCTAATCTGGTTCCAACTTTGTTTTACAGCATCTTCCTGAAACAGTCTCCCTTCCTGCTAGCGCCTGCAAATTGTTTGTTCTTTTGGTTTTTATTTTTCCAGCTCCAGAGAAAAATATTTCTGTACTTGTTTTTCTCTGTCACAAAATATACATAATGTAATATTTATCATTTAACCACTTATAAGTATACTATTCAGGGGAATTAAATTTCTTTACTTCTTAATGGTAAATTCCATGAGTCTACCACACTCATAATGGCTAGCTTATATGGCTTGTGGGAGAGATTAACAAGAGGACACAAGTGAGAAGAACCCTGGAAGCCTCCAACCTTTCCATATTCCTTTCCAGGTTCCTAAAATGTTCACTCACTTTTCAATTTAAGAGACTTTTCCTGTGGAAGGTTATCTGCAAAAGGCTGTGCCAGGTTGGGTGGGAGACACAATGTTGCAGACCATCTTCCTGTCCTCCAAGAGCTCCTCTTCAGCTGGTAAAGAAAACCAGACCAAAAAACTAATTATCAAACGAAATACAATAAAAATAAATTAAAATTTTAAAAATCTAGCAGAATGCACAATTTAAAAAATCTACCAGAATGCACAAGTAGATTTTAAAAATCTAACAGAATACAATAAAAATAAATTAAAAATTTAAAAATCTATCAGAATGCACAAGTGCTAAGAGATGGAAGGAGGAGGAAAAATTAGGTCTTACTAGAAGAGATGGGCAGATGGATAGAATTTCTAAAGAAGGAGAAGAGTGATCCTGGCAGAACACAGTAAAGAACAGTACCACATGTAGTAAATGCTCAATAATTGTTGAATGAATAAATGAAATGCGTGGCTGTATGACTGAACACATGGATGAGAGCCAAATTGTAGCAAAGACCAGGAATGGTGAGTGCAAAAGGGAAATTTGATGTTTGATGTGTAATAGTTGGCTGTGGTCAGGATGTATGGTGGAAAGCCCAGAGCTCAACCTGATTCTTTTATGCAAATTACAACTCAATTCTCAAACTATTACATGGTCCACATATCTAAAAGGATAGGATGGATTTGTCAAATGACCTCACAAATGGAATCATGTTCGGATAAGCAGAGAATACTGACATCCTCCCTTCCATTCTCCTGTGCCACCTCTGCCATCAATCTTGAATTTCTAGGAGTCACTTCCCAATGATGAACAATCACTTCCAGTGACACAGAACCATTTCAACCCTTTCAAGAGCTAATTACATTTCCACGGGTGACAACTGTGTTCCGTTGTGATTATTGGATATAGAAATGGTCATAATGTTGCTCTTTGAGATGCAAAAAAACAGTGGAATATTTGCATCTTAAGGTATATTGGTGTATACGTGCACCTTAGTATCACACACACTCCTATATACACATTAATACATTCATCCACATATGCGTTTGTAAAATATTCACATTGATACATGTATACACACATTTAAACTCCCTTTCTAAAAACCAAGATTCATAATTTTCTAAGAATACACTATGTCTCTGTGTTTGCCACATGACAGCATGATAGGGAAGGAATTAGGGCCCTGTATTATCATATCTCACTGGGCAAGCACAAGGCAGGAGGCACACTAGAGGCTGCTCTTGCTGGGAACAGCCTAGCACTTAAAGTTAACCTTGAGATCAACACCGTCAGTGAGATGAGTTACAGGACTTCATGGCAGAGCATCACAGAAACTCAGGAACATATCAAAGCATTCGTCACTCTGGTGGCAGGAAATAAGCTGAAAGAATTTAGAGAATTGCAATCACACATAATAGCGTTATCACTGGTGACTAGAATTTGAATTATGTGCACACAGACTTCTCCCCCAGTAGGTACTGCTTACATGCACTTAAGGAAAGGAGAGTTCTGGATAAAATCAATTAGAGACCAGTTACATGCAGTTGGGCAAATGCTATACACAGTAGGACAGAGTACAGCCAGGGTGGGGGAAATTCAATTCTGAGTAGTAAGTGCAGTTTTGGCGGTATTGCTGGGGGGATATTTTTTTCCCTTGGGGATATGGTAGTTTAGGACTGTCATTATGATAGACATGTAATCACTGAGACTTCTGCGTGGGACATACTTTGTATGCACGCCTCAGCATCTACTACAGCATGCTGTAGGTGAGGTGTGAGGGGGCAGTGCAGAGGGGTGGTGGGGAGAGCTATGGTTCTGACCAGATCTCTCTAATTGCCAAAATGATCGAAGCTACATCAATCATTTTGGTAAAAGTTGAGCCCTTTTACCAAGGGCAGAGATCAAAGTAGCCCACAGCTGGAAATTCTCTCCATATTCCCTGAAGTTGGCAGACAATCAGAATCACCAAGGAACTTTTTAAAAACATAGATTCCTGGGCCCTATCACCCAGAATCTGAAGTCTGAGCTGGAGCCCACAGCCTTGTCTTTTTTTAAAAAAAAGTTCTATGGTGGTTCTGTAATCCAATAGGTTTGGGGACTACAGATCTAAGTGATAACGCTTTATTTGTTTGTTTGTTTTTGAGACAAAGTCTCCCTCTGTCACCCAGGCTGGAGTGCAGTGGCTCTATCTAGCTTATTGCAGCCTTGACCTTTTGGGCTCAATTGATCCTCCCACTGCAGCCTACTAGGCAGCTAAGACTAAAGGTGCATGTCACCAAGCCCAGCTAATTTTTGTATTTTTTGAAGAGATGGCGTTGCACCATGTTGCCCAAACTGGTCTTAAACTTCTGGCCACAAGCAATCCTCCCATCTAGGCTTCTGACAGTGTTGGGATTATAGTCATGAGCCACAGCACATGGTTGAAGTGTATTTTTGCCAATGGGTAGTAAAAATGGAAGAGAAGTAAAAAAGGTGGGAATGAGATTTGAAAGTCCCCTAGTACCTGTCAGGGCCTCTAACCCTCTTCTCTTCTGCCTAGAGGTTCATGGCCCTGAGGTTTTCTTCTGAATGATGAGAGGGGAAGCCCGGTGGCTTAGGGAGCTATGGACTACTTCATGCTGCAGAAGGAGAGCCAAGAATGGGCCATGCCTAAGCTGATTAAGATGATTTCCCTCTCTATGTGGTTTGTCTTCAGGCAAAAATGAGGATATTAGATCTGAGTCTAGTTCAAATTAGTGTTTCTCCCTCTGTGAATAAGGAAGGATATCTTTTACTCCTACTCTCCCTTGAAAGTCTTGGCCCTATTATTTAGAGCTTTATGGATAAATACCAAGTTATAAAGTTTAGCAAAGACACAGACCAACAGCCAGCAACCTTTTTTTAACCTTAAGGAAAAAAAATACATAAAAGTATTATTATTCTAAACTGCCAATGGCAACTCTAAGATATTTTTATTGTTACTGAGTATATTTTAATGAGATTATAAATAGGGAGGCTCTCTGTTTTTGTAGCTAGTAGCCAGCCATTAGTTTGAATGGCCACCTAGGTATCATTGCTTTCTACCTTCTACACACTGCACAATCATTAAGGATATTCTGCACAAGATGACACTGCTAAGGGATAACCTGGTTGTCATGCACACATGGCTCAAGTGGCCGGTGAGTGATTTAGAGAAGTCTTGGAAGGTGCCAATCATGTGACTCCCAAGCACCACTCCTGTCCCTCCCTTCAAAGGTGGTATATAATAAATTTCAAAGAAATTTATTTAAAAATACCCCCAGTTGCATAATTATTTTTTAAAAATCATATTTGATAACTCAAATGGTTACCAAATATTTAAAAGAACTAGAATTGATTACCTTATGGAAAGAATGTTCAACTCTCTGCATATAGAATTTCTTTTAATCATTCTAGGAAGAGTAATGAGAAAGCAGTCAATTATTATTGCACTCAGTTTTCAGTGGATGAATCTGGAAGCAATATTGCCAGGATCTGTGTAACTCTATGTTAAGTCATACCATCATGCTCTTGGCTCTTGCATAATTTGGTAGAAAATGGTATGAAGTTTAACAAACAAATAAGGTGCATTTAAAAATAAATATTGCTAAAATGTAGCTGTAAACTTAGAAAATCAGTAGATACTATGAACTGATAACATAAAATCCCAATCCCATTTGCAAACATCCTTATTGTACCCAGAAATTTTCTGGATGGTGAATAGAGCTAGTTTCTAGTGATGCAATGAAGTGTGAAAAATGATCTTGTACTCAAATTGATTACTTTTTGAAAAACAGATCTTAAATAAAAAATAATAATAATAAATCACAGAATTTTCACCCAATCTATTTCTTCATAGGTTATGTTGATTCTGGAAAAAAGTTGAAAGGCAGAAATGGGAAAAAAACATCAAGCCAGGGCTGGAAACATAATTCAGACAGTCTAAGTGGGTCTTCAGAGAAAAACTTCAAAGGAAGGGAGAACTAATTTACTGCTAAGTGCTTAGAGATCTTTACTTATAGTAATTTCTTGTGCTGAATATCAGAGTTTTTAAACTTTTGAATAGAATTTAAATTGAAATACCTACAATTTCCTGACAGATTACAATGTGCCAAACACTTTACATACATTATTTTGCATCCTTACCTCAGTCTTCATTGCAGAGATTATTATTATCATTTTATAAATGATAAAACGAGGACTTGAACACGTTAGGTCACATAGTGTGGTAGATTATGTTACTCTTCACCCTATTTGCCCCTCCCTGTGTGAATCCAGGCATGGTCATAGCATTTACTTTGGCCAGTGAAATGTGAGCAGAAATGACATGTGTTACTGCCAGGCAGAAGCTTTAAGAGCCAATGCATGGTTGTCTGTGTCTTCTGCCTGCCATGAAATCAGCAATGTTCCAGATGGAGGCAGTCTGGGTCCTGAAGTAAAGACTAGGTAGAGTACAGCTGCATTCAGCCCATGAAGGACATAAAGCATGAATGAGAGACAAAAGTAGGATGTGGTAAGCCACTGATATTTCAAGATTATTTGTTTCTGTAACAAAATTTAGCCAGTCCTCTCTTGTACACACAATTTAAGTGGCAAAACCTAAGTTTCTTTGTTTCCTAAGCCTTGGGCACAGAAGAAAGGTAGAGGCATAAGATTAGGCACTCCGTAAACATTTGTTGAAGGAAGGAATGCATGGTTGTTGCCCAGGATGGAAGACAATACTCAGATGTGATCTGATCCACATAAGAGTCATTAGGAGTACAAACACTCTTTTAACACTGAACATCTGTTAATGAAGGCTTAGAGTGCATTAGCTTTTTTGTCAACTAAACATTTCTTTAACAAAAAAAAATTGTCTACCTCATATTTACAAGGCACAGAGTGAGGTGGCATGGCTGATACAAAAACAAAACATAAAAATGATTGTCTTCCAGCTGTTCCTAATTTCATGAGTGAGAGTCGCACATTTGGACAGTGTGTTTTGTTGACTGTAGATTGAGTGTGGAACAAGGCAGCCATGAGTTTCAGTCATTCATTCCACAAATAGATGTCAAGCATCAACAATGAATTGAGTGCTATGTTCATTTCTGCAGATACAGGTTTAAAAAAAATACAGTCCCAATCCCAAAGGTCTCACAAGCTGGTGCAAGAGACAGATTACTTAATAGGGAATTATAATAGAGCATGACAAGAGCTGTAATAAAGTTAAGCTCTGGAAGCTGTGGAGGAAGAATATCAGCCTGGAATAGTCAAAGGTGGCGTTCTGGTGGAAGTGAGTCATTAAGTTGATTCCTAAAAGATGTATGAGTGTTTGCAGATGAAGAAGGAGAGGGAATGTACTGGTGCAGAGAAGCAGAAGTACATTCAAGCCCCAGTGAGCAGTGGTAAAAAGGCCAGGACACAGAGACAAAATAGTTTGAAAGAACATAATTTGTTCTAGGAGACAGCAAGTCATACATTGTCTGAGTCAGCTTGGGCTGCCCTGATATAAATACCATGGACTGGGTAGCTTAGAACAGAAATTTATTTCTTCACAGTTATGAAGGCTGGAAGTCTTACATTAGGGGGCCAGCATAATTAGGGTCTGCTGAGGGTCCTCTTCCTGGCTTGCACATGGCTGCCGTCTTGCTGTGTTCTCACATGGCAGAGAATGATTTCTTCCTCTTATAAGATTGCCAATCCTATCAGATTAGGGCCCCACCTTGTAATTATGGCCTAAAATACAGTTGCATTAGGGATTCAGGGCTTCAACATATGAATTTGGGAGAGGCACACATATTCAACCCATAACATGTACTATGGATTGAAATAAGAAAAAATTTAGTCTTGGCATGGTGGCTCATGCCTATAATCCCAGCACTTTGGGAGGCCAAAGCAGAAGGATCACTTGAGACCAGGATTTCAAGACGAGCCGGGGCAACATGGTGAAACCCTATCGCTACAAAAAATACAAAAAGTAGCCAGTTGTGGTAATGCACACCTGTAGTCTTAGCTACTCAAGAGGTTGAAGTGAGGGGATCACCTGAGACTGGAAGGTTGAGGCCGCAGTGAGTTGAGATCATGCCATTGCACTCTAGCCTGGGTGGCAGAGTGAGACCCTGTCTTGAAAATAAATACATTTTAAAAATGAGGTCAGAAGAAATAGAAAGGATGAATAGATTTCAGGAAAATTAAGAAGGAAATAGAATAAACAAGTGCTTGGTGATCAAATGCATAGGCAATAATTGGTATGTTAGATTTCAAAGATGGTCTCAGAAAGTTAGGTTCCCGTGACTCGGAAAGTGGAACATGATATGGTAAAAGTGGAAAAACTCAAACTGTATTTTCCTCTGCTCTCATACAACAATCACAATTAACACAGAAGACTTTTGTTAACAAATTAGGAGGATGCTTCTCTGACCAGCTGGAGGATACCTAGCTGGTGTCTGCTGATTGTTAGTTTTTCCCCACCAATAAGCAGTGGACACCAGCTGGGTGTCCTCCAATTCAATTTGAACATTGTCAACCTGGAGATAGCATTAGATCCCACAGGTTGAGGGCTCAGTCACCAGGACACCCTGCCACACCTACCAGACACCAGTCACAAGTCCAGGCCTCTGGAACTTCTGATTGACCGGCTCAAGTTGGGGTTTCCACTACCCTCTTTGAGCTTGATTAATTTGCTGGAGTAGCTCACAGAACTCAGGTAAACACTTTCATTTACTGGTTTGTTATAAAGGATACTACGAAGGATACTGATATGGTTTGGCCCTGTGTCCCCATCCAAATCTCATCTGGATTTGTAATCCCCATGTCAAAGGAGGGAGGTGATTGGATCATGTGGGCAGTTTCCCCATTCTGTTCTCATGGTAGTAAGTGAATTCTCATGAGATCAGATTGTTTTATAAGGCAGTTTTCCCTGCTCTTGCTAGTTCTGTCTTGCCTGCCACCATATGAAGAAGTTCTTTGCTGCCCCTTTGCCTTCTGCCATGATTGTAAGTTTCCTGAGATCTCCTCAGCCATCTGGAATGTGAGTCAATTAAACTTATTTTCTTTATAAATTACCCAGTCTTGGGCAGTTCTTTATAGCAATATGAGAACAGGCGACTACAGATACAGATGAAGCTATGCATAGTGGGAGGTATGAGGGAAAGGGCAACCAACCTCCATGCCTTCTATGGGTGTGCCACCCTCCAGGAACTTCCATGTGTTCAGCTATCTGGAAGCTCCCAAACTTAGTCCTCCAGGGATTTTATGAAGGCTTCATTACATAGGCATGATTTATTAAACCATTGTCCCCTGGTGATCAACTTTACCTTCAGCTCCTCTCAGCTCTCCCAGTTAGAGGGTTAGGCTGGAAGTCTCAATCCTCTAATCACGGTTTGGTCTTTCTGGTAACCAGGCCCCAACCAGGAGCTACCTAGGGACTGACAGCCATTGTTCAATCATTACTGTGCAAAGAGATGTCATTGCAGAGTTTCTAAGGATTTTAGGAGTTGTATGCCAGGAAATAGGGTTGAAAACCAAATATATATTTCACAGTATCACAGTTGCTGTTAAATAAAGGAGGAGGATTTGGGCAGAGTGTGGAATGAATAATATTAATCATTTAATTTGGAACATATTGAGTTGTGGGTATTGGTCAGACATACAGCCAAAAGAGTCAGCAATTATATATACATACATGTGCAAACACATACACTTACATGTGTACATGTATATCTACTACAAATATATACATATGTGTATATTTTTTGAGACAGAATCTTGCTCTGTTGCCCAGCTGGAGCACCATTATGGCTCACTGTAGCCTCCATCTCCTGAGATCAAGTGAAGTAGCTGGGACTACAGGAAGGTGCCATAGCACCTGGCTAATTTTTTAAATTTATTTTTTGTAGAGACAGGTCTTCCTGTCTTGAGCAGGCTGATCTTGCACTCCTAGGCTCAAGTGATCTTCCCACCTAGGCCTCCCAAACTGCTAGGATTACAGGCATGAGCCACCGTACCTGGCCAGCAATTAGATATATTGCTTTAGAACTTAGGAGCAAAATTTGGCCTCTAGGCTTAGAGACAATAGTGTATAACTTGTTCATGCTAGTGACCATTGGCAGTGAATAAGAACACCTAGATAAGTTGAGCAGAGGGCTAAATGAGAAGAGCATTAAATGAGAAGAAAATGAGAGGAGGGAAAAGGATGAAACTCTGAACAATACTAACATTCAAGAGATAAGTGGAGGTAAGGAAATAATATTGTCCTGGAAGGCAAAAAATGAAGTTTCAAGAAGAAAACAGACAACAGTGTCAAATGCCCTTGAGAGGCCAAATACGGCAAAGACTGAAAATTCAATTATTTTGAGAAATTAAGAATGTATTGCTAACTGCAGCAACAGCAACTTCAGTGGACAGAGTGAGACCAAAAGATACTGGAGTGAATTAAGGTGAGAAAGGAGGTGAGATAGGTAAAATGACAAATGTAGATTCCTCCCTTCAGTTCAAGAAGAAAGTTTGAAATTGTATTTTTAGGGGAAAGGGAGAAGATGTTGACTAGGGCCAACTAGAAGAATTGGAGGAAAGGCTGGCGATCTTAAAAGAATAGTGATACCAATTTGTACAAATGTCTGCGTCTACCTTCATCAGCATCAGGTATACGTTAGAGAAGGTGGGTAGTTGAATTCACCATGATTGGGATTTTGCCAAGTGGATATACAGAAGAATGAGGAAGAATGGAATTGAGAGTGTTAAGCAAGAGAAAGATTGAAAGGATGGGGCTTTATTTTTAAACTGTCTAGAGAAGGAAATGAGAACTAGAGGAAGCTGGGAAATTGGGATGAAGTAGAGGAGTCAAGAGGTTTAGTGATCTGATGCAATTAAAAACACACATTGATAAGAAGATTGTACTCAGACATTGTACAATTCAAATTGTACTTTAGGATTTCAGAAAAGGAACAATTCTATTGATGGCAAGATCTAGGAAATAATTTAGAGTATAGGCTAGAAAAAACTAGATAATGGGAAAAATTAATGATCTGTGTATTCTGGATACTTTCGTGTGCTTATGTGTTGATGTGATGAATCCATCGGAGAGGGAGAATATAGCAGTCAGCAGGAAACAGATGAAATACCTATCCTAATTCTAATGTGGATTTCTAATTCCACACGATGTAGAAAATTCTAATTCCACATTGGGATATTTGAAGAAGGAACTACTTACAACAGTGCAGTTACAATATAGGAACCAACAGGATTGTAGAGAACCCTGACGCAAGAAACAGTGGAACAATTACCTGAGATTTGAAAGGATGCTGGAAAGGAGCAATTACCAGAACCTGGAAGAAGGCTGTCTTGAGAAGACACTGACTTTGGTCAAAAGAAACAACCAATCCAAGAAGCCTTTTCTGGGAAGAAGGCAGAAGAATAAATATAGTAATTCCCCTTATCCACGGTTTCTCTTTCCAAGGTTTCAGTTACCAATGGTCAACCGCAGTCTGAAAATATTAAGTGAAAAATTCCCAAAATAAACAATTCATAAGTTTTAAATTGCGCACTGTGCCAAGTAGCACAATGAAATCTCGCTCCCTCCTGCATGGGATGTGAATCACCCCATTGTTCAGCATATCCACTTTGTATATGCTCCCTGCCTGCTAGGCTCATAGTAGTTCTCTCAGCAGATAGACTGTTGAGGTGGTATGGCAGTGCTTGTGTTCAAGTCACTTTTATTTTACTTAATAATGGCGCCAAAGCACAAGAGTAGTGGTGCTGGCATATTTTTATAATTGTCCTGTTTTATTATTAGTTATTGCTGTCAATCCCTTACTGGGCATTATTTATAAATTAAAAGTTATCATAGGTAAGTACGTATAGCAAAAAGCATAGTATGTATAGGGTTCAGTGCTATCCTTGCTTTCAGGCATCCGCTACAGGTCTTGGAACATATCCCCTGGATCAGAGGGGACTGCTATACTCCTATCTCATGCTCTTCTTTCTCTCAAGTACCTTGTTGGAGCTTCCCCATAGCCAAACCCCACCAGAAAGTGGAGGGCAAAGAAGCCTATTGATACAGTTTTTATAGACTTCAGCCTCCCCCAGCACAAAGCAGGGTAGAGAAGGATGCAAAGTTGCTCTGGAGAGGCAGAGAACCATCCAGCCTAGTGAGATTAGAAACACAAGCTAAAGCAGAGCAAACTGATAGTGCATATTTCTGACTAGTTGGGAGAGATTGAGATTCAAGTCTCAGATAGTTGAACGGAACTGAAATAGGAATGATAACTTTGTTATTCTTAGACGGGAGAAGTAGTAGAAAATGGGTTATATTTGCAGATAGCTTTATAGATTCCAGTTTGTCTGTGAAGACATCTATTGAGACATAGGGTGGGGAGGATGAGAATGGTGAAAGTTTTGGCCAGGTCTGGTTTGTGTGACCATCCCTGGAGGAAGAGGATGAGGTGAGGGAAGTCTTGTAATTGACAGGCTTTCCAGTGTCAAAAGAGGTGAGTGAGAGGACGTTTTCCCAAACAAAAGAGGGGTGTTGAGAAGACAGCAGCTGCAGATACCCATCGCAGAGGTGAAACAATATGTTGAGCCTGGAAGCAGCATGTGAAAGCTCATTTGTTCTCTCAAAAAGACTGCTTTGTATGACAGTACTCATGGTATGCACATGTTCCAATGAGTTCTTTAAAGGTCTCAGTACTTTTTTGTCACATATATTATTCTATTCTTAAAATTTTATGTAATGGCTAATGAGGGTTAAAAAGCAACATTCCAGTGATGCTTCCAAGCACAACAGCTAACACTTCTTGAGCACTTATGTGAGCTGGGCACTATACCACATTTTTTGGAGGACAAAGGGGATCTTCCATTTTCAGCAACCTTGCTAAAGAAGGATGTATAATTCCAGAGGGAGTTAAACTAGTCAGTCACCCATCTCCCTGGTCTCAATAACTGGTCAGAGCTGGGAATATGACATAGAGTGTCTATTTAGGAATCTGAGCTGCGTGTGGTATGAGCAAGGGAGGCCTAGAATGGCTGCAGCAATGAGGGAAGCTGGCCTGAGGATGCGATGACCACACAGAAAAGGGCAGAGCTGAGAGAGCGATAGAGGTGCTGAACTTGGAGCCCGAATAACATAGTGAACCTCTAAATCCAGCCACCTGGGCAGCACTATCTCCAAACTGCAGTTCCATGAGCCAATATAGCTCCTTCTGACAAAGCTATCAATTTTCTCCGAGATGTCATTTTCAAAATGGTATTGATAAAAAGAATTTTGCTGGCTTATTTTTAGGATTAAATGAAATAATGCTCAGCAGTAAATATTGATACTCTAAATACTTCTTGTTCTCATCGATTTTAACAGTGTACCACCCTAAATACACTTTCATGGAATTGATTAGTATGCAGCTCTTTTTTTAACTTATACATATACTTTGGAAAGCTTTATACTGCACAAGTATAAAGAAACAAAATTATTTTAAATAATGTGCATTTTTTTCTATTACAATATTATACCCATGTAGAAAATATAAATGGTTTATATAATTTATAGCTGTACTGTGTTTATGATCATTTCTATAGAGATTGACCATTGGGTCTTTGCTCAGTATCTAAATTATTCATTACTTATTGGTCCATGGGAAATTGCCTTGGCTTTGACTATTTTCAGCTTTTAATGATTTCAGGAGCATTCTACATGAGAGACATGAGGATTACCTATATTAACGTGGTCTCTCAATTTCTCTCTTTTCGTTTCTCAGATTCTTTCCTTACGTTTCTGTTTATAGCACTTTACACATAACAAGATAGGCATGATCCTTAAAACTTGTTTTTGGTTTTGTTTTTGCCTGCAATATATTCATTAAAACACTTACCAAAAAGCAATGATATATATTTCTGTTCTTATGGTTAAGGACCTATAATGCTATTTGTCACAAAAATAGAAAGATGGAAAAGTAGAAGAGTAAACATGTACATAATGAGTTCATTTATATGGTTTCACACACTTAATCTTGCAAACCCAACTCATTGCAATAAATTTATGAAAACAAAACAAAACATTACAAAAGTAGAAAGTAATAATAAACTATAAACACAATGCTACTGAAGCTCAGATACAACACCACATTCTCAGCTCTAGTTTGGATGGAACACAAGTGTTTTAAATTGCACTGGGTGGAGGCCCAGCAGGAAGGAAGCATCGGATATTGCTGGAACATATCTTTGTTTGAGCAACAGCTAATGAGAAAGGTCACCATTATGCTTTGCTTTCAAACACTGGGTCTGTTTTGAAATTAGTATTGCACATTTCATCACAGATGCTGGTTTATAATCATTGAAATACATAATCCTGCAGTATTAATGTTTTTTTCGCCTAAGTGGCAAGTAAAATCCAAAGGTTATGTTCTCACCACTGTTTTGATCAGTGTATGTCAGTAAAAGATAAAATGACTTTCTATTTATGGACTCTGGGATTCCTGATTATTTACAAAATTGTGCTCTTGTTAAACTCATCGCTGGTGTTTGAAATGCAAGGCTTTCTGCACTTTGTTCCCTAACATTTATTGCATTTGTTTAGTGGAGTATGTGAGTGGCACAGAAATCCAAAGAAAGAGCTTAACTTTTCTGTGCAAAGTGTTTGCTGACAAATGCAATAAATTTTAGAAGACCACCCCCTAGGAATGGCTGACATCTCAAGAACTGCAAAAACAGTAGTAGCAGACATTTCTGCCACAATCTTTTCGGTGGTGGGGGTGGGGAGCAGAAGTCTATTAAATATCTCAGTTTATATTTTTGGTTTTCCCTGTTGGCTAGGCTGTTGTATTCCCATGTCCACAGCACGTTCCACTGTGGGAGCCTGGAGGTCTCAGAATAAACTTTGGGAAAGGCTGGGTCCACCCTCTGGGGATAAGGGAACCAGAGGGAGGAAGAGGAGGGGGTAAAGGAAAAGGGAAGGGGACGGCTGTCTTCCTGTGTTTGGATGACCTTTCCTTATGTTTATCTGGAGGGACTGGGCAGTCAGGCTGTGTTTGGTGTCAGCTTGTCATGTTGCCCCATGTGATCTCTTACTTAGCTTTAGAGAGGACCTTTGCCTCTGCTGGGAGAACTAGATTTAACTCTCTGAATTATAAAAGAAAAAATGTGTACAAGTCTGCTAGGCATTCGGGCCTAGAGATAGAAGTCTTATGAAGCATATGCATATGCCTGTGTACAACAGACTCCCTAAGAGAAAGTCTTAGGCGTATCTTGGAGCCATCTGAAGACTGGCCCACTGTACTTCTTCCTTCTTGCTGAGAGCTGGGCTGGAGGCTGTCTTGCTTCTCCTGAAGCCTCATCATTTAGTACAATGCCCTTTGCTTATGGGTATTCCGTAACTATTTCTTGAATGCATGAGTGAATGGATGAATAAATGAGCAGAGTCACAGAGAGGTGAGTGGGCAACAGGCAGTGAGGTTCCTACAGTACTTAATTTATTTGCAAGTTCCTGCTCTAAGAGCCCTAAGTAGCTCCACTTTAAAGAAACTAGTTTCAAGCCTCTCCGTCTCACATTCCTGGTGGGTGAATCACTTGTTTCTTATGGGTGGGTGAGAACACCTCTGGTTTCCACCTTTCTTTTTCATTTTGGTGCTGACCTTATCTGACCTGACGACAGCTTGAATGTTATTTTCCCAGAGAAACTATCCCTTAATCATCCTACTCTCCTCTGCCTAAATTAGATTCCCCCATATACCTCTTATTAAACTTTATTATCTTCATAGAACTTAAAACAATTTTTATTTATATTCATGTGGGTGATAATCTATCCTATGTCTGATTTCTCCACTAGATTACAAACTTCTTAAAGATAGGGGACCATATTTATTTTCTCACCACCGTGTTCTTAGCACCTGGCATAGTACCTGGTATATAGGTCCTCTATACACATAAGCACTCAGCAAGCATGTGTTTCATTAATGAATAAGCAGATTAATGAATAAATTATATTTGGAAGGAGAATCCATATCAGGTTACTGTGCAAGATTGGGGATATAGGTCAGAGTCCAAAATCCCTATGCCAATCAGACCTTGGACACACTCATGAGTCTGAGGTTCTGGAAGAGGATGAAGTGGTTAGCAGACACAAGTGACACTGGACATTTTACCTTTGGAATCTAGCTAGTAGTCAGGGCTCCTGGGAGTACTAGAAACTTTCTCTTTTAACTCTACCCAAAGTAGCAACTTCTTCCACCTTCTCAGTAATAGCAGTATTCTTGGTTACCAGGTATCTGAACCTCAGACAGACTCCCAATGTTTTCCTCTTTTTCATGTCACACAGCTTCACAATACCTCTTGTTAGCTTTTTCCTTTTCATTCCCTGGAGGGCATTTTGATCTAGTGAATTAGTCAGGTTTCTTTCTCTCACAATTCCATTTAGCTTGAAGGCATAAACCGGGAATGTATTGCATTACCTTGTTGGGAAGTTGATGGGGACAACTTCAGATGTGTCTAGATCTAGGGGCTCGGATGTTGCTCAGGATTCCACCTTTCTTGCCATCTCCCTGCTAAACTTTTAAAATGAACATCTACAAACCCTGACTCACAATCACCTCATAGCACCAGAGAGGATGCTGACTGCACCCATGTGAACCTGTCACTGTGACAAGAAGGGAAGGAAGGCTCTGACTGGCCTGGGCAACATGTTCAGCTTTCTGCCCCTTGTCTTAGTTGGAGGGGCTTGTGAGGGTACAGTCACAAAAAGAGTTTCTCAAGGAAAAGAGGAATTGTGTTACTAAGATAGGATAAGAAAGAGGTGCTGGATAATAAAAAGCAATAGAATGCCTTTCTACAACAGCCATCCTGATCCAGGTGCAGTGCTAGGCCCTTAACTCACATGCATCGGGACATACAAGAGAAATGAGGGTGCACTGTGGAATCAGATTGCTTTGGCCCAAATCCTAGCTTTTTTTCTTACTCATTCTGTTATTTAGGATGTGTTAGCCTTTCTAAGTCCAGTTTCCTCATGATAAAACAGTGCTGTAAGGTATTCAATAGAATATTACTCAGCCTTAAAAAGGAAGGAAATTCAGCCTCTCAGCTCCTCCCATTCAACAGACATCCCAGTCTTTAGTGAGGCACCAGCCATGTCCCTGAAATGTCATCATGAAAGTGAAGGCCAGAGTAAATGGATTTGGCCATACTGTGTGCCCAGTCGCCATGGCTACTTTTAACCCTTGCAAAGTGGATATTGTCACCATCAATGATCTTAACTACATGATCTACCATGGAATCACATGGTTCCAATACAATTCCACCCACAGCAAGTTCCACAGCACCATCAAAACCAAAAATAAGAAGCTTGTCATCAATGGAAATCCCATTACCATCTTCCAGGAGCAAGATCCCACCAAAATCAAACATGATGATGCTGGTGCTGATTATGTTATGGAGTCCACCGGCATCTACCATGAAGAAGGCTGGGGCTCACTTATAGGGGAGAGCCAAAAGGGTAATTGCCTCTGCCCCCTTTCCCAATGCCCCTATGTTCATGATGGGCATGAGCCATATTAAGTATAACAACCTCAAGATCGTCAGCAATGCCTACTGCACCACAACTGCCTAACCCCTGGTCAAGTCATCCATGACAACTCTGGCATCCTGGAGTGACTCAGGATCATAGTCCACACCATCATTTGGGCTGGGATTTGGCCCAAATCCTAGCTCTTCTGTGGGAAACTGTGGTGTGATGGCCATGAGACTTTCCAGAATGTCATCCCTGCATGTGTCTACTGGTGCTGCCAAGGCTATGGGCAAGGTCATCCCCAAACAGAACAGGAAGCTCATGGGCATGGCCTTCCATGTCCCCACTGCCAGTGCGTCAGTCATGGACCTGGCCTGCTCTCTGGAGAAACCAGCCAAATCTGATGACATCAAGGAGGTGGTAAAGCAGCATCAGCATCAGAGGGGGCCCTCAAGGGCATTCTGGGCCACACTAAGCACCAGGCTGTCTCCTCCAACTTTAACAGTGATACCCACTCTTCCACCTTCAACGCTGGGGCTGGCATTGCCCTCAATGACTCCCACTTTGTCGAGCTCATTTCCTGGTATGATAATTAATTTGGCTACAGCAGCAAAGTGATAAACTTCATGATCCACATGGCTTCCAAGAAGTAAGAGCCCCCAGACCACCAGCCCCAGCAAGAGCATGAGAGGAAGAGAGAAATACACCCTCATTTCCCTTGTATATCCAGATGCATGTAGGTTAAGGGACAGACAATCAGAGCCTTCCTTCCCTCTCCATCACAGTGACAGATTCAGGAATGGTCACATGGGCACAAACAGCATCCTCTCTGGTGCTATGAAGTCATGTAGGTTTAGGGCCTACATGACCTTTAGTTGCTGGGGAGTCCTTTAGTTGCTGGCCACATAGTCCCCGACCACATTGAGAATCTCCCCTCCTCATTGTTTCTACACCAGACACCCTGAAAAGGGAAGGACCTAGAGAGCCCGACCTTGTTAGATATCATTAATAAATTCCCCTGTACTCAGCCAAAAAAAAAAAGGAAGGAAATTCTGACATATGCTGTAATGTGGATGAGACTTGAGGACATTATGCTAAGTGAAATAAGCTAGTCACAAAAGGACAAATGCTGTATAATGCAACTTATATGAAATGCCCAGAGTAGTGAACTTCATAGAGACAGAAAGTGAAATGGTGGTGCTAGGGGCTGGGGAGTGGGAGGAACAGGGAGTTAGTTTTTAATGGGTAGTAAGTTCCAGATGTGCAAGATGAAAGAGTTCTGGAGATGGATGGTGATGATGATTGCACAACAGTGAGAATATACTTAAAACCCCTGAACTATACACTTGAAAATGGTTAAAATGGTAAAATTTATGTTATGTGTATTTTACCACAGTTTTTAAAGAAGTGACATAAGGGTTAAATGAAACCACAGATGTAAAGTACTTAGTGCAGTGTGAGTGAATACATAGTAAGTGCTCATAAATGTGAAATATTATTCTCATAACAGCCCTACAGATATTATTATCTTCATGTCTATAGTTGAGTAAGTGGAGACTTGGGGGTTAAGTAGGTGGTAGAAAGTACCTCACCCAGCCAGAAAGTAGTGAGGCCAGACTCAAACCCACTGCTTGACTACTAAGCCCCTGCTATTTTCTTTTATGCCGTGTACTTCTTAGCACTCTGCTTGCTAACTACCACTGCCCGATATTTTTAAATATTGCTTTGATTATGTTAAGCTTCTGCCTAACAAAACTTAAGGCATCTACCTGTGTTCTAAAACACAAATGCCTCTTGTTGATACAATTCTTTTTGACCCCAATTACTGACCCAATTACTCTTCTAGCCTCATGTTAACATCAAGGCCTTGCTTTTACCTTGCTTTGTGTTTCTATTCTTGTAGCATATGCTAGTTCTTCTGCTGGGACACTGCCGAAACTCTACCCACCTTTTTTGGGGGGTGGGGGGAACAAGGTCTCACTCTGTCTCCTAGCTGGATGAAGTGCAGTGGAGCCAGCACAGCTCACTGCAGCCTCCACCTCCTGAGCTAAAGCTATCATCTGGCCTCAGCCTCCTGATTATCTGGGATGTGGTGCATTACTGTGTCTGGCTAATTTTTTGTTGGTTTGTAGAAATGGGATCGCACAATGTGGCCCAGGCTGGTCTTGAACTCCTGGGCTCAAGAAGTCCTCCTGCCTTAGACTCCCCAAATACTGAGATAACAGGCATGAACCACCACACCTAGCCTCTACCCATCTTTTTATGCTCAGCTCAAGATCTAGCTCCTCCAGAAAGCCTCACCTAACTGAGAAGACAGACAGGGCCATTTCCTCCTCTTCACTACTATGGTGTTTATTATTTGTTAGCAACACATAATGTACTGCTTAAATCAAAGTTCAGGTGTTCATGTCTTAGCTCCGCAGCAATGGAGAGGAGGTACCGTACCTATTACTGCTTTAAATTTCCCTCAATGCCAGGTTAGTATTTTGATAACAATTTCTTTAGGATGCTGATGCAGGAAATATGATTAACGGTGACTAGTTCACACAGTCATGATTTGGATTTAAGAAAAGCATGTGTTATTTTCTTTTTTGTTAGAAAAGATACTGGGATTTTTCCTTGTACTTTTAGGTCAATTCAGGACATAATGCTTCCTAGTCAGCATGGAAATGAAAAGATTGAGTCTGGTTAAAAAAGCAAATCTGCTAGTGAGTCTGTATGAGAGGTAGATATCTCTTGCTGATTACATGCTAAGAAACAGAAGCAGGCAAAAGTGTTTATGGAGCAACCCGAGATGAAGCAGAGGTTGTTTTGAGAATAACTCAAAAAACATAAAAACTCATTTCTAGTTCTGCAAATAGTGCCTACTATACAAATAATTCAGTCTCAACGTAGGTATTGAAAATGTTAATCATGTTGCCTATAAGCCCCTAAACCTTTCTAAATAATGCTGTCTCTCACCTCCAGGCCCTGCTACAGATTCATGTAAAGAATCTGTATCTGTAGACATGCCCGGGAAACAGAATCAAAGCCGCAGTGCTACGGCAGCCTCAGCCGATATTCACCAGGATGCTCTGGTGTGCCAGTCTTGAGTGATCATGGGGTTTGTTCTAATTGGTCAGTTTCTGTTCTTTAAATATGTTGAATGTCACCTCTGGGCAGAGAGAACAGCACTGGAAATGAAGACAGTTCTATGTGATAGGAGCACAAAGCACCAATGAGAGAAAGACAGAAGATGGGACAGGAAACACAAGAAGTACCAGAACTTGAAGGAATTGAGACCAACCATTTGGACAGATGAGCCATAGATAACTATTAGACAGAGAAGTACTATAAGCAGCTGTACATTTTTGAAGAATGAACAAGACTATTTATCAGGCTTTTATAATGGACCTGATGAGAGGTGATGAAGACTTGAACAAAAAACTTGGCAGTGCCAACAGGTGGCGGGGGCGGGGATGAATATAAGAGGTATAGTTTTAGGTAAAATTGACTGGACTTATGATTGAATGGAGAGAGTGGGCATAGAGGTGTCAAAAGGAATCAGAATCTGAAATGAGAATATTCTAATTGGTGGTACGTGCTAACAATACATTGATGGTTCATTTATTTTCACTCTCTTACCTCAAAGTTCAGGGAATAAGTTGTGGTTAATCATACACATGATACACGAGCAGAGCAATTGAATGTGAGGTTTTCAAGAGCTGGCCACTCTTGAAAAAGGCAATCACCCTACCTGACCACATTTTGGTTCAGTGAGAGTCTCAACTGGAAAAACAACTCATTTAGAATTGCAGGGCAGGGCGCGGTGGCTCAAGCCTGTAATCCCAGCACTTTGGGAGGCCGAGGCGGGTGGATCACGAGGTCAAGAGATCGAGACCAACCTGGTCAACATGGTGAAACCCCGTCTCTACTAAAATACAAAAAATTAGCTGGGCATGGTGGCGCGTGCCTGTAATCCCAGCTACTCAGGAGGCTGAGGCAGGAGAATTGCCTGAACCCAGGAGGCGGAGGTTGCGGTGAGCCGAGATCACGCCATTGCACTCCAGCCTGGGTAACAAGAGCGAAACTCCGTCTCAAAAAAAAAAAAAAAAAAAAGAATTGCATGAGACTAGCTTCCCATGGCTGAAAGAAATATGGAGAACATTCTGAGACTGCCAGGAACTATGAAAACAGCAGTCACATACCTTTGGACAAGGCCATTTTATAACCAATTTACCAGGCATCATTTCTGCTTCCCTGCAGTAGTTGGGCCCTGGGTATCATTGGGATTGGCACAGCTTCTCTGAATCTTTCCCCACCTCATAGGCAGTTGGGCTTAGACAGCTGTGATGGCGATGGGGAGTGCCCTGCGTCTGGGAAGCCTCAGAGGAAAGACCGTTCTTTCCCCAGGTTGTAGCTATTAATCACCCTCTTGAAAGCTGGGTTCACAGAGAGAGAAAATATAAAAGGGCTGGTTTATGATATCCATGGATGTGCCCTCATGGCCGTGAACTTTAATAGTTCTTAACTTTACTTGCCTAAGCAAGGGAAAATGTAATAAACCAATAGGCAACTTGAAACATTAGTAGACTGTTACATTTCATCTGAATTTTAGGTCTTCACTTTTGTAACTGAGGATTTTATTTCAAACTATATTTCTTTAAAGATGGCAGCATTTTTTTCTCAAAATAAGGACCAAGACTATGGTATCTTTACAGTATTAAAAATAAAGTGTGCTTTGGACCTGCAGAGAAATACTCAGAGGTCATAACCGAAAATAACCTCTGAATTTTCCCACACTCTAACAAATCACCAAACTGCCAAATGGATATGCACCAACATTTCCAGATTCCCCTGGGAACACATTTGAAAATGTTTAGTTCCAAAGAAAGAAAATGTTAGGAGAAAATATCCACATTCAAAAAATAGGAGTTTACACCAAAAGCACTCTCCCATCACAAAGACAGTATCTCAAGTGTAACATGGTAAGATAAATTATTTACACAATATGAAGTTCAGTTGTAATTTAGCTTTCTTGTCCACAAGTTAACACTTTCATTATATAAAGATGTTTAAAACAACAACAAAGCAAAAAAGTTACACCTCTCTTCATTTATTCACATATATTTTTACTCGGTGAATGAAAAACACAATTATTTCTATTCTGTCTTTACTGAAAGGAAGACAAATTAATAAAAGTACCCTCCTTTTTTTTTTTTTTTTTTTTTGTCTCTTTCTCCCTTTGCTATGCTTGTCTTGCCAAACCCAATCCCAGTGTCAGACCAACCAAATCATTCTTTTTTTTTGAGATGGAGTTTTGCTCTTGTTACCCAGGCTGGAGTGCAATGGCACGATCTCGGCTCACCGCAACCTCCGCTTCCTGGGTTCCGGCAATTCTCCTGCCTCAGCCTCCTGAGTAGCTGGGATTACAGGCACGCACCACCATGCCCAGCTAATTTTTTGTATTTTTAGTAGAGACGGGGTTTCACCATGTTGACCAGGTTGGTCTCGATCTCTCAACCTCGTGATCCACCCGCCTCGGCCTCCCAAAGTGCTGGGATTACAGGCTTGAGCCACCGCTCCCGGCCCCAAATCATTCTTTATGCCTGCTCCTGAGCAGCTGAACATTGATGAAAATCACCTAAATTACAGATTGATGCTTCTATAAATACTTGGTTACCTCCTCATCTACAGAACAAAATGATGGACTAGCTCTTCTACTCTCCACAACTGTTTCATCCATGTGATCATCTTCTTTTTATCTTATTCTAAATATGTGATTTTGAATAACATTTCATCTAGAAAATATGAGCAAATCATGACCAAAACTCGAATGGGATTTTATAATGGAATATAAAGTGATTATAAACACTGTCCAGAAAATATATAAGAATAATCAAGAAAATGAGAAAAGCAAGAAAAATGGGGTAATGTTGCCCTGTCAGTTATCAAACAAATTATAGAGCTATCATAATTAAATAATGTGAAATTCCTGCTGGAATAGACAATACATCAATGGCTCAGACCAGAGGGCACATGTAAGGGTAAAATAAGATAAAAGAAGCATCAAAATGATGAGAAAGGATAGAATATTTAACAAATGGTGTTGGAAAATTGGCTATCCATTTGAAAAAATAAAGTAATATGTCCACTACTCATCAATTTTCAAAAGTTTAATAGATTTAAAAAGCTGTACACTAAATATAAAACAAAATTACGAAAGTACTAAATGGACATATAAGCGGGTAGTTATCATTTTCATAATGGGAAAGGCCTTATAAAGCAAGACTTAACCCAAGAAAAAGCAAAACCTTGTTTCTGTACAGTTCTGTCATCTAGCAAACAGAACTGTACAGTAACAGTTTCTTTTCTTCCTGTAATAACAGTCATGCCTAGTACCCATGAGTTAACATTACTCTCTGTCCCTCCTCTTTATGGGTCTTTGTATCTTCAGTGGATTGCACAGGGCCTGGCACAAAGTATGTGCTCTAGGCTTATTGATTTTACTTGACCGAACTCCAATTACTTTGACTATGGTACAATCCTTGGGAGAAATAGACTTTAATTATTAATACTTAATAATACCCAAATGATAATAACCCTTCCTCATTTGTACAATTTTTTTCATAGGTTATTTTATGAACCTCCTCTCCCCCTCCTCACAAAAGCCCCCCAAAACACTGGGAAGTAGGCAGGAAAGATGGTAGTTGTAAGGTTCTCTATTTATCCCCTTCCCCATCCCTTGCTTCAGAGACATTGAGTAGTTTCCCCAAGATCTTGGTCTGGGTCTCTTTCAATTAGGTCATGCTGTCTCTGATTACAATTTGATGCAAAAAGCCAGGTGGGGCTGTTGAGATTCCATTCTTTAATTCTACAGAAACACATAGTGTCTAGAAAAATAGGTTAAAAACTAATGTGTAAGGCCTACTGTCTTCTTCTACAGAGATGGTACATAATCCCTGCTAAAAATACCCAAGCCAAGTCATATTATCATTTTTTGGTTTTTGTTTCTGTTGGATGGTGTTGTATCTTGTGCACCATTTCAAATCCTCCTGATCTCACCTTTTAGTCCAGCCACTGCACAGGATCCTATTTTGAGCCAGTTTCAAAGATACAACCTGACATGGCCTTGTCTCCTCCAGCAAATTTTACCTTGCACTTCCTCCTCTGAGGCTCTGTAGTGTCCACTTGGCATTTATGTGTGTGCAACCCAGAGGAGTCAATGCTTATGGACCACCCCTGATAGATGGAAATAGAAACCTTTGGGTAAATGCTGTCCCTTTCAGTCCCCAGGGTGGACAGTTCTGCGACACATTTCATAAGGTTTGTCAGGAGGTTGCATGGGTCAAGGCAGCCTGCAGTCCTGAGCAACTTAGTGACCCGAATTTGCACTGGACTGCCTCCTCCTCCTCCTCCTTCTCCTCCTCCCCCTCCTCCTCCTCCTTCTCCTCCTCCTCCTCCTCCTTCTCCTCCTCCTCCTCCTCCTTCTCCTCCTCCTCCTCCTCCTTCTCCTCCTCCTCCTCCTCCTTCTCCTCCTCCCCCTCCTCCTCCTTCTCCTCCTTCTCCTCCTCCTTCTCCTCTTCCTCCTCCTCCTTCTCCTTCTCCTCCTCCTCTTCCTCCTCCTCTTCCTCTTCCTCCTCCTCCTCTTCCTCCTTCTCCTGCTCTTCTTCCTCCTCCTCCCCTGTCCTGCTCCCTGGGATCACATTCCCAAGTGTACAACAGGGGAGCCATTGGCTCAGGGTCCTATTGTGGGGGCGCCCAGACAGACTGGGGTTAACCATTTTCTTTTGAAGAAGACTATTGCTGTACAGTAATACTTCCTAACATTTGTTTCATACTTTCAAGCATCCCTATTTCATAGTCACAACAAACTTATGAGAGAGCCACCACTATTTCCATTTGATAGATGAGGAAACTGAGGCTCAAAGAAATTAAGTAACTTGATCAGGATCACAATAGCTAGAGAACAGTGGAACCAGGACTCAGCAGAGGTCCTCTGAGAGGGGAGGTCAGGGGCCTCTCTGCTATAACACAGCTGCCTCCTATCAAAATATTTGCAGAGTGCTTTGATGTCAGTGCCTTGTGCTCTGGAAAGTGCTCTTCCTCACTTATCAGCCCTCTGCTGTAACACTCACAGCTCTTCCAAACACGTCCAGTCTTTTTCTAGCTGCAGACACATTATGCATAGATGATGTTTTTTTGTGTGCAAGTACAAAGGAATAGATCAGTAGCTGGAGAGGGGAATGTGGGACAAGGAAAGGGGGTTTGAAGGTGATAAATATGAGCAGATGTACATGCTAAAGAGAATCACCTAGACGAGAGGAGGGGATGGGTGATGTAGGAGAGAAAAAGTGATAGATCCCAAGACAGAAATAAAGAGCCTGGCTTTCAAAGACATGAGAATCAATTCCTCTGTTACAACCAGAGGGCAGAAGAGGAAACTCCTATGGATAAGTTCAGGTCTCTCAGTAAGTTTTGAGCTCTCTTATTCAAAAATGTAAAACAAAAGGATGCTCTTTGGATCCTATGCTGCACACTGCATGAACACAGGGGCCATGTCTATAGCCCAGTACTGACTTTTTAGAAGGCCCTTAGTAAATATTTGTGGTTGCTGAATAAATAGATATGAGTAAACACACATTCCCTTTACCGCCAAAAACTTCTGAGACCAACACTAAGTGATCAAGAAATGAATAAAAACGTCATTAACAATTTTAGTAAGAGTACAAATGACCCACAGATAAATCATTCCTCTAATCCTAGCTATTTAATATCGGTACACATGAGGTACCCATAAAACTGCCACAACTGCCCAGTTTATTTAATATCGGTACACATGAGGTACCCATAAAACTGCCACAACTGCCCAGTATGGGGTGGTGGAGTCCTCACCTGGCATCAATACCTGAGCAAAACAGACACAGGGGCTGTAGTAGACAAAGAGCTCAAGCTGAGTTTGCGGGGTGGGGAAACAGTCAAGAGGAACGAAATCCTCAACTTTCTGTCCCAAGTGAAGGAGGGCATCTATGGCCAGGAAGATGGGCACTCCCTGCCTACCCCCAGCTGGATGAAGTCATGTAGGAGTCGCCAGGTGCTACCCTTTCAAAGGCACATGCTGGAGTGTGCTCAATAAAAAGCAAACATGCTGTTTACAAACATACTGGAAACATTTTCTTATGAGGACCATTAACGGAACTGAGTATGTTTAACACAAGCAAAAAGACTCAAGAGGACCACCATAGTGATTTTCAAATATGTGAAAGGCTGTGATCTTTCCAGCACAAACCCTGTAAAACCTCCAAATCAACCATTCTTTGACCTCAGTTGAGCCTCCAATTGATTAACTGTGCTTCCTTTTCGTTATGTCTTTCCTCTTTGGTTAGCTCAGATTTCAAAGGCCAACATGGTAATCAATTTTGCGTTTATACCCTCAAACTTCTCACTCTCTTACCTACTTGTTACTTGATTCAGTGATAAAGGGGGGTCAAAGGCCCAGACATGGGACAGGGCAGCCTTCCAGGGTCTAAGACCTCACTTTCAACTCATGAGAGGGAACCTTTCTTCCCCACACCTGCTGTTTTCTTCCATGTGGGAACATGAACTAGTGTCACACTCCTGACTTCCTTTTACTCTCCCACTTGCCCTTCTCTATGGCATCCCCACCAGATGGAATTACATAACCGATTGTTGGCTTTGGAAGGAGAAATGAGCTTGCACCAGTTGGGGACACCTTCTTTGCCTCTCTCCTCTTGGCACCAGACACGTATGAGGAGCCACTCATTTTTTGCCCTATCTCCTCCATGCTCTAAGTTTCAGAGGAGCCTCCCTTGGAGAGGTCTGGGAGAATTCATTGAAGCTTGGGTCTGGATGGGTAAGCCTGTCTAATTCTGGCATTCAGTAAGTGAAAAGTTATTTGATTCTCAAATCTAAGCCACATTTCCCAGCTATTAATTTCCTCCCTTCTAAAGTGAGCTTGCTGCCTTCAATGAGAATTGATTTCCCTCTGTTCATGGAGGATGAAGGCAAAACTCCCAATGGAATCAGACTTTTCTTCTCTCCCTCTTTCTTGCTTTCTTGTCTCTACCCACCTACCAGTCTGTCCCTGGAGAGAACGTGCCCTTGACTGCACCTCTGCACAAGAGGCTTGGTTAGGTGCAACATGAATGCCTGTCAGAGCAAATAAAATAATGATCCTATTATGTCTTAAAGGAGATCACATTGGAAGGGTAGAGCACAATGGGGCCAGGAGTTTTGTGTTTTAATCTGAAAGATCCAACAATAACATCAAATATTAAGTGATCACAAACCCTTCATGCTGCCTGGCAATTCCAGCTGATTTTCTGTCAACTCACTCTTCCATTCAAGAGATTATTTCACTGATTCTTCCCTCTTCTCAAGTCCTCATATTTTACTGAAAAAATAAGAGCATAATAAGAGAGCTTCCACATATACCACTAAGTCCATCAAATGTCCACATCTGTATCCTGATATGCTATCTGCTCTCTTATTATAATGCAAGGCTCCTTCTGTAATTATGTTCTTCTCCAAGGCCAGCCCTCACCTGGGCCCCGAGTCTCTCCTTCCCCCATGTAAGGACCTTGCTCTTCCCATCATCAACTCTTCTGCATCATCAACTTCTCTCTTTCTACTGAATTATTCAGCTAAACATGCAAATGCACGGTGATACCTCCCACCCTTAACAAACAAACAACATCTTTCTCTCACCTATATCCTCTTCCAGTTACTGCCCCTTTTTTCTGATCCTCATTGTGACAAAATTCCTTGAAAAAGTTGTTATATTTGCTGTCTTCACCATTTTCTTTCATTTTCTCTTTACTATTTCTAGTCGGGCTTTCTTCCCCACCCCTCCACATGGCCCCTCACTCTATTGTCAGAATAACCAGTGAACTCCACGTTTCCAAATCCAATGACCAGCTCTTGGTTCTCATTTTACTTGACCTATTAGCATTGTACAAATCTGATCCTACCTTCCTCCTTCTTCATTTTTGTTTTTTGAGTGGTTTTAGGTTCACAGTACAAGTAAGGCAAAGGAACAGAGACGTCCCTCATCCTTTTTTTTTTTTTTTAAAAGACTGTCTCACTCTGTCACCCAGGCTGGAGTGCAGTGGCATGATCTTGGCCCACTGCAAACTCCACCTCCCAGTTCGAGCGATTCTCCTGTCTCAGCCTCCCAAGCAGCTGGCACACACCACCATGCCTGGCTAATTTTTGTATTTTTAGTAGAGACAGGGTTTCGCCATGTTGGCCAGGCTGCTCCTAAACTCCTGGGCTCAAGTGATCAGCCTACCTCAGCTTTCCAAAGTGTTGGAATTACAGGTGTGAGCTACCACACCCTGGATCCATCTTCTTTTTAAAACCTTGCTTCATTTCTGACTCATCTTTCCCTGTAGGTGCTTCAACATCAGTGTCCACCCTTCTCAAACTCCTTTGCTGGGTGCTGCAGCTTCCTGAATTCTGAAGGGGAAAGTGCCTAGAGCTGCAGCTTCAGATCTCATCCTTTCTTCAGCCATACCTCATTTGGTCTGTGGCTTTATGTACCAGCCATATGCTAAGTCATAAGCATTAAATGTTACTTCTAGCATTTTTGCGATCTTTCTCATGCTATCATCTAAGGTAATGATTAACAGGCATTTAGAGAGAGTGTTAAAGTAAAAAAACTATTTGTTAACACACAGGTTTAAAGGACTAGCAAGAGAAAATTCCAGTGCAGACCCCTTCCCTGAACCACCTTCGCAACACATCCTCCTGGATGTCTAATGAGTGTGTGAAACCCGGTATGTCAAAACTTGAGCTCCTGATCTTTGTCCCTAAACCTGTAGACTTTCCCACCCCAGTAAATGACAACTTCACTTTTCCAGTTGCCTGGACAAATCTCACTTCCTTTTCTTCTCCTCCTGCTGCTCTTTGCCCCAAGGTCTTTGTACTCTCCACCCGAGATGCTCTTCCTCCTAGTTATCCATCCGCAGGGCTTGCTTCTTCCTCTCCTTAGGGCATCTTCCATAATGGTATCATTTCAGAGAACTTCCCTGACTGTCTAAGAAACAAGACCCTCTTTCTCCCCACAATCAGCCCTGCTTTGTTTTTCTTCAAAGCACCTCCTCCTATTGGATAGTACCCTTCTTACTGTTTACAGTGGATCTCCCCACTGGAAGGTAAGTTTTTGAGGGCAGTAAGTTTGAACACTTTGTTTACGACTCTGATCCCTAACACTTAGAACATTATCACATAAAACATAGCAGCCACACTTGGTTTAAGAATGAATTTCCAGGGAGTCAAAGTTGTTCAAAAGCACAAGGCTACTTCAGAAAGCTGCTTCTCAGAGTTATTGCATTAGGCCAGCAGTGACCATCTGGGAGGGCCTCAGGGGCATGAATAAGTATTGGGGTTAACTGAGGCCAAGACTCCATGATTCTGTGGGATTGTGCTCCCTGAAGTCATCAGTAGCTTCCTGAACACAGAACCCACAGGTCTTTATCAATTATTACACTTACTGATGAAGCTTTCTCTCTCCTTTCCCTTGGCTTAAGAGGCAGCACTGAGTTGGCCAAGTCCTCCACCCATTCCCTGACCACCACTCAGACCCCTTTTCTGTCTCCTCTTTCTCTTGCTAGTCCTTTAAACCTGTGTGTTACCAAATAGTTTTTTACTTTGACACTCTCTCTAAATGCCTGTTAATCATTATTCTAGATAACAGGATGAGAAAGATCACAAAAATGCTAGAAGTAATATTTGAAAAGCAAAATGCATTTTGCTTTGCATTTTGCTGAAGACTCCTGATTTTGATTCAGAAGACCTAGGTTTGAGCCTAACTCTGCCACTTGCCCATTTTGTGTCTGGGGACAATACTCTTAAATTCTCTAGGCTTCTGTTTCTGCATTTATAAAACAAGAAGAATCATATCTCACCTTACGCATATTATCTTAACGTGTGAGGTCTGGGTGATATATGTGTGGATAGGTTTTATAAAATATAACCTGATTTGTAAACAGATTTTATTATATAGACCATAAAAGGCTCACTAAACCATTGTCTATAGAAGATAATAATTGATATAGGGCTGGGCGTGGTGGTTTACGCTTGTAATCCCAGCACTTTGGGAGGCCAAGGCAACGGATCATTTGAGGTTAGGAGTTAAACACCAGCCTGGCCAACATGGTAAAACCCTGTCTCTACTACAAATACAAAAATTATCCAGGCATGGTGGCAGGTGCTTGTAATCCCAGTTACTCGGGACGTTGAGGTATGAGAATCTCTTGAACCCAGTAGGTGGAGGTTGAAGTGAACTGAGATCATGCCACTCCTCTCCAGGCTAGGCAACAGAGCAAGACCCTGTCTCAAATAATAATAATAATAATAATAATTGGTATAGGGAAGTGTCTTTTCATGTCTATGCTTATAAGGAGAAAGTCGTACTTGTAGGCCTGTGATTGTTTTTAGATCCTCTGTTAAGATCCAATCAAATCAGTAATGTAGTGTAACTGCCCGTAGACCTAGGCTTATATTCTCAAATAATCTACAAATATGCAATCAAAAGAATTGAGGTGAAATACTTCTTTTGTCCAAATCAACCAGGCCTCCATTTCATTTCTAGAAATTAACAGTTCCTGAATCTTTTTTTTTTTTTTTTTTTTTTGAGACAGGGTCTTGCTCTGTTGCCCAGGCTGGGGTCTAGTGGTACAATCATGGCTCACCACAGCCTTGACCTCTTAGGCTCAAGCCTGTCTTCTCACCTCAGCCTCCCAAGTAGCTGGGACTACAGGCGCATGTCACCAAACCCACCTAATTTTTAATTTTCTGTAGAGACAAGATCTCACTATGTTGCCCAGGTGGTCTTGAAATCCTGGGCTCAATCGATCCTCCCACATTGCCTCTCAAACCGCTGGGATTACAGGCACGAGCCACTGCACCCAGCCCCCAGAATCTTCATTGACTTCGTTCACACCAGCTCTGCCTGATTGCTGATGGATGTTGGAATCTGGCTGAATCATCTTCCCAGAAAAGGGGGCTTATTTGGGGTTTCAGGCAGGCATATCAGCACATTCCTGTATAAGACTGGGGAAGTTTCAGCATATTCCAGGCTGACCTTTCCTTTCAGATGCAGATCAGACAGAGCCAACCTTAGTTTTACTTTGTTAGTTTATTGTTGTTGTTTTTCCTCCATGACATAGAATTGTGCTCTTTGAGAAGAAAAAAAAATCCTACCTGTTTTACAGTTAGTTCCATTAGAAGTCAAACTAGTTATTAAAAGTAAAAGATATATTAAGTTGCTCAGCTGAAATTTTAACAGTTCTTGTCTAATCGTTAACATACAACCCTCCCTAACCAGAATATTTGTGGGGGATGACTTCTTAACAGGATCTAAAATCAGCGCTTTCCCAAAAAGCCTGTTAAAAATTACACATTTGGAATTTTGTCCTAGTCTGACTAGGCTGCTGAATTCCCTTTTGGTATTTCCTGGGGGGAGTGGGGGGTGGGGAAGAGATAAATCCCCTTATTTCATTTAATGTAGTACATTTCTTTAAAAATCTAGTGTCAGATTTCAGTATTTCCCTAAAGGTAGGGTGACCAATCATCCTAGTTTGCTTGGGATTGAGGGGTTTCCAAGGACACAGCACTTTCTTTGATTTGGCAAGCCAAGTTGAGTTGATCATCCTAGAAAGGAAACCCTAGTCCAAATCACTCACAGGACAGGTGAGGAAACGGAGGCCCAGCAAGAGGAAATAATTTGCCACCATATTACAATAGTTATCCAACACTGACTGCATTACTGGGACCAGGACCAACATCTTCATAGTCTTAGTTCAAAGCTCCCCTGACTTCTCCAAACTTAAGTTTGATGACTGGTTTGTGGGTATTCGACTACTTTATTTAATTTATATGTGAGCAAAGGAAAGCGATAATCCAAGTACATTCTAATTGGTGATCATAAAGACACAAATGTCTAAAGCAACATAAAAATAACATCTACTCAACACCCACAAAATGTCCACGGATGGATGAATGGATAAGCCAAGTGTGGTATATACATACAATGAACTGTGATTCAGTCTTAAAAAGGAAGGAAATTCTGCTTCAACAAAAATGAATTATGGGACATTATACTAAGTGAAATAAGCCACTCACAAAAAGACAAATACCGTATGATTCCACTTACATTCTATGAGCAAATACTTATAGATCTAAGATATAAATACTATTCTCAGAGTATTCGACTACTCTAGAGAGTCAAAATCACGGAGCCGGAAAGTAGAATGGTGGTTTGCTGGGAGCTGAGGGGGAGGGAGGAATGGAAGTTATTGTTTAACAGGAGCAGAATTGCAGCTTTGTCAGATAAAGAACATTCTGGCCAGGCCCAGTGACTCAGGCCTGTAATCCCAGCGCTTTGGGAGGCCAAGGTGGGCTGATTATTTTAGCCCAGGAGTTCAAGACCAGCCTGGGTGACATAGCAAGACCTCATCCATACAAAAAATACAAAAATTAGCAGGCATGCTGATATGTGCCTGTAATCCCTGCTATTAGGGAGGCTGGAGTGGGAGGATTGCTTGAGCCCTGGAATTTGAGGCTGCAGTGAGCTATGATCATGCCACTGCTCTCCCAACCCAGGTGACAGAGTGAGACCCTGTCTTAAAAACAAAGAAAGACTTCTGGAGATGAATGTAGTGATGGTTGCACAACAATATGAATGTACTTAGTAACACTGAACTGTACCCTTAAAAATGGTTGATAATAAATTTTGTTATATCTATTTTATCACATTTTTAAAATGGAAATAACCACAAGTAGCTCATCTATTCCATTGGTGCAGTGTTTCTGTTAAAGAGGTTTGCAAAGTGCTTTGCATCCATTTATTAACTTTGGGATGTTTTGTCAAATCAAACCACATTCTTTAGATAAGGAGTTTGGTTTGCTTTGATATTTAGTGACCTTCCCTTAGCAAGGGCACAGAATTTCCAGATGTGCAACGCTCCCAACCTTTTAGCTGTGAGCTCACTGCCTGGCAAATAGTAAGTGCTCCATAAACTTTTTTTTTTTTTTTTTTTTTTTTTTGAGACGGAGTTTCGCTCTTGTTACCCAGGCTGGAGTGCAATGGCGCGATCTCGGCTCACCGCAACCTCCGCCTCCTGGGTTCAGGCAATTCTCCTGCCTCAGCCTCCCTGAGTAGCTGGGATTACAGGCACGCACCACCGTGCCCAGCTAATTTTTTGTATTTTTAGTAGGGACGGGGTTTCACCATGTTGACCAGGATGGTCTCGATCTCTTGACCTCGTGATCCCCCCTGCCTCGGCCTCCCAAAGTGCTGGGATTACAGGCGTGAGCCACCGCGCCCGGCCCAAACATTTTTAAAATAAATGAATAACAGCAAGGGCTAATATTTGGTTGAAGCATTTATTCAGAGGTGAGTTGACCTTGAAGCTGCTGAAGCTTAAGCTTCAGGATGTCGCTTTAATAAGCCTTTCCTAGACCTTGTGTGCAGATGAGGGGAGGACCTGAGCAATGTATTCCCATAGTCACATATTCATATAAAACTTGCAAAAGTAAGATTTATTTTCTTTTTATCAAACAGGGCTTCCAAAGTATAGTCTTCAAGTCCCACAAAACCTGAATCTGTCCCTGTACTTAGTGCCTTTCTAAGTACTCTACTCTACTAATTCCTTTCTATGGTTTCTTCACACAATCCTCACAGCAACCCTAAGAGGTAGGTACTATTATCTTCACTTCTGAGATGTGGAAATTGGGCAGCTCTACCATGGTTACCTCATAAGGGTGTGATGGGCAAGGACTAGCTCTCTGGTATTTAAGGGCAAGTCTACAACTCCACTGAACACTAGGAATAGCCAAACCTACTCTAGCTCGTGTTAAATTAGGCATGTAGTCAGGCATGGTTGCATGTGCCTGTTATCCCAATACTTTGGAAGGCCAAGATGGGAGGATCTCTTGAGCCCAGGAGTTTGAGACCAGCCTCGGCAACATGGCAAGACCTTGTTCCTATGAAAGAGTTAAAAATTAGCCAGGTATGGTGGTGCATGCCTGTAGTCCTAGCTAGTTGCAAGGTTGAGGTGGGAGGATCTCTTGAGTGCAGGAATTTGAGGCTGCAATGAGCTATAATTGCACCACTGTGTTCCAGCCTGGGCAATGCAGCAAGACCCTGTCTTAGGAAAAAAAAGTTAAGTATGATCTTGGTAAATACTATAATTTTACCTGATGTAACTGTAATAATAACAATTATATGATTGGTCTTTTAAAATAACCTGTGATTTGGGGAAGACTTTTATTTTACAGGTTTTTTCCTGTCCCTGTCCTCATTTCATGTTTTTGTTTGGTAAGATAGAAGGAAGTTTGGGAAAGGGGGAAAATGAAAAGGGCAAGGCTGAAGAGGGGAAAGGAACAGAGTTGTCATCCTATGTTAAGGAAGATTCTCCTCACCCCCTCCTCAGGTTCTTCTTTCTTTTTGAAGGGTGCTTTGTCTCTTGGGAAGTTCCACTCTGGTTTCACCTATTCTCTGTATCTGCTCTATCCCCCAGGACTTCTATTCTACAGTCCCTGTTTCTAGTCTGACAGTCCTACAAGCCAAAGGGCAGAAAGGAATCTTTCCTGTAAACATCCTCTGGGCCACTCCCGGAAAAGGTGACCAGCAACCACCGTTTCCTGTCTTTATTATGACTCTTAGAGTAAATAATACAATTTTCTATTCCTCTAAGATTTCTCGGGGCCAATAGGAGAACAGAACTGAAAACGTCATAGGACTGAAAATATCCTCCTATTGAGGATGCTGCTTTCTTTAGATTCAGATTCTCTGCTTTACAAACTCATTCTCACCCCTGGCTTCCATACAGATACTGGGGATATGCACTGTGCCTGGCACTTAAGAAATGCTGCTAACTTATGCCCACTTCCTTAGAGAGGTGCTGCCATTAACCCAAAGACAGTGTTTCCCCAGTTTCATGTCCCCCTTCCACACTGCCCAGGGTTTTCTGTCTTGATTTCCTTATTTCTGACTGCAGTGCCATTATCACTCAGCTGGTCAAATCCCAAGGTCACCATGCCCACCCTTCACTTCCCTCAGACCTCATTCATCACCAAGTACCATGTGTTTTCCTTCCCATTCATGCCCAAACTCCTTCTCTGTTTTCCATTTTCTTTGCTGATACTTTGTTCAAGGCCCTGCTTATTTTGGGTCTGGGACATTACAATTGCTTCCTGGCTGGGTTCCCTGCCTTTAGAGTCCCTCCCTGCTGAAGGTGGATTTGTCATATAGCTAATAAATCTTAAGCTCCAGGACAGATGCTTGTACCTAATTTTGTATCTTGTGACTTTATATTCTCGATCTGCTCCAACCCCCTATCCATTTTGCATTCCGCTGCCAGATTAATCCTTTTTACAATACGTTTCATTTTTTGAGCAGTTTTAGGTTCACAGCAGTACTGGGCAGAAAGTACAAAGAGTTCCTGTGTGTCTCCGGCCCCCAGACACACACACAGCCTCTCCGATTATCAGCATCCTGCATCAGTACATTTGTTTCAGTCAATGAACCTACATTGACACATCATTATCTCCAGATCTTTTGAAAATACTACTCTTTTAACTGGGCTTGATGGCTCATGCCTGTAACCTCAGTACTTTGGGAGGCTGAGGCAGGTGGATCACTTGATATCAGTAGTTCAAGACCGGCCTGATCAACATGGTAAAACTCCATCTCTACTAAAAATACAAAAATTAGCCAGGTGTGGTGGTGGGTGCCTGTAATCCCAGCTACATGATAGGCTGAGGCAGGAGAATCTCTTGAGCCCAGGAGGCAGAGGTACAGTAAGCCAAGATTGCGCCATTGCACTCCAGCATGGGCAACAGATCAAAACTCCGTCTCAAAAAAAAAATTGTTTTAATTAAAAAGAAATTCTATTCTTTTATATCAGTAGTCTGCTTTAAAACTTAAAATGCTGATCATCAGGAAATAATTCAAAATTCAAGGAAAAAATTAAAAACATAAAATAAAATTCTGCCCATGCCTCCAAAGTCTATGTCCTTATTTGGATATTCAAGGCTTTCCATGATCTTTCCCAACTTTCAACCTGATTTCTCAAGAGTCATCCGTGTATGCCCTTCACAGGGGGTGCTCTTCACCAACTCCTGCCCGCCGTCCCCATTGTCACATCCATGGCTTCGCTAAACATAAAATCTGATTAAATTCAACTCCACAAAAATGTGCTGAGAACTAATCTAGGATGTCTATCTGTCTCCATTCTGACCATGAAAAACCCACCCAGTTTACCATGCCAGTCCATAAGCCCCCTCCTGGCTGCAGTCCTGTTTGCCTCAATAGCAGCAGTTTGTAGCTTGAGGGGGGTTGAAGTGGACCAGTATGACTTTAAAAAACAATGATAAAGTACAACATCTATTGTCAAACTTTTATTCTGCCAAATAAGAACTTAAAAAACACCCACCATCACAGTATCTTCTTTTAAAAAGACATTTACTTATCAAAAAGCATGAAAGGAGTAATATCAGAACTGGGAGTTCTTTAACTGTAATTCACTTAGCTTTAGGAAGAAAATACATTTTTTTTTTTTTTAATTGTAGGACTGTCTGAGTTAGTGAAAACTGTTCAGGCGGGCATTTGGGAGTGATTCTACAGCGCTTCTGATCTCCACCACCTGTTTCACATTTAATCACAAGCTGCCTTGGGGCACATTTTGCATTGCTGACTCTATTTAACTTCTTCTGCACATATGTTATTTCCCCAACTGGAAGGTAAGCTTTATAAGGAATCTGTAAAAGGACTACACTCTTAACTCTCCAGAAAGTCTTTGCACATAGAAAATGTTCAATACATATTTGTCGAATGAATGAATCAACCTTTTCTAAGCCTGTGCTAACCAATAAATCTCCTCTTAATGGGATCCGAGTGCCTCATCCTGAGGCAATGTCTCTCAACAGACTTCTTTAAAATGAGTTATCCGGTACAAATTGCTTTAGAATGAAGCCTAAAAATAAGAATTTTTTAAACCCGATATGAAAAGTAAACAGTTTTTTCCTCAGGGCAGTAGCAAGCCCCAACAAGGAGAATCAAGACACAAACACACTTCTGTACTTTAATTGATCCTAGTTATTTTGGGCTTTGTGGGTAGGCATGCACACAATGCGTGCTTCGGGCCTGACTTGACTGGATAGGGTGCTTGCCATTCTTTCTGGGGCTGTCACCCTGTGCCTAAAGCCTCCACAAAAACCATGTTGTGTCCTTCCCTCTCTCTACTTGGGTAACTTGGAAGGAAAGGTTAGGAAGCAGCTTAATGTCTGGCTAGCCAAGTCTTGGTTTTAGATTCCAGGGTTGACACATAGCAATTCAAAAAAGTGTCTTTTGGATTTAAAATGTTGTTTTCATTCAGGATCTAGAGTTATCTTCAAAAAATATAAATGAGATAAGGCCACATCCTTGCTGAAAACATTCATCAAGTTTCAATTCAATTCCATTTAACGGCTATTGATTGAAGACCTACTGAAGGCCGATCGCTGTTTAATATGTTGAGGATATGTCAGTAAACAAAACAGACAACATTTTCTGCCTTCCTAAAGCTTAGAGGGAGGTAGGAGTAAGATGGGGGAGATAAACAAGAAACATAATGAATAAATATTATTTCTGTGTTAGAAGGTGATAGATGCAACGAAAACTAATTGGAGCAAGGGGGTGTTGCAACTGAGACAGGATTGAAGGGGAGGCCTCGTTGAGGAGGTGGGTGTAGCAAAGGCTTGGAGGAGGTGAAAGGTTTGGCCATGAGACCATTTGGGAGAAGAGGAAATGCCTTCCACATTATGACCTCACCCAACACCCTCTCACCCCATGGCCCTCCCACATAGATCTCCAGCTGCCCCTGCAGTCTCCTCCCCACCTCCTGGCTTCACACACTGTTTCATCCTCAGTACTGTATTTTCTTCTCTGTCTCTTGACCAACTCCTCATCCTTCGAATCTCAATCTAAATGTTACCTCCTCTGGTGGGCTTTTCTTTTTTTTTGCTGCCCCTGGTCCATTGTAACTTAGATGCCCTCCCAAAATTATACTTAGAGCTCTCCCTTCAGATACTTAATAAATACTGTTTGAATGAATAAGCAAAGAAAAGGGCTCAAAGCAGGTGTTGAGGACAGGGATTCTGACTCGCTGATTTATCCCCAGTGCTGGGCACGTTGCTGAATGTATTCGGTAGACTTTATCGGCATAAAAAAGCTCCATTATCAAGGATGAATAGAAGCTCCATTATCATGTTATGTCCTGGTTAAATTTAAGTGTAATAATATAGTATTATTTTATCATTTAGTATTTATTTTAGTATTCCTCAAAAGGGACACTGATGTCATGAATAACACTTAAACAAGATTTTTTAAAGCGGGGTAAAGCATTAAATTGTGTTATGGGGAATGAATTCCCTTCCTCCTTCACTTTTTCAGATGAAGCAGGCCTTGGTTTCTGTCCTTGGCCCAAATGTGTCCTTTTAAGGAACATTTCCCGTCCAGTGATGGTACCTTCCTATCTGAGATCAGCATGTCCTTCAATTTACTCTGCCACTCAGTCAAATGAATTAAAACTAGATTTGTCCTGAGGGTTTGTTCATTAAGGTGTCATTGGATATCAAATTCCCAATTATTTGGGTTAATTAAAACATCCTTAAATTTTTCTCAAAAATGATTTATACTTTTGGGAGTATCTCCTTATACGGTTCAGGACACACTACCTCAAAATATGGCATCTTGGCACTTCAGCAATGTGCCCAGCACTGGGAAGGTTACATTCACCCTCCCCTTGCCCTTCTCCTAGAAGCAGGCTTTTTCCCAAGGTGTCCACCTTATAGCCAGGGGAAAGGAACACCCCTATCTTTGAAGACACAGAAACACAGAGAAGAATCTGAACAAACAAGCCTTGCTAAGTTCCCCCCAGTTTATTAGCATTAGATCATGTGGCCTTTGTCTAATCATCTCCACAATCATCCACTTATTCATCAAACTTAGCATGAAAATGCACAGGTTTCTCTGTCTCTTTGGATCTTCATTTCTGAAGCTATGCCATATACAACTTATATATTAAATAAATGTATATGCTTTTCTTTTGTTAATCTGTCTTTTGTTATAGATGCCTCAGCCAAGAACCCAGTGATGGGTGAGAAATTTTTCCTTCCTTACACTCCAAGGGTATATTTTTATTGCTGTTTGCTAAGGAAATGCCATAAGAATGATTTAACAATTTCAAATTGCCACCTCATTCGACATGCATTTTAGGTAACATAAAAATCATGCAATATGACTGAAACAAAAGAAATTAACTAGAACAAAGAGAAAAATACAAGCAAGGCAGTAAAGTGAAACAGAAATAAGAGCACTCACTACATGGAAATTCCCACCGTGAAGACTCATGCAGTTTCTAAAGGGGATCATCAATTTAGCTCTGAGCAATGAAGAAAACAGACCAGTTATAGGATTCATGAGGATTCATGATGTTTTATAAGATACATACCAAGGGCTCAGGAGCCTTGAGACGTCTTCAAAAGGGACACTGATGTCATGAATAACATTTACAGTAGATGAGTTTCCAATAGCTGATTTTTATAGTGTCACTCAAGGAGCCTTTAACTTAGGGCCTAATGCCTAAATGAGGTCCATTAAAATTCAGTTCTCTGAGGGGATGACATGACGCAGTTCAGAAATGAAGTTCTTTAATCAGCTGACTTGATCCACAGATAAAGTTTAAAATATCTAAAAGAAGGCCAAGTGTGGTGACTTACACTTGTAATGCCAGCACTTTGGGAGGTCAAGGTGGGAAAATTACTTGAACTCAGGAATTCAAGACCAGCCTGGGCAACATAGGGAGACCCTCTCTCTATAAATAAACGTAAAAATTAGCTGGGCATGGTGGCTCATGCCTGTGGTCCCAGCTACTCAGGAGGCTGAGGCAGGAGGATTGCTTGAGCCCAAGAGGCTGAGGCTGCAGTGAGCTGTGATCACTGCCACTTCACTCCAGCCTGAGAGACAGAGCGAGACTCCAAAAAGAAAGAAAGAAAGAGAGAAAACAAGGAAGGAAGGAAGGAGAGAAAGAAAGAGAGAGGGAGGGAAGGAAGGAAGGGAGGGAGGGAGGGAGGGAGGGAGGAAGGAAGGAAGGAAGGAAGGAAGGAAGGAAGGAAGGAAGGAAGGAAGGAAGGAAGGTGGGAGGGAGGGAAGGAATGAAGGAGGGAGGAAGGAAGGAAGGAAGGGAAAGAAAGAAAAGATGGCCTGTATCTCTCCCTAAATGTTGTCTTCTGCGGTCAAATTTTCATAAGAATTAAGCAACAGAGAAGTCAAGGATAAATCGCCTGGCAGGTACAACTGAAACTCTATACGTCTGATTAGATGCAGATCTACACCTAAGAACTTGGCAACCACTTGTGAAAGTGAAGGTTCCTAACCAGGCCAGGTGCTTGTATAGACCTACGTCCTCAAAGAGGCAGACTATGGTGTAACCATTAGTAGCAGCCAGATTTCCTTCAGGAAATTGTTTGTGTTTGCTGTAACATGACAACAAATGACAACAAGGCCCGTGCGGTGGCCACGGTGTGGGACATAGATAACAACCCTTCCACCAACATTAGATACTGCACAGTTAATTTTCTGTTATCCTGCTTTGGTTTTTTCATATATACCTCCCTACTCATTAGAGTAGTTAATTGAGAATTGACTGTTAAAAATGAAATCAATCTGCAGAGAAAAAGTCACGTTGGATTAATCTCTGGGGCCCTAGGCTGTTGGCTTCATGTTTAATTTGGATACTTCCCAATCCAGTTTTGTGTAGGTCACCCCGTATAGCTTCCTCCATCAGCAAGATGATTTTGTGTTTTAGAAAACATGTACACTTGGTAAACTGTCAAAGTGAGTTGTATGTGAGGTATGTGTTATTCAGAGGGAGAAAATATTTTCAGCACTACTTGAAGTCTTTATACCTGACAATGCATTAAGAATTCAACACAGTAATCTTATTGTTTTAGCTGTTGCCTTTACCATTACTCATGCAGCATGACTGGGGAAAAAAAATTAATGATCCCCCCACCCCCACAGTGTTTGGTTTGTGTATGAGTTTTAAAAAAAATCTTTTGGTTTGGGATGAATGCGTCGAACAATCCACCATCTGGTGTACAAATATTTTTATAGACATGGTTCCAAATACCACAAAATCACTGCCACAGCTCAGGTTCTGTGAATCTTTTTCTGAGGCAGACTTTTTATTAAATGTGATTATTCTTGAACCATGAGACTCCCCGCAGAAGCATTAAGATTTAGCCTTGAGAACAAAACTCCTCATGTTGACCAGCATTTTTAAAAAGATGGAAAGAACTCTCCCTGGAGCTAATTTCAAGGAGGACAAAAAAGAATTTTGTTTTTGTATTTGCTTTTTTTGTTTACATACTAAGCACATACAAACTAAATCAGTGACAACCTCTATTACATTCCTGCTGTAATCCTGGCGGGTGGAAGAAGATAAGATACCAGTAAGCTCTGTGGGCATCAAGTTTCAGCCCTGTCAGGTGTAATCAGAACCCTGGTCTTAAAGCAAAGGCCTCCACTCCACCTCCTTAGGCAGAGGACACTTCATTCCCCAGCCCCAGGCACTAAGAAGAAAAGGAAGGATCCCTCCCATAACAGGAAAATAAAACAAAATAGCACCAACTGGGTTTGTGTGTTCCCTTTAACTCTTTATGCCCTGGAATTAATGCAAAGTGGTCTGTATTTAATAACGAATTCCCTCCTCTCACAAGGTGATAACGACAAAAGATTTTTAAAAGTCACGGATTGTAGTTTTGGAAAATTAAGATTCCCTCTTAACCTAATGTAAAGAAAATAGATGAGTGTGTGCATTTGATGGGATTCTAGGTAGGTCAGCACCATGTCATGAAGACTTTTCTGAGCTAGTGGTTTTGCTCAAAACGTCACTCAGACTTTTAAAGCATGGAGAAAATTACTTGTCAGTGAATGTACTACTCAGGGCAAATTAGAATTTGTATTGCTGGATTTCCTTTCAAAGTTAAAAACAAGGATAAACAGAACCAAAAGCCCGTTTGGGGGAATGTAGTGATCTAGAGGAGAGAATGATGGCCTATCGTGGGAGCTTCCAGCTTTGCTGGTGGAACTCACTGGAATGTCCATGAAAATCATCACAAGCTCAGACATAGTTCTTTATTGGCAAAACTATCCTAAAATGACTGGACTCTGATGCAGCTGCCTCGGGAGGAGTGGGAGAAGTAAGAGTCCCACTTCAGGGATCAGCAAACTAAGGTAGAGTGGAAATTAAGCAGCCGGGCCAGGGTCACCAAAAGTCAGTGGTGAGCGGGATACCGGCCCAGAAGAGCTGAGGAAGTGTAAAGTCCGGCGATAAGGCGATTAACTTGAGGAAATTAAAGCCCTGTAGTGTGGGAAAGAACAATTAGCCAAGACAGAGAGGCAGGAAGGAATACAGAATGAATTACAATCAGAGGAAACCAGCCAGCAACAAAAGAGATGAACTGGCGGGGGCGGGGCGAGAGGGACTGGAGAAGTGACTTAAGAATGCTGGCTTCTCCAAGTTCCATTCCTTCCTTATTGTTAGGTCGCCGCGCTCATAATTTAACCCCTTCATGCCTTGGAGTGTCTAACTCCAAGGCAGCTATCTTTATTCATGAAGCTCTTTGAGATTGTGCCACGAATATGATGAATTCCAGATAAGAATGACTGCCTAATTAGTTAGAAAAAGCTAACCCTCCTAAAAAGAAGGTTAAGCTTCTATAAATTAGCAAAATATTTCCATCAGAAACATGAGAAGAGACACTTAAAGCACAAGTATCAGCAAGTGTGGATGGTTTAAGACCAAGTAGAAAGTGTTCATGAAAATGAAATAGTTTAAAGGAAAACATGTAAAAGTGTTTAAAAACAATTTTGATGACTATAGAGATGACCGCAGGGGATGAAATGTCCTATAACTAATAGAAAATGAGAGAAAAAAGTATGATTGTTTTACAAAAATTAAAATTTGCTTATTTAAAAAATCTATGAGCTTGTCACACATGATTTTGGGCACAAGAGAAGATGCGCTATGAGCCCCAAATTAAATTGTCTTTTACTTCAATCCTAAAGATCAACAGGCAAAAAGCTAAGATCTTCTTTAACCGACCAAGATGCTAAAATCATGAAGAGAAAGGCAAAAAAAGATAGATCACAGCAGCAAAGGGTCATTCAAAAGAAGGGGGAGAGTTGATTATGTAGAATGAAGTGGAATGAAGATGCTAAGTAGGATGAGAAAAAGAAGATACTATTACAAAGGGTTGATTGAGGAAACAGAGTGGATAATAAGGCAAATTAAAGATTCTTATAAATCCTGTGTCCAGGAAATTAATTAACTGCTCAGACTAATAAATGAAGAAGTGTCACACAGAAGAGAATGATTAAAAGTCACCATGGGAAAATGGAAGGCTCATGGTTTATAAAGTCAGCACACTTAGAAAGAAGAAAATGGTGGGAGCATTTGAAACAAAACTAAAAGGCTTTAAAAGTGAACTGAAAAAAAAAAATGTGAAGTAGACAGTGATGGAAGACAGCCTTAGAAAATGCCTCAGTGATACAAGATTCTTTAAATATCTTAAAGTGATTGTGGGTAAGGAGGAGCATCCAAGAACTTGAAACATTAAACTCAGTTTTATTTTAATTTATTTAGTTTAAGTTTTTGGTCTTGCCTCCATGAGTCCAATAAAATGTACCAGAAGTGGAAACAGTGTCAGAGAGAGATAAATCAAGAGCAATGAGGAATTCTCTTCCAATAAATTAAGATAACTCAAGAAAAGACAACTCCTGAGTGGGAAGAAAAAGCTGCAGAGATTAATACTGCCTTCAGGCAGCATTTGGATGGCTCCTAGGAATCACAGAGATACCTGGAGAAAACAGAGCCAAGTAAATTTAGTACCTTTCAAATAAAAAAATGGACTAGGGAGGAAGAAGAAAATTGCTAGCCTTGCAATTTGGGAGCAATTGAAATATTTAAAGTATAGATAAAGCAATCAAGGTGGAATTACCAAATACCTAGAAATATATGAGTTCAGCAGACAAAACAATCAAACTTTAGGAAAAGTGACCTCTTGAATAAAATTCTTATAGAATTTTTTAGACTTTTGAATTTTGGCCACTATACTAGAATTTATAGATAAAATAAATAAATGGACATCTATTAGCAACATCATCATATTCTGCAAATGGCATTTGTTAACCAACATCATAGACTACGGACTGATCAGAAAGGATTGGGGCAGATTAAACAGTCCTCATGCCCTTGAGATGCTGACATCAGCATAGATGCAAAAGTACCCATAGCTTGGGCATCCAATGACCAGAAAGCTAGTGGCATCTGTCACACATGCATTGTATAATTGCAATGCATTGTATGCATGAGCAAGAGAATCTCGATCTCAGATTCATTTCAACGAATAAGTCACCACAGAAATAGGACCTATGAGGAAATCCTTGAAGAGGAGTTGGAATGAATGGTTTGCTGGGCAGGCAGGATATTTCTGATACAGGAAGAGCATCTGAGAAAGCCCATAGCCAGGAGTGGGAAAGGAGGCTGAGGAGTCATGAACAGGGCTGAGAGAGCATAATATTGGTAAGAAGTGATGGGAAAGATTAGATAGCCTAGAGTAGGAGACAGATTTGAGCATGGGCTTTGGAGTGAGACAACCTGGTTTGAAGCCTAGCTCCATGGTGATATAATCTCCCCCCTGCCCACCCCCACCACAGCCTCTCTGTACTTTGGTCTCTTCATTTCAAAGTTGGAATTTTAATAGACTTACCTTAAGGATTGCGCTAAGAGTGAAGTGAGATGTTCTGTGTTCAAGCACTCAGACAAATCAGAACTCCAATATTAGCTGTTGCTGTGAATGAATTGTACACTTAGAATGAGAACACCTGCCTTCCTAATTTCCTTGGGGTCATCTCTGTCAACTTTCTGCTGCCTTTTCAAACCTTTTACGCTTAGATTCTAGAATTTTATACAAATAGTGCAGAAAATTTATGTAATAGGCCTAAAAACATTAATTTTAAAGATGGAAGTAGAATTGTTCATAGAGAGGACTATCCTTTGTTTAGCAAGAGACCTTGGATATGAAAGATGAAATCTCCAAAGCTAACTTACTTTGAAAGTATCAAGAATTGAAAGCTATTACATGCCTGTAATCCCAGCACTTTGGGAGGCCAAGGTGGCCAGATCACTTGAGTCTAGGAGTTTGAGACCAGCTGGCCAACATGGTGAAACCTCATCTCTACTAAATATACAAAAATTAGCCATAAATGTTGGTGCATGTCTATAATCCTAGACGACTCTGGAATCTGAGGCATAAGAATTGCTTGAATCCAGGAGGCAAAGGTTGCAGTGAGCAAAGATCACACTACTATACTCCAGCCTGGGTGACAGAGGGAGACTTTGTTTCAAAAAATGAAAAAAATAAAATAGAATTGAAGCCTGATTAAAAAAAGAATGAGATTATGTCCTCTACAGAAACATGGAACTGGAAACCATCATTCTCAGTAAACTAATGCAGAAACAGAAAACCAAATCCTGCATGTTGTCACTTATAAGTAGGAGCTAAATGATGAGAACTCATGGACACAAAGAACAACAGACACTGGGCTTCCCTGAGGGTAGAAGGTAGGAAGAGGGAGAAGATGAACAAAAATTGTTGGCCAGGCACGGTGGCTCATGCCTGTAATCCCAACACTTTGGGAAGCCAAGGTGGGCAGATCACAAGGTCAAGAGTTCAAGACCAGCCTAGACAACATGGTGAAACCCCTTCTCTGTTAAAAATACAAAAATTAGCTGGGTGTGGTGGCACGCATTTGTAATCCCAGCTACTTGGGAGGCTGAGGCAGGAGAATCGCTTGAACCCAGGAGGTGGAGGTTGCCATGACCCTAGATTACACCACTGCACTCCAGCCTGGGTGACAAAGCAAGACTCCATCTCAAAAAAAAAAAAAAAAAATTATTATTGGGTATTAGGCTTAGTACCTGGGTGACAAATAATCTGTGACATGAGTTTACCTATATAACAAATCTGCACTTGTACCCCTGAACCTAAAATAAAAGTTAAAAAAAAAAAAAAGAATTGAAGCTGAAAGACAGAAGGGCAGGGAGAAAGAGGAGCTCACGGCCAGTGAAATGAGGTGAAAATGTTGTCAGGGAACTCTTTAAAGAGAGCTGGTAAGTGGTTAAGAGTGACTGGGTGAGTTTTAAACACAGGGATGTCCCGTATTTGGTTTTAAGTTATTGGCTGTATAGTATTGTAATTTGATGTAACTCCCATCCTATATCAAATTATGTTTCCGTAATTAAGAGGGTCCACTAAAGTGATTTCTCCTGAGCAAAGAAAGTCTGCTCTGTGTTCTGATATACATTTTTGAGCACCTTTCAATCTATCACCCAAAAGTGTCAGATGGATTCCACCTACTAATGACCAGTTATTCTATGAGATGATCTCAAAGATTATAGAATGGATAATAAAGGAGTAGCAAAAGCCTGTCACACAATGAATACTTGAAGAACTACCTGGTGTCTGTTTAATAAAAGGTATCACCCTGAATGGCCATGAGATGTGCATGAATCACCCTGGAGAGAGGAGCACCTGTACAAATGTACTGTTCAAGCTCTTAGTTCTGAACTGCCTTTTTTGGACCCATTCTTTCTGTTTCTCTTCTACTTTTGACCCTCTGAGCTGGCAAGTTTGATGTCCTTCTTCTGTTTCCTATTTTAGGTCTGGGCTTGATGTTCACCAGTTTTTCCTTAGCTCCGACTGTGGCTCCTCTCAGCGGACTCTGATCCTGCTCTCTGCAGGGCTGCGTCTGCCCATCCCAGGTAAACATCCCTGGGTAAACTGTGGGGCCTTTCAACTGGAGCTCCACTCCTGTGCGTGGAACACCTGGCTGGTATGGCACTTGAATTAGACATTGGGAAGGCATATGCTGACATTGTTCTTCCTTCAAATATTTGGAAGATGCAGTTTCCTTATTCTCAATGGCCTCAAAGCAGAGAACGAGGAATACCAGGCACTAAAAGACAGAGTGTAACTTAAAATAAAAAGGCTCTTGACAGCAGCCAGAGCTACCACAGCTGTCATTTCCTCCTTGCTGAAAGGGCTCCAGCAAAGGCTGGATAACCATCAAGTGGCAAATCTCTGGAAATGTTTGCAAAGAGAGCCATGCATCCTACAGGTCCTTTTACGAGAGGGGTTACAGGTTCCTTCAGCACTGAGGTTCTCAGATTCTAAACTTTTATAATTCTTTGAGTTAAAAAAGAAAAAGATGGGGCTGGGTGTGGTGGCTTATGCCTGTAATCCCCAGCCCTTTGGAAGGCCAAGGCAGGTGGATCACCTGAGGTCAGGAGTTCAAGACCCACCTGGCCAATATGGTGAAACCCCATCTCTATTAAAAACACAAAAATTAGCTGGGCTTGGTGGGGTGCGCCTATAATCCCAGCTACTTGGGAGGCTGAGACAGGAGAATTGCCTGAACCCAGGTGGCGGAGGTTGCAGTGAGTCGAGATCGCACCACTGCATTCCAGCCTGAGTGACAGAGCAAGACTCCCTCTAAAAAAAAAGAAGTCGGATGCTTGACTAGAAGGGACGAATCAGAGTGAGAACCACTGGAGGGTCATTCACATGTGGTTGTTGCCAAGAGGGAAATTAAAAACTGAGAAACAGGAGAGTTAAAATCTAAGTTGGGAGAGGGGAACCTCAGATCCCTTCTGAGGATATGGTTAAACTGTCTGTGTTTTCTGTGCCAAATAGAGCAGCTTAGACCTAAAGAATGTCAGCAATTTTCATCCTTCCCACACAGCTACTTTATAATAATTAGTTTTACCACTTTTTTTCACAAGCTATTACTGTAATTATTTTAATTAAGTTGTTCATGCACTCGAGTTGTTTACAAGCACTTTTCTTTTTACAGCACATCAATAAACAGCAGAGGGAAACTACCACCTTGGAGGGAGCCAGGCAGTTTCTGCTGGGCGGGCTGGGCCGGAGCATGGAAGCAGCTTTTTCCATCCCACACTGGAAACCATCCAGCACCCCCGGCCCTCCTTAGAGAGGAGCCAGATTCCTTTCCCCAGGAAGACACTATAGTCCTATCTGTGTCCTCCGTGGTCATTGCCCTTCAGTCACAGTAAGGAAGAACAAATTACCTGTTTTCTGCATGTTCCTCTGACATAAACCACCACAGAGTAAATATGAAAGGTTCTGGATGATCTGGTGTCAGCTTTTATTAAAATTCCACATACTTGGCATTTCTTAGCTATCTTGGTTGACTCCTTGTTCCACCCTTTACTAGTTGTGTGACCTTGAAAAAGTGACTTACCTCCCCATATTCTCAGTTTCCCTATCTGTCAAGTGAAGGTAAAAGCACCAAACTGGTAGAGGTATTTTGAGAATTCTGAGTTCTGAGTGGGAGGGCGCTAAGCCACTGCCGGTGAGAGTGGTTTTTCCATTGCGGTCTCCTCCTTCAGTCCCTCTTGGCTTCTTCTCTCCTTCCCCTCCTGCTTCTAGTCTAGGCTTCTGGCAATTTTGACACAACAAAAGTGGGATTCCACTTCATTCCTGACTTCAGGGCTTTTTTTTACTTCATTATTGCATAATTGTTCTTAAGCCTGTTCTTTACATAAATACAAAAAGGAGAAAGTGAAATCGTAGAGAAACTGATTTGAAGGAATTGGCACTATTTGATCCTCCTGTTAGGACATCTGAATACCCCAAGCTCCTGTTCTTGAGGCTGCTGTATCATATTCTTAAAAGCTATGCACGCATTCTGCTTTGGGTTTGTCCCTCAGCCTCATTCTTCACCACTTACTTGCTGGGGCCCTCCTGCCCCACGGGAAGGTGAGCTCAGGCTTTGCTAGGGGCTCAGAGGAAAAGACACGACAAAGTCCTGCTTTTATTTTCCTTGTCTAAAATCATGTTTTGCACTGCTCTTTGAACAAAAATCAGGACTCCAGAGATGCCCTGTTATTTTTCTTTCAGCAAGTTTCTAATTTGCTGAGGAGTAAGCTTGTAATGAAAAGAAACCAGAACTCCCTAAGGCAGCTCTTCCCTCACTATCATTTCAAGGCAGGGGCTCCTTAGAGCAGATCCCAAGAACCCCATCCTTTCTATGAAATAGGACTGCTAACTTGCCACCCATTAAGTGTGATTTTTAAAAATATGTTTTTGGGCCGGGCGCAGTGGCTCACATTTGTAATCCCAGCACTTTAAGAGGCTGAGGTGGGCGGATCACGAGGTCAGGAGATCAAGACCAGCCTGGTCAACATCAACAGACAGGTGAAACCCTGTCTCAACTAAAAATACACACACACACACACACACACACACACACACACACACACACACACACACAAAATTAGCCAGGTAAGCTGACAGGCACCTATAATCCCAGCTACTCGGGAGACTGAGGCGGGAGAATTGCTTGAACCTGGGAGGCGGAGGTTGCTGTGAGCTGAGACCACGCCATTGCACTCCAGCCTGGGTAATATATTTGTTTTATATATATATATATATATATGTTAAATATATAGCAATATATTTATATATTATATTTAATATATATAATTAATATATTAATATATCTTAAATAATGTTATATATTTGTTAAATGTGTGTGTGTGTGTGTGTATATATATATATATATATATTTTTTTTTTGAGATGGAGTTTTGCAGTTGTTACCCAGACTGGAGTGCAATGGCATGATCTCGGCTGACCACAACCTCCACCTCCTGGGTTCAAGCAATTCTCCTGCCTCAGCCACCCGAGTAGCTGGGACTACAGGCGCGCACCACCATGCCCAGCTAATTTTTGTTTTTAGTAGAGACGGGGTTTCATCTTGTTGACCAGGATGATCTCAATCTCTTGACCTCGTGATCCACCCGGCTTGGCCTCCCAAAGTGCTGGGATTATAGGCGTGAGCCACCGCGCCCGGCCATATAAAAATATTTTTTAAAAACTTTACTTGGTTAATAGAGACAGAAACCTTCTCTCCAAGATGTTTCCTATGATTAGATCTAGAATAGACATTATTTGGTCTATGTTTGAATTGAAAAGTTTGCACTTGACCTTATGAATTATATTGTTCTGATTCAAGTGATAACTGCAGTATTAGTTTTTATATAATTTAGATAACCAAACCGAGACTGCCCACTTAGGTTTTCAAAAGGAATCTATTAGCACCATCTTGTGACTATTTTGGTACCGCAAGAACAAAACAGCCTCGCGCGTGTGTGTGTTCAAAAGAAATCTTCTGGCGCCTTCTTGTGGTATTTTACAGAACTGGGTGAAACAACAGCTACAGGTCCCAGGAATTGCCCTTTCAGCTGTCATAGTATTAGTGATTCCTTGAAAAATCACAGTGATTAATAATATCATTTTAATTAACTTTGCTTGTAATTTAATAAATCGAATTACATATATTTTCTTTGTAACTAAATTTCTTATATTACACTCTATATTTGTAAATTAATAAAGCAGAGCAAATATATGTAACTTGCTTTATTAATTTTCAAATATAAAGTGTAAATATAAAGCATAATATAAGAAATAACAATAAAGTCTCATTGTAACCTCAGAAATAGAAATCAAGGAAATCCCTCTGAAAATCTGAATTTTGTTTTTGAGACAGTGTCTCACTCTGTTGCCCAGGCTGGAGTACAGTGGCACAATCTCAGCTCACTGCAACCTCTGCCTCCTGGATTCAAGCAATTTGCTGCTTCAGCCTCCTGAGTAGCTGGGATTATAGGCATCCACCACCACGCCTGGCTAATTTTTGTATTTTGTATTTTTAATAGAGATGGGGTTTTACCACCTTGGTCAGGCTGGTCTTGAACTCCTGACCTCATGATCCACCTGCCTCAGCCTCCCAGAGTGCTGATTACAGGCATAAGCCACTGCACCAGGCCAAAATTTGAAATTTTTGAGAACCACACAAAGTTAAAGCTGGCCAGCCAAAGAAACTATAAACTCTATTTATACAGTTTCCTCACAGCAGCAGTACTTTGGTTTGTAAATGGCGCCCACCATCTTGGTAACTAAGTTTTCTACACACTTGGTGCTGCTCTAAGTTTGTCAAATGTAATTTCACATGTGCGTTCTCACCACAAAGAGGTAAGCCCTCTACCATAATCCTCATTTCCCAGAGAAAACTGATGCACAGAGAGGGAACTACCACGGGCCAATGGCTGGTCAGTGGCAGAGCTGGCATATAAAGCTGGGTGGAGGCCTGGCCACTACAGGGACCAAGGGAGAACTTTCTCCTTGTTTATCTGAGGGTTCACTGAAAAATCAACTAGCAAGAAGCAGATTAATTGGAGGAAAGGCATATACACCTATTTAACATGTATACACAGGTACCTTCAGAATGAAGACCCAAAGATACAGGGGAAATTGTTTATTTTTATGCTTAGGTACAATACAGTATGGACAGCCATGTAGAAATATGATTGGACAAAAAGTCCAACCCAATATTTGATCCAAAGCTAATAGACCTAGTGGGGATGCCCAGCAAGGCCTGCCTGTCTAGAGTCTCCTTGGCCTCCTGAGCACCATTCCTTCCTTCTGGGTATAGGTCAGGACCCTCTCTGCAATTAGAAGGTGATATGACCCATAGTCAAACAAGGTGGTTCAGAAAATTTATTTATATTTTGGCCAGTTTTTTTTTTTTTTTTTGAGATAGAGTCTCTCTGTCAGCCAGGCTGGAGTGCAGTGGCACGATTTTGGCTCACTGGAAACACCTCCCAGGTTCAAGTGATTCTCCTGTCTCAGCCTCCCGAGTAGCTGGGACTACAGGCACATGCCATCATACCTTTTTTTTTTTTTTTTTTTTTTTTTTTGTATTTTTAGTAAAGACAGGGTTTCACCATGTTAGCCAGGATGGTCTCGATCTCCTGACCTCATGATCCACCCGCCTGGGCCTCCCAAAGTTCTGGGATTACAGGTGTGAGCCACCATACCCAGCATATGGCCAGTTTTTACACAGAAAGCTGGAGGAAAAAAAAAAAGTAATATTTTTCAGTTTTATGACTAGCTTTGGGGAGAAAAGTTCTGATTTCTGTGACCTGCCTTGGGGCAGAGGGATTCTAGTTTCTATGGCTGCCCAGGGGAAGTTTGGCACTGATAGATAGGAGGGCAGGAGAAGGGCAGGGAAAAGGTGTTGCTTCTGAGGCTGCTTCCGAGGCCTTCATTTTGAAGTATTGATTTCTGAGCCCCAACACACCCCTACTTCACAGTACCTACGAGTGTGACTTTGGGAAGGATTTTAGTACCTATTGCCACCTGCTTTTAACTTTCACTGTTATCATAGCCCTCTAGGAATGTCATCTAAGCACTTGGTAAACAGTGGTGTGAGTCCTGAAAAAAATTGCCTGAGAAACCCAGCACTGGAAGTGGACTCTAGGTGTGAGAAAATTTGAAGTACAATATAAGAGATAGTGATAAAAATCTCATTTTAACCTCAAAAATGGAAACAAAGAAAATTCTTCCCATTTTTTACATTTGTTAAGACCACAAAATTTTAAGGCTGGCCAGCCAGGCAGTTACCATAATATCTGTGCTGTCCATTTAGGATAAATTTTGCAGGATTTTTCAACCTTGGCTCTAGTGACATTTTGGACTTGAGAACTCTGTTGTGAGGGGCTGTCCTGTGCATTGTCGGGTGTTCTGCAGCATCCCTGGGGTCTATCTAGTCGATGCTGGTAGCACCTCTCCAGTTGCGACAAACAAAAATGTCTCCTGATACTACCAGTTGGCTGGAGATGGGGCAAAGGAGAGGCTCCAAATTCTCTCCTTTGGATAAACACACATGAGATAGTTGAGAAAAGGCAAAAATTAAAGTAGCATTATAGCCAATATAATGTTAATTTCTCCAAATTGTCCTAAGGCAGGGAAAGAAGAATTGGAAACATGAAACACTGCCATTGGCCTGGCTGAAAGATCAGTTCCCAGAAAAATGCCGTGAAACTACCATGTTATACATCATGCAGGCTAAGAGTGCAGCCCTGATGTTGATTCCTCTGGAAAAATCTATCTTGAGCATGTAAGATTTTCATAATTGCATTGTATGATTGCATCATAAAATGTGCTATGTTTTCAGAAAATTTGAAAGACTTACTCTCATGATTTATTGACCTTGGAGTTACCTTTGGGCTCAGGCTTTGAACTTAATTTAATATTTCACCTAGTTTTCTCTGATCCCTTCTTCATGGGTTCTTCTTGATCAATAGTTACACTTCCTCCTCATATTTGGTATTAGGTCAAAGATTTAAATATCCTCCTTGTACATGTAGAATCTTCTAAGAGTTTTCAAATACAGCCTCATCTTTTCTACCAACAGCTATGAATGTCTCAATATCCTTACTTAAATATTTCACAATTTCACCCCTTTTTGTTTCCGCTTTTAACCCATTCCTTTTTTCCTTTATTGATATTCATTCAGGACTCATTTGATAATCACCTATTTATATTCCAGGGACAGTGTTAAGAGCCAGAGATACAAAACGCATTAACCGGATCCCTAAGGAGGCCACCCACAGACCACTGCCGAAGAAGAGAACAGAGAAAAATAAGCGTTTGCCAGGCAAAGGAAATGGCAAAGAGTATTCTCAGCAGAACAAATAACATATGCAAAGACCAGAGCTATGAATGGGTCTGGTTCCTTTCCATTCTTGCCTTCTAGTGTTCCTCAAAGACGGGAGTTCTTTTCCTTCTGCTAGAACAGGCATGGCCACCACATCAGGAAACTCATTTTCTGTAACCACACCACAGCTTTTGCTCCAGGCTCTGACCCTCCTCTATTCACCCCTCTCTCATCTGCTTCACTCTCTCTTTCTGCTTCATCTCTGTTCTCTCTGTCTCATCCCACCCTCATCTCTTGTCCTATGGCCATTATCACTAGTCAGACACAACTGACATCTGTCCCAGAATCTGGCAAGGGCCTCCTGACTGCTCTAGGCTACCGCCTCTCCTCTTGGCAGACTGTCTGAATGGAAGCTACTTGACATGGATTGCAAACCACTTCCTCATGCCCAGTTGCAGGGCAACTTGCATGGCATGTAAACTCTGTGGCAAGGAAGCAGTGGGGTGGAGGTGGCAGTGACATAGCCACCAAGTGTAACCCCAGCTGAAAAGCCAGGCCCCTGTCTGCGGAAGACCAGGTTGATTTCCTCCCTTGCTTGTAATGGAGGGGAAAGTTCCAGTAGCAGCACTGAGAAGTGATCAGCGGAAGAAGAATCTGCAGACCTCCCAACAAAGCCTACAGAGATCTCCAAGTTTGGATTTGCCATAGGTAGTGACGACAAAGAAAGCATCATCCATATCCATCGAACTTGGATCAAGTAAGCCTAAGGAAACTGTTCCAACTCTCACCATGCTTGCCTTGGCCTGCCCAGCTCCAAATGCCCAGCCCTCACCCCTTTCTCACCCTCCCTTCACCCCATACCTTGTTGTTCCTCAGACACTGCAAGTATACTCCCATCTTAGGCTCCCTGTGCGTACCTAATCCCCCAGTCCCCATTCTTCATCCTCTTAACTGCATGGTTACCTCTCTATTTTCTCCAAATCTCTGCTCCAATGTCACCTTTCCTGAGAGGTCTCCTCATCAGCCCTCATAGAATATCACCCTCATGGTTCCCAGTAGTTCTTACACTACCTGACTTATTTCTGTCTGTTTACTTTCTGTCTCTCTTCCATGAGAGTAGGGCCTTTGTCCATTTTGTTCTCTACTGTATTCCTAGGCACTGTAGAGTGTCTGGCATGCAGTCTGTCCTCAGTGAACACTGGCTGAATAAATGGTGGAAGAATCAAATCCCTTTTCTGCTCTTCCTAACAGAATTGATATTCCCAGCCATGAGGTTGGGTGAGGTTTCCCCACCTCTGGGTGCTGGGAAAGAGTGGGAAAGCAGACTGTGATGGCTGGGAAGTCGTATTCTCTTAGCAGCAGTCCCGGTTCCAGAATGTGCACCTCCCCATGCCCAAGTTGAACAGCACAGGCAGTGGTTGGGTCAGGACTGGGAAGGTGGCCTATGTCAGTCCAGTCCAGCTAAAGCTCCTTTTGCTTGATGATTAGGGAACGGGAAGGTCTCTGGTCTCTGGGTGGGCATAGTGAGACCTGGTAAGAGTAGTATAGCTGCAGGTACTTTGCTAAGAGGAGAAACCCCAGCTTGAAAATGTTGTCAAAAGTTGAACCAACAGCATCATAGACACAGACAGCCAGAACCTTTACCGCAGTGTCAGACTCGCCTAATTCTGCTGGATCTCTACAGCTTCTGGACTCCTTGTTTTGTGAATGAATGGATTCCTATGTTGTTTAAATCAGCTTGAGGTCGGTTTTCCTTTTTTGTGCATTTTGAAGCATCCTAATTGGTACACTGCTCTTAAAGTGCTACCATGCCCTGGTAATGTTTGAAGAAGACCTTCACAAATTAGAATATTTGTTCATTGTTAAATGGGTAAATTCACTCATCAAATATTTATGGAGTACCATACACATACTTTAGAGAATGAACAAAATTATTAGGGATAGAAAACCTACCTTGTTCAAGGAAAAATGATAAGAAATGGGGAGTATTTGACCTCAAGGAGAGAAGACTCAGAAAGGCCATGATGACATCTTCATGATGAATGTAGATGCAGTGCCCCAGGGCTTTACATGCCTTTCTCCACTGGTTCATTCCAACAACCATATGATACAGACACTATTTTACAAAGGATGAAAACAAGACTTGATAAGATTACATTAAGTTTCATATGTTTGAAGGGTGTGATGTGTTAAGATACAGATTTAGCTAGGAACTGCTGGAATACATGATTATCCTAACTCTGTTTTGGATGCCAACCCCTTCTCCTATGGTACCAGAGGGAAATATATTCACAGAGAATGCAAGGCAAGGCAAATCATGCAATTGGCTCAGGCGTCAGCTTCGAACATTACATTTCCTTTAAAAAAAACACTAAGACTGGCCTGAATGGTCTAGGATCAAGACAAGACAGAGGGCCTCTTCTGGTCCCTTCTGTTCCAACCTCCAAACACTTAACATAGACCTTATCACTCCAATGGGAAGAGAGGATGCCCATGCCAACCCAAACCATATGGGGAGAACAATGCATGAATAAAAGATACATGTGTGTGTCTAAATCATCTGCTTCCACTCCCCTGTCAAGTTTTCAGATGAGATCATAGCCCTGATCAACAGTAGAACTGCAACCTCATGAGAGACCTTGAGCCAGAGGTATCTAGCTAAGCCGTGCAGGGATTCCTGGCCCCCATAAACTGTGAGATAATAAATGTTTGCTGTTTTTTAGCTATCAAGTTTCGGGGATAATTTGTACACAGCATTAGATAACAAACACAAATTGGTACATTATGTCAATTTAGGTTATTTCCAAATTATAATCTAACATTAAACATCTTTGTACATATATTTTTTGTGTACTTCTGAAAGTAATTGTGTAAGATAAATTATTAGACATGGAATTGTTTACTCCCATTTTGAATTATAATAAGTAGAGTCAAATTACTGCCCCCAAAAAGATTACATACCTGTTATACTCCCATTGAAATTTTCTGAGAGTGCCTTTTGCCCTATAGCCTTGCCAGTAACAAGTACTACGGATCTTTATCACTTATCAATTTGAAGTAAAAAAAAATAGATATCATGTATCGATTGCTTGCCCCATGCCAAGCAGTGCCCCAGGGCTTTACATGCCTTTGTCCACTGGATCATTCCAACCACCATGTGATACAGACACTATTATTACAGACATCCATTTTACAAAGGATGAAAACAAGACTTGATAAGATTACATGATACCTAAGCAGTAGAATAGACAGACTCAGGCAGTCTGACTTCAGAATCTGAGCTTTCATGACTGGTAAGACTGAGCTAGTCTCAAGCGACCAATAAGCCTGTTAGTAACCCTTCCTCTGTGAATTGCACACTCACATTCTTTCCTCTTGTGCTGAATGTCCTGTTTGCTGCTTCACATTCACTCTCTCTCTTTTGCACCTTGCTCTTTCCTACAAGTGTGACCTCTCTGGGATTCCTCTGTGTGGTGCCTGTGCCCTTGGGCTCCCAGCTGAGCTTGGCCAGTAGAAAGCCTGGCAGAAGACTGGAGGTAGGAAGGAATTCAGTTTAAAGTATTTATTTCCTTTGGTTCCTCCCTGTGAGAAGGATGGAACAAAGCTCATTGATCTTCTGACAGGATCCTCTCTCCCTCTGAGCTCTTGTAACCTTTCCTGCCTCTTATCTTTTCAGATCAAGAAGTGATCAATGGGGCTGCTGCCTGGAGAGACCATGTAACTGCACTGTCTTAGGTAGTTTCATAAAATCACAACTAGATACTTTCTTTGTAAGTAGACTCTCTCTGGTTTATCTTGGGGCATATACTATCATTTTAAATTTTTTTGTGTGTTGACCTTCCTAACTGAATTGTAGACACTCCCCCTCTACATTAGGGCACCACCCTTTGTTCATCAGTTGTCATGGGAACATTTCCCTCAGCTTGCTGCTTTCTAGTTTTGTTTTAATATGGCTTTTGTATAGGTTTACTTGAGTGAGGTCTGCTCAATCAAGACTCCAGAGTCTTGATTGAGCAGACCTCAAGACTCAAGGTCACTCAAATGTGATCTTGAGTTTGAAAACTACACAGCAACTGCCCCCTCTCTTCTCTTTGGAGTGGAGTGAAATTATGGCCCAAATATCAGCTTCCCCTCCATAAAAGGTTACCTTCCTCTCTAAGTATTTGGAAAGATTCCGCTTGTGTTCCAGAGATGCCTACTGGGAGCTGTTCTTCAATTTCATGTGTGTCTTCCTCTGTCCCCTCTGCTGCAGAGCTCTGGTTATCTCACAGCTGCTACCTGCCTGGAGTTCCTAGGCATAATCCTCCCCCGCAGAGGGCCCTTCAACTGGGCACCCGTTGAACTGAGTCTGGGGAAAAACCACACTTTGTTTATTATATGCTCCCTTCATTTTCTGTAATACCATCACCCACTTTGAGGGGGTAGGGAGAGGGTGGATTGCCATTGAGTTGAAGGGAATTATAACAAAGGGTGGTGGAGGAAGGGGACTAAAACTGAGGGTAAATGTGATTTTTCCAGAAGGCATTCAGGAAGGGAAATTATTTCATAGGAAGTGCTTCACGGGTATGCCATGTTCGCTAAGATCACTTTCTATCCTTTGATCTTTCTTCCAACCTTCTTCTAACCACACTCTCAAAGAAACTCTGCTACTTGTCCACAAGGGTTAGTCTTATTCTAAGATTACTTCCCTAACCGCAGCAGTACCTTTTCCTTAGAATAATGAAGGGCAGAGGAGCTCTTTCTGCGCACACTGGTGGAGTGAATAGTTGCCTTTGCAAGTCTCCCAGAGCTGTGTGGGGAGAGGGTTCAATACTTCAAACCCTACAGAGGAGTCTGGAGTGGACAGCGTTGGTCCAGTCCCCTTTGAAGTATTCTGACCCACATAAGCTATACATGTTTCTATTACTGAGTGTGTTAATATCTTTCCCTAATCTCATGCTTTCAGACTGTGTCCTCTCAGGCCTCACCAAATGAGAAATGGACCCCATCCACATGAACACTGTCTGAACCACCCTGCAGCCACTTCTTGTGAAATGATGGGATGCTGTTTTTAACTAAAGACTACCTTTGCCCTCAGTGTGGGGAAAAATGAGAGAGAAAGGGTGGGTTACGTATGTTTTGGAGGAGGGGAAGGGGAGCCAAAAGGGAGAGGCACATTTTACTTCACCCAAAAGGACAATGGGATCAACAAGTCAGATCCGAGGGCCTTGCTAGACATCAGAGTGGGACAGGGCACTGGGAAGATGCAAGCTCTGTGTCCTTGGAAGTGCATGATTAGAAGAGTATCATAGAAAGGTTGACATAGAAAGGACTCCTGCCTTTTAAGAGAAAACTCAATGCCTTTCTCTTTACCTGGCCTTTAAGTCAGTCTGTAGTATTTAAGAATACAAGTGTGAAGTTCAAGTTGGATTTAGCTGACTTGTGAGGGAGGGAAAAACGATAAAGATAAGAGGGTTAGGGATCTGGAAGTGAGAAAGACACAAAACAGGCCATACCACACTGGCTTTTTTTTTTTTTTAATTCTTCAGCTGACAGCAGAAGAGGTGATTTATTGTATGGTTGTTACACTTGGCCACAAGCAAACACAGAAATAGTCCAGACTGTCACAGGTCCAGGGCAAAAGAACAACATGGGCAGTCCTGGTTATGAGCAAGGTGGGTCTCAGAGGTGACTGGCGATCAGATGGCAATGAAGTTCTAGATCCACTGAAACAAGCTCTAGACAGTAGCGTGCAGTCTCACAACTTGTACCAGCATCCTCGGTGTCTGGCATCCCATGTTTCTGCTCCCGTGGCCTCCACGGTGCAACAAGTAGCGGTTACTTGGACCTCTGCCTCATCTTTCTTCTTTTGTGCTTTAGCCTGCGCATTCGCTTCTTCCTCCACTTGGCTCTCATGGTGCAGAGGTTTCTATGGGGAAAGAGAGAAAGGCTACAGTTAGTTTGCTGTGATAATGGTAAGTGCAGGGGTCAGATGTCAATCATGCCACACTGTTGAAGGGAGAAGCTGTTGTTATGGGGGTGTGTGTGTGTGTGTGTTGTGTATATGTTGCCTAAGACAGATGTTGGTAGGTGGGGCTGGGTAAAAAGACTACTGAGAGATGACTAGCTAGAGAGAAGGAAAGGGCCTTGTTGTTAGAGCAAGGTCCAGAGAATAAGCCCCCAAACAAGCTGGGGAAGCCATGGATGTGTAGAATCTGTGACCACTCTGGGAAGGGAGACTGACTGCCAGCAACCCGGGCACTCAGGCCCAGAGAACAGAGGAAAGTCCAGAGGGAGTTAGTCCATAAAAGGCTATAAAAATGACCTCACCAAGGAGGAGGACATTTATCACAGGGACTGGAGAGAGACAGTGCATTTTGTAGAATCAGCTATTAAGGTTTAATTTATATCCAATAAAAGTCACAGGAGGGGAAGAGGGAATGGAAGAGTTATTACTTAATGGGCACACAGCTTCTGTTTGGGGTGATAAAAGAGTTATGGAAATAGAGAGTGGTTGCACAACATTATAATAGTCATTAATCCAACTGAACTATACACTTCATGGTTAAAATGGCAAATTTTATGCTATATGTATTTTAACATGATAAAAAGTCACCAAATAATCAAAACATAGAAAATATTCATTATCCTCAAAAGTTTCCCTGTGCTACTTAACAGTCAATACTTTCCCCATGCCTGGCAGACACCAGTCTACCTTTTGTCATTTTAGTTCTGCTTTTTCTAGAATTTCATATAAATATCATAAAGTATGTAGTTCTTTCTGTCTGGCCTCTTCACTGAACATAATTCATCCATGCTGTTGGGTTAATCCGTAGTTTGTTTGTAATTGTTAAGTGGTATTTCATTGTAAGGATGTACCACAGTTTGTTTATCCATTTCCAAAAAATGGACATTTGATTTGGATGACTAAGTTTTTGTTTTTGTTTTGTTTTGTTTTTTGAGATGGAGTCTTGCTCTGTCACCCAGGTTGGAGTGCAATGGCACGATCTTAGCTCACTGCAACTTCCACCTCCCAGGTTCAAGCTATCCTTCTGCCTCAGCCTCCCGAGTAGCTGGGATTATATGCACCCACATGACACCTGGCTAATTTTTGTATTTTTAGTAGAGATGGGGTTTCACCATATTAGTTAAGCTAGTCTTGAACTCCTGACCTTAGGTGATCCACTGCCTTGGCCTCCCAAAGGGCTGGGATTACAGGTGTAGACTACTGCACCCAGCCTACTAAGTTTTTTTTTTTTTTTTAAGCCAGTCTGGATTAAATGCCAGGCTGCCAAGGAGGGAGGTCTTACTGTTACACAAGGATGAGGTACAAATGCTGGCTATGGACAGATATGAATAAGGGCCCATAGACCAGCCCTATGTGTTTTCTTATGACAACCTAACATCTTGAACCATGGTCTGCAGAGAACCTCCGGATCTCAGATTTTCCTGTTCACGGTTCTCAGATTTTATTCTGTGAGCCATGCCCATGTGGGGAGCACTGTGACTGAGAACCTAAGTTGAAAGTCTCCAGGAACACTGTGGAGCAGCAAAGACATTCTCCTTTTGTGCCTTGCTTTCTACATAACTTACATGGCAGTTGCATGGGGATCCAAGATGGACCAACAGAAGCTTCATATAACATACCATACTACAATATATTTAACATAATATAATTTATTATACACTGTGTCATATAATTTAATATAAAATATATAGTCATATCACATGCCTGCAAACCTGATGCTCTTATACTTGCATAAGAAAAAAAAAAATGGGCCGAGCGCCGTGGCTCACACCTGTAATCCCAACACTTTGGGAGGCTGAGGTGGGCAGATCACAAGGTCAGGAGGTCGAGACAGTCCTGGGCAACATGCTGAAACCCCGTCTCTACTAAAAATACAAAACTTAGCTGGGCGTGGTGGCACGTGCCTGTAGTCCCAGCTACGCAGGAGACTGAGGCAGGAGAATCGCTTGAACCTGGGAGGTGGAGGTTGCAGTGAACTGAGATTGCATCACTGTTCTTCAGCCTGGTGACAGAGTGAGACTCCATCTCAAAAAGAAAAAAAAAATCATGGCGGGAAATAGCGGCTCACACCTGTAATCTCAGCACTTTGGGAGGCTGAGGCGGACAGATCATGAGGTCAGGAGTTTAAGACCATCCTGGCCAACACGGTGAAATCCCGTCTCTACTAGAAATATGAAAATTAGCTGGGTGTGGTGGTGCATGCCTGTAATCCCAGCTACTTGGGAGGTTGAGGCAGGAGAATAGCTTGAATCCAGGAGGTGGAGGTTGCAGTGAGTCGAGATTGCGCCACTGCACTCAAGCCTGGGACAGAGTGAGACTCTGTCTCAAAAAAAAAAAAAGTATATGTTTAGAGTTATCATTTATTCAAAATGAATCTTTTCCTTTTCCTTCCTCCATAAAGGATTCTCTCCCCTGGCTTTGGTGCCTCAGAATATATCTTCAGACTCTACTACAGGCACCTTGCCTTTAGGAGTCTAGTATCTGGTTTTAGAATTTTGTTGACACACCTCACTCTTAATCCCACCTCCTAACCTGTGCTTTGAGCTTCATGTTTTAGACTACGCTTGTTTCCCCTGAGTGACCCTGGGTGAGAGGAAGGACAGTTAGCTTCTTGCCTATTCCTGACGCATGGGCCACAGGCCCCAAATGGCAAGTCTGGTCACCTTGCAGATTTTCTCCTGGGTCTTTGGTGAGAGGCTGGTGGTATTTAATGAGAGACTTCTCAGCCTCAGGCTTTAGCTGTACCTTCCAGTGGCCCCAGGTGGCCTTGAGCACACAATGATGAATGCTCAAGGCCTCTGCCCAGCCATTTCCTGTTGCCCTGCATCCCCCAACCTCTGGTGGCCAGAGGAAACTACCCACCCTGGTCTGGGCTGTTGCTCCAATGAACATTCACTAACAGTGCTTTTAGTTTCCTTTCTCCTACAGATGTGCTCAAATCAAGATATGAAATCCAGACTAGGAGGAAGGATGGCATAGGATTGGTGACCATGGCAGACATCTGTTGTTTTTCTCTCCCCAATACCAGTCTCACCCCCTTCTACTGTTAATGGCATTCTTTTCTTTGTAACTTTTATTTTAGGTTCAGGGGACACATGTGCAGGTTTGTTATATAGGTAAGTTTCATGTGATAGGGGTTTAGTATACAGATTATTTCATCATTCAAGTAATAAGCATAATACCTGATAGGTAGGTTTTTGATTCTCACCCTCCTCCCATGCTTCACTTTCAAGTAGGCCCTAGTATCTATGGTTCACTTCTTTCAATTGATGTGTACTCAATGTTTAGCTTCCTCGTATAAGTAAGAAAATGTGATATTTAGTTTTCTGTTCCTGCAGTAGTTCATTTAGGAACATCCGTGTTGCTGCAGAGGACATGATCCTCATCCAGGGCAGCACAGCAAGATCTCATCTCTAAAAACTTAGCCGGGTGCAATGGTGTGCACCTGTAATTCCAGAGGCTCTCAGTAGGCTGAGGAAGGAGGATTGCTTGAGCCCAGGAGCCCTACAGTGCAGTGAGTTATAATCACCTGGGTGATAGGGTGAGACCCTGTCTCTAAAAAAGAGGGAAAAAAACAGAGAGAGAGAGAGAGAGAAAGAGAGAGAGAGAGAGATGGCAAATTAACCTGATTCAAATAAGGTGACTGTTTCAAAGGGGAGGGGAGATGCTTTGAGCCCCCTACCGTTGAAGTAAATACTTGTCTTACATGCAAAACTGGCTTCCTGTATCTGGCCAGAAGACTATAGAGGAGTCCAGATGTTTTGGACTTCTAACAACAACAAAAATCTCACCAATAAAGACCTTTATAGTCTTCAGATATTACTCCTATTGAATTTTAGGAGTCATACATGTATAGCTTTACAGTCTTCAGATATTACTCCTAAAATTCAATAGGAGCAATATCTGAAGACCCCTGCTAAGCATTGATGGAGAAGAAATAATTTTTTCCTATTGATATCCTGAAACTTCTGTCTAAATATTTTAAAAATAATCAGGTCAAGGCTGGCTTAGAGGAGGAAGGCATTTCTAATTTAGGTGGGGTTCTAAAACAATCAGTTAAGTATAAACCCATGGATCAAAGTCTGATTTCCCCTAGACCTTGGTGTGAATGTCAGAAACAGAATCGCTCTGGGGCTCTACCTGTGCCTGCCATTTGGAGACGCCCCTGAAAGCACACTGCTCTGGGCAGAGAACTCCCTAAGAAAAGAGATGGTCCTTTGCTTCTGCACAGAGGCTAACATGGCCCCTGACGTTGTGTGCTGGTTACTAAATGTTGAACAAGTCACCAGAAACGGCATCTTCCCAAAAGTCTTGGAGGCCTTTGTCACTAAGGAAAGTGTGTGTGTGTGTGTGTGTGTGTGTGTGTGTGTGTGTGTGTGTTTTCCCTTTGAGATTGAGTTTCGCTCTGTTGCCGGGGCCGGAGTGCAATGGCGCGATCTTGGCCGCAACCTCCGCATTCCAGGTTCAAGCGATTCTCCTACCTCAGCCTTCAAAGTAGCTGGGATTACAGACACTCGCCACCATGGCAGGCTAATTTTTGTAGTTTTTTTTGTAGAGACAGGCATTCACCATACTGACTGATTTCAAGCTCCTGATCTCAGGTGATCCACGGGCCTTGGCCTCCCAAAGTGCTGGGTTTACAGCCCTGAGCCACCGCGCCCTACAGGAAAGTGGCTATTCTAAAAAGCAGGTTAAGAACGTGTTTCGCTGGGTCACATTATTCTGCGTGACCAGGCTCTCAGAGGAGAACCCCACCATTACTCTAAAGGCCTTTGAAAGCATCTCTGGAAAGAGCAGGGTTGGCTTCACCCGCTGCCCAACGTCTCTCCCGACTGCCTGTGCCAACTTCCGGTCCCTCACCTCATCGGAGTTCCGGTAAAACGCGGAGCTCCAGTTTTTCAGCCCCTCCTGGAGCTCCACGATGTCCACCACGCCGCCCCCTTTGTGGTCCAGGTCTTCGAAGAGGATCCCGTGGCGTAAGTAGTGGTCGTCATCCTGGCAGGCCACCGCCTCCAGCACGAAGCCCCGCAGCCAGTGCATGGTCGGGTCGGGAGGCTGCGGGGACCACTCGGCCCGCTCGCCCACACCGCGGCACTCGCCGTCGCCTCCTCCACGCCCCGCTGCGCAAGGCAGGAGGTCCTGGCCGTCCGTCGCTTCCGCAACTGCCTGGTGGAGCCTCAGCGGTTCGGAGCCCAAGCAGGCCAAGCCACCCGCTCCTGCGGGCTCTCGGGCGCCGCGGAGAGGACCCTAGGCAGAACCTTGGGGAGCCACCTTGTGGGACCCCTGGCCGAGACGCCACGCGACAGTTGAGGTGCCAGATGTGAGTTGAGGTGCCAGACGTGGCGGCGTTGGGTTCCCAGGACCGCTGCAGGGGCGGTCGACACGGGAGCCGAGGGACGTTTGGGGAAAAGGAGCGCATTCCCCAGGTGGCGTCGAAAGGGCACTCGCGGGTATAAGATTTTCCGGGTACAGACTCAGTGCCTGCCGGAAGTCACTGTGGCGGGAAATGAGACAGGGAGTGAGTTGCTCAGACCCCCTCTCCTGATGCCGGCATCCAGTACCCTGGTGCCACCCTTCCTCCCAGGAGGGCCTGCACCTGGGGGTCGGGACCCTGGCGACCCCGCAAAAGAGGTCTGAAGAGGTGAGGCCTCCTGAGGAGCCTCTGCCCTGTCCCTGTCTCTTCCCTCCTTAGCAGCCGAGCCCATACTGGGATTAGACTTTTCATGTTCTTATATAAATTTTTTCCAGTCAATTGAGTTGTATGCAGAAATACTTCTATCTCTATTAACAAACGAAAAATAAAAGTGAATAATAAATAAGATGCAGATTAAAATTAGAACATATCTCCTAATTCAGACATATGAAACACAATCATAACAGTTCCAATTTATATGCCACATTTCTATTCATAAATTTTGTTCTAAAATATAGAGAAAAAATAAATACCAAAATACTTTAAAGTAGATCTGAAGTATTCAAAATATTTTTCCGGTACGCATTTATTTTAAATCAGTCTCTGATGTGTACTATCTATAGGGCTATTGAAGGATCCAGTTGCTATTTATTTTTCCTCTATATTTTAGAATAGAAGTTCATATAAACAAACTTAATTTCTGATTGCTTTTTAATTATGAGGCATGGTAACACAACTAATTTCTCAAGATGTACTTTATATTAGTCACATTTATGTGAACTTTAGGAGTTGATTATAAGTTTAAAATTTCATTAATCCTATTAAGGAAAAAATGGAGAATCTGACTGAAAAATGACTTTTTGGTTACTCAAATTTATGTTAATTGTGCATTTATAGTCATTTCAATTTTTAGAAAATTTAACAACTTAGTTCCATCAATCGTTCATTAAGTACCCTCTCCCAAACTGAGAAAATTAAATTTCTCTAATTTCATAGCAAATTCAATCATGGCATTTAACAAGAGGAAAAAAGATTATATAAATTTTTTTGAGTTTTAACATTGTGAGAACAGATTTTAACTACATCTTAATAACTTTGAGAAGTATGATACAACCCCAAATACTAAAGTAACTCAAAATCTGTAATCTATAAAATGGCAGAAATATCTGTGTCCTGAAAAACTGGAAAAATGGACTCATCTAATGTAGTCCCCAGTTTCTTGATATATTATAATTTATAGTTCTATCCATTAAATCTCAGTTTTGGAACCTGTCTAATCTTTATAATGTAGCTCTACATAGACATCTTAAAATGTCTTTGGCCTATTCTCTCTCAACATAAGTTGAAAAGATAGAGGCAAAAAAAGGCTGGAAAGATATTCATCCTTCACCTAAGTTTAAGACTGTAAAGGGAAGTTCCAGTCAGCCTTTCTTTATTCCAGTAGATCAGAGTTTGAAAGTAAAGTATAAAGTACGTAGATTAAAAAAAAAGAAAAACTGAGTCTTTTTTGCCTTTTTTAACACAGATTTGAGTATAAGAGCTCACACATTTTTCTGAATTACTTTGGTCACATTGGTGATTTTCTGGTAATGTTTATAATGTTAAAAAAAAAAAGCTAAAAATGCCTGTATCGTTAAATAAGAGTGCTCAGAAAAGGAGTAAGAGGTCACCATTATTCCATTCACAACAGTGGTAGGAGACTGATGCATTCTGATGCCGTGAAATTCTATTTAGGACTTTCTATTTTGTTTTGTTTATTTTAGAGAAAGAAAAGGAGCCCAAATTCGAATGTTTTGCTATGAATTTTAATTTTAAATGCATGCGTTTTCTATCAGTGCTTTCAAACAGATTTAAAATATGCACATATGGCAAGGAGAGGTCAAAAATAAAAATAAATTTAAAATGCACATAAAGCACTAAAATGTTAGTTTTTAAAATACAAAGTAGAAAATTCAGAAAAGCTTCAAAATATTCCAACTCTTTACTATGAAATTATACTAGGTTAATTATATAATTAGGTTATATTCTGTATTATAAATTATGTTTAATCCACTTAAATGCAAATTTCTGACTGTTCATTAAAATTTGAAGAAATATAAATAGATTTATGAATATTAGAGATTTTAAATCACCAAGAAATCAATAAACTCTATTTCTGGCAGTCTGGCCATGATCTGCAACAGCCATTTTGCTGCGCTGTGGGGTATTTCACCCAGTCAAACCTCCTAGTCTCCTTAGCACTGTCAAGGGAAAACCTCCAACTAAAGCCTCACTAATGGCGGTTTCCTCTCCTCCTGGGAACTCAGTTGTCTTAGGTGGACTCCAGACTGCTGTGCTGGCAGCGGGCATTTCAAGCCAGCGGGTCTTATCTTGCAGGGCTCCGTGGGAGTGGAACCCTCTGAGCGACGCCGCTTGGCTCCCTGGCTACAGTTCCCTTTCCACAGGAGTGGACGTTTTTCCTGCCTCCCTGGTGTTCCAGGTGTTGCTGAAGTAAAAACTCTAGCTCAGCGCCTGCCCAAACGGCCTCGGACAGGTGCGGCTGCTGCTGTTCTGCCCAGTTTTGTGTTTGAGACCCAGGGCCCTGCTGGTGTAGGCTCAGGAGGGGAATATTCTGATCTGAGGATTGCAAAAATCCGTGGGAAAAGCTTAGTACCCTTGGTGGATATAACTGTCCCTCACCACTTCCCTTGGCTGGGGAGGGAGGTCCCGCTGCTTGTGCAGCTCCAGGGTGAAGCAGTACCCTCCTTCTCACTCTCTGTGGGTCATGTCAACCATCTAGTCAGTCCCAGGGAGATGAATTGGGTACCTCAGCTGGAAATGTAGAGATCACCCACCTTCCTCGTTCTTCTTGCTGGCAGCCACAGACCAGAGCTGCTTCTAGTGTGCCATCTTGACTCCTCACCACCAAGGTAAGTTTAATAAGTCTTCTAAATTTGTCCTTGCTATAATGATAAGTGATAATCTGTCTTTGTTTTTGTTGTTCTTCTTATTATTATACTTTAAGTTCTGGGTACACGTGCAGAACATGCAAGTGTGTTACGTAGGTATGCCAAGACCTGCTCGGTCTTAGAGACCCCAACCCAGGCAGCACTGAAGGAATTAAGAAGCAGAAACAAAGATGGAGTGCAAAAGTGGGATCAGAGTTGGGCCATCAGGGGTCTGACAGCATTTCCCAGCTGACAGCCCAGAGCAGACTCTGACCCACGTGTTTATTCTTTGTGAACAAGTGATTATTTTTAATAAGTGGGTGTTCAATGTTTCTTCATAGAATAAAGATACTCTAAACAGGCAGATAGTGCCTGTTCACTACTAAAATAGAAATAATCTAGGCTGGGCATGGTGGCTCACGCCTGTAATCCCAGCGCTTTGGGAGGCTGAGGCAGGCAGATCACGAGGTCAAGATATTGAGACCATCCTGGCCAACATGGTGAAACCCCGTCTCTAGTAAAAATACAAAAATTAGCGGGGTGTGGTGGCACGTGTCTGTAGTCCCAGCTACTTAGGAGGTTGAGGCAGGAGAATTGCTTGAACCTGGGGGCCAGAGGCTTTGATGAGCCAAGATCGTGCCACTGCACTCCAGCCTGACCACAGAGCAAGACTCCATCTCAAAAAAAAAAAAAAGAAAAAGAAAGAAATAATCTAGAAAGCACTCTTTTGCGAATTAGCAATGTGGAAAAGGTCAAATATGCTGTGTGTTGGGAACAGGTTTAACTAGAGCATGACCGGTACATATTGCTTACTTATTCTAGCAGTTTTTTGCCTGGGAATGATGGCTTGGTGTTCCTTGCCATCACTTCTCAGCAAACAATATATACTCCATCACACACACATCAAGACCTTCTCCCAACATAGACATACACGTGCCATGGTGGTTTGCTGCATCCATCAACCGGTCATCTACATTAGGTATTTCTCCTAATGCTATCCCTCCCCTATCCTCCCACCCCCTGCTATCCCTCCCCTAGTCCCCCTCCAACAGGCCCCCAGTGTGTGATGTTTCTCACCCTGTATCCATGTGTTCTCATTGTTCAACACCCACTTATGAGTGAGAACATGTGGTGTTTGAATGCTTTCCAGACTTCAAGACTCTCATCCACATCAAAAAAAAAAAAAATTATGTATTGACCATGTTATTAGGAATTTAGAATTTTGTGTTTTATCCTCTAATTATAGATCAAATAACTAAGATAGAAAGGAGTAAAGCAACTTCCATGTATGTAGTGAGTATGTTGGGGGATCTGGGACTAAAATTCTGCCTTGGTATTCCCAAGAGGCTGGTGATTATGATTTTTGTAGTCTTAGAAACAAAATAAAATGACATTCTTTTTTTTTTAACCTCTGCTTACCCTATACAATTCTCTAAACTACAAAATCTCTGCTTATTAAGATAACTTGTATTGCCCATTTGTTGAGCTCAGCAAATGCATTTACTGAGCCCTTGTGAGTAAAGCACTGTGCGGATTACACTGAGTAACTAGTGATACAGAGCAATGTAAATTCTACAAAAACACCTACAACAGCTTATCAGAAGGAAGCATGCTGAATACTGCAGTAACCTGCTAGGAAGCATTTAAGTAGATTCCCAGGATCTGTTAGTAAAAGGAATGTGGTTAACTGTTTGCTGAGACTCAGCACAGAAGGGACTGTGATGATGACCTGGCATATCAGGGAGATTTGTTCCATGGCTCAGGAAAGCAATCCTAGTGACTTCTCACAAGGCTCACCCTGGGGCCTTCTGGAAAGTTTCTCTCACAATACCTGTTATCACACCGAATATATGTATGTCCCTATGTAGATTTGGACACATGGTTGTGCATGTATGAATAGGATCAAGTTCATGTGACTGGTCTTCTCTTAATTTATTTGCAGAAAAGCAAAACAATCTAGAAGAGGTGAAAGGACAAGAGACAGTTGCTCCCAGGTAATTGAGAAAAATCAGGGGCTATCAATTCAGGGGTGATATCTGCAGAACTCATATCCACAGAAAACCAGAAATTCCTGAGTATAACTAATTCATCCTTTCAGCCAATCAGAAATGATCCTTTTTAACTATGTTTTACAGTTTCATTGTGATACTTGTATTGTTTGCCATTTCTTATTACCTTCTCAAGTTCAGTACATAAAACCAGTTGATGTTGTGAACAACTAATCCATCACAGAAGTTTCCTTAAAGCAGCTGTCTTCTTTTTATGGTTTACACCAGCTTAAGATGCATATCTGCTTTCTGCTGGCTTTTCATTAGCACAGTGCTGAGCATTTCAAGGCAAGGAAATTAGGTAGAAAAAATTATTATTATACTATGCACAATATTGAGAGAAAGAGGACTTGATGGCATGAGATTTGAGGGATATTGTAATGCCTCAGAAGCTGTTTACTTGGCCACTACATATAAAATTTAATACAATTTAAAAGAAAGGAATGAAGCAACTGTTATGGGCAATGATGTTCAGTAAGTCATGACTGTATCATACAGAGAGACTCGGCCTCTGTCCTCAGCAAATCGTAATCTGGCCACTTCACTGAGGACCTAATGCTTTTCTCTCTCATCGGTCTCTTTCTGTATCTCTGTATTGCAACCTACCCCATGGCAGCCACACTGTGACCCACCAAGAAGAGAATATTTAACTCTTTAATGGGTTGACCCATTTGTTTCTGTGATCACTCCCTCCTGCCTCACAGGAAATCCAGCTAGGGCTCTGAAACTCCTTGGATTAATCTTTAGTTATTCCTACTTGACAGACTCAGCAGGGGACCACTGAGGGTGGACAAACATGAAGTCCCCCAGGAGTCACCTGGGGGTGACATGGATGTTGTTTAACTCTTTCCATCCTTCCTGACCTGACTCACTCCTACCACCCTTATTGGAGCACTTTGTAATCTCTTGAAGGAAAGCAATTCAGCTTGGCTCTTGTAGACAGTGAGTACTCCACTGTGAACATAATAAATCTCCAATTGGTGTCCCAGGTAGACTCCACAATCTTTGTACCCTGTACCCCTGGCTGGACTGAGACATGTCATTCGTGTGGGCATGATTCACAGACATTGGATGATGTGCATCAGAACTGAAATTGAGTGGGAAGCACAGACACGGCTGGGTCAGTGAGTTTTGCTCTCTTCCTCAACTCAGACCATAGCTGTGTCACCCTGGGCCTACTGTCATGACACTGACAAATTCACACCAACATATGCAGAGCATGCCCAACAGGTGTCTGTCAGACCTCTTAATCTGAATAACATTTGTCTTGCCAGTAGTTATTGTGTTCTTTACAAGTTTCTTTCCCTAACCATGTCCCTTGAGGTTCTATGCCTGCCCAAGGCCAGTGGTAATTTTGCCTACCTTTCTGTTAAAGATGTTACCCAGGTTTCAATTAATCTAGCCTCATTCTCTGTGTCTCAGATGTTGGCCTTTTTAGCTGGGTAGTCCATTAGTTTTCATTATGTTTCTAGAAACAAGACTGGGCTTTGTCACTCCAAGATGCCACAAATAGCCAATGGCTCTTTGTAGCAACCAAAGATTCATTTTGATTCAAGGGTCTGTAGATTCCATCTTTCATTCTAATTTCAGTGTCTAAAATCCTTGCAACCATGAACAACATTGGCATTTGATGAGAGAAGACTGAATATTGCAGTTTTCCTTCTAGAAAGCAGTTGGGGTAATTGCTATAGATTGGTGTGAAAAATTTGCATAACTGTTTGCACAACATCAGGACAGATGATGTTGGGATAATAATCTACCAGAAGAGGGAGATTTCATTCTTAGGCTCAGGGAAGAAAACCAAGGCATCTCTATCATGACAGGACCTCAGGCATCCTGGAATCTTTCTCTCACAGTGTCCTATTCTTCAACTGAGGAAGCTGATGTTCCTATGTTAGGATGACACAGTGGATTGTTTACGTGTGTAGGGGAACCTGCTTTATGTGTCTGTCTCTCTCTGAATTTATTTATAGAAATTAAAAAGGATCAAGAGGAGGTAGAAGACCAAGACCCACCATGCCCCAGGTAACTCTGAGGAGTCACGGACAGTTTACTAATTCAGTGTTGATATCTGGAGACTCAGATACGGCGAAAATCAGAGCGTGCTGAATATCCCTGTTCCATCTGTTGAGCCAGTCGTGAAATGGCCATATTCATAATGTTGACTCTTTTCATTGTACATCTGTATTTGTATTTGTTCCTTATTAATTCTGTTCAATTGTACTAATCTGTATTCAGTTGACTCTGTTGAACTGATCAGTCACATACATTTTCTGCAGTCCCCTTTTCTGTCCTTTCTGCTTAAAGTGAAGTTAAGGTGCACATCTGATGTCTGCCTCTTTTGCATTACCATATTTGCGAGTATTTCATAGCAGGAAAGTAAAAAAAATAATGCATGTCATGCTCATAATGTTGAGAACTAGAGATGTTAAGGATATAGGAATTCTCTCTTTGAAGCCTCCAGAGCCTGCATTCACTTGCCATTGATGATAATTTCAACAAGATGTAAGCAAAAGTGCTGAATGCACTGTGTCCTGGCAGTTTCCCACAGGGATCACTCCATCTCATTCCTGCCCAGCTCATGGTCTGCTCAGTTCACTGAGCACCTGTTGCTCTCTGTCTCCTGCTCAAGACAGGGAAGGATGGTTGTATCTCTCTGAAGGGACTGTACTAGGCTTCCTCTGGTCCCTCCTGTGGTCCTCCCTATAAAACCGGCTGGGCGCAGTGGTGGTTTTGCTTCTCTCCTGTGTTTATCTTCTGTCTTCTTTACCCACTAGGCTAAGCCAGGAGCTGCCAGAGGTGAAGGAGCAGGAAGTCCCAGAGGACTCTATGAATGAAGTTTACTTGACTCCTTCAGTTCACCGTGACCTGTCTGACTGCCACCAGCCTTATAGCAGCACCTTGTCCCGACTAGAGGATCAGCTCACATGCTCTGTTCTGGATATAGTTTGTGAGTACTCCAGGCTGAAGGTCACAAAGCTCCACTGTCCTCTCAGGCAGCCTCCATATGTTTTGTTTCTGCAACTTGTGCAGCTGAGACAGACCACCAATGCAGGCAGTCCCTATACACTGAACCTGTTTTGAATCTGGCTCTTGGATCCAGTTTTAAGCACAGACATCCTGTGGGAGAAACTTCCTCTACTCCTGTCTAAAATGACTCCTCTGTCACCTTGCTCCTCACAAAAGCAGGCTGTGGGCATCAAAACAGGCCAGAGAGTGGAGGGGTGAGGGTTTATTGCAACTCCTTGGCCACAGTAGCTCATCTGGAGATATTTGTATAACAAACCATCTTCTGTAAGATAGGGTATCTTTCTTTTCTGAAATTATGTTGCTAATTGCATGCCTTGAAGAGTGCCCTTATATATTCTCTGGCCATCCACCCATGCAGGCAGTTTTGCCCAATTTTGGAGTCCTGTTTCATGATTCCTGTGTCTCATGCTAGATTCTCTACTTTAGATATCCCCAACTCTGGGGCCATGGACCATTATGGGTCAGACAGGTCACGGTGAACTGAAGGAGTCAAGTAAACTTCATTCATAGAGTCCTCTGGGACTTCCTGCTCCTTCACTTCTGGCAGCTCCTGGCTCAGGCTGGTGGGTAAAGAAGACAGAAGATAAACACCAGAGAACCAAAAGCACTGTGCAGGAGGTGAGCGCTGGGAGAGCATGACTGCCTGAATGCCACCTCCTGTCAGATCAGCAGTGGCATTAGATTCTCACAGGAGCTCGAACCCTATTGCGAATTGTGCATGTGAGGTATCTAGGTTGTGCACTAATCATGAGAATCTAATACCTGATGATCTGTCACTGTCTCCCAGTGACTGTCACCCCCAGATAGGAACACCTAGTTGCAGGAAAACAAGGTTTTTTTTCAGGGCTCTCACTGATTCTACATTTTGGTGGGTTGTATAATTATTTTATTAGATATTACAATGTAATAATTATAGAAATAAAGTGTGCAAAATATGTAATGTGCTTAAATCATCCCCAAACCATCCCCCCTGTCCTTGTCCCTGAAAAATTGTCTTCCATGAAACTGGACCCTGGTGCTAAAAAGGTTGGGAATTGCGGCTCTACTTGCTCCGAGGTGTCTTCCCTCCACTGATGCAGTCCAGTGTCCCTTCCTTTATGCATGTCCAGGCTTACATCCTCTGCAGAGCTCCAGTGGTTTTTCCATGTGTGCATTGGTAGTTTCAATCACGTGTTAGCCTCAGTGCTATATTCTCATGAAAACCATTGACAACTAATGTTTCTGATAAGTGCTGGCCTAACTGATAAGCAAAACAGAGTGATTTCTGTTCCCATGATGTCCAGAAAATACTCCCTCTGAAAAAGTGCCCCTTGCGGTAGCAACTTCATGGGATACATAGAAAAAAATCCCAATCTTCACGTCTTCTTGCTTATGTTAGTTTTTTAACTTCTGTTCTGGGAGTTTCCTATGGATGGTTGGGAGTTTCATCCATCAATTTATTTTCTAGTAAGGCCAGGTAACTCTGTGATGTTCCCCAGTATATCTGATTATGTTATAATAAAATTAACAATAATGCCAGGTGCGGTGGCTCATGCCTGTAATTCCAGCACTTTGAGAGGCTGAGGCAGGTGGATTGCTTGAGATCAGGAGCTTGACACCAGAGTGAGCCACATGATAAAAGCCAGTCTCTACAAAAAATTAGCCGGGTATGATGATACACACTTGTAGTCCCAGCTACTTAAAAGGCTGAGGTAAAAGAATCACCCAAGCCTGGGAAGTTGAGGCTGCAGTGAGCTGTGATTACACCACTGCATTCCAGCCTGAGCAACAAAGCAAGACCCTGTCTCCAAAAAAAAAAAAAGAAAAAGAAAAGAAAAAGTAGCAACAAAAATGTTGGCCTTTATCCTATTTTGTTCAGTAAGTGCATTTCCTGTTGAGACCATTCCCTTTCCCCTTTTCCATTTCTCCATGAGTTTCAAAGAAGGAAACTCTTTTCTAGAATCACAGCAATTCATTAATCAGAAATAAAATACACATTGACCTTGCATCTGCCGTCTGCCCTGCTCCCTGCCAAAGAAGCTCTTTCCTACTATAATGCATTCAGTGCTCAAAGGACACTCCCAAGTGGGCAGTGGTTCTGTGAAAGAGCTGAAGACGCTGAGGCTTGGAAAGTTTCCTTCACTTGTCCAGGATGCCCCATGTCTGCCTGACTCCATGGCCCAGTCACTGTCATTTCTCTGTGGAGGGACCTGTCAGAGACTGAACCAAGATGGGTGCTCACCCTTTTTCTTATTGTTGAAATTATTTTGGAATAATTTTAACTTGAAACAGAGAAGTTGCTGTTCCGGTATTAAGAACTGTAGCCACTGGCACAATTTCTCAAGAAGGATTACGTCTGTGTACTTTTCTGTGAGCAGAGTCAGTAGTTCCTCCAGTTCCTCCAGGGGGACCTACATCTCCAGCAGGCTCTCCCTGATAAAGCACTCAGGGCATGAAAGGTCCTAGTCCCTAGCCACCTCCTGTCCCCAGGGTTTCGACTCTCATTTTGGAGATCTTAAGCCCCTGTAAAGCTGTGGGGCTCCATCTCAGGAACACCCAAGCCAGGGCAGGCTCCCATGAGAATGAAGGGGAATGTTCAGACATGTGTCTCAGAAGTGAGATGCCTGTGATATGGGCCAGCCCTGCCAGGGCATCATGAAACATGGGCCAGGAGTGGCTACATTCATCCATGCCAATGGGTCGAGATGAATGAATGTGCCCTTCAAATTACACAGGGATGCATCCTGTGTGTGGCTTCATGACAATAATGAGTGAATAGTGTGTCCAGGGGTCTGACAATAATGTGTGAATAGTGTGCACATTGCACACCTCTGACCCCAGCAGCTGTGTCAAAGGCGATTTGCTCCACTTATCCTTTTCCTACAGAGAGAAACTTGGTAGAACCAGGGAGAATACAACCAAAATTATCACTTTCTCCCATCAATAGCTTTCCCTCACCTGCCCAATGAACAATACTACATTACTTCAGAAGTTTAAAAAAATTTTGTCCCATTAATCCTGCAATTGCAAAGAATAAAATAAAAGTTTAAAAGAATCAGCAGTTTAGAAAAGAGGGATAAAGTGATATAAATTAAGTAGTAATAATCAAAAACATTCCCAGAGCTTGACTTTAAGTAGCAAGTGCAGAGAATCAGAAAGGGAGAGCAGTTTGCCCAGTCTTCATCAGCCAGATTTGTAATTTCAGGATGTTTTTCTCTTTTGCCCAATATGAACGATTTTAAAATGTGAGAGTGTCCTAAGTGGCTGAGGGTTAATGATTGCTGAAGTGTGCCCTGTGCAAATAGGGAGGCCACAGCAGGCCCAGAGAAGAGCTCCTGGGAAAAGACCACAAAGCTGGATGGCACCTGGTGCAGGGTTGGCCATGGAGGGGCCAGCATGACTCCAGGGGAGAATCTGTTTGAGTGAGTGGTGGGAGGCGATGCTGGATAGGATCGTGGGGCAGATGTTACAAGGATCACAGAGGCAGGGTGAGGGGGACAGTCACGTAGTGGGCAGTGGGAAGAAAGTTTTCAGATGTAGAGTATCAACATGGTAAGAACAGGGCTTTGGGGTCATAAAACTGCTAAGGCAATTGCTAGAGTGGAGATGGCAGAATTGGAGAAAGCAGAGTGCGGGGGGTGTTTGAAACCAAGCATCAGTGATGAGAGTCTGATATAGTATGCTCTCAGGAAGATGAAAGAGAACTAACACATGGAGGCATTTTTAAGAAAACTTAGAGAAACCTTGTAGAAAATGAGGATGTGGAGAGGGGCTTAAACCATTATAGGCAATGGGAAATTCAAAACATCCCAGAACCTTGAAAAGTTTACCACTTTTTGTGTTTTGTCTGCATAATCTCAGTCCCCTTTTTCATGGTTCTTTTTTAAAGCCTCATGGCTCAAACTCTTGCCCTGTTCTTATTTCCCTGTGTGTGGAGAACAGCTCCTACTCTCCTATGCTCTGAGAGCTCTCTAGAACTTTCCCTGTGGGCCACAGGAAGGAGATAAATAATAACAGAATGATTGCCATGACCTTTCTAGACAATCCAAAGCCCTGTGGGCTGAGAAGGGGTTTTTCACTTCAGGGACATTCCAGCCTGAGCACCTGCCCTGTCAGCATCCCCAGGCACAAACAGGAATGGTGACATCACCAGCATTTACATGATGTCTATCTGTGTGGCCCAGGTCACTGGGTGGCTTTACTGAGAGGCAGGGACATCAGGGATGGGTGTCCTGGGTGTGCTTAACAAAGGGAAAACTGAGATTATTCCTACTGAAGCCTCTTCTCCTTTAGGCTTCCACCCAGGCAGCCTGTGCCCAAAGGAATTGGAGTGGAGTCTTCAGCCACCACCTGTCAGAGGTGCAGGCTTCACAAGCACAGCTGCAACCAAGAACCCTGGTGCACAATTGTCTGCAACTACAGCTGGGTCAAGGGTTCAACTGTGGGAATGGCTTAGTCAGGCGGGGCCTTTCCTCCACCACCTGTGGCTTCATAGTCAAGATGATTCTGGGAACCAATGGGCCTTCCAAGATAGGGAAGAAAAGGGGAACAGGAATGTCTAATCCAGATGATGATGGTCATGGTGCTGTGGGTGGAGGAGAGAATGGGGTCTCTCCTTGCTCCCTCAGGGTCAGGTTGAAATCCATGATTTTCCAACCCAATGAGGTGAGCAAGAGCCTGGGGCTTAGGATGTGATATGCTCTGAGGTCTTGGGTTTGCCACTTTCTGCTTTTTCACTTTGGCCAAGGTTTTTGTCTTTTTGCTATTTACATCTCTGTTCCCTGATCTGAGATATCTGAAAAGTACTATTTACCTGCCATCATTATTGAGAATATTAATTATTATAATTTTCAAAGGACCTGGTTCCATAAGATTGACCAATAAACCTATGAATAGGTGTTATCTAATCCTTTTATCCTTCCACCAAATTTACACTTAGAAAGTGACTTCACAGTGTTGTTTCATCTGAGGTAGAGCAATTGTGAAGATCTAGGCTTTCTAGAGACCCCTCTTCCTTTCTTTTCTCACACATACTCCTCTGCCTGTTATCTTTCTCTTCTTTCCCATCCCTCATGAAGCCAATTTTTGCCTATCAGGCACTTTCAGTAACAACCTATGAGGTACGTTCAGTAATAGTGTAAATCCTGGGCGCACAGCCAGTCTCCTGACATGTCCAGCTGCTGCTTCTGCTTTTTCTCTGCTCTTTTTGAAAATGAAGGGCAACTTCCACATGGAAAGTGTTCGCATCAGTGTCTTTTATGAAACTGCATTTAGTTCATCATCTCCACTCATGTCCACGGCCATGTCCTCAGTTTCCATCTCACAGGGATCCACTTCTGCTCAGATTTCCTTAAAACCCTGGGTCGTGTTCATTCTCACTCTCTGTCCCACTCAATATCTCCCCCTGGAGCCCCTGGGGCTGCCTGGTGCTCATCTGTCAGGAGATGCCCTCGGCTGAGGAATGAGGGGACCCTTGTCCTCAGGAGGAGGGAGGGTCATGTGAGATAATGAGCACCATCTGGGTCCGTGGAGAGGACACACAGAAGGCACTCAGCAGGTATCGGGGATACGCAGCACCTGACATGTGCCGTGATATCTTATTTAAACTGATTTCTTCCCACCAGAAAAGAATCTCCTTTGCTTCTCTATGGATTCTCACACCCCCAGCCAAGACTCACCCTACTGGCTCAGACACTGTCTCTTGTTCACTTTCCCTGAAGTCCAGAGCATGAACCAGGCTCTAGGTAAGAGAAAAGGGTGAATGCCTTTAGTCTCATTCATATTTTTCTTCACCTGGTGACTTCTCCCTGCTGTCTAACAGGTCATTTGTTGCTCTCCACACCTTTTCTTTCTCATTCTTCTCATATTTGTAATTTTTTCTTCCAATATCAATGGACCGGAATAGTCATTATCCTGTTACATCCAATATTCCTCTAATCCCTGTATAATATTTTTTAATTAGATTAATATATACATTTATATGCATTGATATTGTTTGTCATATATTATGTGTATTTGGCGCGTAGGCTACATAGGGTGTATATATATCAATAGATCATATATAGTGGTACAAGTTTTGTAAATTCTCCAGGTTTAGTCTTCTCCAGTTATTTTCAGTCATCAGCTGCTGTAACCTCTGTCTGGTCTCACCTCTGTGTCCCAAGGGCTACCACCCTACCAGGCCTTCTGTCCCCATCTCCTGTTTGAACTCAGCTCTGATTTAACTTTCACTTTTATAATCTCTTCCCTCCCCAAAGCACAGCCTATATACAGTGTGATTTCCTTGCTTTCGCCTTATCTACCAGAAAGCTATTTGTGTTTCTTAAATATTTTTGTGAATTGGGAGTGCCTTTACCTCCTGGCAAACTTGTCATTACTGAGTAATGTAAGAAAGATCAACAAAAAAGAAAATATTCTATTGACTTCCTCTTGCCCTTTGGACTTTCTTGTCCAAGGCCACATTCCTGATTTGATGTCCTTTGGGTGGAAGAGAAAGTCACAGTAAGATCACGGATGCTGATGTTTTATTTTTCAGAGCTAGTTTTAGAGCCCTCCGTTGTGATGAAGAACCCTCCACAGCTGGAAGGTGATGCACTTGAAAGCTCAGCAGACAACACACAAGGGTGTCAAATCATTGGCCACATTCAGGCCTCCAGTTGGTCTAGATATTGAGAATATTTCTAGAAATGCCTTAAGGTTTAACCAGGTGTGGAATGAACTTCAGGACATTAGAGAAAATAAGTTGGGTCCTGGTTATGGTCCTCGCTCTGTCTTTGCTAACACCATTTTGAGCCTCTTTTTTAAAAAAATTTTCTTTCTTTCTTTCCTAATGCCCTTTGGAGGAATACTTTTATTTGTTTTTTTCTTTATTTTTTATTTTTAACCAACCAAACAAGCAGCAGTGACATTATATTTCTTTGTAAAACTTATTTCTATCCTAGACAAGATAACCCAACAGCTTCTTGTGACTGTTGAGACCTCCAGATTGAAGCCTTTCCTCTCACTTCCTCCAGTCTTTATTGAAAGGGCCTTAGTTTGTGGGTACTATTTCCTGGGCTGTCAATAGCAAGTTCTGTGGCCTTATTTCAGTCTTACTCCAGTGGCATCACTACTCCTTGGTTTTAAAAGGTGGAAGTGGACGTGGATGTTGTCTGAGGTTCCTGCTGCTTCTTATATCCAGAGTTCTTCCCATGGCACTCCCTCTCCTGCCTAGAAGACTGGGACAGGGAGTTGTAAGGTGGTGAGTCTCTCTGCAAAGGGACCTCTCCTTCTACAGCCCTCAGTGCTTAAGCATGCATGATTGATGCTGAGACATCCTCACTGGGAGGAAAAGCCATCACTCTGTTCCAGACAGAGGGGAACAGGAGGAAAGAGGCTGATGTTCCCGGCTGCTAGTTGGGCATAGATAGGGTCCCTATATCCCGCACCCCAGGCTGGCTAGAAGATCAGGGAAGTTCAGGGGTGTTTTCTTCTCACTTGTGGATGACACTTCCCCATTTAGCCAGCCTAAGGCTCACTCCTCAGCTCATGCTCCTAGAGGAGATCGGTTTGCCCCTGGGGTAGTATCACTCAGCAATCCCTCCAGGCTCAGCCTTCAGGAGGACCTGACAAAAAGGCTCATTTTATTTTTTTCTCTCTCTTTCCTACAGATACCTAATACTGCTGTAAGGATGGAAAGGATGAAAGGATGTCACATAAAAAAGTAGCTTTTCCCCTTGATGAAAAAACTAAAGCAGCATAGTAAGTTCAAGTTTAAACACAACGACACTGCAGGGATCCTTCGCTGAGGATTGAATTTTAGACCACGGAATGCTCTTGATGATTTCAGTCGACTAGGCTTCTTTGATCTGAGAAGCCACAGTCCATCCCCCTCCAATTGTGATGAATACCTAAGGAGATCAATTCCCAGATGGACAAACAGCATTGACAGGCCTTAGCCCAGGTAATCTAAATTCCCATCCTGTAGAGAACAGAGGTCCAGAACCTCTGGCAGCAGACAGCATGTCACCCAGGACTCTGTCAGGGTAGAGTATGAACAATGCCATGTTCTTGCTGAAAATGTTTAGCCTGAATTTCATAGGAGGTAATCTTCAGACAACTGTAGAATGTAGAAATTGAACAGGGCAACTGACCTGTCTCCTTCAAACAGTCCATGTCACCACCAAGAACACAACAAAACAGAAAAGAGATATTTTGGGTTCAAAAAGAGTAAAAAGACTATGTGGCTTATGCTTCTTTAGTCATTTTGAGCCCCAGACATCTTTTTGTCTTTTTGTTGTTTTCATTGATGGTGGTGACACGGACTTGTTTGTAGAGGACAGGTCAGCTGTCTGACTCAAAGTTCTGCATTCTGAAGTCATCTGAAAATATCCTCATGATTAAACTCAGCCTAAACATTTTGCCAGAAACACTGCAGTCAATGCTGTGAACTTCCCACCTCAGCCCATCAGCAGAGAAGGCCCAGTGTGTCCATCCTTATCATTGTGATACTAGGATGGTCACTTGGTTAAGGAGGGGTCTGGGAGCTCTGTTGCTTGTAAAGACACCTTATTTGTAATTAATTTGGAAAGTGGTTTGGGACAGTATAAATATTTTATATTCTAACAATCTTCCTCTGAATATTTTATCATCAATCATCCTTGCCTGGGTCAGTTATTATGTTTACATTCGTACATTGGACATTTTCTTTTTTATTATTATTATACTTTAAATTCTGGGGTACGTGTGCAGGTCTTACAGGATTGTTACATAGGGATACACATGCCATGGTGGTTTGCTGCATTCATCCCTCTGTCACCTATATTAGATATTTCTCCTAATATTATCCCTCCCCAACCCCCATCCTCTGCTATCCCTCCCCCATCCCTCCCCGCTAAAGACCCCAGTGGGTGATGTTCCCCTCCCGGTGTCCATGTGTTCTCATTGCTCAGTACCCACTTATGAGTGATAACATAGGGTGTTTAGTTTTCTGTTTTTGTGTCAGTTTGCTGAGAATGATAGTTTCCAGCTTCATCCATGTCCCTGCAAAGGACATGAATTCATTCTTTTTTATGGCTGCATAGTATTCCACAGTGTATGTGTGCCACATTTTCTTTATCTAGTCTATCACTGATGAACATTTGGGTTGGTTCCAAGTTTTTGCTATTGTAAACAGTGCCACAATGAACATACATGTGCATGTATGTTACAATAGAATGATTTATAATCCTTTGGATATATACCCAGTAATAGGATTTCTGGGTCAAATTGTATTTCTATTTCTAGATTCTTGAGGAATCACATCCGGAATTTCATATCCAGCCAAACTAAGCTTCAAAAGTAAAGGAGAAATAAAATCATTTGCGGACAAGAAATTCTTGAGAGACTTTGTCACCCCAGGCCTGCCTTACAAGAGCTCCTGAAGGAAGCACTAAACATGGAAAGGAACAACCAGAACCAGCACTGCAAAAATGTACCAAATGGTAAAGACCATTGACACAATGAAGAAACTGCGTCAACTAACAAGCAAAACAACCAACTAGTATCCAAATGGCAGGATCAAATTCACCCATAATGATATTAACCTTAAATGTTGCTATTTAATTTAACTTTCAATGTTAATATTTTGATGGGGCTAATTGCTCCAATCAAAAGACAGACTGACAAATTGGATAAAGAGTCAAGACCCATCAGTGTGCTATATTCAGGAGACCCATCACATGTGTAAAGACACACATAGACTCAAAATAAAGGAATGGAGGAAGATTTACCAAGCAAATGGAGAACAAAAAAAAGCAGGAGTTGCAATCCTAATCTCCAATAAAATGAACTTTAAACCAATAAAAATCAAAAGAGACAAAGAAGGGCATTACATAATGGTAAAGGGATCAATGCAACAAGAAGAGCTAACTATTCTAAATATATATGTACCCAATATAGAGGCACCCAGATACATAAATCAAGTTCTTAATGACCTGCAAAGAGACTTAGGCTCCCACACAATAATACTGGGAGACTTTAACAATCCACTGTCAATATTAGACAGATCAACGAGACAGAAAATGAACAAGGATATCCAGGACTTGAACTCAGGTCTGGACCAAGTGGACCTAATAGACATCTACAGAACTCTCCACCCCAAATCTACAGAATATTCATTCTTCTCAGCACCACATTGCACTTACTCTAAAATTGACCACATAATTGGAAGTAAATCAGTCCTCAGCAAATGCAAAAGAATGGAAATCATAACAACCAGTCTCTCAGACCACAGTGCAATCAAATTAGAACTCAGGATTAAGAAACTCACTGGAAACTGCCCAGCTACATGGAAACTGAACAACCTGCTCCTGAATGACTACTGGATAAATAATGAAATGAAGTCAGAAATAGAGATGTTCATCAAAGCCAATGAGAATGAAGACACAACATACCAGAATCTCTGGGACACATTTAAAGCAGTGTCTAGAAAGGAATTTATAGCACAAAATGCCCACATGAGAAATAAGGAAAGATCTAAAATCAACACCCTAATAGCCACAATTAAAAGAACTAGATGAGCAAGGTCAAACAAATTCAAAAGCTAGCAGAAGGCAAGAAATAACTAAGATCAGAGCAGAACTGAAGGAGATAGAGACACAAAAAACCCTTCAAAAAAATCAATGAATCCTGGACATTTTCTTTCTCAAAATTTTACTATATACTTATTTTTGCTGGCATTCTTTGTAACAAAGAATATCCCTGCCCAAATTTTAATGTTTAACCAAAATTAATTTTACTTTGTTTTTGCTGGCGTTCTATTGTGAAAAACACTATTCCCTGCCCCAATCTTAACTTTCATCCAAAATTAATTTTAGTCCATTCGTTAAAATGTGTAAGTTTTTAAATCTGTTTAATTAAAAGGTTTTTTTTGCCTATCCCTCTGGACTAGTGGATTTTTTACATATAATGTTTTAAACTTTTATTATTGTGATTGGTTTTGGTAGCTATGAATATAGATTAATAAAAACATTCTTATTTTCCTCTTTATATTCTAACTCTTCCATATTTTAGTCTATATTTACCATATATGGTAGATTGTATTTACTGTATTTCTTCATTGATGTTATTAGTTTTCTTTTTGTGTTTGTGTGTATGTATGTGCCTTTTGTTTGTTATTTAGGAAGGGTTGTATAGCTCCTGTTTAACATTGAACTAAAAAGGTTTTGACATCATGAATCCCCTTTTAACTTGACACACTTCTGCTGTTTGGTTTGTAAATTTTAAATTATATCTTTCAACTTCAAATTTGTACCACTCTGACAATCAAAGACATTGTTTTCCTCTTCTCTAACTTCTTTACCTGCCACTTCTTATTTGTTATTTCAACCCAAACATAAAGTGACAGCCTATGTGTCCCACCTGTTCCCACCTTGGTTTTTGGTTTAAATCTACAATTAAATAGGTTGATGCACATGAGCTGTTCAAAAGTGTGTCTAAAGCATCACTTGTTGAGTGGAATTTATCCTTAACAGAGTCCTCATGAGGGAATCAGGTCTCGCTGAGTTTTGCATGATTAGTGAAATTTTCCTACCGTCTTGATACATGGATAGCTGTGTCTAGAAGGAAATTTATAACACTAAATGCCCACACAAGAAGCGAGGAAAGATCTAAAATGCATATACAGTACTTGCCAAAAATGAGTTTTTCTTGCGATTTTAGGAAATACTGTCTGGTTTTGGGGACAGGCATGCGTGCTCTCATTGTGGGATTCTATTTTTTTCTACCAGGACCTTTCATCTCTGCCAGTTAATTCATTCATTCTCTTCATCACAAGTCTCCAGAGGATGCTTCCTTTGTTGAGGCCTCCCGGGTCCCGGCAATTCTTCTCTTCAAAGATTGGCCCCTCTGGTCCTCTGCACCATGGAGCCGCTACCTTTCAATTCCCCAGTGGCAGGGTTCTGATCCACCAGGTCTCAACCATGTTCTGTGTTTCTCCACACTTGGTGTCTGAAGATGTGTTCTGTCATGTGTTCTGTCATGAACAGACCCTCCCTGCTATGCTGGTCTCTATTTGTATAGTGTTTTCTGCTCCCTCTGCTGTTGTGTGACTCCCAAACCCAGCTAAATAAAATTACCTGAGGTCCACAGTGTTTCCTAGCCCTGGTTGGGGGCAGGATTATGGGTGGTATTTTTGACTCTGTGTTAATGCCTAGGGCTTTGAAGTGTATGTAGAGAAATTCAGCTATTACTCTATCCCACTTCTTCAAATGCAGAATATCGATAGTATAAAAAAGGAGACAGAATCATATACTAAAACATCACCATAATCAGTGGCCAGCTTCAACAATTGTCAACGAATGACTGAGCTTTACAAAAACAATATAACCTTCTTACTTATGAAGTGTGTGTGTATGTGTGTGTGTGTACATATATTTTAATATATGTATATATATGTATATGGCATGTACATATGTGTATGTGTATATATGGATATGCCATATCCATATGTGTACACACACACACACACACACACACACACACACATTTGAACATGAGATTCTGGAAACCGAAATTCCCAAATTTGAGCATGAGATTCTGGAAACTGAAATTCCCAAGACAGAAAGCCAGATACCCAGGAAAGTATTTTCTTCTTCTTAGGCCTTTGACTTCTCTGGCCTTTGAGTGTATACCCAGTAATAGGATTGCTGGGTCAAATGGTATTTTTGCCTTTAGATCTTTATATGGCCTTTGGTTGATTGGATGAGACCACTCACCTTAGGGAGGGTATTCTGCTTCACGTAGTCTGCCTATTCCAGTGTTAACGTCATCCATAACCCCACTCCCATACACACCCAGAATAACATAGGAACAAATATTCTGGCAACCTGGGACTCAGTCACAGTGACACACACAATTCACCATCACGCAAGTTCTTTGTCACATTAGTGATTTTCACATTTTTCTCCCAATCTGTAGCTTGTCTTTTTACTCTGTTAATAGTATCTTGTGCTGACTAAGAATTTTTAATTTGTATAAAGTTGAATTAGCCAATGTTTTCTTTAATAGTTTTGTTGATGTGATAACTAAGAATACTTTGCCTAACTCCACATCATGAAGATTTTCTCTTATGCATTCTACTGTAAATTTTCTAGTTTTGCAGTTTACATTCAGTTCTGTAATTAATTTTGATTTAATTGCAGTGAAAGTTTGGAGGTTTAAGTGGATTTTTAAAAATCTTTTTTATTTTTTTCTTCAACTTTTATTTTAAGTTCAGCAGAACATATGCAGGATGTGCAGGTTTGTTACACAGGTAAACATGTACCATGGTGGTTTGCTACACAGATCATCTCATCACCTAGTTATGAAGGCCAACATCTATTAGCTACCCTTCCTGATGCTCTCCCTCTCCTCACCTCCTACCCCTCACTTCTGACAGGCCCCAGTGTGTGTTGTTCCCCCAATGTTTCCATGTGTTCTCATCCCTCAGCTACCACTTATAAATGAAAACATGCTGTGTTTGGTTTTCTGTTCCTGGATTAGTTTGCTGAGGATAATGGCTTCTAACTTCAACCATGTCCCTGCAAAGGATAAAAAGGATATGATTTCATTCCTTTTTATGGCTGCATAGTAGTCCATGATGTATATGTACCACTTTTCTTTATCCAGTTTATCATTGATGGGCAGTTAGGTTGATTCCCTGTCTTTGGTATTGTGAATATTGCCATAATGAACATACATATGCATGTATCTTTATAATAGAATGATTTATATTCCTTTGAGTGTATACCCAGTAATAGGATTGCTGGGTCAAATGGTATTTTTGCCTTTAGATCTTTGAGGAATTGCCACACTATCTCTAACAAAGGTTGTACTAACTTACACTCCCACCAACCATATAAAAGTGTTATTTTTCTCCATAACCTTGCTAGCATTGGTTGTGGATTTTTTTTCTTTTCTTTTTTTGGCTTATGGTTATCCGTTTTTTCCAATACAGTTTGTGGACATGAGAATGCTTTCTCTGCAGAACTGTTTTGGACATTTGTTCGTCCATTGGAGGGATGAGACTGGAGAGAGGACTGTCCTGATCATTGGAGGGATAGGGCCTGAAGTAGGGGAGTCTTATGGAAACGAAAAGAATGCAGACTTTTTAATGCCTGCAGTATAGTAGAGTGATCTATTAATATACCTGACAACATGGCTACATCTCAAAATAATTATTCTGAATGAAAAAAATAAACCAAAATACCGAAATGTATAAATATATAAACCAAAAATGCATACATAGTGTATAATTCCATTTATAGAAAACTTTAGAAAATTTAAATTAATCTATTATGACAGAACACCAACCAGTGGCTGTCTGTGGGTAAGAAAGGTGAAGGAGGAGTTACTATGAACACAAGGACACTTTGGAAGTGGTAGATGTATCCACTATCTTTTTTTTTTTCTTAGACAAGGTGTTGTTCTGTCACCCAGACTGGAGTGCAGAGGCACAATCTTGGCTAAATGCAACTTCTGTCTCCTGGGCTGAAACCATCCTCCCAACTCATCCTCCAAAGTAGCTGGGACTATAGGCACATTATGCCATGCCTGACTTATTTTCTGTTGTTTTTTTTTTAAGATCTGGTTTCACCATGTTTCCCACATTTGTTTTCAACTCCCGAGATCAAGTAATCCACCTGCCTTGGCCTCCCAAAGTGTTGAGATTACAGGCATGAGCCACTGTGCTCAGCCTATATTTACTATCTTGATTACAGATGTACACTTACATTGAAGCTTTTAAATTTATACAGTTTAATTATGTGCAAATTTGCATGTAAGTTATATCTCAATATAGTTGTAAAAACAGTATAAATTATTTAAAAACTGTCACAGCTTGATTCCATAAATCTTTTTTATATTTTCCAAAAACCCAATGTAATCTCTACATTATCAGTACAAAAGAGAAAGACTGTATGATTACCTTGACATACGCAGAAAAAGCATTTGGTAAAATTGAAAACTTTTTAAATGATCTGTGACACATGAAATACACGAATACATATAATGCAGCAGGTACAAAGCTCCTAAAAGCTGTTGGTGAGAGAAATTAAAGTAGACTAAATAGAGAACTATATATATTATGTTCATGAATTGGAAGACTCAATTTTGTGAGGATATCAAATCAACATAATTCTGATTAATATTTCTAATAGGAACTTTTAGAGAAATTTAAAAGCCAATTTCAAAATGTATTTGAAAATCAAATAATCTAGAATAAGCAAGTTGGTCTTGAAAAAGTAGGTGGACTTACTCTGCTGTATTTCAAAACTCATTTTAGAGTTACAATAATTTTAAAACTATGGCCAGGAGAGGTGGCTCATGCGCTCAACCTCAGAACTTGGGGAGGCTGAGGCAGGTGAATCACAAGGTCAAGTAATCCAGACCATCCTGGTCAACATGATGAAACCTCGTCTCTGCTAAAAATAGAAAAATTAGCTGGTCGTGTTGGTGCATGCATGTAGTCTCAGCTACTCTGGAGGCTGAGGGAAGAGAATCGCTTGGACTGGTAGGCAGAGGTTGCAGAAAAAATAAATAAATAAAAATAAAAACTATGGTACAAGTGTAAGTATACATAAATATATCAAAGTAAAAGAATACAGATTCAAACAATATGCACACATATGTACAGTTATGTAAATTTTTTAAAAACAAAGACACCAATGCCCTTCATCCGGGAAGTGAAAGACTTTTCAAAAGAAAATTCTTGAGTGGAATAATATTTCCTATTTTAAAATTAATAGTAACAACCACTTTCTACCATACACTTAAATTAAGATGTGAATGTTAAAATTAGAAACCTTGTAAAGGAAAAATGGAAATTATTTTCATGAACTTGACATAGGAAATTATTTCTTAGACTAGATATTGTAGCACTCACCTCAATAAGAAATCAATTAGATTGTACTTCCAAGAATCATTATTTGCGGTATTATGCATGCTGCAAATAATTATAAATGATATTGTATGTATATAATTTTTTTTTTTTGAGACGGAGTTTCGCTCTTGTTACCCAGGCTGGAGTGCAATGGCGCGATATATATATGTTATATATATATATATATATAAAACAACTGGCTGCTCTGAAAAGCCGTCTTTGCATTGTTCCTTGTCCGACTCCTTGCTCGCCTCCGCCGCGCGCCTCCTTCGCCCTCGCAGACTCCGGCAGCTTTATCGCCAGAGTCCTTGAAATCTCCCTTTCTTTTTAATCCCCCGCATCGAATCACCGGCGGGCCCCACCATGTCAGAGGCAGCGGTAGACACCAGCTCCGAAATCACCAAGGACTTGAAGGAGAAGAAGGAAGTTGTGGAAGAGGCGGAAAATGGAAGAGATGCCTCTGCTAACGGGAATGCGAATGAGGAAAATGGGGAGCAGGAGGCCTACAGTGAGGTAGATGAAGAAGAGGAAGAAGGTGGGGAGGACGAGGAGGAGGAAGAAGAAGGTGATGGTGAGGAGGAGGATGGAGATGAAGATGAGGAAGCTGAGTCTGCTACGGGCAAGCGGGCAGGTGAAGATGATGAGGATGATGAGGATGATACCGATACCAAGAAGCAGAAGACCCACGGGGATGATTAGACAGCAAAAAAGGAAAAGTTAAAATAAAACAAAAACAAAAACAAAGGCCGCCGTGACCTATTCACCCTCCACTTCCGGTCTCAGAATCTAAACATGGTCACCTTCGAGTAGAGAGGCCGGCCCGCCCGCCCACCGCGGGCAGTGCCAGCCGCAGATGACACGCCGCACTCTCCACTACCCAACCCAAACCATGAGAATTTGCAACAGGGGAGAAAAAAAGAACCAAAACTTCCAAGGCCCTGCTTTTTTTCTTAAAAGTACTTTAAGAAGGAAATTTGTTTGTTTGTATTTTTTATTCACATTATATATTTTTGTACCTATTGTTAGGGTCAGTCATTTTTAATGATCTCGGATGACCAAACCAGGCTTCGGAGTGTTCTCTGTCCTACTTCTGACTTTACTTGTGGTGTGGCCGTGTTCATTAGAATCTCAAAGGAGGAAAAAAAAAAACCTTGTAAAAAAAAAAAAAAGCGAAAACGACAACAGAAAAACAATCGTATTCCGAGCATTCCAGTACCTTTGTCGTATATGTACTTGGCTGTACTATAAGTAGTTGGTTTGTATGAGATGGTTTAAAGGCCAAAGATTAAAAGGTTTCCTTTTTTTCCTTTTTTTGTCTATGAAGTTGCTGTTTATTTATTTATTTGGCCTGTTTGATGTATGTGTGAAACAATGTTGTCCAACAATAAACAGGAATTTTATTTTTTCTGAGTTGTTCTAACAACAACAAAAAAAATGGACTCATTCAAAATATGTAAAGAACTCCAATAGATCATAAAGAAAATGTCAAACAATCCAGTAGATCAATGACAATCACAAAAAAGGTAGAATGTTTAAAACGAGTTTGAAATTTAAAAGTTTGAAATACTATTGAAGTGACACAATATTTTCTTGGAAAATCAATCTAGACCCACACTCTGACATTTATTCTAGCAAAAGTACTGTCATTCAGTTTGATCTAATGGTATAAGATAAGCTTTCTTGAAGGCCAAAAGAAACTGGTTTCTAATTCTTATTCGACTCCTCACTAGATTTGTGACCCAGGGAAATTTTGTAATCTTTCTGAGTCTGTTTTCTCATCAGGAGCAGGACAATACATAAGTAATAGATTGTATACACAATTAAATATAATCTTACGGCAGTGGACATCAAGCATAATTCAGTATTAATAATATATTTACGTTGAGCTCTTTTTTTACCTACTTTAAAACTGTAGACAAACAACAATTGACAAAAAATAGACAAAATGTTCGAACATAAATATTCTTCCATTGTTTCTAGGAATAAGTCGCATACAGTAAAAATAATTAGAGAGGACCTAGTTCATATCGAACTACCTTCCCCAAACCCTGAAACAGGTCTGCTTTCTAACACCCGAGATGAAAGTTGTCTATTCCGGACAGAGCGAACTGCAGGGGTTTGACTCTGCATATGTATGACCCAGTCAACCCATGTAGTCTCCTTTGTCTGGAATTGACAAAAGCAGTCTGCTCCAGCCTTAGAACAGCATGGGCTGCCAAGCGTTCTCAGAGAGGCTCTTGACTTCGACTCTAGATGTCCTGAGAAGTATGTTCATGTGGGTTGGTTTAAGGCCAGGTGAATCACATAATCAGTGTTCTCACCAGTGTCAAAGTCAGTGGAAGGATACCAGTCCCCAGAGCTCTATTCCAGGCCATGGAATGCTCCATTGGAGGGGTGGTGCGCATATGAATACCAATCATGAGAAATACTGGAAATGGACAGGAGGCATAAATAAACAATGTCTACCCTCCACTAAAACCCAGGAAAGTTCTCATTCCAGGAGTGATGTCTTGAAGAGGACATAGGTACAAATCTTTGTGACTCTGGATGAAACATTTCTTAAGTAGGCACAAGCAACCCTGAAGTAGATAAATGGACTTTAGGAAAATAAAAAATCTTTCATGCTTCCAAGAACTCTGGCAAGAAAGATAAAAGATAATCCACATAATGGGAGAACTATTTGCAAATCACATGCCTGACAAGGGTCTAGTATCTAGAGTATATAAAGAATGCATATAACTGAGCAAAATAGACAAATTACCCAATTTAACAATAAGAGAAAAGGTTTGAATAGACATTTCTATAAAGGATACATACAAATGACCAAAAAGCAGTTCAAAGATGTTCAGTGTTTTTCATCATTAGGAAAATATAAACAAAATTAGATACCACATCAGACCCACTAATATGACTTTACAGAAAAGACAACATATGTTTGAAAAGTTATGGAGAAAATGGAATTCTTATATATTGCTAGTGGGAATATAAAATGGTGTAGCCACTGAGATAGAAAAATGGTCTGTCAGTTTCTCAAAAACTGAAACATAAAGTCACATATGAGGCAGCAATTGCACTCCTAGGTATATCACCAAGAAAATTGAAAACAGATTTCCACTCAAAAATATGTGCAAAGTTGTTCATAGCAGCATGATTTATAATAGTGAAAGAGTGGAAACATCCCAAACTGCCATCAGTTGATGAACAGATAAACAAAATGTGGTGTAACTATAAAATGGAATATCATTTGGCCGTTAAAAGGATTGAAGTGCTAATGCATGCTACAACAAGGATGAACCTTGAGAACATTGTGCTACATAAGAGATGCAGATGTAAAGGCCACATTGCATTATTCCACATAAAGGAAATGACCAGAACAAGTATATCTAGAGAGAGAGAAGGAAGATTAGTGGTTGTCAGGGACTGCAAAAATGGCGGAATTGGAGAGTGACTGCCAATAAGGATAGGCATGCTTTTTGGCATCACAAATGTATTCTGGAATTAGGTAGTGGTAATGGTTACAAAACCTTTGGAATATGCTGAATAGTATGCTTAAAAATGGTGAATTTTGTGATATATGAATTGTACTTTAGAAGATTATACTTTAGGAGTAATAATTATAACAGTAATAAAGTGAGGTATCTTTTTACATCTCCATGCCCTGCATTTTTATTTTGATTTTTAAAAAAAGCATTTTAGGGCCATGTTCAGTGGCTTGTTCCTATAATCTCAGCCCTATTGGAGGCTTAGGTAGGAGGATTGCTTGAGGGCAGAAGTTTGAGACTAGCCTGAGCAACACAGCAAGACCTTATCTTTACAAAAAATTACAAAATTAGTTGGGAATGGTGATGTGTGCCTAGAGTTCCAGCTACTTTGGATGCTCAGAGAGGAGAATCACTTGAGCCAAGCGGTTTGATGTTGCAGTGAGCTATAATCACCGCATGACAGAACGAGACCCTGTCTCAAAAAGAGTCATCTTAGAGTAATAGTAATTGGCCAGAATAGGATGTTGACAGCACGTTGTGAGGAAATGTATTAGATAAAACAAATTAAATTCAAAAAGTTTTTTTTTGGCAGAGATGGGGTACAGGGGAGACAAACACCTACTTGGAAAGAACCCACACAACTGAATTGGAAAATGTGAGAAGGGGTTTGTGCCAGAGGGACTCTACCTGAGATCTGGCTCCAGTACTTCCAGCAAAGGAAACTTGGGCAAGTTACAGACCCTCTGTGCCTTGGTTACATCACCAGCAAAATAGAAAGAATCATCCCATAAACTGTAAGGTTCTTGGTATCAGAGGGTCCCCAAACTGACTGTACATCTAAGTCATGTCAACAAACAACTTCCAGGCCCCGCCTGAGCCCACTGAATCAGAATCCCTGAAAGGAGGACAATAAACTTGTATTATCACTGACCTTCCCAGGTTTTTCTTACTCTGATCAACTTGGGGTTAGGAACCACTGAGCTGCATCACATCATTCCGAAGCCAAAACACAAAAGTAGAGGAAGAATATTCTCAATAGAGTCTCTAAAACTCAGGAGAAACTGTTGGGGGAAGCTAGAAGTGAAGGAGACCCTGCTTGCTGGGCTCTTCTTAACCTTAGCCTCAGTACAGCAGGGACAGGAGTCCTTCCGGGCACATGTCTCAGGGAATGACAGTCCAGTATTGAAAGAGTGGAAGCCCTAGTTTCAAATTCAAGCTTGCTTTGAGTTGAAATTAAGTTTACCTCTTTTGGCACAGCAACAGGGCTAATCGTCTACCGACTGCTCACTTTACAGGAAAAAGAAATCATACTTCAAACTAAGATTCAAACTTCAGCAGACGTGAGTAAGAAAAAAGTCTTATAAGTCTATTCCAGCCACATAACAAGAAACCAGACATTTAGCAAGTTCTTTCACGTTCAGGACATTTGTGTTCACTAGATCAGAGGCACTGAGATGTGAAGAAAAGACCCCCTAAAAAGGGAAAGCATTCCTTCCTGTCCTAGGACATCACAGCCAACCTCAGAAAAGTGGGAATGCAGCTCTCCGCTCTGCAGTATGAGTTGCTTTTGTATCTGGAATGTGTGTGACATCCTGAGACCTGCACTCATTTCAGAGAGCTTTGGGAGGAGCCTGAATCACTGGGAACTGGACAGTGTGTGGAGATGGTTTAGCAGGTCAAGGGTAAGTGGAGGAGCACGGCCAGGTCACACTGAGAGACAATGAGCAGCACTGATAGGGATAATCAAAGATTAAAAACAAAAGTTTGTGCTTCCACTTCAGGAACTGAAACCAATAACTAATTTGCTCTTATAAGTAATAACAAGTATTTTCCTATTTACATAAGAATCTAATCTCAAAACAGAAATTAGAAAAAAATATTAAGTCCAGGACATAAAACTTAAGCTATAGCTGAAATTTATTCTTTCTAAATAGAGCCAAGAGTAAAATCTTCTCCATAAAATATATATCATGGTTATAAAAAGGCCAAAGTCTTAATGAGAATCATTGCTATTCAATAGAAGAGCAAATTAAATAGAGTCAAGGGCAGACCCAAGTCTCATACTTCTTTTGTATATTCCAAAGTTCCAGTGAAATTCCAGGTGATAGAGACTATGTCCTGCACTGTTAAAGCAAGGTACAGACGCTTGTGAATTTTGGTCCCAATAGTCTAGGAGGGCACACCTAGGTCCTGGAAAATGATACAAGAATGAATATTCTTCTCATGACTCATTCTGGTCATTCTAATGAAACCACAGAAACAAAAACATGGAACTGTGGTCAAAGACATGATTTGCTTTCCCTCTTCTTCAGCTTTTTTACCTGTTTCTTACAGATGATAACACGGCCTTAAGGATTATGATGAAAATATGATGTCCAACTATGTGTACACTTTTAAACAAAATGCCTAGTACAAATTGGAAGTTAATAATTATGGAAAAATTATGTGAATCTACTGAATTATATGGATTTTATGAACATTTTCTGAATAATTACTGATTGCTTTTATTGGCAGTGCTCAAAACTCATCGCTGGGTGACCTCGAGTAAACCATGTAACTTTACGAACCTGCAGTTTCATTATTTGTAAAATGAAGAAACTTGAGAGCTTTTCATTCTGGCTCAGAATGCCAGGTCTCCCAGACACCAGAAAATAGATGTATTTACAGCTTCCGATACATCTCAAAGCACTGTCATTACACAGTGTAGCTGGAGGATGGTGCAGGTTGCTGAGAGGCAGGTTTTCAAATGGGATTGACCCAGTCCTCCTTCCTTCACTTCTACCTGAATGCTGGGGTAGCCTATGTAACACTCATCGCACCTTCAACTCATGTAAGTCCGGCAGCCAAACTTAGGAGACCTGGGCTTCGGGACAATTTCACAAGTCCTACCCTCACAAAATCTAGGTGAGGAAAAAAGCTGAGAAAGTGAGGAGGTGGTTCCCTACTCATCCCTCTCATCCCAAACTCAGCTCCTACTGCACAGGAACACTGAGGATCATCAACCACCCTGACCACGACCATGATCTTGCCAGGTTGTTAGTGGAAGGCAACTCTGTAAATTTATATATATATATATATATCTCCAACAATATTCCATAAGAAGTGTTCATGGCCCTGTTCCTTTTCCTTTTAATACATGGGAAAACTAAATGAAAACACTAAAATAGCATCAGGTTTACAAGACTTCCCAAAATATATGTTCAACATGTTTTGAGGGGCTATACACAAATGATTTTGATCATTTGATACTTTCAAAAGAGCTCTTGTGGGACCAGAATAATATTGGTAAGTGACAAGTATAAAACAAGTGTTCAGGGACATTAAGGAAACAAATCAACCTGCAGATAGAAGCAGAGCTTTGCACATAGGGATGTGAACTGGTCTTAAGTGGAATGAGAAGGCACGATGCTGCCTCAGTCAGAGAAAAGAAATCAACATAATAATGGGATGCAGCCAGGAGAATACTAAGCCAGGGGAAAAAATATTTTTAAAAATAAATTATTGATAAACTTTTCAGTAGGTACAGAAAACAAAATGCAGAACCCAGAAGATACCATAGCAGTTTAAAAGTCTGATATCTTTCATTTGTGGAAAAACCTTAAGATCTGTTTTAACTTAGAGAAGGTGGGGTGGCTTTCTGACTACCCTAAGAAAATGTAACCATTTGGGAAACTATTTCTACCTTGATGATTTTATACACACATGAGATGAACAACGAGGAATATGCTTAGATGTATTGACAAAGAGGGGAGTCTATAGCATTGTCACAAGGGTGCATAGATACTGAGAGTGACTGCTAAGGAAATGGTCCCCATCAGTCACTGTTGGGTGAGACCAGGGGACTTTGGGTTTCAACACAGCCTGGGCAATTGGAATGCAGGGCTCCTAAGATTCCATGACACCCCCACCTTCTATTTCTGTTATTGCAACTGCAGATGGTTACCTGGGACGCTGGCTGCTACCCACCTCGCTCTTGTCAGAGGCAGAGCTACAGGCAGCGCCTTCGGCTCTGAGCTCAGGCATCCTAAACGCTGTTTTTGCGATTAAGGACTCTCAACGACTGCGTTGTGTTGATCAAGTTCTTCTCAACCGTAAGTCAACAATTCCAGCTGTTGTCATCCCTCAGTCCTGAATCAACCTAGTTGATTTCACTAGTTTTTGACCCATCATGTGCTTGGGTTTCTTCTCCCCAGTCCCTGTTTGAACTCTTCTGCCACAAATGTCAGCATGGTGGTAACTCCCATACATTTGTCCCATGACAGGGCAGAGATGAAAATTGAAAAATCAACAAGGAATTGCGCTCCCAGCTGGCAGAAAGCCAACCGCAGTTCGAAGACCTCAAAGAAAAATTTCTTATAATTCAAGCTACTGCCTATTCTCTGGCTAAACAACTGAAGAAATACAGTAAGTTCTATAGATTCACCATCACGAAAGTGATGAATCAGCACCTGCCTTCTCTCTGAGACACTGAACGGTCTTTTCATCAAAATTAATTTCATCCTTTTCTTAGTTCTAGGAAAACAGAAATGGGTATTTTAACTTCATTGTGTTAAGGATGGAAAACTGAGGCACAACGTATTTAGCAACTTTTCCACGTTAGCAGTCTGTTGTGAGGTGGGACTAGAGTTAAAATCCTGCTTACTGACTTCTGATGGAGGCACAGAACCCCTTGTTTTTCTCCACAAGATGCTCAATCATTTTTACGAGAATGCTCTCTGTACCCTAGAAGATTCTGCAGACAAATAACATCTAGTCTGTTGGTCTAAATGTCTACAACTAATGAACTGCCATTCAGTTTAAGCTTCTTTGAGGCCCTATAGGCAAATCTCTCTTCAGGGAACCCCAGGGGAAACATGGCAACCGTACAGAGTACCTGCTCTAAGGAGCTTAAAGAGGAGGCCGCTCCTAAATAGTAACGGTGTCATCCATAAGTGACAGCATGAAAAGCAGGGAGTACCTTGGTGAGAGGGAAGTCCTGCTTCCTGGGGTACAGGCTCTTATTCTAAAGAGAAAGAAAGATGGTACATAAGACATCGTGGAGGTAGCAGTGCAGTGTGCAGAGCAGGGAGCCTGAGCCAGTCTCCTGAGCTCCATCCAAGTTGCCTGTCTTCTCTGTGCCTCAGTTTCCTCATCTGTTCATTGGGTACTGTAATAATACCTACCTCTGTAAATTGCTGCAAGAATTACATGACCCATTTCTTCTAATTCTCCTAGAACAATTCTTGGCACAGTAAACACTATCTGTTAGTTCTTCATTCTGTTTCTAACTTAATTCAAACTTTATTTGTATTTGGTCATATTTCTGTGATGATCTCAGGGTCTTATGCCTCATATTTTATATAATTATATTCAGATATGATTTTTTAATATTTGTGCCTGAAATTCCCAGTACCAGGGAATCCATAAGTCCCATAGTCCTAACGGCCTTTCCTACCGTGCAGGATATCATTACTTTATGCCCTAGTAGAGTGTTTGACAGGAGAGGCTGCAAGGCTTGGGAAAGTGTCCCAGGATTCAGAGTCAGACCTCAGGGGCTATGAATTCTGACTCTGCCTCATTCCGGTGAATCATCTTGTCAAGTTACTTGATGTGCCATTGAGTTTCTTTTTCCCCATCTCTAAGTTGGAGAGTATCAGATGCCAGAAAGTTGGGAGGTTGATAATTAAAAATGAGGAAATTCCTCACTACAGTCTTGTACTGGGGATGCTTTTGTCCTTGGGACCGACACTGCCACCTGCCCTGTAGACAGTGACCACACCAGCATGTCCAGCCTTCCACTGAAGCAGGTATGACTGTCTTTTCTCAGAGTATGAAGAGTACAAAGACATCATAGACTCTGTGCTGTGGAATGAAGTACAGTTCATAGAGGAGAAGCTGGCAGAGAAGCTCAGGCAGCTGAGGAGCTCAGGTGAGCAGACGTTGTGTGGACAGGCAGGTGGGCAAGGGTGTGAATCTCTGAAGTGCAGCAGTTCAGCTGGGAGAAGTAAGAGCTAAGCTGGGCCAGGACAAGGGCAGGCATTTACCTGCCAGGCACATTTCACACAAATATTTATAAAGCAGAACAGTAATCTTAGCAAGTTATGGGTTACAGTTGTTTCTTGAGCTTTAATTTCTCTTTTTAAAACAACTAATTGTTGAATTGAAATTTGCATAACCAAAATTCATTAAAAGAAAATGTACCACCCAGCAGCATTTAATACCCTCCAAATGGTGTGTGATCACCACTCCTTTTCTCTTAGTCAGAGTCACCTCCTGACTGACTGCAGCAACTCATTCATTCAATGAAGATTGCCTTCTTGACCGGCCATTCTTTTCTTCTTTCATCTTTCCAATTCACCCCATCTGCACCTGGCCACATTTCTGTGCATGGCTTGTTTCCAGTCACTACAAGATGCACTATGTGAATTTTCACATAGAAATGTCCATGGCCAAAGTGAGGAACTGAAAGGACATCCTTTTGAAATTGATTTAGGAAGGCACTGACTTTGGTTTACAGAAGAAAAAAATGAATGGAACATCGTAAAGGATCTTATAGGAGCTCTCTCTGATACAGAGCAAGCCTTTTTAAAAAATATGTATTTGATATCTATATATTATATATAGATAGATATAATTTGTTTTCTTTTCTTCTGAGACGAAGTCTTATTTCTGTCACCCAGGCTGGAGTGCAGTTACACAATCTCAGCTAACTGCCACACCTGCCTCCAGGGTTCAAGAAATTCTCCTGTCTCAGCCTCCCAAGTAGCTGGGACTACAGACATGCTCCACCATGACTGGCTAATTTTTGTATTTTTAGTAGAGACAGGGTTTCACTGTGTTGGTCAAACTGGGTTTGAACCCCTGACGTCAGTTAATCTGCCTGCCTCAGCCTCCCAAAGTGCTAGGATTACAGGCATGAAACACTGCTGCCTGCCTAAAATATACATATATATATATATTTCTCTTGGCCACAGGCATTTCCCCAAACATGTTGTGACCTTCTGCTTGGAGGGCTCCTTGAGGACATTCTCACATAAATCTCTGTTGCAGTATTAGAGTATCACTCATCTCTTTCCGTTATGCAACGTTCTCTGCTATCTCACCGTAGGCAATATAAAGCCCTGGTTCACTCTCAGGCAAAAGAGCTGACCCAGTTATGGGGCAAGTTACGGGAAGGGAGAGATGCCTCCCGCTCACTGAATCAGCATTTCAAGGCCCTCCTCACTCCTCATGACCCTGACAAGTCCCAGGGTCAGGACCTCCGAGAGCAGCTGGCTGAGGGGTGCAGGCTGGCAGAGCATCTTGTCTAGAAGCTCAGCCAAGATAAGGTGGACACAGGCCCTGATAACACACACACCCAGGTGTATCAAAGTCCCCAGACCTCCACACCTCCACAGTGACAATTTTATGGGTAATGTTTCTTCCTGCTGAAAATTTGTAGCCATGACATGACCAGGACTTCCTGGGTAAAAACAGAGATGGGAAACTCATGGGGTTGGAGGTCACAGGATTGCAAATGTCTCCTCGTTTCTTGCTGGAACGTGGTCTTTGAGGCAAAAGGCAGCATCTGTCCAGTTTTAAAGAACAGGAAGGAGGCTGTGACAGGAGGCAGCTTGTTAGAGTAAAAAGAAGAGCCCTGGACTAAGAATGAAGGTTCCCAGGCTCTATCTTCAGCAATGTCTTTAGCAACTGTGAGGAAGTGATTAATTCATCCTTCCTGGGTTCCTGTCTCTAAATCTGTAAAGGCAGGCAAACTGTCTCTTGCATTCAAATGTGGGAACACTTACGACTGTATTTCACGATGAGATAAAGCCCCTTGCTGTGTGGTGCTGGAGAAGGCATTGAATGTGGGGGCATTTGCTAGTAGGAAGTGATCCAGACTGGAGCACTCCCCATGGTGAGAGTGTCCCTGGATAGCACAGTGGAAGTCTCTTGGAGGGCCCATGAAGTCCCCGATGTATGGAGTATTGTGGGACAAGTTTGTTTGTCCTGTCCTAAGAGAAAGACACAGGTTTTAATGCAAGCTGTGACAGGACACAAAGCCTATGCCTGGGTATCAGAACTGTGGCAGGCTTGGGGAGATAGCTGCTGAAGCTTAGAGAGAGGCTGGACAAGCCTCTAGTAATATGGGAAGCAAGGAGTCTTTTCAACATTTGACCACAAATTGATGGTGACCTTCCAGATCAGAAACACGTTGCCTCATGGATCAGGAAAACATGCCAGGGCATTTTGTTGAAGACAAAGCATGAGAGCTTTCAGTACGGTGCAAACCCATACATGGATGTTCACGTCTCAGTGCACATAGGGCTAACTGTGCTTCCAGTGGGTGAAGTGGGAAATTTCTGAACAGACACTTCTGTATTTCCAGAAAATGATGCAGATGTTACAGATGCAGAGACTGAGAACATACAGGAATCACCTGCTCCCAGGTAACACTGAATAGTCAGGAGTGGGTAATGGATGGTAAAATATGGAAAAGGTCTCAGAAAGAACACAGGTACGTGAAGGTAGTCACAGATTCCAGGTGCAGGATACAGATAGCTGCAGAGTGCACTGATTTCATGAATTAACCAACAAGGAAATAGCGCTGTTAACATGCTTGTCCATTGTCTTCATGGTACCTGTAAGCATGACCCTCCATGAACTCACCAGCCTTAGGGACTTCCTGCACAAACAGAGGAGACCTGTCCTCCCCTGTAGTGAAAGCCAGGAGGAGCTTCAAAGCCGCTTTCTACATGCTTGTCTTTAGACTCTTGTTAGGGAAGATAAATAGCAAGGAGGCAGCCAGCAGAGGAATTAGGAACACCCAGCAAAGTTAAACACCAGGAAAAACGCCTAGAAAATATTTACATTTCACATCACAATGTTACAATTTTTATGTAAATCTAGAAGGCACACCATCTCTGGAGTCTACCATGGCTCAGACACCTGTATTCCCTTGGTCACAGTATGTTAAACACAACCCAGCTTAACACACATGATGTGCCAGCTGTTTTTGGTTCTGTGTGTGTGCTGTCAAGACTGTACCATACAGAAGCAGCTGAGTCTCTGTCTTCCTCAGCTCCTATCTGTCCATTGCAATGAACACCAGCTGCTCGCTTCCTCTCTGGTTCCCATGGCAGCCGTGCTCTGTTGCAGAGAGAGGAGAATTGCCTGTTCCCTCTTAAACAAAACCTCCCCTTTGCTTTCTGGGACCACTACCTTATGCCTCCTGTCAAAACCAGCTGGGAATTCCTGGGGTCCAGTTCCTCTTGGTTCAATCTTTGTCATCTCTATCCTACCTGGCTCATCAGGGAGGTACAGAAGGCTGAGGAAAAGGAAGTCCCTCAGGACTCACTGGAGGCATGTGCTTATTCAAACAGCTACAGCCCTTCTGACTCCAACCAGCCTCAGAGGAGCACCAAAGTCACATTCGAGGGAGGCAAAGTCGACTCTTCTCTGGTTGTAGACAGTGAATGCTCTCAGGATGAAGGGGAGGAAGCTCTAAACATTCTCCCAGGTAGCCTCTATATTCTTTATCCCTCGTGACTCTGTTTAGGCTGAGGAAGATCAATTCTGAGGATAGGCTGTATACATACACATTGGTTTGAATCAGAAACTAGGATATAGCTGGGTTCAGTGCCTCATTACAGAAATTACAAAATCTGTAATTTCAGCAGTTTGGGAGGTCCAAGTGGGTGGATTACTTGAGTTTGGGAGTTCAAGACCAGCTTGGGAAATGTGGTGAAATCCATCTTTACAAAGAATATAAAAAATTACCCAGCCATGGTGGTGCACACCTGTAGTCCCAACTATTCAGAAGACTGAGGTAGGAGAATCATCTGAGCACAGGAAGTTGAAACTGCAGTGAGTCATGACCCCACCACTGTACACCCTAGGTGACAGAGAGAAACCCTGTTTCATAAAAAAAAAAAAAAGAAAGGAAGGAAGGATGGGAGGGAGGGAGGGAGGGAGGATTAGGATGGAATGTTAAATACAGATATCAGTGGGTCCGATGGCTTTCCACTTCTCCCTGGCCGCAATATCAGGTTACTGGACCACAAGCAGGTGTGACTAAATTCATAGCCACCTTTGTACAGGAGCTGTACGGGCGGTATCTGTCAGGCCTCCTAGCTCAGTTCCTGTGTCTCTTGTTTCCTGTAATGATGTAATTTGGGCCCCTGCACAATGTCCATGGAGTTTCTATGCTTGTCCACAGCCACTGACAGCCTTGGAAATGTTGTTTCCCTGATTTCACTCTTCTCAACCTCAGTCTTGGTCTCCTGTGAGTCAGATTGTCCTAGCTATGCAGTCACCTTGATGCCAGGAGGTATGTAAATAAAATTTCTCTTACAATTCATTGACAGGATATATGATGAGATAAATCAGTACTGCAGCAATACTTCTGGAGAGTAGTTAGGACCATTGTTGAAGATCATGGGGAAAAAATTGTGTTTAATTGTTTGCACAGACTTAGGTCAGAAAATATGGGATTATGACATTAGATGAGGGAGATTCTGTCCCATGGGTCTGAACAGCACGCTCATCTACTTCTGACAAGACTTCATCTAGAGCACATTAGAACCTTCCTGTCAGAATATCATATTCTTACTCTGAGGAGATTGATGTCCTTGTGCTATGACTGGACACTGATTTGGTCTTGTTGAAGTGTGATTTCCTTACTGTGACTTGCTCTCCTAAATTTCTTTACAGGAAATCAAAATGATGATGAGAAAGAGGAAGGAAAAGGGCCAGTGCCCCCCAGGTAACTGTGGATCTGTGGGCTGTTAGCTCAATCGTGACACCTGGAGACCAGGGATCCAGGGGAAAATAGCACAGGAAGTGATGAACAGAACCGTCTCATCCATTCATCCAAAAATTCCCTCTCAAGCATAGGAAGGGACAATCAGTTGAGCCAGGTGAACGGACCAAGCTCAGGGATTTCCTGACGTCACCTGATGTCTGCCTCTTTGGCATTATCACCATGTTTACAAGTATTTCATAGCAGGAGAGTGAATGAAAATAACTCACATCCTGCTCACGGTTTGGAGAACAAGTGATGTTGAGGATACAGGAACTCTTTCTGTGAGGATTCAAGAACCTGTATTCATTTGGCCTCTGATGTTAATGTCAACAAAATGTATGCAGAAGTGCTGAATGCACTGTGCCCTGGCAGTTTCCCACAGGGATCCCTCCATCTCCTTCCTCCCCAGCTCATTGTCTGCCCAGTGCACTGAGCACCTGCCGCTCTGTCTCCTGCTCCAGACAGGGAAGAATGGTTATGTTTTTCTCAGGGGACTGTACTTGGCTTCCTCTGGCCCCTGCTGTGGTCCTCCCCATAGAACCAGCTGGGCACAGTGGTTTTGCTTCTCTCCAGTTTTTATCTTCTGTCTTCTTTCCTCCAGGCTGAGCCAGGAGCTGCCACAGGTGAACGAGCAGGAAGTCCCAGAGGACTCCTTGGATGAAATTTACTTGACACCTTGAGTTCACCATGACCTGTCTGACTGCCACCAGCCTTATAGCAACACCTTGTCCTCATTGGATGATCAGCTCTCATGCTCTGCTCTGGATGTAGCCTGTGAGTACTCCAGCCTGAAGGTCACAAAGCTCCAGTGTCTTCCCAGGCAGCCTCCATATGTTTTGTTTCTGCAACTAGTGCCGCTGAGCCAGGCCGTCAATACAGACAGGCCCTGTACACTGAGCCTGTTTTGAATCTGGCTCTGGGATCCAGTTTGGATCACACACATCCAGTGGGTGAACCTTCCTCTATCCCTGTTCCAAGTGACTCCTCTGTCACCTGGCTACTTCTTGCAAGAGCAGGCTGTGGGCAAAAAAACTGGAAAGGGGTTAGGGCTTTTAGCAAGTTCTTGCCCACAGTAGCTCATCTGGACATATTTGTATAACAAACCTTCTCTTTTGAGATAGGGCAACTCTTCTTTCTGAAATTATATTGCTAACTCCATGCTTTGAACAGTGTCCTTATCTCTTCTCTGGCCATCCACACATGCAGGAAGTTTTGCACAATTATCTGGAGGCCTGTTTTATGATTCCTGTGTCTCATACTGGATTCACTACATCACAGATCCCCAACCCAGGGGCCATCCATGGACGCTTGTGGGTCCACGACGTGTTAGGAACTAAGCCGCACAGCAGGAGGAGAGCAGTGGGAGAGCATTACTGCATGAATTCCACCTCCTGTCCGATCAGCAGTGGCATTAGATTCTCACAGGAGCTCGGACCCTATTGTGAATTGTGCATACGAGGGGTCTAGGCTGTGCACTCCTCATGAGAATCTAAGGCCTGATGATCTGTCAACTGCCTCCCAGTGACTGTCACCCCGAGAAGGGAACATCTAGTTGCAGGGAAACGAGCTTAAGGCTCCCACTGACTTTACATTGTGGTGAGTTGTATAATTATTTCATTAGATATTGCAGTGTAATAATTCTAGAAATAAAGGGCATGAAAACTGTAATGTGCTTGAATCATCGCAGCTCATCCCCACTACCCTTGTCCCTGAAATATTATCTTCCATGAAACCAGACCCTGCTGCCAAAAAGGTTGGGAACTGCGGCTCAACTTCCTCTAATGTCTCTTCCCTCCACTGATGCAGTCTAGCATCCCTTCCTTTATGCACGGCAAGGCTTGCATCCTCTGCAGAGCTTTAGTGTTTTTTTTCTATGTATGGGTTTCTCATTTCAATCAGGATTTGGTCTCAGTGCTATATTCTCATGAAAAACATTGAGATCTAGTGTCCCTCATGAGGTACTGGCCTAACCGATGAACAAAGCAGAGTGGTTCCTATCCCCACGATGTCCAGAAAACTTTTCCTCTGAGCAAGGGCCTCTTGGTGTAGCAGGATCATGGACATGTAGAGAAAACTTACAATTTTCATTTCTTCTTGCTCATCGTGTTTCTTTAATTCCATTCTGGGAGCTTCATGTGGATTTTTGGGAGTTTCATCCATCAACTCATTTTCTAGGAAGAGCAAGTAACTCTGATGTACCCCAGCATATCTGATTATGTTGTAATAAAATTAGCAACAATGCCAGGTGTGATGGCTCATGCCTGTAATTCCAGCACTCTGGGAGGCCGAGGCAGGTAGATTGCTTGAGCTCAAGAGTTTGAGTCCAGCATGGGCAACATCATAAAAACACGTTTCAGCGAAAAATTAGCAGGGCACGGTGACAAACACCTGTAGTCCCAGCTACTTGGGAGGCTGAGATGGAAGGATCACCCGAGGCTGGGAATTTGAGACTGCAGTGAGCCGTGATTGCACCACTGCACTCCAGCCTGAGCAACAAAGTGAGACTCTGTGTCTCTCACACACACACAAAGAAAGAAACTAGCAACAACAAAGTTGGCCTCTATTCTGTTTTGTTCAGTGAATGCCTTTCCTGCTGGGACCACCCCCTTTCCCATTTTGTATTTCTCCCTAAATTCAAAAACGCAAATACTTTTCTAGGATCACAGTAACTCATGAAATAAATAAAATACACATTGGCCTTGCATCTGCTGTATGCCCTGGCCCTTGCCAACGAAGCTCTGTCCTGTTATGAAACATTCAGGGCTCAAGAATCGCTCCCAAATAAGCAGTGGCATTTCCCTGTTAGAGCTTAGGACGCTGGGGCTCTGGAAAGTTTCCTGCACTTGGCCCAGATGCCCCGATTAGTCGTGTTGGGAACATAAGCCCCTTGTCTGCCTGACTCCATGGCCCAGTTTCTGTCATTTCTCTGTGGGGGGACATGTCAGGTACTAGGCCACTATGGGTGCTCACCCTTTTCCTTTTGTAGAAATTATTTTGGAATAAAGTCAAGTTGAAACAGAAAAGTTGCTGGTCTGGGATAAAGAACTCCTGTAGCCCCTGTCACAGACTTATCAAGGATTACCTCTGTGCACTTTGTGAGCAGAATCAGTGGCTCCTCCAGTTCCTTCAGAGGGACCTACAGCTCCCACAGGCTCTCCCCTAGAAAAGCACTCAGGAAATGAAAGGTCCTAGTCTCTCCCTACCCCCTGTACCCAGGGTTTCAACGCTCAACTTGGCCATGCTTGGATCCCCGTAAATCTGTGGAGCTGCATCTCATCCAGGATGAGGCTCCTACAATAAAAAGCGGAATTGCTCTGACATGTGTCTCACAAGTGGGATGCCTGTGATGTGGGCCGGTCCTGCCAGGGAGTCAGGAGACCTGGGCCAGGAGAGGCACATTCATCTATGCAAACGGTCTGAGATGAATGGATATGCCCTTGAAATTACACAAGGATGCTTCCTGTGTGGCTTCATGATAATAATGTGTGAATAGTGTGTATAGTGCACAGCCCTGACCCCGGCAGCCATGTCAAAGTGGATCTGCTCTGCCCATCCTCTCCCTGCAGAGAAAAGCTTGGTGGATTGAGAAAGAATACAACTTTGGCCAGGCGCGGTGGCACACGCCTGTAATCCCAGCACTTTGGGAGGCCAAGGCTGGTGGATCACTAGGTCAAGAGATCGAGACCATCCTGGTCAACATGGTGAAACCCCGTCTCTACTAAAAAAAAAATACAAAAAATTAGCTGGGCAAGGTGGCGCGTGCCTGTAATCCCAGCTACTTGGGAGGCTGAGGGAGGAGAATTGCCTGAACCCAGGAGGTGGAGGTTGCGGTGAGCCGAGATCGCGCCATTGCACTCCAGCCTGGGTAACAAGAGCGAACTCCATCTCAAAGAAAAAAAAAAAAAAACAAAGAATACAACTTTATAAATTATCACTTGATCTTTTATAGCAGGCTTTCCCAACCTGCCCAATTAAGAATGCCACAGTACTGCAGAAATTTGAAAAAAACATTTCCCTTTTCTTTTGAAAATGCAAATATTCACAGTATAAGTTTAATAAGACTCAGTAGTCTAGAAAAGAGGGATAAAATGACATGAGAAAATTACGTAGTGAGAATCAAAGACATTCACAGAGATTGATTCTAAATAGCAAGTGCAGAGAATCAGAAAGGGAGAGCTGTGTTTGCCCAGCCTGCATCAGCCAGATTTGTTGTTTCAGGATGTTTTCCTCATTTGCTCAATGTCAGGTATCTTAAAATGTGACAGTGTCCTAAGTGGCTGAGGGTTAATCATCAGTAAAGTGTGCCCTGAGCAACTAGGGATGCCAAAACTGGCTGAGAGAATGACTCCTGGACAAAGACCACAAAGCTGGATGGCACCTGGTGCAGGGTAGGCCATGGAGGGGCCAGCATGACTCCAGGGGAGAATCTGTTTGAGCGAGTGGTGGGAGGCGATGCTGGACAGGGAAGTGGGGCTGATGTTAGAAGGAGCACAGAGGCAGGGTGAGGGGGAGAGACACCCAGTGGGCAGTGGAGAGAAAGTTTTCAGATGCAGAGAGGGAACATGGTAAGAACAGAGCTTCTGGGTGGTAAAACTGCTGAGACAATTGCTAGAGTGGAGATGGCAGAAACAGGGACAGCAGAGATGGAGCGTGTATGAAGCCAGGCTTCAGTGATGAGTCTGACACTCTGTGCTCTCAGGGAGATGAAAGAGAACAGACACATGGAAGACATTTTTTAAAAACTTTGAAAACGTTGGAGAGAATGAGGATGTGGAGAGGCAAGGAGAGAGAGGAGCCCCTCAGCAATGTGGATTTGGCCCTGCAGGCCCCGTCCCTGTCCTGAGCCTGACATGGACTGGCGTGAGGGCATTGGAAGACTTTCCTTAGTCCACTGTGAGAATGTGTATTCCACTCCTTGTGGAAATAGAAATAATTTGTCTTCCTGAATCCCACTGGAGGAGTGGGTAATGTGAGGACCGTGCCCTGTGTTACCTTCCTAAGAAACTGCACGTGCTGATCTATAGCTCTCATGGCTTCTGAATTTCCACAGAGGGAGTGGTCTGTCTACTACATTGCCTATGGCTGCTGATGCCCACTATATGGCAATAGGATGGAGACGTGTGCGTAGGGGATTAAACCATTATAGGCAATGGGAAATTCAAAACGTCCCAGATCCCTGAAAAGTTTGCCTCACTTAGTGTTTGGTCTTCCTCATGGTTCTTTCTCAAAGCCTCGTGGATCTAACTCTTGCCCTGTTCTTATACACCTGTGTTGTGGGGAACAGCTCCTCTTCTCCTATGCTTTGAGGGCTCTCTAGAACTTTCCCTCTAGGTACAGGAAAGAGACTCATAATGACAGACTAAGTATCATGACCTTGTTAGCCAATCCAATGTTCTCTGGGCCAAAGAAGGGGTTTTTTACTTCAGGGACACCCCAGCCCTGGAAATCCAGCCCCTGTCAGCATCCCCAGGCACAGACAGGAAAAGTGACATCACCTACATTTACGTGATGTGTGTCTGTGTGGCCTGGGTCACTGGGTGGCTTCACTGAGAGGCAGGGACAGCAGCGATGGGTGTTCTGGGCATGCTTCACAAAGGAAAACTGAGATTGTTCCTACTGAAGCCCCTTCTCCTTTCAGCTCCCACCCAGGAGGCCTGCCCCCAAGGGACTTGCAGTGGAGACTTGAGCTACCGCTTGTCAGAGGTGCAGGCTTCACAGACACAGCTGGAGCCAAGCACCCTGATGACTAATTGTCTACAGCTACAGCTGGATCAAGAGTTGGACTGCGGGAATGGCTTAGCCAGGCAGGGCCTTTTTTCCACCACCTGCAGCTTCACAGCCGATGCTGATTCTGGGACCCAATGTCCCTCTCAAGGTAGGGAAGGAAAGGGGAATAAGAAGGTCTAGTCCAGGTGTTGGTGGTCATGGTGCTGTGGGTGGAGGAGAGAATGGGATCTCTCCATGCCCACTCAGGGTCAAGTTGAAATCCATGATGCTCCAACCCACTGAGGTGAGCAAGAGCCTGGGCTTAGGACAAAATCTGCTCTCAGCCCTGGGTTTGCCACTTTCTGGTTGTTCACTTTGGCCAAAGATTTTGTCTTTTTGGGGTGTAAATCTCTGTTTCCTCATTGCCGCTACCTAAAAAATAATATATAGCTGTCATCATTGCTGAGAATATTAATCATTATAATTTACAACAGGCCTGATTCAATAATAATTGCTCAATAAACCTATAAATAGCTGTTGTCTAATCCATTTGTCTTCTGCTAAATTTACATTTAGAAAGTGACTTCACAGACTATGTCTTCTCTGAGGCAGAGCAATTGTGAAGCTCTCTGGTTTCTAGAGACCCCTCTTCCTTTCCTTTCTCAACACACACTCCTGCCAGTTTTCTTCCTCTCCTTCCTCATCCCTCATGAAGCCAATTTCCACTATCAGGAACTTCCAGTAACCACCTATGAGGCATATTCAGTAACAGTGTAAATCCTGGGCCCACAAGTCAGTCTCATGACATGTCCAGCTCCTTCTTCTCCTTTTTTTCCTGCTCTTTTTAAAAACAAAGCGCAACTTTCACATGGAAAGTGTTTACATCAGTGTCTTTTATGAAACTCTATTTAGTTCATCCTCTCCACTTATGTCCACGGCCATGTCCTCAGTTTCCATCTCACAGGGATCCACTTCTGCTCAGATTTCCTTAAAACCCTGGATCGCGTTCATCTTCACTCTCTGTCCCACTCAATAGCTCTCTCCTTGGAGCCCCTGGGGTTGCCTGGTGCTCATCTGTCAGGAGATGCCCTTGGCTGAGGAATGAGGGGATCCTTGTCCTCAGGAGGAGGGAGGGTCACGTGAGGTAACGAGCACCATCTGAGTCCATGGAGAGGACACACAGAAGGCACTCAGCAGGTATCGGGGGAAGCGCAGCCCCTGATACGTGCCGTGATAACCTATTTAAACTGATTTCTTCCCACCAGAATCTCCTTTGCTGCTCTATGGATTCTCACACCCGCAGCCAAGATGCACCCCAGTGGCTCAGACACACTGTCTCTTGCTCACTTTCCCTGGAGTCCAGAGCATGAACCAGGCTCCAGATAAGAGGACAGAGAGAACCCCTTTTGTCTCATTCTTATTTTCCTTCAGCTGGTGATTTCTCCTGCTGTCTAACAGGTCAATTGTTTCTCTCCACACATTTTCTTTCTCAATCTTCTCATGTTTCTATTTTTTTTTTCCAATTCAATGGATCAGAATAGTCATTATAATGTTATATTTAATATCTTTCAAATCCCTATGTAATATTTCTTCATTAGATTAATACATATGGATATATGCATTGATGTCATTTGTCATATAGATTATGTGTATTTGGCATGTATGCTACATGGGGTGTATATGTATATGTAATAGATCATATAATGATGCAGGTTTTGTAAATTCTCCAGGTTTAGGCTTCCCCGGTTCTTTTCTCTCATCAGCTGCTGTAACCTCTGTCTGGTCTCACCCCTGTGTCCCATGGGCTGCCACCCTGCCAGCCCCTTCCATCCCCATCACCTGTTTGAACTCAGCTCTGATTTAACTTTCACTTTTATAATCTCTTCCCTCCCCAAAGCCCAGCCTACATACAGTGTGATTTCCTTGCTTTTGCCTTCTTTACCAGAAAGCTATTTGTGTTTCTTAATCCTGTGTTTCTTGAATATTTTGGGGGATTGAGAGTGCCTTTGCCTCCTGACATACTTGTTTTTACTGAGTAATGTAAAAAAAGATTCAACAAAAAAGGAAATATTAAAGTGATTCTATTGACTTCGGCTCACACTTTGGACTTTCTTGTCCAAGGCCACATTCCAGATTTGATGTCCTTTGAGTGGAAGAGAAAGTCACAGTAAGATCATGGGTGCCAGTGGATGCCATTGGCTGTCGTTTCATATTCAGAGCTGGTTTTAGAGCCCTGCGCTGGCATGAAGAACCCTCCACAGCTGGAAGACGATGCACTTGAAGGCTCAGCAGACAACATACAAGGGTGTCAAGTCATGGGCCATATTGATCACTCAGTGTCCTGAAACCAAAGAGTAGTAAAAGAAAACTCCCGTTCAGCAAGTGGATTCCCTAGCCTTCATCCTTAGGGCACAGAGGTAATCACATCTATGACTCTTAGCTGCCTCACTTCTTATTTCTCTCTGTCTATGATGGCAGCTTATTCTCCCACTGTTTTTTCTCTTCCATTTGTTCTCTCCAGTATCTGCTATTACCTCTGTCTGGTCTCACCTCTGTGTCCAGTGGGCTCCCACCCTACCATGCCCTTTCTGTCCCCATCTCCTCTTTGCTCTCTGAACTCTGTTCTATTCCTTCTCCTTCTGCTGTCTTGAGAGTCCCTCTCATGGCCACAGGATTGCCAGGTCTCCTTGTTCTCATCCAACTGCATAGTTTAAGCTGCTCAGCACAGCACAGTTTTTTGCCTGAAATTGCACACTGTCTTGGGAAATTTACCTTTCCTCCCTGCATCTCCAACTCCATTGCCTCTTTCTGCAGGGAGCATTGTTTTAATACATCATTTACACATAGGTTTTTCTCTTGAGTTGGATTTTGAGCAACTCAACTTATTCAACCCTTAATCATCTCTTGTTCGGCTGAATGAGAAACATGAAAACTGAGCACAAAGAGCCCCACTTAGAAAACTAAACTAGAACCAGGTGGGAGTTCCCTGCTGGCCCGGAATCAGGTTAGGCTTCAGGCACAGATGTGTAGCCTTCTGACAGTGTAGGTGAAGTTGATGGGGACTCAGTGTTCTCACCTCATGGACTCATTTGAGCTGACATTAACTGGAGGACATTTATGATCGTCTAAAGTGACATCACTCCAAAAGTACATGCAGAGGACAGGACTTCAAAACTGCATACATCATGAGATGCATCATTCTAACCTCTCTCCCTTTTATTCTCATTTCCACTTCTACAAGTCCAGTTAGGGATCTAAAATGCAACTCAGAAGAATCTTGAGACCAGTTTATATGAGACAGCACTTTCTAAATTAACTTTGAGAAAACTGACTCCAGGATCAGCTTTATGCATACACAAGATGACAGACAAGAATCTATCCACAGGACAATCTTTGCTTTGGCCCAGCCCAGTTGATAAGAGAGAGGTTTCACTGAAGTTGTCAGAGAGAAGACCAAAATCCTTGGAACCACTGGGAGCGAAGCCAATCATGTCTGTAGTTTTAAAATGCTCCATGTGATCCTAATATGTGGCAAAAGAGAAGAAGGACCACTGGTCTTCCTTGACCTCAGGTTACCAACATGGAAGTGCCCCATATGTGTAGCTAATCCAAAGGCTGAGCATCCATCAGCCTTTGATGGGACCTATATTCACCTCTCAGCAGCACTGTTTGTGCAGCACAGAAAAAATCAAGCAGAAAAACAAGAAAAATAAGAGATTAGACCTTTAGCCTCTGCTTGAAGTACACTTCCTCAATTCTGAATACAAGATAAAGTGAGAAATCGTCATTGTACTAATGCCTAATGTACAGAAATATCACTTCCCATATTACATGTAACAGAATTTAGCATATTCTTTGGCAGTTTAAAATAAAAGTTCCAGTTTACATTTAACTACACAGATTTTACAGCCCACTAATTGGCTCAGCACTGCAATGTGAACATTTCACTTTTGATCAGTTACAGCCCTTCCGCAAAGCCCCAAGAGAGAACTTACTGGCCTCACTCTCCTGAAGAGAATGCAATAACAAATCAAGACTGAAATTCCATAAGAGATTGTATATGAATACTCCTTTATGTGACTCTTGACACTGACATTAAATATTAAAAAGTAAACTTTCCCAAAATATACTTAGGAAAAACAATAAGTAGGAGGGGACAGTATAGTAAAACACAAACTAATTCCTTTTATTTTGTACTTCAGAGTTTTGTTGGTCTAGATATTGAGAAGATTAGATGCCTTAAGGTGTAACCAGGTGTGGAATCAACTTCTGGGCAATAGGGAAAATAAGTAGGGCCATAATTACACTCCCTGCTCTTTGCTAACTCCATTATGAGTGTCTTTTTCTTTTAAATTTTCTTTCCTGAACCCCTTTCAAAAAATGCTTATAATAATATTTGTTTTTTTCTTTAAAAAAAAAATGTTTAACCAACCAAACAAGAGCCACAGACATCATATTTCTTTGTAAAACCTTATTCCTGTCTCAGCCAAGGTGTTCCAACAGCCTGTCATGACAGTTGAGATGCCCAGATTGGAGCATTTCCTCTAGCTTCCTCCAGTCTTGACTGAAAGGGCCTTAGTTCATGGGTACAATTTCCTGGGCTGTCAATAGCAAGTCATGTGGCCTTAGTTCAGTCTTCCCTCTGTTTTAAAAGGTGGAAGTGGACGTGGATGTTATCTGAGGTTCCTGCTGCTTCTTATATCCAGAGTTCTTCCCATGGCCCGCTTTTTCCTCCCTAGAAGACTGGGACATGGAGTTGTAAGGGGCTGGGTTTCTCTGAAGAGGGTCCTCTCCTTCTGCAGCCCTCTGTGACTGAGCATGCATAATTGATGCTGAGACATCCTCACTGGGAGGAAAAGCCATCACTCTGCTGCAGACAGAGGGGATCAGGAAGAAAAAGGCCCATTATCCCGGCTGCTGGTTGGGCATAGGCCGGTTCCCTATATCCTGCACCCTGGACTGACTGGAAAATGAGGAAAATTCAGGGGCATTTTCTTCTTACTTATGGATGGTGCTTTCCTTTCCAGTCAGCCCAGCCCTCACCTTCAGCTCAAGTACCCAGCAGGAGATCAGTTTGCCACTGGGATAGCATCACTTAGCAATCCCTCCAGACTCAGCTGTCGAAAGGACCTAATGAAAATGCTCATGTGATTTATTTCTCTTTCCTACAGGTACCAAATACTGCCAGAAAGATGCAAAGAATGAAAGGATGTCACCAAAAAAGTAGCTTTTCTACTCGACGAGAAAAAACTAAAACAGCAAAGCAAGCTGAAGTCCAAATACAATGACACTGCAGAGATCTTTCACTGAGGATTGAATTTTAGATCGCAGAATGCCCTTGATGATTTCAACCCACTAGGCTTCTTTGATCTGAGAAGCCACAGTCCATCCTACTCCAATTGTGATCAATACCTAGGGAGACCAATTCCCAGATAGACAAACAGCACTAATAGGCCTTAGCCCCACTTCTTTCAATTTCCATCCTGTAGAGAACAGAAGTCTGGAGCCACTGGCAGGAGACAGCATGTCACCCAGGACTCTGCCAGGGTAGAGTATGAACAATGCCATGTTCTTGCTGAAAATGTTTAGCATAACAATATTAACCCTAAATGTAAATGGGCTAAATGCACCAATCAAAAGACACAGACAGGCAAATTGGATAAAGAACCAAAACCCATCGGTGTGCTGTATCCAGGAAACCCATCTCACATGCATGGATACACAAAGGCTCAAAATAAAGGGGTGAAGGAAGACTTACCAAGCAAATGAAAAGCAAAAAAAAGCAGGAGTTGCAATTCTTGTCTCTGATAAAATAGACTTTAAAGCAACAAAGATCAAGAAACAAAGAAGGTTATCACATAATGGTAAAAGGATCGATATAACAAGAAGAGCTAATGATCCTAAATATATGTGGACCCAATACAGGAGCACCCAGATATATAAGGCAAGTTCTTAACGACTTACAAAGAGACTTAGACTCCCACACAATAATAGTGGGAGACTTTAACACTCCACTGTCAATATTAGACAGATCGACCAGACAGAAAATTAACAAGGATATCCAGGGCTTGAACTCAGACCTGGAACAAGCAAACAAGACATTTACAGAACTCTCCACCCCAAATCCACAGAATATACATTCTTCTCAGCACCACATCACACCTACTCTAAAACTGACCACATAATTGGAAGTAAAGAACTCCTCAGCAAATGCAAAACAACTGAAATCATAACAGACAGTCTCTCAGAGCATAGTGCAATCAAGTTAGAACTCAGAATTTAGAAACTAACTCAGAACCACACAGCTTCATGAAAACTGAACAACTGGCTCTTGAATGTTGATTGGATAAACAATGAAAGGTAGGCAGAAATAAAGAAGTTCTTTGAAACCAACGAGAACGAAAACACAACATACCAGAATCTCTGGGACACATTTAAAGCAGTCTCTAGAGGAAAATATATAGCAATAAGTGCCCATATGAGAAGAGTGGAGAAATCCAAAATTGACACCCTATCGTCAAAATTGAAAGAGCTAGAGGAGCAAGATCAAAAAACTCAAAACCTAGCAGAAGACAGGAAATAACTAAGATCAGAGCAGAACTGAAGGAGATAGAGACACGAAAAACCCTTCAAAAAATCAATAAATCCAAGAGCTGGTTTTTTGAAAAGATCAACAAAATAGACAGACCTCTAGCCAGACTGATAAAAAAGAAAAGAGAGAACAACGAAATAGATGCAATAAAAAATGATAAAGGGGAAATCACCACAGATTCCACAGAAATTCAAACCATCATCAGAGAATACTACAAACAACTCTATGCACATAAACTAGTAAACCTGGAAGAAATGGATAAATTCCTGGACACCTGTGTCCTCCCAAGCCTAAACCAGGAGGAAGCCGAAACTATGAATAGACCAATAACAAGGTCTGAAGTCGACGGAGCAATTAAGAGCCTACCACACAAAAATGCCCAGGTCCAGATGGGTTCACAGCCGAATTCTACCAGACACACAAAGAGGAGCTGGTACCATTCCTTCTGAAACTATTCCAAATAATCCAAAAAGAGGGAATCCTTCCCAAATCATTTTATGAGACCAACATCATCCTGATACCAAAACCCGGCAGAGACTCAACAAAAAAAGAAAACTTCAGGCCAATATCCATGATGAACATAGATGCAGAAATCTTCAATAAAATAATGGCAAACTGATTGCAACAGCACATCAAAAACCTTATCCATCATGATCAAGTAGGATTCATCCCGGGGATGCAAGGTTGGTTCAACATACGCAAGTCTATAAATGTAATTCACCACATAAACAGAACGAAAAACAAAAACCACATGATTATCTCAATTGACGCAGAGAAGACATTTGACAAAATTCAACAGCCGTTTATGCTAAAAACCATCAATGAACTCGGTATTGATGGAACGTATCTCAAAGTAATAAAAGCTATTTACGACAAGCCAACAGCCAATATCATATTGAATGGGCAAAAACTGGAAGCATTCCCTTTGAAATCAGGCACGAGACAAGGATGCCCTCTCTCACCACTCCTATTCTATATAGTACTGGAAGTTCTAGCCAGAGCAATCACGCAAGAAAAAGAAATAAAGGGTATTCAAATAGGAAAGGTGGAAGCCAAATTGTCTTTATTTGCAGATGACATGATATTATACCTAGAAGACCCCATTGCCTCAGCCCAAAAACTTCTGAAACTGATAAGCAACTTCAACAAAGTCTCAGGATATAAAATCAATGTGCAAAAATCACAAGCATTCCTATACACCAATAACAGACTTAAAGAGAGCCAAATCGAGAACCAACTGCCATTCACAATTGCTACAAAGAGAATAAAATACCTAGGAATACAACTCACAAGGAACGTAAGGGACTTCTTCAAGGAAAACTACAAACCACTGCTCAACGAAATAAGAGAGGACACAAACAGAGAAACATTCCATGTTCATGGTTAGGAAGAATCAATACTGTGAAAATGGCTATACTGCCCAAAGTAATTTACAGAATCAACGCTATCCCCACCAAGCTACCATTGAATTTCTTCACAGAACTGGAAAAAACCACCATGAACTTCATATGGAACCAACAGAGAGCCTGCATAGCCAAGTCAGTTCTAAGCAAAAAGAACACAGCAGGGGGCATCACACTACCGGACTTCAAATTATACTACAAGGCAACAGTAATCAAAACAGTTTGGTACTGGTACCAAAACAGAGATATAGACCAGTGGAACAGAACAGAGGCATCGGAGGCAACACAACATATCTACAACCATACAATCTTGGATAAACCTGACAAAAACAAGCAATGGGGAAAGGATTCTCTGTTTAACAAATGGTGTTGGGAAAACTGGCTAGCAATGTGCAGAAAGCAGAAACTGGATCCCTTCCTGACACCTTACACTAAAATTAACTCCAGATGGATTAAAGACTTAAACATAAGACCTGGCACCATAAAAACCCTAGAAGAAAATCTAGGCGAAACCATTCAGGACATAGGAGTAGGCAAGGACTTCATGACCAAAACACCAAAAGCATTGGCAACAAAAGCTAAAATAGACAAATGGGACCTAATCAAACTCCACAGCTTCTGCACGGCAAAAGAAACAGTCACTAGAGTGAATCAGCAACCAACAGAATGGGAATAATTTTTTGCAGTTTACCCATCTGACAAAGGGCTGATATCCAGAATTTACAAAGAACTCAAACAGATTTACAGGAAAAAAAACCAAACAAGCCCATTCAAAAATGGGCAAAGGATATGAACAGACACTTTACAAAAGAAGACATACATGAGGCCAGCAAACATGAAAAAATGCTCACCATCACTGCTCCTTAGAGAGATGCAAATCAAAACCACATTGAGATACCATCTCATGCCAGTTAGAATGGCGATCATTAAAAACTCTGGAGACAGATGCTGGAGAGGATGTGGAGAAATAGGAGCACTTTTACACTGTTGGTGGGAGTGTAAATTAGTTCAACCATTGTGGAAGACAGTGTGGTGATTCCTCAAGGCCTTAGAAATAAAAATTCCATTTGACCCAGCAATCCCATTACTAGGTATATATCCAAAGGACTATAAATCGTTCTACTATAAGGACACATGCACACGAATGTTCATTGCAGCACAGTTTAGAATAGCAAAGACCTGGAGCCAACCCAAATGCCCATCGATGATAGACTGGATTGGGAAAATGTGGCACATATACACCATGGAATATTATGCAGCAATCAAAAATGATGAGTTCATGTCCTTTGTAGGGACAAGAATGAATCTGGAGAACATCATTCTCAGCAAACTGACATAAGAACAGAAAATGAAATACCACATATTCTCACTCATAGGCGGGTGAGGAAAAATGACAACACATGGACACAGGGAAGGGGGTACTACACACTGGGGTCTATTGGGGGGAATAGAGGAGGGACAGCGGGGGGGAGCTGGGGAGGGACAGTGGGGGGCAGAGGGATAGCCTGGGGAGAAATGCCAAATGTGGGTGAAGGGGAGGAAGGCAGCAAAACACACTGCCACGTGTGTACCTATGCAACTATCTTGCACGTTATTCACATGTACCCCCAAACCTAAAATGCAATTAAAAAAAAAAAAACTTAAAAAAAAGAAAAAAGAAAAGAAAATATTTAGCCTGAATTTCATAGGACGTAATCCTCAGACAACTGTAGAATGTAGAACATTGAACAGGGCAACTGACCTGTCTCATTCAAACAGTCCATGTCACCAACAAGAACACAACAAAAACATAAAGAGATGTTTTGGGTTCAAAACGAGTAAAAAGACTATGTAGCTTATGCTTTTTTAGTCATTTTGAACCCCAAATATTTCTTCCTTTTTTTGTTCTTGTCATTGATGGTGGTGACATGGACTTGTTTGTAGAGGACAGGTCAGCTGTCTGACTCAAAGTTCTTCATTTTGAAGTCGTCTGAAAATGTCCTCATGATTAAAGTGAGCCCAAACATTTGAACAGGAATACTGCAGAGTCATGCTGTGAGCTTCCTACTTCAGCCCGTTTGTGGGCAGAGAAGGCCCAGTGTGTCCATCCCCAACATTGTGGTACTAGGATGGTCAGTTGGTTAAAGAGGAGTCTAGGAGCTCCGTCACTTGTAATAATATCTTATTTATAATTAATTTGTCAAGTGGTTTGAAAAAGTATTAATATCCCCTATTCTAGCAATCTTTCTCTGAGCATTTTACTATCAATTAATCACCCCTGCCTGTGTCAATTATTTATATTTATGTTTTTATGTTGGAAATAGACTTTCTTAAAATTTTACTATATACTTGCTTTTGTTGGCATTCTGTCATACAAAAGAATATTCTCTGCTCAAATTTTAACTTGCATCCAAAATTAATTTTAGTCTATTAAAGTTAAAATGTTCAAGTTTAAATTTTTTTGACTATCACTCTGGACTAGTGGATTTTTTACAATGCAATGTTTTAAGTTTTTATTTTATGATTGGTTTTTATGCATAAATACCTAGATTAATAAAAACATTCTTATTTCCCTGTTTATATTTTAAACTCTCCCATATTTTACTCTATATTTACCATATGTAGTACATTGTATTTACTGTATTTGCCAATGTAGTTTTCTTTGTGTTTCTGGGTTTGCATGTGTGTGTGTGAGAGAGAGAGACTTTTGTTTGTCATTTAGGAAGGTTGGTATACTTCCTGTTTAACATTGCACTAAAAAGGTTTTGACATCACTAGTCTCCTTTTAACCTTTTCAAGCTGAAAGTATAACTTTCAACTTCAAATTTTTACCAGTATGGAAAAGACATTATTTTCCTCTTCTCTGACCCCTTTACCTGCCATTTCTGATAGTGTTATTTCAACCCAAACATATGCCAGTGACAGCCTATGTCTCCCACCTTGTCCTCAGCTTGGTTTTTGGTTTAGATTCATGATTAAATATGTTGATGCTCATAAGTTACTCAAAAGTGCATGTCCTAGTCATCAGTTACTTAGTAGCATTCATCCTTCACAATGTCCTCATGAGAGAATCCTGTCTCTCTGAGTTTTGCATCCTTAAACTTTTCCCAGTGCCTTGGTACATGGATTACCTCACTTGATATAAGGTATTTGCCAAAAATGATTTTTCTTGAGATTTTAGGAAATATTATCTTGCTTTAGGGGACATGCATGGTGTGTGTTCTCATTCTGGGATTCTATTTGTTCTACCAGGACCTTTAGTTTCTGCCAGTTACTTCATTCGTTCTCTTCACCACAAGTCCCCAGAGGATTCTTCCTTTGTCCAGGCCTCCTCTGCCTCTCTATTTCTCCTGTTGCACAAGCTTGGGTGTGCATAGAAACTGAGGCCAAGTTGTGTCACTGGGCACATTTGGGCATCAACATCAAATGTCTGGCATTAAATGTCAGAATCTCAAACAGGCAAAGAGGAAGGGAAACATGAGACATATTGAAGAATGTAATCATTCCATTGAAAATGACATGCATGTTAGAAATAGAAGACAAGGACATTAGAACAGTTATTATAATTTTATCTAAGTGAAGATGTTGGAGCTATTTTAAAATATCAACTTCCGTAAGTGAAAACTACAGGTTACAGTCTGAAATTTTTAAAATACACTGAATTAAACATTGCAGAAGAATATATTAATGAACTAGAAGAAATAGCAGTAGAAACTAACACAAATGAAACACAGAAAAAATCAATTTATAAAAATAAAAATCCCATCAGTAGGAAATCTTTAAAAACCCTTCTATAAATGTTAAATGAAACCCCTGACGGGAATAGAGTGGGTAAGAGAGATAGAAAAATATTTAAAACATACTGGATAAAAGTGTTCTAAGCTTCACGAAAACCATAAACCCCAAATATCCTAGAAACATGATCTAGCCTGAGAACAAGAAACACGAAGAAAACTACAACAAAGAACACCATACTCAAATTGATCAAAACCAGTGATGAAGAGAAAATCCTAAGAGGAATAAAAGGTGAAAAGACATGTTACATACAGAGGACTAATTGAAGGATGGCATTAAATTTCTCATCAGAACTATTACAAACAAGAAGTTTGCAATAGCTCTAAGTACTGAAAAAAGAAAAAACTGTCAACCTAGAATTCTATACCCAGTCAAAACGTCTTTCAATAATGAAGATAAGCAAAAATATTTTGAAAATTAAAAAATCTTAATTTGCAGATGACATGACCCTATACAAGGAAAATACTAAATAAACACACACACATATACACACACACACACACACACACAAACACACACAATTACTGGAGTTAATAAACTAATCCAGCAACCTTGCAGCATACAAGATAAACAGACAAAAACCAGTGGTGTTAGCAATGAAAAATCTTAAAGGAAAATTAATATATTTCATTTATAATAGCACACATAAGAATAATAAAGCTAGGAATAAAATTAAGAAGGTAAAATACTTGTACACTGAAAACTACATAACATTGCATAAAATATAAAAGAACTGAATAAATGGAAAAATATACTGTTCATGGGTTGGAAAATTTAATATAGTTAACATGGAAATACTACTCGTAGCAATCTACAGATTTGATCCAATCTTATTCAAATTCCAGTGGCCTATTTTTTTTCAGAAAGTAAAAAGAACTTCTTATTCGGAAAAAATTGCAAGAATCCCCAAATAGTAAAAACACTCTTGAAAAACAAGAATAAATACCTCCTATTCCAAAGATCTTTAACCGCTTCCAGCAATATTGTGTAGTCTTCAGTGTATAGGCTTCCACACCCTTTGCCATGTAGTTTTTGTTTTGATGCTATTGTAAATGTTTCCTTAAAGGAATCTTTTAAAAATTTTTATTAAAAGTGTATATATTCAAAGCCTACAATATGATGTTTTCACATACATCTACATAATGAACTAATGGCTACATTTAAGCTAATTAGCATGATTACCTCTTCACATTGTGTCTTTTTTTTTTTTTTTTTTTTTTTTACAGTAGTGAGAACACAAGATCTACTTTTGTAGCAAACTCCAAGTATACAATACGGCATAAACAATAGTCCCCATGCTGCACATTAGGTCTCTAAAACTCATTGTGTAACCAAAAGCAGGTTAGTCACTCACCACATGCAGAGTTCAATTAACTGTGAGGCCTGGTACAAAAAAAAAGTGAATTTATTTCCTAAGCTAGCTTGGGGGAAGAAGTATAATGTGTCCTGCTTTAAATGTGTCGCTTTACCTTTGCAGCAAAAAGAGTACTTTTGTAAGTTAAAGGTGAAAGTGAGCAAAAACAGAGGGTCTCTCTGCTCCCCAGCAGTTATCCGCTGGGCAGTCGAGTGGTGTCTTTCTGGTCAGAAGTAAGTTGTAAAAGTGACTGGGTGGGCATGCTTTTGGCATCCTCTCCTAGTGGGTGTAAGATCTGAGGAGACCCCCAGACAGTGGAAGTTCTGTGATGGGTATGCTTTGGTCTGCAAATCAACTGTGCACTCCTGAAGAGAGATCTGTCTTGAAACACACAGAAGAACTTGCCCTGAAGGGTATGTCAAGTGATGGGGAGATGAAAGGATATGTTTGCACTTCAGAAGGCCTATGTAGGAAACAGAGAACAGGGGGAAAAGGGGAGAGGAGAAGAGAAGAAAAAATAATAATAAAACTCATTCCTTTTATCTTAGGAAAATGGGGGCACTCTGTTACAATTCATTCTACATAACTGAAGCTCTGTATCCTTTTACCACCATCTCCTCATTCCCCACCTCCCACCCCTCTTCTTGTAGCCACCATTCTACTCTCGGCTTCTATGAATTCATTTTTAGTTTCCATGTATAAGGGAGGTCATGCAGTACTTGCTGTTCTGTGTCTGGCTTATTTTCCTCAGCATATTGTCTTCCAGGTTCACCCTTCTTATCACAAGTGACAGGGTTTCCTTCTTTTTTATGGCTGAAAAATATTGCATTGTATATGTGTTATGTGTACAGACATACACACACCAAAAATATATATATATATATACACAAATATATGTGTACACAAATATACAGATATATATACACACACCCCAAATACACACTGTGCACTCCTAATAGATATGGGTTTTACTTGTATGATTACAGTATGGTTCTCTTGCTCCTTTGTTTCATTGGAAATGTAGTTTGAAGGGTTTTCTTTCATCCTCCTTTTCCCCTGATTTCCAGAAATAACAATTCAGCTTCTATCTCATTCCAATGGAACCTGAAAATCCAGGTAAGACAAAATATATTCAGCTGAATGTTTAGATACTTTTTCTTTGTATTCAATTTTTAAAAAAAAAAATGCATTGTGGAGGTGGAGTCTCACTCTCACCCAGCCTGGAGTGAAGTGGCATGGCCTTGGCCACTACAACCTCTGCCTCCCAGGTTCACAGCATTCTTCTGCTCAGCCTCCTGAGTAGCCGGAAGTACAGGTGTATGCCACCATGCCCAGCAAATTTTTGTATTTTTAGTAGAGACGGGGTTTCACCATGTTGGCCAGGATGGTCTCGATCTCTTGGCCTCGTGATCAGCCCATCTTGGCCTCCCAAAGTGCTGGGATTACAGGCGTGAGCCACAAGGCCCGGCAGTGAGACTACATTTCTAACAATATCCCAACCGATGTGATACTGCTGGGCCAGGGACTACATTTGAGAACCACTATCCTAGACATGTGGGTAAACTGACTTCTGCTCTCTTAAAGAAACTGCAAAGGTTGCAAGGAAACAAACAAAGCCAAAAACCCAGCATGTTCTATGTCCCCACAAATACTTAAATATAAAAACAACGTATTTCAATTAACTTTATGAGAATGCTTGATGAACATTCAAGAGTGTTGCTCTAAATACATTCCATAAAAGGTATATGATTTAATGAGAATTTTCATTGTTTTCTAAATTACAGAGACAGATATAATATTAATATAAATAAATCTTAGCATGACTTAAGCGATACCAGAATGTTGGAGGGATTTAGAAAGTGATATTTGATGAAGGTTATATTAATGATGGAAAATAAAGGTAAATTATAATATACCAAATATTTAAGGGCTGATAACAATTTTTAATGTCGTCAATTATATTCATTGTAGTAAAGGAGCAGCTGAGAGAGTGATAGTCATGTTTTTCTAGTCTTTGGTATACTTTCAAATATACTTAATAAGAGATGTTGAAATTATATTCAGAAACAATCTACGAACCTCATAAATTGAAATATCTACTTCCTTTGACATCAATTGTAATTTTATAGAGATTTTATCAATATTATATCTAACAAATATTTTAAATGTAAGCTGTGACTCTCAAAACTCTGAAAATGTCAAATAGAGACAGAGAAAGAGAAGCTCTGACTTTTGGTCCAGGGAATCCAGCTGGACCCCGTGGTCCTTGAGGACCCTGGAAATAAAAAGCAGTGGGGAGAAGTTAACAACATGCCTTAGAAGACGCATCTTTATACTTTGAGATTGATTTGTATATATGAAATACAATGTATCATCCAAATTCTTTATCACAGTGACAAAACTATGATAATGCAATGTGAGAGTAAGTGCTAATCCAAAAGCAAAATGGATAATTTTTCACACTACTCTACTCAAAACTGCACATCACATCAATGTTACCTCCGGAACACTGTAAATATTTAGAACTCATATGAATTAAAAGTGAAGAGAATGTAGAATTGAGAAGTTCTGCAGCTTCTTTACCAAACATTGGCTAGAAACATTCATAGAAGGAAGATATTTTGATTCAATTCAATTCCACAGTCCTCTAAAAAATACTGTTTTAAAACTTATTCCATCCGCGTTCTGTATCTAGCCATATATTCTAAAACTAAAAGAGAAAGTATATGACTATCACAGATAAACCACAGAAGATGCTGTTACCTAGTCTCCATATTTAAAATAAATATATTTCTCCTAATGTTACTCCTCATGGCAAGTGTATACCTCTGTAACAAACCTGAACATTCTGCACATATCCCCCAGAACTTAAAGTATAATAATAAAAGAGAATATTAAAAATAAATAAACATAATTATTTATTTTTGATGATGTCAGTATGTTTTTTACTCATGTATAAATTTGTTTTGTAGATAAGATGAAAATAATTTTATTGTGTAGTTATCAACATTCAGTCCAAATATGATGTTATAATATCATTTTTGGCTTGATTTTTAATTAACTATATTATTCATCTCTCAAATTTACCTATTTTTAAAGTACATAAAGTAGGTCCCATTACAGTGACTCCATCACTGGCAGAAAAAGTAATTGGTAAGAGATAATCCTTTATATGCCCAGAACATAATAGTTACATTTATTTAAGAAGCTTTATGAAAAATAACATAAATAAAACTTCTTAACGCATTTAGGGTAGGATTTCTGTATTTTTCTAGTCAAAAATATAATTTACTGAAGTTGGCCTTCAATAGAATTTACTCTTTCTATTTACCAATCTAGCCTTTCCAAGAAAAATCTCATTACCATTCATAAGCCAATGTTAGTTCAGAAATCATCACAAGTTTGTACAGTTTGTACTATTACCAGCATCTTACATTAAAAAAGTAACTTCTAAGTTATATATGAAGTTAACAAAAATAGATGTCATATCAGACTACTGAAACTACTGAGCAAAACTGAGGAACTTATAAATTTTTAAACTCTTATTAAACTATGATTCCTAAACAAAAATTCACTTTAAACACAAACTTTTAAAAATAATATTCCTTCGGTTCCATAGCAAACTCTATTTTCCTGATTTCTTACAGGGTCATTTTTGCTTTCTAAAGTTTTGCTGCCTTTCAAATTGATTTAGTGCCTTTGGATTTGCTGGGCACTAGTTCAGGCTCATCTTTCGTTTTCATCTATATAGGAAGAACATATTTCTTGTGTTCCTTGTGATTGATGAGATATTTCACCCCGAATATGCCTTCATTTTCTGCCAAGAGTTCTTAATTATCTTGGACTAAATAGTTAAGAACACAGTTGAAAACTGATAAATGTAATGCCATAAAATATTTTGGCTTGACTATAAGAGTGATATACACATTTCTCTCATTTCTATAACACAATTAGAACATACTGTTTTTTTATTGTTGAAGGGGAATAAATTAAAAAGCATTTGTAAATGTAGACTAGATTTCGTGGATAAATCTGCACATGTATTAGCAGACATACATCTTTTCCCTGAAATCTAAATGCTTGCAGAAACACCAATTTTCATCTTCTTTTATGTAGCTGTATTATACGTACTCTTTCACCTGGAGGGCCAGCAGGGCCATCACAGCCTGAAGTGCCCTGACACCAAGAAAAAAAAAGAAAAATCAGTTAGAATTCCTTCTCATAGCATCTGTCTGGAAAAGAAACTACAGCAATATCTGAAAAGAAAAAGTGCAGATGATACCTTTGGCCTGGGTTTCCCAGTGGGGCCTCTCGCAACTCTTGAACCTTGAGGACCCTGCAGATGAAAACGAAAGACGAACCTGAACTAGTGCCCAGCAAATCCAAAGGCACTAAATCAATTTTTATTTTTGGAAAAATAAGTTATCTTGAAAAACTAAATTCAATATGAAAAATGCACATTATTTTAAATCAAGGCACCTACCATTGGACCGCGCTGAGTGAGGGCTTGGTTTGCCAGTTAATCCCTATAAAAGACAGTTCAAACAGTTTCAATATGCAGTATATCACAATAAATAATGAGTCTGGTGCTGACACTGAGTACTCATGCAAGAACATCATTCATTCATTCATTCAAAAACAGACTTGCTGTGTTGCCCACGCTGGCGTGGAACTACTGGATTCAAGCAATCCTCCACCTCAGCCTCACAAATATCTGGGAATACAGGCATGCGCCTGTCCAGCTAAGAACATTTATGTTACATAGCCTAAAACATTATATTTATATGTCATACCCGTGCACCCTTCTCTCCATTGGCACCTGGAAAGCCAGAGAATCCAGTGGAACCCTACAATAATAAAACTAATAAACAATGAACAAACGTGGCAATTAACATTTTCAGCCACAATTTGTAATTTATTCTGCAACAGGCTGATTTTCATACAACTGTTAATATTTAAATCAAAAATATAAATTTTAATATACCATACAGCTACCATTGAAGTAATTGAAAATTAACTTACAATGACATCTGAAATCCTGGAAGCACTGAAAGCACAAACTGATAAAACATTTCAGTTTTTAACTGTCTAAGTAAATGAATTAATCAGGCGTTATTACACCTTTTGTTATAAAATAGTGATTATAGGATATTTTATAGAAAATGTATTTTAATGTAAAATTCTACATATTTCAATTCTAAAGAAAAATCTTATTTTCACAGACAGAAATAGTTAAATGTTAAAATAGGGATTTAGAAAATGTTCTTCCTGAATGAATATTATATGCCACAGTTACTATTTTTTAGTTGAGTGTTTTTACACTGTTAAAACTGAATCAACTCATAGACTAAAAACCTTCCTCCATGTTTTCTATTTGGTGTTTGAATACAACTATACCTAGCTGAAAGTCTAAGTCAGACAGCCAAGCATTAAAATTCTGTTTTTTAGAATTCTGAAGACATAATTTTGAGATGTATCTTAGTTATGCACCAGCTAAGTAAGTTTGGTACTTTACTTATCCTCCTCAAGTATAGTTATTTCTTCTGCAAAGTGAGGGCAATAATACATACCTTACAAGTACTTTGAAATTTGTGGGATTGAAAAAAAGAATGCTTGGTATAAAATAATAATTACTTATAATAAATAATAATTATTTTAAAATGTTATAAGTTTGTAAAAGCACTATTTCATTCCAAATGGCCACATTTTACAGATGGAATACAATATAATCCACAATAAGCAAATTTCTGATATGATTTTGTACATATATCTAGATTTTTAGCTGCTCAGACATTTATTTGATCATGATTGTGATTAGCTTCCCTCATCGCTATCATAAAATAGAGAAGATTTGTGTTCAAATCCTTGCTGCTCAGCTTGCTAACTATGAGACCCTGAGAAGGAATGAGTGAAGAATTTTCCTGATTAGACTACTGTATGAATTAAACGCAATAATATGTAAATGTCTAGCAGAGAGGAGTAGACATCAAATTTTACAAACCTCCCCATACATTAAGGGATATAGAACAAAGCTTTCTTGGACTTGAATATATTCCTTTCTTTTTCAAATTCACTCATTTGCATCGAACTACCCCTAAAAATAATGTTTCTCCAAGTGAGTAGTTGCTAAAAATATGGATTGCCAAGATACACTCCACATCTTCTGAAATGGAAACAGACTCTCTGGCCTTGAGGTCCCAGGATCTGCATTTTTTTTTTTTAATTTTTTATTGGATTTTAGGTTTTGGGGTACATGAGCAGAGCATGCAAGACAGTTGCGTAGGTACGCACATGGCAGTGTGCTTTGCTTTGCTTCTCCCCTTCAGGGCTGATATCCAGAATTTACAAAGAACTCAAACAGATTTACAGGAAAAAAACAAATAAGCCAATTCAAAAGTGGGCAAAGGATATGAACAGATACTTTACGAAAGAAGACATATATGAGGCCAACAATCATATGAAAAAATGCTCATCATCACTGGTCATCAGAGGGATCTGCATTTTTAACAACCTCTCTAGGTCACATGTACTCTGAAATTTGAGAAGTCCTGGGAGCCGTATTCTCAGGCATGTGGTTAGAATAGCCAGGTGTAGGGTATTACCTACTCACAGGAGGTAACCATTTAGCCCTGTTCCCAATTTGAAAGTAGTGAATATTACACACTTATCAGAAAGGTAAGATGCTATCAATTTGTGTTTCCTATGCAATGTTATTAAAGCAGGTAAGGAAAATTGTATGTGATGCCCCATGGCAGCTGCTGGTCAAAACAATAACCTGAAGGATGCACTCTAAGCTGCTTTTTATAATGTTTTCCTATATGTTTTGAGACATGCCCATATAGCTAATTTGTGATCAACCTGATAACAATTGTTAGGATGTGCAATATTCACATACTAGGGGAAAAATGCACATTCCATTTGGAGGAGTTTTCAGAATCGCTTTTCTCTATCTAGAATCAGATAGTTCCATCTAGCACAGTATTACTATGTGACTATTACAGGGATTGGATAAATAAGTATAATCCAGTATAAAAACAAAAACTTTGATGGGGGGACAAATATTCAGTTCTGTCCTGACTAGAAGAGATAACTAAGCATATTTATAGATACTTCATTTAAACAAACACATTATGCACCAATTTTGTTTCTTATAAATTTATTTTCTTACCTAGTTTCTACTCTAGGAAACTGATAGAAAATGTCCAACCCACCAATTTATCAGTTGAATATATGAAAATATTATTTTTTGTTTCCCACATGAGGAATTATCACCAAAATATATAATTTCTAGGAAAAGATACTACCAGTTTTTACATGAAAACACACAAAGGCCATAAAGTCAAAGATTAATTGTGAAATTGGCTCAGTCAATAAATGTGAAATTAAAAAATGTGAAATTTTTTAAATGCTGTCTGAAACATAAAAGTATCCTACCTTAATATGTATTTTATTTTATGAAACAGCTATCATTTTATAGTGCTATATCTTATTTTATCATTTTATTTGGTGCTATATCTTTTAAATACCTTTATGGTTTATATTGCTACTAAAAAATTAATATGAGTCTAATTACAGTCCTCAATCTGCTTGAAAGAGACTGGTAATTGGATTTGACTTTAGTAAAATAAAAATTTAAATGTATTCAAAATTCAATAGCTTACACATAGGAAAAACACGTGAATGATCTTTGATAGTTGATGTCCCAATCAGTTTTTCATTTTGGAACAGAGAAACTTAAAAGCTTTTCGATCATAGAAATAATAAATGAGTTATGAAGAGAAGCAATGTGAAGAAATAAAAAAAATATTCCAGACATTTTGGTAAAAGAGTTAAAAGGTGTTGGATAACTCTAGGAGGAAACATTTCTGTTTAGTTGTTCTGTTGCATTTTGTTAATAAAAGAATTCCAAGACTACTAATCTTAAAATCAACTTAGGGAAGAAAAACAAAATTTTAAATAAACTCATAAAATAAAATTCTATTCATTTGTGTAATATTGTGACAGTTTTCTATGTTTTTAAATTAAAACAAAACAATTGCAATTTAACTTCATAAATAGATCAAGAATTCATGAAGTGCTGTAAGGATAGCTTGAGGTCCTGGATTATACAGTGAATGGCTTCTTTTACTCCTAATATTTGTGAAAATGCTTGACATTTGAAAGGAAGCTACCTGGGAGACAGAGCATCATATAAGAGACAATATTTAAATGGTAAAAAGTATTAATCGGTGTTCTGAATACAGCCAGAAAATACTTAAATCATGTGTGTATTGTTTTTAAATCGCAGATGGAATAAATCTTATTTTAGAAGCGTTCAAAAGCATTATATGCGTTCCCTGCTACTCAAGGAAGGAAGTTTTTTTTTTTGGAAACTCAGTGAAAAAATGGTAAGACAAAGCTATACAGCAAGCCTTAGAGAGTGTTACCACGTGGCAATGAGGTGCAAGGGCATAGGAGGACATTTTTGTTTCCCATAATTACATGTGGAACTTATGAACAGATAAATGTTTAAGAATGTTACAGAAGCAGGATTTGCCCTATCTATTGTGTCTGTTATGCTTGAATGGGTCAAACTCAATAAACAGATAGCTTGATATAATCTCATGTACATATAATTAAAAGAATGACATAACTGAAACTACCCAGCATTTCTCTGTCCCCCTTTCATATCATAATGATTCTGTTATTAATAATCATTTAGTTATTAATTTAACAAGCCTAATTTAAATACTTAATGAATCAAGTGGATCCTTAACAAAGTTTTATGACTGGTTTGAGAAAAAATAGTATACCAAGGTAAATATGCATATATAAAACCATGTTTTTTATACTTAAGTATATTTCAAATAGGCAAAAATGAGATTTGAGTGATACAGTGAATTGAATGGTGGCTGTTTCTCAAAAGATATATCCATATCCAAATCTATGAATGTTACCTTACTTAAAAAAAAAAGTCTTGCCAAATGTTACTAAATTAAGGAAACGAGATCCTCCTGGATTGTCCAGCTGGTCCCTAAATCCAATGGCAAGTGTCCTTATAAGAGAGAGAAGAGAAGATGCACAGAAAAAAATGCCATATAAAGAAGGGAGCAGAGATTGATGTTATGAACCCACAAGCCAAGGAGTGCCTGGGGCCAATCCGCTACATGTTCAGGTGTTATCCAGCTCTTCTTGCATTGATCTGTGACAATTAAGGCTTAGGAAACCGGTGCAAATGACAGTAACTACTGCTATTGCTGTGAGCAATCAAGTTCTTTGTTTATGACCCAGGGGTCTTCTGTATTCTGTCAGCATCCATACTATGGCAGGATGACTTAGATTGTAAATACAGCAAAATGCTAACAGTTCTTGAAAATCTTAGTGACTATGATGGGATGTAGATTGATAAGGAACAGAGGAATGATGAGGGCCTCATAGGCCAATAAAAAGGTTTTTTGTGGGAAGCCCCTGGCAATCATTAGTGAACACGTTGATCAGATTTTATGAGCAGGTAAGCATAAAATGGTTCTCTATTTTTTGCTGGTTGTGAGTTGGAATTGAAGAGTTGCAGGCTTACTGTGTGAGTCAAGCCCAAGAGAGCAAAGTGGCATAAAGCTGGTGACACCAGGCAGATAACAGTGTGGCTACGACTCTAAGTCAAAGAGTCCCCAGTACTGAAATAGTGGGTTTTAGGCATGAGAACCTTGCTGCCCAATATTAGGCACTGGACCGGCCAAAGGCACTGTGACTTCATTAGGTTGAGCCATGAGCAGCCACCACGTTGTCTGAAACTGAAAGCAAATGAAAACCCTCCCTACTGGAGAGCCTCTTTCCCCTTTCGCCCTCTGATCCCTCCCTTTCTCTCTACCCTGGCCTCTGCTACTCACAGCACAGATATTCAATTGACCTTCCAAGCCCCTCACCATCCACAGGTATTTGGTATTGTTTAGCAATGGAATGGTCTCCTCAAAAATTGAGGAATCAAAAAGATTCCTGACTCTACTTCCCTCACCTTTTCTTGGTCCACACACGTTAGAAAGGCAGTTTGGTTACTGCTTGCACCTGTCCCCACAGAGAGATCTGTCCCCCCAGAGAGCTGCTTTTTGGATAATAACCAGGACAAAAGGGGTGGAAGGCTGTGTAGACTTATTTTGAAAATGTGAGCTTTCTCCCTGACCATTCCTGGCCACGATACATCTTTCTTTTCCCTAATAGCAACCCCTGGTCAGCCTAATTAAGGAGAGTTCAGCTTAATTCTGGTTCAGCCATCTGTACTCTCTATTTGGATTGACATGGATTACAAGGCTAATTGCCACTTGGTTGAGCACATGCTCACCAAATCCCCTACAGTGAGTGGCTTACACAGACCAACGTGGGGAGCCATAAAGGATCTCTATAATTTTTATAAACATGTCTGACCTTCTGAACAAAGGTGTGGGTGTGATGAGGGGACAATGGAGCAAAAGTGAATTGCACCTACTAGAACTGGGTGCACCAGTTTGGAAGCAGGAAAAGGCAAACAGCACCTGAGATGGGAGTGCCTCAGCCCCAGAGAGACACAAAGGAGAGGGAGATTAAGGTGGTTTTTGTTTTCTAGAACTACACCCCAAGCGTTTTTAATGGAGGAAAACTCTGGCGAGGCTTTTCCAAACTATCGGAGGGGTCTTAACTGCAACGGCCTGCTGAATCTGCAGTCCTCTGCCAGATGCTTCTGATCATGATTTGACTGCCACGTTCCTTAAACTTACTGGGAAATCTATCAGAAACAAGAGTGGGTGGCCCCAGCTCCCGCACCTCCCACAGAAACATCTGCTAACACCTCCAGATGTCTTTCCTAGCCCCTTCTCGTAGCTGTCACTTAGTCATTTTCTCTGGTGGAAAAATGCCGCCCAGGTAGTGGTGTGGAGAAACAGGATGGGTCGGACTGGCTGCCCTTGGGCAGTCTTTCTAAAACAAAGACTAAACTCATTCATTCAAACTAACCTGGAAATTTTAAAGCTTACCAACTGGCCAAAAACTCATGTCGGAAGCAAGTCAGAAGATGATGTCGGTTCCACTAAGGACCCCTGACAATCATAAACAACACTTTCTTTTCATGGACATGATGTATATTCTTGGGACTGGACTTTTTTTTAATAGAGCCCAGGCATTAATCTCTCTGCCTTCTGAAAATGCATTGACTTACGACTTAGCAATGGTCATAAGATATCTCCAAATGTTTGAAGAAGCACCACGAGTAGATCACATAGCCCTCCGAACTACAGACATCTCTCCCCAAAAAGGGCTACTTTTGACTACGTGGGAGAGATTGTCAGAGGAATAATTGTATCCCTTGTGATTTATGTGCCCCCAGCATATAATTATCCCTATGTCAGGAGTCAGTTTAAAAACATGGTACAAATTTGTTCCTGATTTTAGTTTAAGTCATCAACACTATTGCTCCTTTCTGGAAGGCATTCAGGCTGGCCTCAAGTGGCCGGAGTTGTTATGAAGAATATAATTGCCCTAGATTTCCATTTTGAGGACCAAGACAGAGCGTATGCAATCACTGATGCATATTGATACTCCTGGATTAATGTCTCAGGCCAAGTGGAAATACCAGTACAAAAACTTAGGAAGAAAGCTTTGGCCTTCCAGAAAGGTTTGTGACTATTTCCTAAAGCTATTTCTAATATTTTTTCCTTAATATTTTTGCCACTACCCTGAGTGAACGCCCATACCACCTGATTCTCTAAAGCAGATCCTGATGACTACAGGATTTGTTCAGCTGCCTAGGCCTGGCACCCTGGGCAGCATGGTGAAGGTCAATCGTGTAGGTTGGCCTCATTCTGCTGATTTGAGTCCTCTTGACAATAGCTTAATTAAATGCTATATGAGACAAATGGAAAAGATTTGCTCTTAGCCCCTGTTGTTCAGATTAATCAGAGTGGCTAATGGAGTGGCATATTCATGGGAAATTTTGACAGACCCCAGGCAAGATGGGTAGACACACTTATTATCTAGTCTAGTGTAATAAAGATAATGTTTGTTTCTGGAAAAAAGAGCAGACAGGCTTACATTTCATTGTAAAATATTTGTTTCTTTGTTTGTTTGTTTTTGAGACAGGGTCTCGCTCTGTTGCCCAGGCTGGAGTGCAGTGGCATGATCTTAGCTCACTGCAACCTCTGACTCCCAGGTTCAAGAAATTCTCATGCCTCAATCTCCTGAGTAGCTGGGATTACAGGCGCCTGCCACTACGCGAGGCTAATTTTTGTATTTCAGCAGAGACGGGATTTTGCCATGTTGCCCAGGCTGGTCTTTAAATCCTGGCCTCAAGGGATCCACCTGCTTTGACCCTCCAAAGTGCTGGCATTACAGGCATGAGTCACTGTGACTGGCCCCCACTGCAAAATATTTGGATTTTTGAAGATTAGGTTTTCCCCTCGCTTATGTAATCCATCACATAACGTCTGGCCCTTTTTGCATCACCCTGTGGGAATCAGGGCTTGGGGAACCAGCACAAATCCTCATACTTTGACTACTGTTATTGCCTCTGACCGAGGAGTCTCAAGACTTCTTCCAGTATCCATGAAACTATGGCAAGCTACAGTGTTAGATTGCAGGTAGGGTAAAATCTCAGAAACTTCACAGCTCTTGACGTTTTTCCATCTTATTCATAGTACTCCTAGTGAGCTAGTTTTCTACCAAGTGAATTTAGCATACTCCTATTCCTTTCCACCCACAAAAGAAGGACTAATGAGGGACTAGGGTAGTATTTTCTGTCCTCGACAACTCTCTCCCCATCAGTGGGCTTGGCCAGGCTCATTATCATTTTTGTTTTTGAGGCAGGGTCTCTCTCTGTTGCCCAGGCTGAAATGCAGTGGTACAATCATAGCTCAGTGCAGCCTCAAACTCCTGGGCTCAAGGGATTCTCCCATCTTGGCTTCCCAAAGTGCTGGAATTACAGGCATGATGGCCATGGACAGGCTCTTTAAACAGCCTTCTTCCAGAGAGGAAATTACCTCAAAGGGTCTCTCCAGGCTCTGCCTCTTGCAATCTCTTGTGCCAACCTCCCTCAGCATGTTCATGGTCTCTGTCCACCATAGCTGTAGAGGTCATTATTGGTTGTCTACTCAGTATTCATTCTCTACCATTTTCCCACCCCTTCCATGATGGTTCCTAATGGAATGGAAACACCATTCAGACATTTGCTTATTTCCAAGCAGCCAGAGGAACCTGATCCCACTCCCAGTTTCAGAGGTGAAATTGATCAGTCTAAGGGAAACTCATTCACTTCCTTTCCCAAAAGACCAGTTCTGGCCAATGAGAATGTAGAAGTTTGAGGAGGAATTTCTCTGAAATGTTACCTTCTTCTTTTTGTTTTTTGAGACAGAGTCTTGTTCTGCCACCCAGGCTGGAGAGCAGAGGTGCCATCACGGCTCACTGCAGCCTCAACCTCCCAGGCTTAAGCGACCCTCCAGCCTCAGCCTCCCAAGTAGCTGGGGCCGCAGGTGTGCATCACCATGCCTGGCTCATTTTTTTCTTTTTGTAGAGATGAGGTCTCCCTATGTTTCCCAGGCTGGTCTCAAACAACTGGGCGATCCTCCTGCCTCAGCCTCCCAAAGTGCTGGGATTACAGGCATGAGACACCATGTCCAGACTTACCCTTTTCTCTTAAAAGAAAGCCACAGAAAGAAACACACCATATCTCTTGTTGTGATGTTAGGAGCTTCTGTAGCCATCTTGCAACCAGCCTGAAAACGAAGCCTCCACTCAGGATGGCAGAATGGAGAGATGATGACAGTGTCGTCCTGCTCAGTCAACCAACCATGGCGCCTACTCTGCCTCTCGGCTTCCTGTTAAAAAAATATGTAATACATCTTCTAAATGTTCGAGTCAGTTTGAGTAGAGATTTCCATTACTTGTTAACATACATTGAGCTAAGTTCTGGGCACTCTTCTAGTACCTTAAATAAATCCATGTGTTTATGGCTTATAACAAACCTATCAAGTTCACTCTTTTCCTCATTTTGCCCAGAAGAAAACTAAGATACAAGGAGCTTAAATATTTTGCCCAGATCACATAGCTAGTTAAGTGATAAAGCTAGGACTGAACCTAGATCTGGCTCAAAATCCAGACTTAACCACTACTCTATCACTTTGCACCAGGCTATCACTTACAACCTAAAGCATTACAGCCGGTACTAACTACACTTTGCTTCTCAAGCCTGCCTCAACCAAGACTTAGGCTTTGGACCTCTTTAGCCTCCAAATCTATTATTTCAGGCAAGCTTCACTCTCCCATACCCACCTGCAGGGACCCGGAATCTAGACATTAATATCTAGTTTCATTTCCCATTTGAATACCTAGAAATGCAGCCAAAAATTAACAGGTGAATTATTTCCTTTTTTTTTTTTTTTTTTTTGAGATGGATTCTCACTCTATTGCCCCGGCTGGAGTGCAATGGCAGGATCTCTACTCACTGCAATCTCTGCCTTCCAGGTTCAAGCGATTCTTCTGCCTCAGCCTCCTGAGTAGCTGGGATTACAGGCGCATACCACCATACCCGGCTAATTGTTGTACTTTAGTAGAGAGGGGGTTTCACCATGTTGGCCAGGCTAGTCTCAAACTCCTGACCTCATGATCTGCCTGCCTCAGCCTCCTGAAATGCTGGGATTACAGACGTGAGCCACCATGTCCAGCCAACATGTGAATCTTATTTCATATTCTGTGTATTTTAAGCACCTTCATATGGTCAACCTGTTCAAATGACATCTATTGTGTGGACCAAATCCTACCTTTCAGGGAAGACCCTCTTAAGGATCTTAAGAACTGGCTGGCAGCAACTGGGAGCTTTTTTATTAGACCTGTTGCCATTAAGGAAATAGATAAGCAGCTCCTCAAATCTGTTTCAGGGACTATGTGATATATATACATATATATATAATACTTAGAGTTCATTGTTACATTTTGATAAGTAGGCAAACAGTAGATAGGAAGATAGATAATAGCCAAATAGACACACACACACACACACATATATTCACCAAAGCTTATGTTGTCATAGGAAACTCCTGAACCTAGCAAAGCAGTATATATTCTTCCTTTGATAATCAGCACTTTCTTCCTTCATTGTATAACACGGGAGTGGCAAGAAACATTATGACCAGACAAGATGAATCAATTTACCTCTGCTACCTGTGCCCTTTGTCCTGAGAAGTCCCTTCCCCCCTCCTCATTGAGAGTTTTAGGCTGCCGATTACATTCTTCCTAGCCTGTGACTGGGAGAGGATCTGGACTTTGCCTAGGAACACTCCAGCAACTCACCTTTCCTGCCAGCCCTCCCATCCTCCACGCATATCACTATTACCAATGAATTATTAGGCAAATTTTCAGAAATATTTAAAAAATAATCAAAGCACCTAGGGAAGAATTCACCTAGGGAGAATTCTAAATCTGAGGCAGAGGTTATCAGTGGGTGGTTCTATTTAATTAAGTCAGCCATGTACTGTTGCTTAATCCTGAGACAGCGCATTTTCAGCACTAATCTGTTTGAAGTCACTTCATAAGGATAAAAAATAGAAATAATGTTAAAGAACTCATTTCTAGATTTATCTGGACAAGAAGGTGTGTTATCTTGAATGACGTGGAGAAAGGAAGATTTCACATTTGAGAGACCAAAATGTTAAAGAATCTAAAGTGTGGTAGGATCTCCTTAGGTCTACACATGGAAGACTTGGGTTTCCTCTCCAAAAACCTTTTGTATTATAAACATCTGAAACTTCCTTTTAAACATATCTAAAATGAAGCAGATGGTTCAAACTTATCTGATTTTAGAGTGCAAAAGAGTATAATGTTTCTTTTCCAACTCACACTGGGCTTTGAAGATAAAGGTCAGAGGCTTCGGAGGTCTCGTTTTTATGCGAATAGCTAAAGAAGAGAATCCTCCCAGAGGATTGGAATTTTTCTTCGTGTGCACTCTTGGAGAAATTTTTTATTTTATATTTTAATTTAAATATTATTTTATCCAGATCAAAAAAAAGATAGAGAAAAGTGATGATAGGGATGGGAAAAAAGCTGGAGAAGCTCCAATTATGAATGGCATATGTGTTCTGGTAGAATGCTTTGCTCCCTGACAGTCCTCCTGATTTCTTTTTTCTTTCTTTTTTTTTTAATTGCATTTTAGGTTTTGGGGTACATGTGCAGAACATTCAAGACATTTCATAGGTACACACATGGCAGTGTGTTTTGCTGCCTTCCTCCCCTTCACCCACATTTGGCATTTCTCCCCAGGCTATCCCTCCCCAGCTCCCCCCGCCGCTGTCCCTCCCCTATTCCCCCCAATAGACACCAGTGTGTAGTACTCCCTTCCCTGTGTCCATGTGTTCTCATTTTTCATCACCTGCCTATGAGTGAGAATATGTGGTATTTCATTTTCTGTTCTTGTGTCAGTTTGCTGAGAATGATGTTCTCCAGATTCATGCATGTCCCTACAAAGGACACGAACTCATCATTTTTGATTGCTGCATAATATTCCATGGTGTATATGTGCCACATTTTCCCAATCCAGTCTATCATCGATGGGCATTTGGGTTGGTTCCAGGTCTTTGCTATTCTAAACTGTGCTGCAATGAACATTCGTGTGCATGTGTTTTTATAGTAGAATGATTTATAGTCCTTTGGATATATACCCAATAATGGGATTGCTGGGTCAAATGGAATTTCTATTTCTAAGGCCTTGAGGAATCGCCACACTGTCTTCCACAATGGTTGGACTAATTTACACTCCCACCAACAGTGTAAAAGTGTTCCTTTTTCTCCACATCCTCTCCAGCATCTGTTGTCTCCAGATTTTTTAATGATGGCCATTCTAACTGGCATAAGATGGTATCTCAGTGTGGTTTTGATTTGCATCTCTCTAATGACCAGTGATGATGAGCATTTTTTCATATGATTGTTGGCCTCTTGTATGTCTTCTTTTGTAAAGTGTCTGTTCATATCCTTTGCCCATTTTTGAATGGGCTTGTTTGTTTTTTTCCTGTAAATCTGTTTGAGTTCTTTGTAAATTCTGGATATCAGCCCTTTGTCAGATGGGTAAACTGCAAAAATTTTTTCCCATTCTGTTGGTTGCCGATTCACACCAGAGACTGTTTCTTTTGCTGTGCAGAAGCTGTGGAGTTTGATTAGGTCCCATTTGTCTATTTTGGCTTTTGTTGCCAATGCTTTTGGTGTTTTGGTCATGAAGTCCTTGCCTACTCCTATGTCCTGAACGGTTTCGCCTAGATTTTCTTCTAGGGTTTTTATGGTGCCAGGTCTTATGTTTAAGTCTTTAATCCATCTGGAGTTAATTTTAGTGTAAGGTGTCAGGAAGGAGTCCAGTTTCTGCTTTCTGCACATGGCTAGCCAGTTTTCCCAATACCATTTGTTAAACAGAGAATCCTTTCCCCATTGCTTGTTTTTGTCAGGTTTATCCAAGATTGTATGGTTGTAGATATGTTGTGTTGCCTCCGATGCCTCTGTTCTGTTCCATTGGTCTATATCTCTGTTTTGGTACCAGTACCATGCTGTTTTGATTACTGTTGCCTTGTAGTATAGTTTGAAATCCAGTAGTGTGATGCCCCCCGCTGTGTTCTTTTTGCTTAGAATTAACTTGGCTATGCAGGCTCTCTGTTGGTTCCATATGAAGTTCATGGTGGTTTTTTCCAGTTCTGTGAAGAAAGTCAATTGTAGCTTGATGGGGATAGCATTGATTCTGTAAATTACTTTGGGCAATATAGCCATTTTCACGATATTAATTCTTCCTAATCATGAACATGGAATGTTTCTCTATCTGTTTGTGTCCTCTCTTATTTTGTTGAGCAGTGGTTTGTAGTTTTCCTTGAAGAGGTCCTTTACGTTCCTTGTGAGTTGTATTCCTAGGTATTTTATTCTCTTTGTAGCAATTGTGAATGGCAGTTCATTCTTGATTTGGCTCTCTTTAAGTCTGTTATTGGTGTATAGGAATGCTTGTGATTTTTGCACATTGATTTTATATCCTGAGACTTTGTTGAAGTTGCTTATCAGTTTCAGGAGTTTTTGGGCTGAGGCGATGGGGTCTTCTAGGTATACTATCATGTCATCTGCAAATAGAGACAATTTGGCTTCCACCTTTCCTATTTGAATACCCTTTATTTCTTTTTCTTGCCTGATTGCCTGGCTAGGACTTCCAGTACTATATTGAATAGGAGTGGTGAAAGAGGGCATCCTTGTCTAGTGCCGGATTTCAAAGGGAATGCTTCCAGTTTTTGCCCATTCAGTATGATATTGGCTGTTGGTTTGTTGTAAATAGCTTTTATTATTTTGAAATATGTTCCACCGATACCGAGTTTATTGAGGGTTTTTAGCATAAAGGGCTGTTGTATTTTGTCAAATGCCTTCTCTGCGTCAATTGAGATAATCATGTGGTTTTTGTTTTTGGTTCTGTTTATGTGGTGAATTACGTTTATAGACTTGCGTATGTTGAACCAGCCTTGCATCCCCAAGATGAATCCTACTTGATCATGATGGATAAGTTTTTGATGTGCTGTTGCGATCGGCTTGCCACTATTTTATTGAAGATTTTTGCATCTATGTTCATCATGGATATTGGCCTGAAGTTTTCTTTTCTTGTTGGGTCTCTGCCAGGTTTTGGTAACAGGATGATGTTGGTCTCATAAAATGATTTGGGGAGGATTCCCTCTTTTTGGATTATTTGGAATAGTTTCAGAAGGAATGGTAATAGTTCCTCTTTGTGTGTCTGGTAGAATTCAGCTGTGAACCCATCTGGACCTGGACTTTTTTGTGTGTGGTAGGCTCTTAATTGCTGCCTCGACTTCTGACCTTGTTATTGGTCTAGTCATAGTTTCGGCTTCCTCCTGGTTTAGGCTTGGGAGGACACAGGTGTCCAGGAATTTATCCATTTCTTCCAGGTTTACTAGTTTATGTGCATAGAATTGTTTGTAATATTCTCTGATGATGGTTTGAATTTCTGTGGAATCTGTGGTGATTTCCCCTTTATTGTTTTTTATTGCATCTATTTGGTTGTTCTCTCTTTTCTTTTTTGTCAGCCTGGCTAGTGGTCTGTCTCTTTTGTTGATCTTTTCAAAAAACCAGCTCTTGGATTTATTGATTTTTTGAAGGGTTTTTCGTGTCTCTATCTCCTTCAGTTCTGCTCTGATCTTAGTTATTTCTTTTCTTCTGCTAGGTTTTGAGGTTTTTTTTTTTAATCTTGCTCCTCTAGCTCTTTCAATTTTGACGATAGGGTGTCAATTTTGGATTTCTCCACTCTTCTCATATGGGCACTTATTGCTATATATTTTCCTCTAGAGACTGCTTTAAATGTGTCCCAGAGATTCTCGTATGTTGTATCTTCGTTCTTGTTCATTTCGAAGAACTTCTTTATTTCTGCCCTCATTTCATTGTTTATCCAGTCATCATTCAAGAGCCAGTTGTTCAGTTTCCATGAAGCTGTGCGATTCTAGGTTAGTTTCTGAATTCTGAGTTCTAACTTGATTGCACTATGGTCCGAGAGACCGTTTGTTATGATTTCCATTCTTTTGCATTTGCTGAGGAGTGCTTTACTTCCAATTATGTGGTCAATTTTAGAGTAGGTGTGATGTGGTGCTGAGAAGAATGTATATTCTGTGGATTTGGAGTGGAGAGTTCTGTAAACGTCTATCAGGTTCACTTGTTCCAGATCTGAGTTCAAGCCCTGGATATCCTTGTTGATTTTCTGTCTGGTCGATCTGTCTAATATTGACAGTGGAGTGTTAAAGTCTCCCACTATTATTGTGTGGGAGTCTAAGTCTCTTTTTAGGTCATTAAGAACTTGCCTTATATATCTGGGTGCTCCTGTATTGGGTCCATATATATTTAGGATCGTTAGCTCTTCTTGTATCGATCCTTTTACCATTATGTAATGACCTTCTTTGTCTCTTTTGATCTTTGCTGCTTTAAAGTCTATTTTATCAGAGATTAGAATTACAACTTCTGCTTTTTTTTTTGCTCTCCATTAGCTTGGTAAATCTTCCTCCATCCCTTTATTTTGAGCCTTTGCATATCCTTGCATGTGAGATGGGTTTCCTGGATACAGCACACTGATGGCTTTTGATTTTTTATCCAATTTACCAGTCTGTGTCTTTTGATTGGTGCATTTAGCCCATTTTCATTTAGGGTTAATATTGTTATGTGTGAATTTGATACTGCCATTTTGATGCTAGCTGGCTCTTTTGCCCATTAGTTGATGCAGGTTCTTCATTTTGTTGATGCTCTTTAGCATTTAGTGTGTTTTTGGAATGGCTGGTACTGGTTGTTCCTTTCTATGTGTAGTGCCTCTTTCAGGAGCTCTTGTAAAGGAGGCTTGTTGGTGACAAAATCTCTGAGTACTTGCTTGTTTGCCAAGGATTTTATTTTTTCTTCACTTCTGAAGCTCAGTTTGGCTGGATATGTAATTCTGGGTTGAAAGTTCTTTTCTTTAAGGATATTGAATATTGGCCCCCCCTCTCTTCTTGCTTGTAGAGTTTCTGCCAAGAGATCTGCTGTGAGTCTGATGGGCTTCCCTTTGTGGGTGACTTGACCTTTCTCTCTGGCTGCCCTTAGTATTTTCTCCTTCATTTCAACCCTTGTGAATCCGACAATTATATGCCTTGGGGTTGCTCTTCTTGTGGAGTATCTTTGTGGTGTTCTCTGTATTTCCTGCATTTGCGTGTTGGCCTGCCTTGCTAGGTTGGGGAAATTTTCCTGGATAATATCCTGAAGAGTATTTTCCAGCTTGAATTCGTTCTCTTCGTCCCCTTCTGGTACACCTTTCAAACGTAGGTTAGGTCTCTTCACCCTCCTGATTTCTTAATGGATAGTTCAATACTAAGGAGATGGTCAGGGTGATGTGTTTATCTTTTGGAAATACCAATCCTCAATTTATAGATAAACATTTTTAGTTAGTCTTATAATTATTCTTTGTATGGTATACTATATGATATACTATAGTGCATGCAGTACAGCCTTTCATATTTGTGGTTTCTACATCCACTGATTCAACCAACCAAGGATCAAAAATATTCTGGAAAAAAAAAAGTCCAGAAAGTTCCAAAAAGCTAAACTTGAATCTGCAGCATGCTAAGCACTATGTTGAAACCATGAGAGTAAAGTGAGGTGTAGGCATTGTATTAAGCCGTACAAATAATCTAGAGATCATTTAAAGTATATGGGAGGGTGTGTGTGGGTCATATGCAAATACAACACCATTTTATATAAGGAAAATCCTTGGATTTTGGTTTCTGCAAGGCGTCCTGGAACCAAGCCCCATGGATACTAAGGGATGGCTGTATAACAGTATTTTTTTATGATTTTAAAAGGAATATGTTTACGGTTTAAAAAAATTTTAAATACTCCTCATTCAAACAATAACTATTTTTGAGATTCTATTATATGTAGTCTCTAGGAATGCAATATCAAACAAAAATAGACATAGTCTCTGTTCTCATGGAGTTTAGAATCAAACATAAAGCACACAGAAGAAAAGTCATTCACTTATTCATTCAACAAATATTTATTGAGCATCTGTTCTTATAGTCATGTGAAAATTGCCTATAATGACAGTACTTAGAGTTCATTGTTAAATTTTTAAAAGTAGGCAGACAGTAGGCAGGAAGATGGATAGATAGATACATAGATAGATAGATAGATACATAGATACATAGATACATAGATGTAAATAGATAGACAGATAGATATAGATAGATATAACTGGATTTGAATATTTCCTGAGTGAATGAATTGTTGAGTTAGTGTAACTAGCCTCATAATCTCAAAGTGAAAATACACTCATATCATTTTATTTTTCTAAGACATTTCCTAAACACTCATCTGTGAAATAAGCAGGAAGCTCAGTATTTTCCTCCAGGGATTCTCTCTCTTGTTGAAACGTCTGAGAATCCAGGCACATTCGAGGTTGTAAAGGGTGAGTTAGGCTGATTTTCACCTGAGGCTCCACACAGTTGTCCCACTATCCCCTCGACTGGCAGTGAGACCTGCATGATCCCACAGCAGATGCTTATCCACTGTTGACCTGAGGCCTTGCTGACACAGGTCACCATGCAGTTTTCTCACAGCCAAGGGCAATCAGTACTCACCTCTCCAGTTCTCTGACTGTTGTGGCATTAAAGGTACAACATTTTTGAATTACAGGCAAATCCATGTTCTAGGACATCACTAGCCCAAGAAGAGCCAAGTCAGACCTGAGCCCTGATGCTCTTGCCTTCCTACAGAGCCACCTGTAATAGTTTTCTCAACCCACAGTGAGAAATACATTTACTCAATCCAGTATACACACATATGCACAGGCATTATATGCATAGATTGGAAACAAAAGTATCACAAAACTTACCTTTACTACATATGATCAACATTACTATAATCTCCCTCTGTTCTATTCTGTCATTTTATTTTTTTTAAATACTGGTGGTCCATTAGTGATTCAAGGCCCATAGTTTAAAAACACTGATTAAACTTTGGCGACTTTTTCTATTTAAATCTTAAAGTCAAAAGGATTTGATTATGCACTGTTTCCTTGGACAATAGAGATAAAGATGAACCCTTTTAAGGCAGCTACCTTCAGAGATTCAGGTAGCTGCCTTAAAAGGGTTCATCTTTATCTTTAAAAGCTGCCTTAAAAGCCCTGTACCCATGCTCAGAGGAGACCTTTCTCAGTGATCTAGAGACTGACTCTTCAGCAAGGCCTCACCCTTACCCCTGTGTAAGTGATTTCAAGGTGCTAACATGCCCTTTTCCAGATAATGAGGATCTACTTTCATTGATTGCAAATGATTTTCTGTCTCAAATCTATTTATTTATTTATTTTTTTTTTTTTTGAGATGGAGTCTTGCTATATCGAGATTGCAGTGGCACAATCTCGGCTCACTGCAACCTCTGCCTCTCTGATTCAAGCAATTTTTCTGCCTTCGCCTCCTGAGTAGCTGCAACTACAGGTGCAGGCCACCACACCCAGCTAATTTTTGTATTTTTAGCAGAGACAGGATTTCACCATATTGGCCAGGCTGGTCTCAAACTCCTGACCTCGTGATCTGCCTGCCTCAGCCTCCCAAAGTGCTGGGATTACAAGCATGAGCCACCGCACCTTGCCACTGGCACAACTTTTGCTGGAGAAGAGAACATTTGGTTTTTGGATACCGCCAGGATCTCTTATGACCTCAACAACACTGATAGTCAAGTACCACTTTTACAAATTAAATAATATTCGGAGTCAAAATAGCAGTTAATCTAGGACTGTACTGGCTGGAAGGGCACATGAGGAAGCCTTTTGTTTTTCCACCTCTGTGCTGGTCCCCTCTGAGTGTTCAGTTTGTGAAAGTTCAGTATGTACCACCCACTCTTGAAAACAATTCCCGGGACCTAAATGCCCATAAAGGACTGAACAGATAAATACATTGTGAAATATTCACACAATGGAATAATATGCAGTGATGTGAATGAACAATTTACAATTACAGGCAATGTGTTGTTCTCAGAGCATATGGTTAAGGAAAAGGTGCCAGATACAAAATAGCAAGTCCTGAATGATTCACTGACATGAGTTACAAAGTGGGCAAAGCTAACCTATGCTTTCAGACATCAGAATGGTGATGGTGATTACACTGAGCCGTATTGACAAAGGGAGCACGAGGCAGTCGTTGAGAGCCAGGAAACGTTCTGTTTCATGATCAAGGCACTGGCTACATGGGTGTGTTCAGTTTGTGAAAATTTAGGACATATTAAAAGTTGCCACAGCTCTATAAGAAAATGATTGTTACTATTTCCTTTTGTAGGTGGGTACTCCAAGGTTCAGAAAGGCTGATGACAGTCAGGCCATATGTTCCTGTAAGTGGCAGGGCCAGGAGTGGATCCAGACTGCCTGCTTCTGGGGCCCAGGAGTGTACCAGCCTGAGGAGTGATACCAGCCTGGCAATTACAGCCCTGACTCTGTGAAGGAGCTTCCCACCAGGCTTCTCACATACATTGTAATAATGCTGCAGCAGGCTTCCCTGTGTCTATCACACTCAGTCTGTAATGGAAATGCCTTACTTAGATCCTAATCATGCTGTTTAATGTATAAAGACAGAAATCAGCCACACAGACTGCATACAAATAACCACTGTTTTGTGCAACATAAAAAAGTAATTTGTATACATAAGCCAGAATAAGACATTAATCTAAAATACATAAAAATAGAATGTAGATTCCAAACTTTTTTTATATTGAAAATCAATAGAATTTTTCAGAGTAGTTTTAGGTCTACAGATAAATGGAGTACAACTACCAGTTTCTTCCATTAATATCTTGCTTATCTATTTCCTCAGTGGCAACTGGACAAATATAAAAGCTCTCAGTTGCTGTCAGCCAGATCTTATGAGCAAAGTGTCTCTCCTGAAAGGTAGGATTTGGCTTACACAATTGATGGCCTTTGATCCTATCAAACTGCTTAAAATACATGGAATATGCAGTAAGAGCTCACATGTTAACTTTTGGCTGTCTTTCTAGGTATTCAAATAGGAAATAAGAGTAGACATTAATGTCTCACCTCCTCTTCTGGGAAAGCAGTGGGCCCTGCAGTTGGGCATGGGAGACTAAAGCTTGCCTACAGACATATACTCAGGGGCCAAGACTGTTCAAATCCCGGGTCTCAGTTGAGTCAGCCTTGAGAAGTAAAGTGTAGTTAGTATCAGTTGGAATGCTTTAGGCTGCAGGTGACAGCCAGGTGCAAAGTGATAGTGTAATGGTTAAGCCTGTGGACTCACGGCCCCATCTAGTTTCAATTACTAGCTTTGTCACTTAACTAGCTGATATAGATTAATATATAATCTCTTTCAACCTTTTTCCTTTGAAATGGGAAATTACATGTATAATCAGTGCATACATGAAGTAAATTCATCTGCCCTGGAAAGAAAGCTTTGATGAAGTTATACATGGCAAGATAATATTATTAGTCTGTTTTCACAATGCTGTAAAGAAATACCCAAGACTGGGCAATTTATAAAGGAAGGAGTTGTAATTGACTCACAGTTCATGACTGGGGAGGCTTCAGGAAACTTACAATCATGGTGGAATGGGAAGCAGGCACTTTCTTCACAAGGTGGTAGGAGAGAGAAGAGCAAACTGAAGTGGGAAGAGCCCCTTATAAAACCATCATATCACATCAGAACTCACTCAGTATCACAAGAACAGCATGGGAAAATCACCCCCAAGATCCAGTTGCCTCCCTCCCTCCACATGTTGGGATTACAATTCGAGATGAGATTAAGGTGGGGACACAGAGCTAAACCATTTCAATGATGAATAAGAAGAAAGCTTCAGAACCTCTTGGCCTTGTGTCCAACTCACTTAAACAAGCTACAGTAGATAATGGAGGCCATTTTAAAAGTGGTTTATGACTAAATTCTTTGGTAAGTGTTAAGTGGGATTTTATGAGATTCTTCTCATGATCATAAATAGTTTAAAGGCTTAGAAACACCTAAATTCTAAAAAGTAAAAGTAGGAGAAACTGTTATTGAGCACTATGATACATATATTTAAGGTCAAAAATAATATTACTATGAAAAAGCCCAATTTATAAATTCACTTTTCATTAAAAACTATATGGGTTTTGTGCTGTACTACTGTTCATACAGTCATTCGCTGCTGTATGAGTCTGTTCTCATGCTGCTATTGGGAATCCCTGTAACTGGTTAATTTCTAAATGAAAGAGGTTTAATTGACTTACAGTTCTGCAGGTCTGGGGATGCCTCAGGAAACGTTCACTCATGGAGGGAGGGGAAGCAAACACATCCTTCTCACATGGCAGCAGCAAGGAGAAGTGCAGAGCAAAGAGGGGAAAAGTCCCTTATAAAACCATCAGATCTTGTGAGAACTTGGTCTCTCCCACCACATGTGGGGATTATGGGAACTACAATTCAAGTGAGATTTGGGTGGGGACTCAGCCAAACCATCTTAGCCGTATAGTGATGTTTTGGTCAGTGATGAACCACACATTCAACAGTGATCCCATAAGATTATTATTTATCCCAGAATAAAAGTTTAATTGAAAAATACAATAAATTATGATAATAGTAGGTGGACTGCCTAAGTCTGTTTCCCTTCCTAAAAGCACACGTTCAATCAATAAGCAGTTTCAGTAAGCATGCAGCATGGTGCTTTGGTGGACATTCCCATCATAATTTATCACTTTTTTGACCAAATTTTTTACTTTGAGATAATTTTAGATTTACATAACATTGTAAGAAATAATACAAAGAGATCCCGTGTATCCTTTATGCAGTTTCCCCCAATGTTGATATCTTTCAAAACTATAGTACAATATCAACCTGGATATTTACATTGGTACAGTGCATCACTATTATTCAGAGTTTGCCAGTTTGACTTATATTCATTTGTGTGTGTGCATGTATGCAAATTTTGTTCTGTACAAGTTTATTCCACATGTGGTTTCCTGAATTCATTACTAGAGTCAAGATTCAGAATAGCTCCATCATCACAATGATTCCTCATGTTCTATTATCACTACACCCTTTTCTTTCCAGTCTCTAGCAAACACTAATCTGTTCTCCATTTTTATAATTTTGCTATTTCAATAATTCATACAAATGGAATTATAAAGAATGTAACCTTTTAGGATTATCTTTTTCCACTCAGCATAATTCCCTAGAGATTATTCCAGGTTGTTGAGTGTATCAATAGTTCAATCCTTTTCACAGCTGAGTAGTATTTCATTGTATTGATGTACCACAATTTGTTCAACATTCACCCTCTGAAAGATATCTGGATTATTTTCAGTTTGAGGCTGTTGCAAATATAGCTGCTATTAATATTTTTGAATAGGCTTTTATGTGAACATAAGTTTTCATTTTTTTGGGATAAATGCCCACTAGTGCAGTTGGTGGGTTGTATGATAATTGCATAATTCATCTTTGTAAAAATTGCAACAGTGTTTAACAAAGTGGCGGTACCATTTTACATCACCATCAGCAACGTATGAGTAATTGAGTTTTTCTGCATCCTTGCTAGCATTTGGTCTTGTCACTATTTTTTATATTAGCCATTTTGATGGGTATGTAGTAGTATCTCATTGTGGTTTAAATTTACATTTTTCTAATGGCTAATGATGTTGAAAATATTTTTATGTATTTATTCCCATCTGTGTATCTTCTTTGGTGAAACGTCTGTTCATGCATTTGTCGCATCTTCTAATTGGATTGTTTTTTCACTTTTTTTTTTTACATAGTCTAGATATTAGTGCTTTTTCAGATACATGATTTGCATATGCTTTCTCTCACTATGTAGCTGGTCTTCCTTTTCTTAACGTGGTTTTTGCAGATCAAAAGTTTATACTTTTGATAAAGTTCAATGTATCAGTTTTTTCTTTTATGGGTTGCGTTTTTAGTGTAAAATCTAAGAACTCTTTGCCTGGCTCTAAACTTCAAAATTTTCCTCTTACTTTTTTTTCTATATGTTACATAATTTTATACATGGTAAGTTTATGATCCATTTTGAGTTAATTTTTATATACAATGCGGTATATGGGACAAGATGCTTTAGTTTTATTTATTTTTATTGTTTCATTTTATTTATTTATTTATTATTTATTTGCCTATGTATATCTGTCCAATTGCTTTAGCCCCATTATTGGAATGCTATCTTTCCTTCATTTAATTGCTTTTGTACATTTGTCAAAAATCAGTTGGGCATATTTTGGGGGTGTATTTTTGAGTTCTCTAACCTGTTTCCTTAATCTATGTGTCTGTCTCTCTACCAATACGATACAGTTTTGATTACTGTAGCTCTATAATAAGTTTTGAAATTAGGTAAACTGAATACTTTCACTTTATTTTTCTTTATCAAAGTAGTTTTCCCTATGCTAGTTTCTTTACCTTTCCATACATATTTTAGGATAATCTTGTCTCTGTCAACAAAAACATCTTACCGGGATAGAAATTACGTTAAACTTGCATATTAATTTAGGGAAAATCAATTAATTTAGGGAAACCAACCTTTATTAAGTTGCCTTCCATTCCATGAACACACTATGTTTCACTGTTTCTTTAGATCTTTTTGATATTTTTTATTAGCATTGTTTAGTTTTTGGGACATAAATCTTGTATATGTTTTGTTAAATTTACACCTTAAGGAGTTCATTTTTCTTGACCAATTTATAAATAGTACAAGTATTTTTCATTTCTGTGTCCCTGTGTTTATTGCTAGTATATAAAAATAACTGTAGTTATTGCCAGTTGATTTTTGTATGTTGATCTTATATCCTGCAAACTTGCTGAACTCATTTATTTTTTGGAATATTTTTGCTGATTACTTGTCACTTTCTATGTAGACAGTCATGTCATTTTAAAATAGGAATAGTTTTATTTATTTCTTCCTTATTTAAATGCTTTTAAATTTTCTTTCCTTGCCTTACTGCATTGGTTAGAACTTTTGCCACTATTTTGATTAAGATTGGTGAGGGTGGACATATTTGCCTTATTTCTGATCTGAGGGGAAAAGTCTCATTTTTTCCCACTAAGTATAAAGTTAGCTGTGGGGTTTTTTGGTATATGTTCTTTATCATGTTGGGGAAATTCTCTTCTAGTCTCATTTTTCTGAGTTTTTATGATGAATGGGTGCCAATTTTGTCAAATGTTTTTTCTGCATCGGTTGATATGATCATGTGGCTCTTCATTTTTAGCTTGTTAATAGGATGAATTACACTGATTGGTTTTCAAATATTGAAATACCCTTGCAACCCTGGTATAAACCTTACCAGGTCAGAGTATATAAGTCTATGCTGAATTCAATTAGATAATACTTTGTTAAGGATTTTTGTATTTATATCATGAGGGATATTGATCTTTAGTTTTCTTTTTGTACTGTCTTTACCTGGTTTTGGTATTAAGACAATACTAACCTCCTAAAATAAATTGGGAAATATTCATGCCTCTTCTATTTTCTGGAAGAGACTATATAGAATTGTTAATTCTTTTCAAAATGTTTGGTCGAGTTCTCCAATGAAACCATCTGAATGTGGAGATTTCATTTTGAGTTTTAAGATTACAAATTCAATTTCCTTCATTGTTTCCTTAATAGTTACAAAGCTGAATTATCTATTTCATATAAGTAATTTGTGACAGTTTGTATTTTCTGAGAAATTGATCCATTTCATTCAGTCAAGTTTATATATGTAGAGTTGTTAAAATGCATGTAGACTTGTAAATAATCGGGGAATGCTACCTTTGATGTCTATAGAGTATGTAATGGATCTCGTTTCATTCTTAATATGGGTAGTAATTTGTGATTTTTCTCATCAGTCTTGCTAAAGGTTTGCCTATTTTATTGATGTTCTTAAAGAACAGGTTTTTTGTTTTATTGATTTTTCTCTATTGCTTTTTTGTTTTCCATTTTATTGCTTATCTTTATTATTTCTTTTCTTCTGCTTGCTCTGGATTTATTTTGCTCTTTTTTCCCCTAGGTTCTTGAGGTAGAAGTTTAGATTCTTGATTTGCAACTTTTCCCTTTTTCTAATATATGCATCTGATACATGTATTAGGGAAAACAAACATATTCTTCTGAGTACTGCTTTATCTCTGCTACAAATTTTGATATGTTGTGTTCTCATTTTTTGTTTGTTTTTTTTGTTTTTTTTTGAGATGGAGTCTTGCTCTTTCCCCAGGCTGGAATGCAGTGGCACAATCTCTGCTCACTGTAACCTCCGTCTCCTGGATTCAAGCGATTCCCCTGCCCTGGCCTTCAGAATAGCTGGGACTACAGGCACGCGCCACCACGCCCCGCTAATTTTTTGTCTTTTAGTAGAGATGGGGTTTCACCATGGCCAGAATGGTCTCGATATCCTGACCTCATGATCCACCTGCCTCGCTTCCCAAAGTGCTGGGATTACAGCCATGAGCCACCGCACCTGGCCATATTCTCAGTTTTATTCAGTTCAATGAACGTGTTTATTTATTTATGGTGTTAATGTTTCCACTGTAATCAATTTGTCTACTTCTCCTTTCAGTTCTATCAGTTTTGTTTTCCATATTTTGGAGGTTTTATGTTTGTGCATGTGACTTCTTTGACTCATGATTAACACAGACGTATGTTGTTTAGTTTCTAAGTGTTTGGAGGTTTTCTTCTTAATTTTATGTTTTTAATTTCTAGTTTTACTCCATGGTTTTTGGAGGACATACTTTGTGTGTTTTCAATTGTTTTTAATCAGTTTAGGTTTGTTTTATGGGTCAGAATACAGACTATCTCAGTAAATGTGCCATGGATACTTGGGGAAAATAACGTGTTCTTCTGTTAAATGGACTGTTCTATAAGTATCTATTAGTTCCTGCTGGTGGATGGTGTTGGGTTCTTCTATATCCTTGATGACTTTCTATTTGTTCTATCAGTTGTTGAAAGAATGGTATTCATGTCTCCACTGTAATAAATTTGTCTATTTCTCCTGTCAGTTCTATCCATTTTTGCTTCCCATATTTTGTAGCGTTTATGTTTGTGCATGTGCCTGTTTTAATGTGCTGACTGTAAGGAGAGGCTTAGTTAAAATAAGGCATGAACTTTGTTCCGTGGAGTGACCAGCTGACACAGCTATGTCAGGTTCTGGGAAGGACCAGCACTGCAGGTACAAAGGGCAAGCGCTTGCATCACTGGGCAGATCGCCACTCGCCTGACACCCCTCAGTCTGGCCCAAGTCCCTGAAATGTATCTCTTATGGTAGAAGTCTTCACGTTCTCCAGTGTCACTTACTGTCATGACTACCTTGAAATGAAGTCAACTCCAATGTTCTTTTTAAGGGGTCTTAAAAATGAGTTTTAAAATGTGAACTGACTTACTTAACTCATAATTTAAAAAACAAAAACTAATTTAAAAATCTGTCATGTATTGTCATTATGTTATGTATAACTTTTTCCATATTACCTTCCCTACTTCCTCACAAGAATATTTTCACCTGCATTGAAAAAGGTATAATCCTAAAGGTGTGATCATTTTTTGAAAAGTTAGCTTTCCTTTCTTTTTATGATAATAACACAATAAATGTTTTTAATACAAACGTGTATGTATTAATACCATGTGCTATCCTCATGACTTTTTTCATTTTTAATCAAGGCTTGTATATAAGATTACTTTATTCCTGCATGTGCTCAATGGTTTCTTCCTTGTATTTACCCTTTTCCTTTCCTACTTGGTGAGATTTGGCTTTTTCAAGGATCTTTTTCAGTCTTTGTCCAGTTTTAGCCTAGTGATGACCACCTTGCTGGGGTGAATGCCTATGTGGACAGTTGTGCCATTAGCCTTTTCCTGCTGCACCTGTTCAGTATAGAGAACATATTTCCTCCTGTAACCTGGACTACTTTGCCAATTTGCTGACCTTTATAGTGTCCTCATACAACCCAAACTTCATCATCCTTTCGGGTGGGCATGGATCGCACATTGTACTTCTGTCTCGGCTCTTTGGAAAGAGGGGAAGACATAATCATTCTGCAAACATGCGAAGGTGTATTGAAATGCCTTTTGCGATTCTTGCTTTGGTCAAAAGTCACAAAGGGATTGAACTTCGTTTTGGCTGCTCTCACTTTGGTGATCTTTTGTTTTCTTTTGTTTTTTGAGACAGAGTCTTGCTCTGTTGCCTAGGCTGGAGTGCACTGGTGTGATCTTGGCTCGCTGCAGCCTCCATCTCCCAGGTTCAAACAATTATTGTGCCTCAGCCTCCCAAGTAGCTGGAATTAAAGGCATGTGCTACCACACCCAGTTAATTTTTGTATTTCTTATAGATATGATCATGTTGGCCAGGCTGGTCTCTAACTCACGGCCTCAAGTGATCCACCTCCCTCAGCCTTCTGAAGTGCTGGGATTACAGGTGTGAGCCACTGCACCTGGCCTCCTCATGACTTTTTGCTTTCTCGTTTGTTACAATATTCTTTAGGAAATGACTTTAAACAGACAGTATTTGTATTGAAGAAGAAAGTTCTGAGTAGTGGGAATTTTTGTTCGTTATCACACCATCAGGGTGGCCAAGTCCAAGCTAGGGACTCACTGCTGCTTCATTCTAAGGAGTCCTTGTGTTTGGTTTCATGTGTGAATGGAAAATAAATCTTGGGACCCCAAAATCACTAAGCCAAAGGGAAAAGTCAAGATGGAAACTGCTTCACACAAATCTGCTTCCCATTCAAAGGTAAAAAGCTACTTACCTCCCTCACACTTTGCCCACTAGGAAATTCCTCATGGACCCCAAGATCTTTACTCTAAACAGTTCTGTCAAATTTTACTGTGATGATGTAAATTGATAGTTTATCTTCACAGGTGCAGGTCAAAGACCGAACTCAAGGTCATACCTCTGCTCACCTGAGGAAAATGCATGTCTGATTGCTTCCTCTGCCCTATGCTTATTTTATCTTATGTAAAAATGCAGATTCACTGAGCTATATGAATGCATAAGTGACTATTCCTCTACCCCTCTCACATGTAAAGGGCTAAACAAAGACTCAAAAGAATGTAACCATTTGTGACTTATCTACCCACACCTTTTTAAAATTTATTCCCCTTTCTATAGTATCTGCTCTTTCCCCTTTAAATATTGAAGCCCTCAAAATCATCTTTGGAGAAAGACACAGACCTGTCTGCCAGGTGTGTATCCTTAACCTTGGCAAAATAACTTCTAAAATGATTGAGACCTGGCCGGGAGCAGTGGCTCACACCTGCAAACCAAGCACTTTGGGATCCCAAGGTGGGCTGAGGTCTCACATCACCTGAGGTCAGGAGTTCCAGACCAGACTGGCCAACATGGCGAAACCTGTCTCTACTAAAAATGCAAAAATTAGCCTGGCATAGTGGCAGGCACCTGTAATCTCAGCTACTCAAGAGGCTGAGGCAGGGAAAATTGCTGAAACCCGGGAGGCAGAGGTTGCAGCAAGCAGAGATCATGCCATTGCACTCTGGTCTGGGAGACAGAATGAGACTTCATCTAAAAAAAAAAAAAATGATTGAGACCTGTCTCAGATATTTTTTGGTTTGCACATGCCATTCAGGAGACCATATTTTTCAAAGTATTGGGCAACTACTTTGTGATAGGCTCAGAGGGAGGCAGAGATAAAGGAGGCAGAGGTTTTGCTTTCAAGCAGTTCACAATCCTAAAGCCTCAAAGAGCTACCATTTGAATACGAGAGGTTCTAGGCAAATTCTTAACTGCTCTGGTTGTCTTCATCCCTCGAACCTCAGCAGGAAGAACCACTGAGGAGGTAGAAGAGTGAAAAGATGGATTGTGATTCTATGATGCTGATGCGTGATTCAGCGAAATATAAAGTAAGGAAACGGGGACGTCTGTAAGCCATGCTACTTACAAAGAAATGACATGTTTCCCAGTCCTTCTAGGGCACTTAACATGTCATTTGATTATCAAGTTAAAGGTATAGACAGGTCTCGGGTAACATATGTATTGAGTTTTCAAAACTCTGTTAATCCAGTGTGCCCAGTGACTGATTTTGAGGAAGCAGAGTCTTGATGAGGTTGTTTCCTGCCAAACAGGCCTTGGGGAGGTGCTTGGGCAATGGCTTGCTTTACTTTTTTCAGCAGGTGTTTTTCTTGGCACGTGGTCTCCCTTTGGGAAATGACTGGTCCTGCAGGCCCTTACATAACCTTCCTCTCAAACAAGTCCTGCCTCACCCTTCACACCATGGCTGTTGCCGCCCACGGTCTGTCCATCTTTGATGTCTCTGAAGGTGCAGGGCCAGAGTCACAGCCTCCACAAAGAGCTCCTATCCCAATTCAACCTGCAGGGATTTCCTCATTCTCACAACATACATGCTTAGTTTAGTCACTGCTAGTGTACTTTGCTTGGACCCTGTAAGTTATTGACAGCAGAGCATAATGGTTAAGACTTCAGGCTCTTTACAGAGCCTCTGGATTCAAACTCACCACTTACTGGGACAGTTCTTTGATCTAGATCACCCTCAGTTCCTTCATCTGAAAATGGTGATACTAATCTCACAGGTTAAGTTAATTCTTATAAAGATGTTTAGAACAACTCAAAGTTTCATCAATGGATCAATGATTAAAAACCTGAATGCATATATATGACATTTTATTTGTATATGTTTATATAATTTTTTAAGATTTTGTTTATCTACTTATCCATTGATGAATTCCTTCTTTGAAAGGAAATTCCTTCCTAAAAAAGAATGAAATTCTGATTCAGGCTACAATGTGTATGAAACTTGAAGATATTATGCTATGTGAAATAAGCCAGACACAAAAGGACAAATATTGTGTGATTCCACTTATATGAAGTATCTAGAATAGTCAAATACATAGCAACGGAAAGCAGATTAGTGGCCAGGAGAGGCTCGGGAAAAGGGGATGTTGGGAGTTATGCTTTAATGAGTACAGAGTTTCAGTGTCGGATGATAAAAAAAGTTGAGGAGATGAATAGTGGTCATGATTACACGACGATGTGAATGTACTTAATTCTGCTGAACTATACACTTAAAAATAATAAATTATAAATTACATAAGTTTTTTTGGGGGGGGATGGAGTCTTGAGGCCGGGCGCGGTGGCTCACGCCTGTAATCCCAGCACTTTGGAAGGCTGAGGCGGGTGGATCACGAGGTCAAGAAATCGAGACCATCCTGGTCAACTTGGTGAAACCCTATCTCTACTAAAAATACAAAAAATTAGCTGGGCATGGTGGCACGTGCCTGTAATCCCAGCTACTCAGGAGGCTGAGGCCGGAGAATTGCCTGAACCCAGGAGGCAGAGGTTGCAGTGAGCTGAGATCGTGCCATTGCACTCCAGCCTGGGTAACAAGAGCGAAACTCTGTCTCAAAAAAAAAAAAAAAAAAAAAGAGAGAGAGATGGAGTCTTGTTCTGTCGCCCAGGCTGGAGTGCAGTAGTGTGATCTCAGCTCACTGCAACCTCTACCTCCTGAGTTCATGTGATTCTCCTGCCTCAGCCTCCTGAGTAGCTGGGACTACAGGTGTGTGCCACCATGCCTGGCTATTTTTTGTATTTTTAGAAGCAGGGTTTCACCGTGTTAGCCGGGATGGTCTTGATCTCCTGACCTTGTGATCCGTACTACATCAAAAAAATTTTAAAGTGCAGGGTCTGATACATAGTAACTTCTCTTGAAGTGCTATTTGTGGTATCTCTTGCTTACTGGTGTTGCTCTTTAACGCTTGAATTTTCACTTGGCATTCAGTTTGATGTCATCTCTTCAGCTTCAGGGCAAGGACCCCATAGTTTGGCTTCTCCTTCATTGACCTGCCAGTGTACTTTGCATGTAGTTGGACCCTGTAAATCATTGACTAGGTTAGTAGTGCAGATTCCAAATGGCCTGTTTCGTGATGATGTGACCCATGCTGTTACTGAGTGCAGTTTATCTCAATGTTTTCTCTGTGGGAGGCTGTTAGCACGGTGACTAAGAGCTAGGATCTGAAGTCAAACAGACCTGAATTTAAATTCCAGTTTTGCCATTTACTAGCTGTGTATCTTTGGAGAAGTCTCTCAGTCTGTCTCAGCTTCTATTCAGTAGTGACTAGGATCAGTAATACCTACTTTCACATAGTTGCTGTAATGATTAAAATGAAATAATTAAATAATACATGGCCCATCCTAGGAACTCAATAAAGGGCAGTTTTAATAGAAACATTTTTTTATCCTAAGCAATGCTACCGAATTAACTTCATCAGTTTCTGAAACCAAACTTTTACTTATAGTGGATGCCAATCTCTGCACTACTGGATGTTTGTGCAACAAGAATAATGTCTTGAGACCCTAACTACTCAGGTGGATTGTGGGACTTAATCTGCTTCTTAGATGCAGCAGTGTCATATGAACCTGAAAGTTCTGAAAGCCCTAGCAGAGGGCGAGAAGAAGCTTTCTTAACTTGGAGGGAGTTTCCACTTAAAGCAGACAGCTACTCTTAGGGTGAGTGGCAGCTCAGAGTCTGCAGGGGAAGCAATGCTAAGCACAGTTAGAGGAAAAAGGCTGGGCCTTTCTCCAAAGTCCCTAAGAGATGGAGAGAAGAGGAATTACTGGCCTGCCCAGCCCTAAAGTGCACACATGAGGAGAAGATACGTTTGCTCAAAGGGTGAACCTACTTTTTTTTAAAAAAACAATGTCTGCTGTGAATGACTTTGATGGCCACCAGGAACAGGAAGCAGAGTGGCAGCTGCAGTCTGAGAATCTGAGAGCTGAGATCCCTGAGAGCTGAGTTTTTCCTTTAGCAGGAACCAGACTTGGACAGATTAAATCTTCCTGTCTCTGAAACACCTCAGAGACACTTGTTCCAGAGTGAAGAATGTGGCATTCTCTTAGCCCACGGAAGGGGCAAGTGGCCGTACCAAGAGGCAAGCATTGGGGAACAAATAAGATTCTCTTGGAACTGGCATTCCAGGAAGTGTAGAAAGTGTCCTGAGCAAATAAAATATAGCTGTGGACTGGAAGAAGGCCTTTGATTTCACACCACGTGAAGTGACTCCAGAATACAAAGCAAAGAGAGAGAGAGCAAGCTGGGAAGAAAGGAGAGAAAGCAAACACGTCGAGAGAACACACTTGATGTGGAGCAGTTAAGAAGAAAGGGGCCAGAGGACTGTACCCATGCTGTTGCACGGAGCACTTGCACCTGTCTGGCAGCCACCACCACCACCCCTGCCACCTGTTGCTGTTTCTCTGGCTGTCATGCACCTGGTGGTACAGACATACTCTGTATGTATCAGCCACGGCCTCAAAGATGGATGAGTTCTATTTTCCTGTCCATGGAAAATACATGTAGCTAATTTTCCAAAGAACTTTACATTTCAAAGGGCTTATGTCTAATTTATGAATCTGCTCTTAATCATTACTCACAACTTGAGAAAGGTCACCCTAACCCAACTTCAGGCGATGTTTATCTGTGTTACTAAGGACTTTGCTTGGATTCTCATGCATGGTGGGGAAATGCCCCATGATGGGGAAATGCATGTAAATATATGTCTATATATAGCAGGGTACCAAGTAGAATGTGCAGTGTGTAATCTTAACTATGGCAAAAAATGATTAGGAAAAAGTCTGGAAAGATAGTCACAAAAATGTTTACAGGGATTATATTCACTTTCTTCTTCATACCTGATACATAGTGTCATTTCTGAGTTCTTTTCTTTCTGAGCCTTCTGAGGCTTGAACCCAGGAGGCGGAGGTTGCAGTGAGCTGAGAATGAGCCCCTGCACTCTAGCCTGGGTGACAGACTAAGACTCCATCTCAAAATAAAATAAAATGTAAACATTTACTCGGTCAATTAAGATTTTCATGAGCAGCATTTCTCTTATTCTATTTAATTTTTGGAATTGTGTCTTAGAGACTACGATGATTATGTTGCTCTGCTGTGAGAGTTTAACTAGCTTCTTGATTTGCTAACAGCAGATGTACTCACAAAAGTTATTTAGCTTTGGTTCTGTATTTTGGAATCTTTTTTCTATGTGAAGCTTTTCCTGCTAAATTTGCCTGAACCTCCATTTCACAGTTTAAGGAAGGTCTGACACCTTCCCCAGTGTTACTGCTAAGTGCCTGGGTGTGTGTTCTGACTCTGCCATTTACCACTCTGACACCATGAATGGGTCACTTCACTTTTCTGAGCCTCTATTTAACAATTGGACTTGAATAGTTTGAAATTGTCCATACCATCATTACTTACTGTTGGTTTGGTGGAAACTAGAAGTGGTGACAGTGCCTTAACTGGGGCATTTTAAAAAAGAAAGACACTAACAGGTAACCATTTCTGTTTCTATAAGCTCTTGGATCTCCCTGCTCCATCCTACATGGCACTAGGCTACTGACAACCTTACTGTCTCCATTTTCTTTCTTTCTTTCTTTTTTGTTTCTTTCTTTCTCTCTCTCTTCTCTCTCTCTCTCTCTCCTCTCTCTCTCTCTCTCTCTCTCTCTCTCTCTCTCTCTCTCTCTCTCTCTCTCTCTCTCTCTCTCTCTCTCTCTCTCTCTCTCTCTTTTGTCTTTCTTTCTATGGAGTTTCACTTTTGTCGCCCAGGCTGGAATTCAATGGTGTGAACTTGGCTCACCACAACCTCCACCTCCTGGGTTCAAGCAATTCTCCTGCCTCAGCCTCCCAAGTAGCTGGGATTACAGGCATGTGCCACCCCACCTGGCTAATTTTGTATTTTTAGTAGAGACAGGGTTTCTCCATGTTGGTCAGACTGGTCTCAAACTCCTAATCTCAGGTGATCTGCCTGCCTCAGCCTCCCAAAGTGCTGGGATAACAGGCATGAGCCACTGTGCCCGGCCCTGTTTCTCCCATTTTCCTCCTCATCCTTATCCCTTACCTTCTTGATGGTCTGAAGAACTCCAAACTCGTCTATTATGAAGAACAATTCCATTTCTTGAACCCTTTCCACAAACTCAATTCTGGGTTTACCTTAGCAAAACCAAACCCACTGTGATACTTATACAGAAGAAAAAAATTCAAATCTAGGATCAGGCATTCATAAAACATAGTTGTGGGAGAAAAATGGCAACTTTTATTCTGCATGGGTGAAAGTTGTTAAGTAAACATGGTCAATGCTATGTGGGATATTCAGCTCTGAGGTCAACAAGGGTCTCTGAAGTTTTCTGGTATTTGAATAACAGCAGCAGCATTATAATGTTATAGTGAATGGTGGTCTCTCCAACTTTTATTCCTCCTGGGAAAATAATTTTAAAAGAATCTGATTCCTTGCACTAAATATCTTTCTGCTTGGAATACCCAAGGTGCTTTCTGTTTTCCTGCACTGAGCACTGATGACACAAATGAAGGAGTGAAGGCTCAGGTAGTTTAGGTCACTTGCTCAAGGTCACATAATTTAGAAGTGGTAGGTCTATTTGCTATCAAAGCCCACACTGGTCTTCAACTCTATATGTTTCTTAATTACTTTTTTCAGGCATGGCTGTACTTGTCAAGTACAATTTACTTACAGTTACCAAGTACAAGTAAAATCATTTAATGGAAGCAAGACGCAGACATAAAATTTATTTAAAAATAAAACATAATTCCCATGAAGGAATTCTTATGTATGAACACCTTTGAATTACAAGTAAAAGAAATTCAATTTAAACTAACCTCTACAAGAAGAGAAGCTTATTGCAACCCACACACAGATATACTGTTGTATGACTATAAAGGGCAGATGTAGCTGGATTATGAATGATCGATGCAGAGCATTCTGGGATTATCACTTTATATCCCTCCAGTTTTTTCTGATGTCAGCTTTATTTTCTCAGACCAATTTCTTCAAGTTGTGGACAACATGCTACAAGTGGCTAAAAACCTACATTCTGCCAATTCTATAACTAGAAAGGAAGTCTATTTTTTTCTGTAGCTCCAAACAGAGAAAATCTGGAGAAGCACCCTATTAGCCCCATCTTAGGTCCCATGTTCATCGCTTGACCACCTGCTGTAGCCAAGGAGATAAAATTATTTAAGAATATGGCAGTTGCCACTCAGATCACATGGCCACAGAAGATAGAACTCCCTCAAACAAGTGGAGTAACACAGACAATGACAATGAAACATCATCTTAGCCTGGGTCCTCCAGAAGGCAGAGTCTTGCATGCAGGTAGTTTATTTAAGAAGTATACTAAGGAGAAGGAGTAAGAGTCTGGAGGAGTAAAACAGGGAAGGAAAAACAAGAAAAAATTTAATAATCCAGTATTGATTTGGCAGCCACTATGGAAAACTGTTGGTCAATCCTGACAAGACCTTCTGAGGATCTAACTTGTGAGATGCATCTTGAAACTGCCCATCTGAATGAAGACAGAGAAAAGCATTTTTCCATCGGCTTCCAACCATATTAGGTAAGCTTTGCCCCATGACTGTAACTACCTTACATTTCCGTTTGGCTCATGGGTGGCAAGTAGCTTCATATTGGTATCACACACTTCATCTTTAAAGAATCTCCAGGGCAGGAAGCAACAGTTATAGAATGTGGTAGGCCCAGGTAAAATGCTATCAGATTATTTTTGTGCAAAACTATTTGAAGCCTGTCCAAAACTGGTTACTGCAGTGATGCCTAGGAGGGCTGGAGAGGATGTAAAGTTATGCATAAAAAGTGGTCTAATAAATTCCACTCCCTTCATTACGATAGTCCTTATGGCTGAAGCTGGTCTGGAGGCCATCACTGATATTATCTTCCTCCTAGACCAGCCGTTCTAGATTTTATGCATATGTCTTTCTAAAGCCTCTAGAATATTTGCTACTTCCTTTTCATCAGGTCTAATTAGCCTGATATTATTAGTGTGATAGATCACAATTAAGTCTGTAGAATGTTAAGATAGCCAGGATCTCTGCAGACTATATTGTGACAGAGAACAAGCATGTAATATAATAAAAACCTGGGGTAAAATGGCAAATGTGTACTCCCATTTTTTTCTATTTATAAATGAACTCCTTTTGGTCCTTATTGATGGAAATTAGGAAAGAACAAACTCACCACAACAATATCAGTATACCAAGTGCCAAAGGCAGTTGTGTTCTGTTCTAGAAGACACCACATCTGACATGGCAGACCTGATGTAAGCCATCACTTAGTTAAATTCACCCTCACTACCATGGTCCAGAGAGTTTTTGTAGGGTTCACATGGGTAATTGGTTGATAATATAATGGATATCAATGCTCCTGCACTTTTTTTTTTTTAAGACAGAGTCTCACTCTGTCACCCAGGCTGGAGTACAGTGGCATGATCTAGGCTCACTGCAACCTCTGCTCCCTGGGTTCAAGCAATTCTCCTGTCTCGGCCTCCTGAGTAGCTGAGAATACAGGCACACACTGCCATGCCCAACTAATTTTTGTATTTTTAGTAGAAACAGGGTTTCATCACGTTGGCCAGGCTGGTCTCAAACTCCTGGCCTCAGGTAATCCACCTGCCCCATCCCAAAGTGCTGGGATTACAGGCGTAAGCCACCATGCCTGGCACCCACTCCTGCACTTTTAAAGTGTTTAATGGTACTGCTGATCTCTGAAATTCCTCCCATATGTATGATTACTTAGATATACTAACTTGGCTGAGGGGAAGGACAGTTGCAAGTATCTTACCATGATGGCTCTTACTCTGTAGGTTGGAGAAAAATATGAAGGTTCTGCTAGCTGGTAACTATCAATATCCCAACAGCATATTCAGAAACCAGAGAAATAGCCAAAGATTAGGTCTAACAGATCCGCTGAACCCATTATGAGACATACTTGAGCTAAAGCTGCATTTATCACTTGCCCTCTCTATGCCCCCATGCTAACTGGAGGATAACAAAGGTATTTCAGGTCCCTTGATTCAGAATCAACACAGAGCCATGTTCCTCATAGGCAACGGTTCTTGAAAAGTCTTGAGGATTTTCTTTTTGCCAGTTCACAATTACTCTCATAAATAGTCTTAGATCCTTTTGGGGAATGTTTGTCATATATACTTGCAGTAATATTGCAAAATCCTTCCCCAGGGAACCCATCTCTTGTTCAATGAGTGGGCTCCGGGTCTGTGAAATTACTTATCTGGAAACTGAATGAGGAACTCTGTTTTTCTGAATGAAAACTAGTGAATGTTTCTGTTCACCAGCTGTTGATGTTTTCCTCTTATTACATTAGGTTGGTGCAAAAGTGATTGCAGGTTTTGGCCATTAAAAATAATTTAAAATATTGGTCAAATTCAAAATAATGGCCAAAGCCCGCAATCACTTTTGCACCAAGCTAATAAGAGTAAGAAACATTTTGGTTGACTCTTTGTCTCCCGTGTCAGAATGACTTGTCAGGCATTGCTGTAGATTTTTCAGGGTCAAGGCATTGTTGAATCCTACTCTAGCCTTGCAGCAGCTGTCACAGCAGCTATGCCCCCATCCCTAACGGGCCTGCCATTCGGCCTCTTTTATTCCAGGGCCTCTCATCCCTTGATACTAGGCATCTCAATTCCACGGCAATATCTTCTTCTGTCAACCCCAGCCTCTGTAAGATGGTTATCACAAAGTTGCTCAAATAATGAGTGCTCCTTAGCACCACACTCCTCATTGCTTTCATGAAAGAGGTGTTTTCTGGGTTCTCCTGGGAAACATTGTCAAGTGCCAGCTTCTCTGATTACATATAATACATTCATTGTAACAGTTTTACCTCCTTGAATCTTTGGACCCTTTCCTCAAAAAAAAGTTACAAAGTTATATCCTATGCAAACATCTGATTGGTTGCAGAAAGGGACCAATCAGAGGTTGAAGTGAAGTTACAAAGTTATACTCCTATGCAAATGAAGATGTGACCCGCAACCAGCCTGACTGGTTGTGGGAGGGAACCAGTGAGAAGCACTTTCAATTTTTCATCTGCCACTCAGAAAAGGGTGGGGGGGGGGGGGTTGCATAGGGAGTAGCCTCTGGTCCTTTCATTACTTGGGCATATAAAATTGTTTTTTTTTTTCTTTAGATTTAGTTCCAAGAAGTCAGTGTGACTAGGCCTTAGGTTTTTTGCCTTCAGACCCTATTTTCCTGCCTTAGTGGTATTAGTGCTATTTAACAACATTTCTGTTTCTCCTCTGATGCATATGCTAGAATTCTTCTTTCCCTCTTGAACTCAACCGTGGCTTAGCCAGTAGGATGCATGTGGAAATGACATGTGTTAGTTTCAGGTGGAAACCTTTAAAAGCCAATGTGCAATTTGCCACAGTAACCTGAAAAGTTGCAGTTGCAGTTCCATCAGCCTGAGTCCTTGTGTGAAGATGATGCAGAATGGTGCCCACAGTAGGTCAACGAAAAATATAGGAGCAAAAAATTATGTGTGTTGTGTTAGGTCAGTGAGATTTCAAAGTTGTTTATTACTGCAGCACAGCCCTAGTTCATCCAGCTAGACATTTTGCTTTACTTTTTGAAGAATTCTATCCAACTTACATTAAAATGATTGCTTGTTATAAGGGTGATCTGATGTTGACATCTGCCATCCCATTGATCACCAAAGGGCGTGTGATTATACCTTCCTTCTGTTCCTGCTTTCCCAACAATAAGGGTTTAATGGAAGAGGATATTTCTCTCAGAAGAGGACCACATTTTAATCAAAGTGATGAAAATAACTATGCCTTCTCCTAAAATCGGAAAACAAAGCAAATATGGGTCTTTATAGAGAGATCTGTGTGTGTGTGTGTATGTTTTTTTTTTTTTTTAAAGAAAAGAGTCTGTCTAGAAAAGTCAGACTTTTCTAGATGGTTGTAGACGGTTGTAATGAGTCCTTGACTAAAGAACTAAAAGAATGGAATGCTTAGCACAATCCCTGGCACATAATAGATATTCAGTGCATACTTATTCAGAAAGAGAAAGAGTAAAGTGGAAGACAAAGAGGAAGAGGAAGAGAGAAGACAGCAAGGGAGAAGGAGGATGATGCAAAGGAGATTGAAAGAAGATTGTGGGCCAGGCATGGTGGCTCACGCCTGTAATCCCAGCACTTTGGGAGGCTGAGGTGGGTGAATCACCTGAAGTCAGGATTTCAAGACCAGCCTGGCCAACATGGTGAAACCTGGTCTCTACTAAAAATACAAAAATTAACCAGGCATGGTGGTGCATGCCTGTAATCTCAGCTACCTGGGATGCTGAGGCAGGAGAATCACTTGAACCTGGGAGGGGGGGTTTGCAGTGAGCTGAGATCATGCCACTGAACTCCAGCCTAGGCAAGAGAGTGAGACCATACCAAAAAAGAAAGAAGAAAGAAAAAAAAAGGAAGGAAGGAAAGAAAGAAATGAGGGAGGGAGGGAGGAAGATTGCAGTTAAAGTCGCGCGCGCACACACACACATACACACACAGTCAAATTCAGTTGAATATATATATTCAGTAAGAATAGTTTTAAGTTTCAGAAAGAAGGATATATCCAGGTTAGCATTACTTTAATCAACCAGGTGACCTGTTACAGCATCTATATCTGACAGAGATCTTTATAATGCCATTGATCCTATAAAGTCCTAAGGCCCATGTGGCAGGGAACTTTGCTCTGCAGCCTGAACCTGATGCAGAGCCTTTTCTTGCTCTAGACATCACTCAAAACTGAATACCTCATGTGTCACTTGCTTACAGAGTTAGAGAAGTATGCTCGAATACGTTATAGGTTGCCTCCAAATCCAAAGGCTTCATTTCTTTGGGATGGGAGATGCAAGGTGTAGCAACTTGTTTTTAATTTTTGGAGCAGTTTTTTTAACATGCCTCAACCACTGGACCCACAGAAACTTCACCGATAATTCAAACATTTAAACTTTGTCAGAATTTATCTTCTAGTCTTTAGCATACACTAAGACTAGGCTTACTAAGGCAAGTTAGAGTGTTTACTAAGGCAAGTTAGAGTGTTTGCTTCTTACTGCTCACCAGACACAATTAGCATAATGTAACCAACGTAATGGACCAGTATGATAATCTGTGAGACAGTAAAATGTTGATCATCCTCTGGATTCTATTACGACAGAACAGGAGAGTTGACACAGCCCTGAAATAAAACAATGGTGGTGTGCCATGCTCCTTGCCACGTAAACTTCTTCTGATTACCTTTGCTAATAGAAATGGACAAAAGGCGTTTTCTGTGTCGGTATCTGCATACCAGGTGCCAGACAGCAAATGACATCATCACCTTATTAGGCTTGCAAAAATCCACATTCATATTCCAAGGCTGGTTTGGCTTTTGCCACCAGCTCAATGAACAGGTTAATAAGTTAAATGAGAAAATGTAGCCATTGGCAGATTTTTATTAAGGGCGAGTCTGGTACCCTCAGAGAAGGAGGAAGAAAATGCTTGTACTGACAAGGAATGTTCAGGGGACATGAGGATTCAGAGTTCTCAGCCTTACCTCTTTTACTCACGTGTCTCTACCATGTGTCTTAGGTTCCTACTCCTTTCCTAACAATGTTGTAACTTAGTACAAGAGACCTAAAGTGTTGTACATTTAATTGACATTGCAGCCAAACCAAAATACTTCAGTTGGGAGAGTGTTAGACTGAAGATCAAAAGGACTCTTCAACCCTGCAGCCCTTCCAATGAGGCTCTGTGTTTTTCAATCATGTCTGTGCTGTATCTATAGGACCTAAGAGACTCTTTTAAAAATGTGAAAGATACTTCCTGATTTCCCACCAATGCCCCGTGTCAGGCATTCGGTGCCTTACATTTGTCCTTTTCTCTGTATATGCTTTCCAGGGTTATGAGACATCCCAGGTCATGCAGTCTTTGTGCTTACTATTATCTTAGCCACTAATGCTTTGGCTATCCTCCTGAACCTTGCTCTGTGTGTGTGTGTGTGTGTGTGTGTGTGTGTGTGTGACAGAGGAGTGTTGCTCTTCTGTCGCCCAGGATGGAGTTCAGTGGCATGATCTTAGCGCACTGAGTTCAAGCAATTCTCCCACCTCAGCCTCCAGAGTAGCTGGGATTACAAGCACCTGCCACCATGCCCAGCTAATTTTTGCATTTTTTGTTAAGTAGAGATGGGGTTTCATCACATTGGCCAGGCTGGTCTCGAACTCCTGACCTTGGGTGATCTACCTGCCTCGGCCTCCCAAAGTGCTGGGATTACAGGCGTGAGCCACTAAGCCCAGCCGAACCTTGCCTTTCTTCTTCATTCCATTCCATAGTCCTATTAATGTTTGTCTTAATATTCTCCCTAGCAAGAGGGTTATCCATGTGTTCTGTTTCCTAGAGCCATCCTACTCCCTTTTGATTGCTTTATCAGCCAGGAGCCTGGCAGGAAAGAGAACCATGAAAGGGAGCAGTTAATGAAGGTGCTGTTCACAGACATGTGACAAAATATAGGAAAACTGTAAGAGATCATGGAGTTCCACAGGGCTAGCAACGGCAGGAGACCATTGCCATTTCTAAACTGAAAAGGTCAGGAGAGGGAGAGATTACTGAAACCAGTGACAGCACTAGTATCAGGAGATGACTTCCCAGCAGGAACCATGGCCTTTAGCATATGAATGCATAAACTGTCCCCACTCCAGGGGACGATCAGGGGAATAAGTCCATCAGCCTTTTTCTGTCCTCCCATTTTCCAATCTCTTACCAGTGCTTCTTACTGGCTGAACCCACTATTGGTTAATGCTATTGACAAAGGGTAGGATCTCGGGATTCCGTGCAGAGTGCAGAGTGCCAAAGAGATGGCAAATGGATCTGAAAGAGCAAATAAAAATAATTGGTGCAAAAGTAATTGCTGGTTTTGCTATTAAAATTAATTCTGCAGGTGTGTGTGGTTACCTGTAGTGGTTCCATTTCCATTTCCTCCTATGAGACTACGTGTGTGTGTGTGTGTGTGTGTATGTGTGTGTGAGAGAGAGAGACATAGAGACAAAGAGACACACAGGCAGACAGAGAGCCAAAGAGACACACAGAGACAGACACACACACACACACACACAGAGACAGAGAGAGAGAGAGAGAGAGAGAGAGAGAGAGAGAGAGAGAGAGAGAGAAACGCTTTGATATTTTTGTCTCCATTGCTGTTTCCTTGTTTGTTTCTATCTTTAATCCTGGAAACCAGTCCTAGCAGCATGGAAAATGGATCTCAGGCTTTTGAAGCAAATGCTAAACTCTCACATTATTTTTGCCTATCCTTTCCTTCTTGGTTATTGTGTCTGCTCAGCTTTAGACTCTGTACTGTGATTAGGAACACAAACTCTAGATTCCAATAGAAGGCCAGATCCCAATCCTGCTTCCTCAATTACTAGCTGTGTGAGCTTGGGCAAGTTCCTTAATGTCTCTTGGCTTCGATTTCCCTAATTATAAAAGGGGATAATAATAGTACCTGTCACATAGGGCTGTGGTGACAATAAAGTGAGATACGCCACTATAAATAGAAGCTGTAATTATTATTCATTTTTCCCCCTTCCCCTCTTGGACCTGACAACAAAATCTCACTTACTGAACTTTAACATTCATCATTCACTAGCACTCAGACTGCAGTCACTCGCAGGAGCTTCCAGCAAACACCTCATCCAACCTCATTTTCTAGGACCCCCTGCAGGGGTCACCGTCAAATCAGTGCCCACCCAGGGATACAGGAAGCTCCTCTTCATCCCCTTTCCTTTCATCTGCCTCACATTCCATAAACTGTTTGTAATGTGAATAGAAGTGTGTGTGTGTGTGTATGTATAGAACAATTTTATATAAATTCTTCTTCATTTTATAGTCATGTAAATATAACATTACACATTTCTATCTCTGAAAAATACATGAAATTGTTTTTAGTTGCTTCGTACTAATGTTAACATTTTTCTTTGGGCCTATAAGCCTGGATGGGAATGAAATGGTTCCCTGGCCTGGAATTGCATGATCTCTGGAGGTTCATTTAAAGATACGAAAAGCAAGCTAAAAGGCAAAATAATTAGTTCTAGTCTCATGTGATTTGCAAGCTATGTTCCCAGGCTTTGCTGATAGGCCTGAGATGTATTTCCAAAAAAAAAAAAAAAGAGTATAATTATCTATATTTCTTTATATTTAAAATTTTTAAGGATTTATCTATTTATGCTACTTTCTTACTTGATTTCAGGATGCAAAAATAAAGCTCTTGATTAGACACTTTTTTTATTGTGGTACTGAAGACATTTTACCTGACCTTTTTATAAACTTCTTATTTTGAAACAATTTTATCTATTAATATATAGACAAGTTGCAGATAGTACAGAGAATCCTTGTATACCTTCATCTAGCTTCCCCTAATGTTACCATTGTACCTAAGTATGGCACATTTAGCAAACCCAAGAAATCAATATTGTCAAGCCTTACTAACCACAGACTTTACTTCAGTTTCCCCAGCTTTTCCACTTATGCTCTTTTTCTGCTCCAGGATCCAATGGTATCCTACATTGCACTCAGCCACTGTGACTCCTCGGCCTCCTCCAATCTGTGATAGTTTCTCAGTCTTTCCTTGTTTTTCATGAACTTGACACTTTTTTGTTTTTGAGACAGAGTCTCGCTCTGTCACCCAGGCTGGAGTGAAGAGACCTGATCTCGGCTTACTGCAACCTCTGCCTCCTGGGTTCAAGCAATTCTCCTGCCTTAGCCTCCCTGAGGAGCTGGAACTACAGGCATGTGCCACCATACCTGGCTAATTTTTTGTATTTTTAGTAAAGACAGGGTTTCACCATGTTAGCCAGGATGGTCTCATCTCCTGACCTTGTGATCTACCCACCTTGCCTTGGCCTCCCAAAGTGCTGGGATTACAGGCATGAAGCCACCACACCTGGCCTGAATTTAACACTTTTGAAGAGTAATGGTCAGCTATTTTGTAGAATATCCCTCAATTTGAGTCTATCTGATGTTTCTTCATAGTTAGACGGGAGTTGTGGGCTTTTTGAGAGAATGCCATGGAAATGAAGCATTGGTCTTATTGCATCATACTGAGGACACATGATACCAACATGTGCTCATCAATTTATTCCTGGTGATTTTAACCTTGATCACTTGGCTAAGGTGGTTTGTGCCAGATTTCTCTACTATAAAATTACTATTTTTTTCCTTTCCATATTCTATTCATTAGAAACAAGTTATTAATTTCAATTAACACTCAAGGGCTGGACAAATAAATTATGCTGCCTGGAGGGAGGAACATCAAAGAATTTTTGGACCTACATTAAAATCACCACATCATTTAATATATGTTTTGGGGAAAATACTTTGAGGCTATCTACTATTCTGTTTCTCTAAAATTTTACCCACTAATTTTAGCATTTACCCCTGAGTCTTAACCACAACAATTATTACTGAGATGTTCAAATTTTTTTTATTGCAGTCATTCCATCTATATTTATTCTTCGGAATTTTGGGATTTTTCTGTGAGAAAGAGTTTTTACTTTGCCTCATTTATTTATTCAACCATAACTTTTATCAGTATGAACTAATGAATTTTTATTTTGTTCTTTGAGTTATATTCAATACTATTGTTATTAATTTTGTTTCAAAATTGTTCCAGGTATGGCAAATGAAAGCCCTTTTGATTTTTATATCATCTATCAGTCAATCGATGAGTTCCTACTGTTATTTTTGAGTCTGTTCTAGCACCGTGGGGGTTCATTCTAGCCATCCTTCTGCTGATTTGTAACTTCTTTTTTCTGTCAGTGAGAAACATGACTTCCGTTATCTACAATTTATTTACTTCTGTGTTCAACTCTAGTATACCTTTAAAGTAATATCAGAATCACCAATCTGTCAGAATTGTTAACCTGTACTCTTGTTTGAAACATAAGTAGAATACACTGATTTTATTCAGTTCTTTTTGACTGTAGTCAAAACAGTTTTCAGTAAAAACACTGTTTTCCAAAATTACTTAGGTCAACTCCTCCCCTACCCCATGCAGTTGCAGTATATAGTTACATTCATCATAGTCTATGTTCCATCTTGGGATTCCTGGTAGCCTGAAATATTTTTTAAAACTTGGAATATAGGCCGGGTGCAGTGGCTCACGCCTGTAATCCCAACACTTTGGGAGGCCGAGGGGGGCAGATCATGAGGTCAGGAGTTTGAGACCAGTCTGGCCAACGTGGTGAAACTCCATCTCTACTAAAAATACAAAAAATTAGCCAGGCATGGTGGTGCGTGCCTGTAATCCCAGTTTCTTGGGAGGCTGAGGTGGGAGAATTGCTTGAACCTGGGAGGTAGAGGTTGCAGTGAGTCAAGATTGCACCACTGCACTCTAGCCTGGGTGACAAAGTTAGACTCTGTTTCAAAAAAAAAAAAAAAGAAAACTTGGATATAGCAAATTCCACTCTTTAGTAGTATGTGGTGGTACTAGTATGGAGTATTTTGAAGTTCAGTGGGTTTTACAAAATGCACAAAGTTATGTGCTCACCACCCTGGTGTCATGCAGAACAGATCCATCATCCTAACTCTCCCTTCTATAGCCCCTTGGAGTGAATTCCTTCACCCTGCCCAATACCTACAATAACATTTTCAAGCAAGAAAGGATATTAGCAGTCAACTTGTCCAAAAGTGTTATATTTTATAACTTTTTAATATTTTAAATGTATAAAAATAATGCATATACATTTTTATTTAACGGTAGAGAACTGTGTGACATGAAAAACGACTCCCTCGGTGGTGTTTGCATGTGTGAGTATGTAAGCACTTTGTCTACTGTCTTCATTGGTGTGTCTTTGTCCGGCCTGGTCATGAGCCTCTAAATCTGGAAATCTCTGTAGCCAATGATTCCAAACCCCATTCCCAGAGGTAACCAGTATTGAACTTTTTATTTCACACATGAGAAAGTTGAGAGCCAAAGATTAAAATTACATAGTCATTTATGACAAAGCTTGAGGTGAAACTCAGACTCATGACTCCAAGCTCATTGTTCTTTCTACTTCCTGGTGTTTCTGTTCAAGAACATGTGCTCAGATCAGTCTGCAACCTAAATATGGCTAGGTGTAGCATGGATTACTTGTGAAACAAAACAAAACAACACAAAAAACAAACACACATCACTTCTGACCTCAGATGCTGCAGTGCTGCAGTTGGAGGGGAAAAGCATTTGTGTGTTTGGGGGAGAACTCCATCCAGATAATATTTACTTTCCACATTATGCTATGGAGAGCTGTGGAATAAAACCTTCCCATGCTGGCTACTGCAGCAATTTAGTAGGGATTTTTACAGAAGCTTGCAGACAGAAGCCCATAGCATCTGGAGGCTGAGGTGGTTTGATCACTTGAGCCCAGGAGCAGGAGGCTGCTGTGATCGGCAATGGTGCTGCTACACTCCAGCTTTGGCTACAGAACAAGACCCTGTCTCAAAGATTTTCTTAAGGAAGTTCTTGTTTTGCAAAGATTTGATCAGTAGTAAACAGAAGCACAACATCCTAGAACAATAAAAAAGCCACTGAGGCTGGGCCAGGTGGCTCACACAGGTAATCCCACCACTTTGGGAGGCCAAGGAGGGCAAATGATCTGAGGTCAGGAGTTCGAGACCAGCCTGGCCAACATAGTGGAAACCCCATCTCTGGTAAAAATACAAAAATGAGTCCAGGGTAATGGCAGGTGCCTGCAATCCCAGTTACTCAGGAGGCTAAGGCAGGAGAATCACTTGAACCTGGAAAGTGGAAGTTGCAGTAAGCAGAGGTGACACCACAGCACTCCAACCTGGGCAACAGGAGACTCTGTCTCAAAAAACAGTCATTGATAAAATATGTGTCCTTGAAATTGGACTTTGAGGAACTGAAGAGAATGAGAACTTCTGGAATTCATATATTAGCTGTGATGACAGAAAGCACCCTCCTCTCTAGACCAGTGCGGCACTCTGAGGCAAAAGAGAACAGGAGAACAGCAGTGCCCGCCTTACATAAGAGGAGCTGCCACAGGATCGGGGGATAACACCACACTCGTGCCTACTGGCTGAAGGCTTCAACAGCACCTAGAGAAAGAGGGGCTGCAGCTCACTGTCAAACTATAGAAGGATGATAGCTGAGAATCCTTGAAATATGGCACAGATATTTAAACTTACATTATTACCACAGTGCAGTTTCATGTTTCTGAGCTGCTATGGTTTGAAATGCTTCCAAATCTCATGTTGACACTTAACTCCTAGTGTGGTAGTATTGAGAAGTAGTGCCTTTAAAGGTGATTGGATCGATCATGAGGGCACTGTTCTTTTGAATGGATTAATCCATTCATGGAGTCATGAATTAATGGGTTAATGAGTTATCAGGGGAGGGGAACTGTTGGCTTTATAAGAAGAGGAAGAGAGACCTGAGCTAGCACATGAGTACACCCAGTCCTCTTGCTATGTGATACCCTGTGCTACCTTGGGACTCTTGAGAGTCCCCACCAGCAAGAAGGCTCTCAGCAGATGTCTTCCTTTGACCTTGGAATTCCTAGCCTCCAGAACTATAAGAAATAAATCATGTTTCTTATAAATTACCAGGTTTTAGGTATTCTGTTATAAGCAGCAGAAAATGGATTAAGGACTTGAACTAGTCATTTTATTCCTTTAGTAAAATGAATTCTTTCATATACTGTTTAAGAGAGATACCCAAGCCTGGCTGAACCTCTAGCATGTATGGTTGTAGTCCTGGTGCCCTGCCTGGGCAGACCAGGACAACATTCTCAATTTAGAAAGGCAGAGGTTGTTCAAACATGCCCAGATTCTACAGGAATGTGCCACTCATTACACGTATGAAACAAAAACTTCAACCAGCAAAATCTAGAAATCTTTCCAAGTATAACAACATAGGCATCTTTCTGAATTACAAACTGGTTAGTTGTGTTTTGAAATTAACTGTAAATCCCACAGGGCATTCTTAACTATTCTAAAGGTTGCTTGGGAGATATTTGAGATAAATTATTTTCCTTCCACTTTTCAGATACCTTAGGTCTACTTAAGTTATTTTTTCTTTCATATTTTTAGGTACTCCTGGTCGTTCTCAGGGCATAAGGTTATAATTAAATGGTCTTAACACTGAAACAAATTCCAGGGATGTTTAGGTAGATGCTACTATATCCATCTGAATTTACCATTAAGATCTTTCTTTTTTAAAAATGACTAGTGCCAGGCACAGTGGCTCACGCCTGGAATCCCAACACTTTGGGAGGCTGAAGCGGCAGATCACGAGGTCAGAAGTTCGAGACCAGCCTGACCAACATGGTGAAATTCCGTTTCTAGTAAAAATACAAAAATTAGCTGGGCATGGTGGCACAGGTCTGTAATCCCAGCTACTCAGGAGGCTGAGGCAGAAGAATCACTTGAACCTGGGAGGCAGAGGTTGCAGTGAGCCGCGACTGTACCACTGCACTCCAGCCTGGACAACAGAGTGAGACTTAGCTTGTTTGCTCATTCATTTAATTGGGGTTATGATTTACATGCAATAAAAGGCATAGGTCTTAAGTGTTCAGTTTGATGAGTTTTGACATTTGTAAATACCCATAAAACCACCACCCCAAAGAAAATATAGAACATTTCTCTCACCCAAGGGAGTTCCTTCATGCCACCTTCCAGTGGATTTTACCCCACTCACACATACAACCACTTGCTTTTATCATACATTCATTCTGTCTGTTCTTGCATTTTGTATTCATTGAATCAAGTAGCGTGTGTCTACTTATCTGTCTTCTTTCACTCAATGTTTGGGAAATTCATTCATGTTGCTCTACTTTTCAGCAGTTCTTCCTTTTATTGCTGAGTAATGTTTCATTGTCTGGATATACCACAACCTGTCTACCCATTCTTTTGTTGATGGACACTGAATGTTTCCAGCTTTAGGTTGTTATTAGTAAGGCTGTCATGAATATTCTGTAATACATCTTTAAATTTTCTATTTTTTAAAGAAATCTTTTTGTTTTGAAATAATTTCTAACTTATCAAAAGTTACAAAGCTTAAAATGGCACAAGACACTTCCATGCCCTTTATTCAGATTTGCCTATTATAAATATTTAACCTTTGCTTTACAATTTGTGTGGGTGCTCTCTCTTTTTATACATGTGTGTGTTTTTCCTCAGGGCCATTTGAAGGCCCTTTACTCCTAAGAAGTTGTATATATCCTTAGAATATGAATATTCTCTAATATAATCACAGTATAGTTAGCAATTTCAGCAAATGTAACATTGATATAATACTCTTATCTACCAATACTATTCCAATTTTCTTGGTTATTGACGCAGTAATGTCTTCAACAATGTCCTGTACCACCTTCATGCTGTCATCCAAAATACTGTTCAGGGTCAGCTACCCCTTTTAATTGTCACCTATTTAGCCTCCTTTAATCTGGAAACTTTCCATATCCTTTCTTTGCCTTTTATGACATTGACTCTTTTGTTTTGTTTTTTTGAGATGGAGTCTCACTCTCTTGCCAGGCTGAAATGCAGTGGTGCAATCTTGGCTCACTGCAACTTCTGCCTCCTGGGTTCAAGTGATTCCCCTGCCTCAGCTTCCCAAGTAGCTGGGACTACAGGTGTGCGCCTCCATACCCAGCTAATTTTTTGTATTTTTAGTTGAGACAGGATTTCATCATGTTAGTCAGGCTGGTCTTGAACTCTTGACCTTGTTTTCTGCTGGCTTCAGCCTCCCAAAGTGCTGGGATTACAGGCATTAGCAACTGTGCCTGGCTGATCCTTTTTTATGAATATAGTACTCCCTTCCTTTTTAAACAAAATGATCCTCATCATAGGTTGTTCTGATGTTTCCTGGTGATGAGATTCAAATTGTGCATCCTAGGCTGGAATCCTGCGTAAGAGATGTTGAGAGGTATGAGATATTTATCTTTTCTACATTGGTGATGTTAATTTGGATTGACCACTCAAGATTTTGTCCAATTTATTCTCTGTAAAATGACTATGTTTTCTCTATTGTAACTGATAAGCAGTTATCTGTGAGATCATTTAAGATTATGAAAATATCCTGTTTCTCATCAAAATTTCCTCCTAGCTTTAGCACCCATTGAGGAATTTTACCTGATTCAATTTCCACTATGATCAGCACAAAATAATACTTTTCCAATTTGCACTCCTCTCTCACAAGTTGGCCCTCAGCATTTACCTATAATCAAGAGAGCTCTTTTCTCCACTATTATTTATTAGTCTGTTTATTGTAGCTATTAACTTATTAATTTCTATTTCTTCGATTGCTTATAATTTATTACTGGATTTATTTTGGTGTACAAATTATAGAAGATTTGGTCAGGAGGAGCCTTTTCAAGATGATTCTTGAGTTCCTGTGACATGCCCTCATGATTTTTTTAATCAACTTTTAAAATTTTCTGCCATAACTAGATTTTTGTCTTATACCTACCCTGCTCCATTCCTAGAATTAGCCATTTCTTTGAGGAGCCATGTTTTCTTTTAGTGGTAAATGGTGTTAAAAGACCAAGATCTAGGTATGAGGTATGATCATTGCTACCAAATTTTATTTGTTTCTTGGTCTTTTCAGTGGACAGAACAAAGAAATATGTAAATGTATATACATGTATACACAAATGTATACCTGTAAGTAAATATACACTCATACTTATCACATATACACACAAACACATAATATACACATATTTTACAAAGTATATGGTCACATCTGCAATCCATCTCCCTCAGGGTTCTTTTTGGTCTCCTCCTCCATGTTTTTTTGTCCCTTCCTCATTGATAACTCTAGATCCCAACAACATCAATACATTTTCTCATTTGATCAGTCCAAAATAAAAGTCTAAAACAGTTTAAGAATTGGGCCAGGTGCGGTGGCTCACACTTGTAATCCCAGCACTCTGGGAGGCTGAGGCGGGTGGATCACGAGGTCAAGAGATAGAGACCACCATGGACAACATGGTGAAACCCCGTCTCTACTAAAAATACAAAAATTAGCTGGGCATGGTGATGCGCGCCTGTAGTTCCAGCTACTCAGGAGACTGAGGCAGGAGAATCACTTGAACCTGGAAGGCAGAGACTAATGTGAGCCGAGATACAGAGCACAACTCTGTGTCAAAAAAAAAAAAATTACTTTGCCATAATACTGGAATAAACAAGTTTACTATAATGAGTTCAGGATTCATGTGTAATTTTCCTTATCCACGACCTTGCATAAGACTGAGGATGTATAGTCAAATATTATGTTCATAAGCTACTTAGATTCCTTTCTTCTTTCTTCTCCTCCATCCTTGGTTCTCTTCTTTTTTCTCTCCAGTTTGGTTATGATATTAATTTGAAATATAATCAGTTTCATTTGCTGTGGTTTGGTTTCAGTTTTTCATTTTTTCTTATTCTTTTTCATTGAATTTAATTACTTAATACGTAGAATGTAAACATGCTTTAAAGAGTCAAGCTTATGCAAAAAGATAGTCTCAGAGAAGTGTTACTCTTCTACATCCCTTCCACTCTATTTCCTCAATACCTGTAGGTCACAAATTTCATTGATATCTGATTTTTCATCCAGTGTTTCTTTTCACAAAGGAAAATAAATATATGTGTATATCTTTATTTTCCTTTCTTTCATAAGTTAAAGTTACCATCCTATATAAGCTCTTTTGATTTTTTTAACTTAATTATACCTCCTAGAAATTATTTCATGTCAGTGTATAAAAATCTTCCCTATTATTTTGTGTACAGCTGCATATAACTCATTGTGTGTATATACCAAAGATCAATCAGTGTCTTATACTTGAACAGTTGGTTTGTTTCCAATATTATGCTATTTCAAAATAATCTTGTGCATACTGCATTTTTGTATTTTTGGGTGTGTATCTACTTCCTAGTATATGTAAATTTCTAGAAGCAGCACTCCAGGGTAAATGCCTATATAGTTTTATATTTGAATCTGTGTTGCCAAATTCTCCTCAATTGTTTTTCATTCCTACCAGCAATATATAATGATACTTGTTTTCTCCATACCTTGCCACGTGGTAACATTACCAAGCTTTTGAACCTTTTTGCTAATGTTGCGGGTGAGAAATTGACTTTAGTATAGTTTATTTGCATTTCTTTATTATGAGTGAAGTTGAACACCTTCCAATGTGTTCCAAGACCAGTTTTTGTATCTCTTTTTGTAAAGTATCTGATCTCATCATTTGCCCATTTTTCTATAGGATTTTTGGTCTTTTTTCTTAATTTTTGTAAGTTCTTTATAAATTAGTAATATGACTTTTTATTTGCAATGTAGGCTCCAGATGATTTCTTCAGGTTTGTCATTTGCCTTTGAATTTGCTTATGGTGGTTTTTGACATGCTAAAGTTTAGAAATTTTAAATAATTACATTTATCAACTTTTTATTTTAGTGCACCTGAATTTATTTATTTATTTTTGAGATGGTGTTTCGCTCTTTTTGCCCAGGCCGGAGTGCAATGCCGCAATCTCAGCCCACCACAATCTTTGTCTCCCAGGTTTGAGTGATTCTCCTGCCTCAGCCTCCCTAGTGGCTGGGATTACAGGCATGTGCCACCATGCCTGGCTAATTTTGTATATTTAGTATAGATGGGGTTTCTCCATGTTGGTCAGGCTGTCTTGAACTCCCAATGTCAGGTGATCCGCTCACCTTGGCCTCCCAAAGTGCTGGGATTACAGGCGTGAGCCAGTGTGCCCAGCCAACAACTGAATATTTAGAAATAGTTAGAAAACCTTTACTGATATCTAGATTACAGAGGGATTTACCCATGTTTTCTTGTTGTACTTGTGTAATTTTATTTTCCACATTTATATCTCTGATCCATGTGGAGTTTATTCCTGTGTATGGTCTGAAGAAGGGATTTAACTTTTTTTTCAAATAATTATCCAGTGATCTCAACACCGTTTATCAAAAAAAAAAAAAAAAAAACAATTATATTTCCCTGAGTTAGAAGAGATATTCCTTTATTACATACCAAATTTTTATATGCACTTGACTCCATTTCTGGACTTTCCATTCTGTTGGTCTGTCTATTCATGTACCAGTACCACACTGTTTTAATGATAGAATCTTTCTAGTATTTTATTTTGTTTTTTATAGTTTGGAGGTCTTTTTTTTTTTAAACACTTATTATGCCATAAATTCATAGGGAATAAATCCTAGCAGCTCAGGTTCCTTTCCATTGCTTCTCACAGAGTGTGCGTCTCTCTGTGGAACAGGCTAGTGCTTCAGTTAAACCCAGGTACTTTTCTCTTTGGCTTTCTTCTTTTTCTGATCATTTTTCTCCTTGCATTTCAGGAAGCTATCTCAGCTCTTAGAGTGTGGGCTCAATATGCACACTGATTCTCTTGATAATAATCTTGCTGTTAACTTGTTGGTTTACAACGATGGCAACAACATCCTGAAAACATCACAGACTTCCAGTTTTGCCATGGTAACACTTGTGCCATGTTCCTTTTTGAACAAGTGCCCATTTCCTTGATGTTTACGATATCACTTTCCTGATAGATTTGCACGTGTGTGGCCAAAGGACCAATTCCATGTTTTCTAAAAAGCCTGGAGAACATATATTGGGTGCCTCTCCTCTTTCCCTGTATGTTCATCATTTTGGTTTAGTATTTGTAATATCTGGTAGGGCTATACCCTGCCTTTTCAGTTACTCTTTGATGTTTATTTTCCCCTATAAACTTTAGGATTACTTGTCTACCTTCATTGAAAAAGAAAAGCTCACTGGATTTTTTCTTTCTTAAAATTGCATTAAGCTTATAAATTAGCTTAAGGAGAACTGACATACTGATGATATTGAAACATCCTATCCAAGAACAAAGGGTGTCTTTCTATTTGTTCAAGTCTACTTTTGTGAGTTTCAGGAAAGTTTTGTAATTTTCTTTATATAGTTTTTGAATATTTCTTATAAGTTTATTCCTAAATATTTTATCTTTTTTGTTTCTATAATAAATGGGGCTTTCTCAAGCATTATATCTCATAACTGATTGTTATTTGTGCATGTGAATAGTGTGCAGCTCATCAAGAACATCAGGCTAGACTAAAAACTGAGGGAATCTGGATTTCGAGTTTGTTCTTGGTAGTTATTTTATAATCAATTCATTCCTGCTCCTAAGGCAATGGTCAGCAAACTATCGCCTGTGGACCAAATCTGGCCTACCCTCTATGTTTGTATGGCTTGTAAGCTAAGAATGGCTTTTACATTTTTAAATGGTCAATAAAGAAACAACAACAAACAAAAATAATATTTCATGACATGTAAAAACTATAGGGAATTCAAATTTCAGAGTCCATAAATAAAGTTTTATTGGAACATAGCCATGCCAATTCATTTATATTATTGTCCTTGGCTGTTTTCATGATACAATGGAAGAGTTGAGTAGTAGTGACTCTATGGTCCATGAAGCCTGAGATATTTATTACTTGGCCCTTTGCAGAAAAAATTAACAGACCTTGCCCTGAAGGAACTCACTCTCTAACAGAGACAGAAGTAAATAAACTAGTATAATAAAGAGCTGCCATTTCTATTATAGAGCAGCAGAGAGGGTTTTATTTTGACTTGAGAGTAAGTGCAGATAGAGACAAGATAAGGGAAAGCATTGACTGAGCCAAGTCTTGAAAGGCAATATACACCAGGATCAGGGTAGGAGATTAGATTATTAGAATCAGAATGCAAGTGCTGGTGCAGTGGCTCATGCCTGTCATTCCAGCACTTTGGGAGGCAGAGGTGGGGTCACGAGTTTGAGACCAACTTGGCCAACATGGCAAAACCCTATCTCTACTAAAAAATACAAAAAAAATTAGCTGGGCATGGAGGCGGGCACCTGTAATCCCAGCTGCTAGGGAGGCTGAGGCAGGAGAACTGCTTAAACCGGGGAGGCAGAGGTTGCAGTGAGCCGAGTTTGTGCCACTGCACTCCAGCCTGGGCGACAGCATAAGACTCCATCTCAAAACAAACAAACAAAATAATCAAAATGCAAAGAATGGGCAGAACCTGCCATACCAAGAAGATACATCATCCATATGGCTGGATGAGCAGGAGAAGAGCGAGGCTAGGAGCACACCAAGAAAAGCATACTCTCATGCTAAGAAGTTTGGATTTTATACTTAATGAGATGGAGAGTAGCTGAAGAATTTTAAATGAGAGACTGACATGATCATATTTGCATATTATAAAAAGAGCTTTGATGGCAATGGACGACAAGGATGGAGAAACTTAAGTCTGGAATCAGGCAGAGAACAACAAAACAGTTAAAAATATAAGCTTCCTCCTATGTTAAACTATAAGACCCTAATCAAGTGAGCTCCCACATTCATGTTGTTATACCCTCCTATGCTCTTTCTTTTCCTTATACTAATTCCACCCTTATCAATCTGTTTCTTTTTATAACTTGTATGGTCCTTTTTATACTTAATCCATATCATCTGGGGGGTGGCGGGAGGGGAGGAAGCGGGGAAGGTTAATGAGTATTAAAAAAAATAGAAAGAATGAATAAGATTTAATAGCACAACAGGGTGATTATAGTAAAAAATAATTTATTTGTACATTTGAAAATAACTAAAAGAGTACAATGGGATTATTTGTAACACAAAGGATAATGCTTGATGAATATCACATTTACCCTGATGTGATTATTATGCATTACATGCTTGTATCAAAATATCTCATGTAACCCATAAATATATACACCTACCCACAAAAGTTAAAGATTAATATAAAAGGTCATCTTATATTTTTGTGGGTACATATACCCACAAAAGTTAAAGTTTAATATAAAAGGTCATCTTATATTTTTAACTGTTTTGTATTTCATTCTTTTCTCCCTAGTAAGATTAATCACTGATAGATCATTGGTGCATTTTACAACATAGGCAATTGAGACAATAGAGTATGAATTTAGACCCAAATTGTATTATAACCCAATTTACATTTTTCTGACCCAGAAATTTACCATTACTGTATATAGTTATATTGGTGAAACTTTACTTATCATAATTTTTTTTTTTTTTTTTTTTTTTGAGACGGAGTTTCGCTCTTGTTACCCAGGCTGGAGTGCAATGGCACGATCTCGGCTCACCACAACCTCCGCCTCCTGGGTTTAGGCAATTCTCCGGCCTCAGCCTCCTGAGTAGCTGGGATTACAGGCGTGCGCCACCATGCCCAGCTAATTTTTTGTATTTTTAGTAGAGACGGGGTTTCCCCGTGTTGACCAGGATGGTCTCGATCTCTTGACCTCGTGATCCACCTGCCTCAGCCTCCCAAAGTGCTGGGATTACAGGCTTGAGCCACCGCGCCCGGCCAATTTTTTAAAATTATACAAACAAATAATAAAGACTCCATTGGCTTTTCATAGTTTTTTATTTTAGAACTTCCTGGCATTGTCATGGTGTTTCTGACACATCACATCAGATTTCAGCAATTTTCTACTCTGGTGGGTAGCACGTAGTGGTACAGAATCCAGAATCAGAAAGTGGCCAATTGTCACACGAGGAGAGTGGGGAGCAGGATCTCAGCCTGGGCATGGTATTATGCAAAGTTCTATTTTTGAGAAGGAGACTTGATAAGTCTCAGCAAAGTATCCAATCACAGCTGGGCTCAAGGCAACACTTTTGTTCTAAAAGGGGAATGGGGCTTCTGGAATGAATAACCAGTCAAACTAAGCTTTATCAAGCCCTAAGAGCTGTGTCTGGTTGACTGGCTATGCAGATAGACTCCATAGACAGATGGATGGCTGAGCACTGAGCTGCTGAATAGGGCAAGCCTGTATAGTAGCTGCAATTTGCTTGGTATCTGCAGAATTTTACAAATGAATGGAACTGAGCATGCAAGTGTGGCACTCAGTGGACAAGAGAACCAAAATTAATATAAATATAAAAGTAGATATGTCATCAGAAACTTGCTTCCTTGCAGCTCCCTAGCCTGGAAGTTTTACTCTCTTATAGATTCCCATAGTACTTTGATTATATATTCAGCACAACTTTTATTACAGTGACCCTTTTGGTTATTATTATTTTGGTATGTAGATTATTCATTTTGAGAGGGTAGGACTATTTTATATTTTATTTACTTTTGAATTCCTTTTAGGTGGGCTCTCAATCCACAAGTAGCAGGGTAATTTTTTAAAATATCAGTTTAATATTTTCTCTCTAAAATTCTCCCCTTCTCTTTTCCCATTCAGAAAGAAAGTCCTGTGTTTCTCTTTGCCTTCGTTGGGGTTGGTAGATGCCTTCCTGACTTTTGATCATCAAAGCTTAAACTGAGACTGAGGTTCGAGGAAACTAAAAAGATCCAGAGAGAGGCTGGAGGAGAGCGGGGTTCTTTAGCTGAATGATGCACAGGTCAGCTGAATACCTATGTCTGAAGATCCCAGCCTCACTCCAAAATCTCATACTTCTTTCATGACATAAAAGGAACCATGAAAGCTGGGGCAATGACACTTTAGTCACAGCTAATGCAGACAGATGGTTAATAAATGGAATGGTCTCCATAGTGCCCTAGAGATATATAAGACCCCAGAACTTCGACATAACTCTTAAAGTAGGAAGGCCTGAGAAGATTGGAGTTTTTGTTTCATATTTAAACTTTATTTAAAAATGTAATTGGTTCAACAAATGGTGCTAGGACAGCTGGATATCCACATGCCAAAGAGTGACATAGGGCACCTACCTCACACCATATGTAAAAATGGATTCAAAATGGACCCAAGACTTAAATGAAAGAGGTAAAACTACAAAACTCTAAGAAGAAAACCTAGGGGATAAATCTTCATGATCCTGAATTTGCAACAGATTCCCAGGTATGACACCAAAAGCATAAGAAACAAAAGAAAAAAAAATAGATTAATTGTACTCTATCAAAATGTAAAACTTTTTAAAATTAAAGGACACGATTAAGACGGCCAAAAGACAAACTATGGAATGGGAGAAAGTACTTGCAAATTATATATCTAACAAGGGTTTAGTGTCCAGAATATATAAATAATTTTTATAACTCGGCAACAAAAAGACAGTCAACTCAATTTACGAAAGGGCAAAAGAATTGAATAAACATTTCTCCGAAGATATACAAATGGCCAATAAGCATATGAAAAGCTGCTCAAAATCATTAGTTATTAGGGAAATGAAAATCAAAACCACAGTGAGATGCCACTTTACACCCATTAGTATGGCTATAATAATAGTAACAAATGAAAAATAAGTGTTGGCAAGGATGTGGAGATATTAGAACCTTTATTCATAGGTTTAAGAACCATTTTAATTTTTTTTATTATGTGACCTATATCATATTCTTTGCTCATTTTTTAAATTTAGCTTTTGGCTTTTTCCTGTTGATTTTAAGGTACTCTTAGAAAAATTAAGTACTTATCTGTAAAAATAAGTACAGTTTTCCCTTACAGTTTTCTTTCTACCCTGTTTATAGGTTGCTTTTAATCATGAAAAAATTATGTTTAAGTAGTCAAATTTATTTATTTATTTTTTTCTATGGCTTCTGGATTTTAATACTTAGGTCTTCCCCATGCCAAGATTATAAGATAAATATATCATTAAAAATTCTTTCATGTTTTCTTCTAATATTTTCTGGTAACTTTTTTTCCTTCTAAAAAATTTGGTCTTTGAGCAATTATGAATTTATAATTTTTATTTGGTTTAGAGTATGAAGTGTGTATTCAATTGGGTTTTTTTTCAGAATATTTAAGATTAAAGAAAAATAAGATTTGGCTCTTTCCCTCATGATGGTTACTGCAGTTTAAATAAATAAACACTATAGGAACTCTCGCAGAAGCCTGAACAGAGTATAATCCAGACACAGTGGGGAGGAAAACAGAGCACAGAAGAGGCCTCGCTAAGGAATACATCTCTAACACTGACAGTCTCAATTAACATTCCTATACCCTCTTGAAAACTCCTTTTATCCTGATTCTGTGATTCACATGCCTCTGGGTTCCAACGTTATCTTTTTTTTTTTTTTTTGAGATGGAGTGTTGCTCTGTCACCCAGGCTGGAGTGCAGTGGCGCAGTCTCAGCTCAGCAGTCTTCTCCTGCCTCACCTCCCAAGTAGCTGGGATTATAGGTGCAGGGCGACCACACCAAGCTAATTTTTTGTATTTTTAGTAGAGACAGGGTTTTCCCATGTTGACCAAGCTGGTCTTGAACTCCTGGCCTCAAGTGATCCACCCATGTTGGCCTCCCAAAGTACTGGAATTACAGGCCTTAGCCACTGCGCCCAGCTCCCATATTATCTTTTTAATTATTCTCATGCTCCTTCTAGCTTCTTTTCTTTCCTGCATTCCTCCAGTGTAGATGTTTTGGAGGATTATATTCCACTTCTCACCTGCCCATTATTCTTTTTAAAAATTTTACTCATTTCTAAGACTCCATCTATTTTGTATATGGCAGTTATCTATATCTACATATATGTTTTATAAATCTATATTTGAAGCTCATCATATTTGGAATTTATTTATTTGATTAATGTCTGTTTCCTTTTTAGATTGTTCCAGGCAAGGACTATTCTGCTTTCCTTACCACTGGCCCTAGTTCCTGGCACATAGTAAGTTGTTAATTAACATTTTCAGTTGAATAAATATTTAGCACTGATCTTTTTCCTCAGCACTAGAACTTAATTTTCTGGTTGTCTTAGAGGCATCCAGAGCACATTCCTCTTAGCACCTCAACATCAATTTGTTCAGGCCAACACACATTTTCCGAACACTTGCCATGCACCCATACTGTATCAGGGCCCAAGGATATACCTACCACAAAGAAACAGAAAGTACAATTGTGTGGCATATGTGTTTTTAATTGTTACGACCTGACTCAACAATCTGGGGTAAAAATCACATGGCATTTGTTTGTTCCAATTAGTTGCCCAGTTTGGGCCCTTATTAGCAGATCCTTATTAGGAAATTTTGAGGTTGCCTCTCTCACTTAATTTACCAAAAACTATCGGCGCTTTCAGCCCAAAGAAGTTAGACTTATTTCCAGACAAAATAGTGAACTGAGGCTTCCAAGTAGTCTGTCGAGGAGGTTTTAGGCTATCAAAAACCTTCAGTTGCTAGCTAGTGTTGCTATTGCAAGTTGGCTCTCCTGAGTCCCAAGTCTTTTTGCTCCCCTACTGTTCTGGAAAAGGGCCATATATGCAAAGTGACCCCCAGGTCAAAGGAGCCAAGAAACTGAAGAAGGAGGCACACAAATCCAGTTTATCCGCATAAGGTGATTTATTTGGTGGAATTTACAAAGAGAAGTGTGGTCTGGCAGCCATAAGACAGGTAGATCTGTGCACTGCAACTTTCCAGACCCAGGGCTTAATATCTTGGGGAAAGTATATGTGCTCTGGAAGGAATGTGTAGATGGCTATGAGTGTCATGGCCTGTGATTTTTGCAACAGCATCAACATTTGTTTTGGAGGAAGCTTATAATGAATAGTTGTTATTACATAAAGAGTAGTATGTCAACTAGACATTCTGGAGGCATTCCTGGACTCTGGGTTAGTCAGAAGTCACATGGTGGATTAACTTTTAAAGTAAAGTCACTCTTGTCCCCACACCTGTCTTGATGTCCTGGATGTATAAGTTGCAGAGGGGCTGAAAGCTTTGACTCCCAAGCTTTCCCTATGCTTGGGCATCATTCCAAAAACATGGGTAGTTCCTAGGTAACTGAATTGGGATGGACTTCAAGGCTTAGCCATGTACTGTGCAAGAACCAACTCTCCCTGTGGCCATCAGGCCTAGATTTTTCATTCTTTCTGAAGAGTTCCTCTTTGGGACCCTGAGCTAGTGAGATAGCTATCTGAGTCTATCAGAAAGTCTAGTAATGGTGAACCTCAAAAAGGAAAAGGTTGAGATCTCAATCTCGTTCCTCCCAGGAGGCTCTCCTGTGCAAACTTCCCCAGTGCCATCTTGGGCTAACTAGGGCTATTTGAAGAAATAGCCTTGTCAGGATGTCCTTTCCTTGGTGCACTTGGGTACCTATTTTCCTTCCATTTCTGTCAGAAAGAGGGGCTTTTCAAGTGACTCTTTTCTAAGCAAAGATGATTTGTTCTCGGTGATTTGAGGTATTTACCGTCCCAGAGAAAGGACTGGCCGTTTCTCTAAAAAAATTTAAGATCTGCCTCCCCAGACACCCTAGTTCATATTAATAGAATTATATATGAAAAAAGAAGAGAATAATTAACTTGGCAATGAGGTGAAGGGGTTGGGGGGACTGGTCAGAGATGATCGTTCAAAGTAGGGGACATCAACGCTTCGTTTTAAAGGATAAACTGAGTTGAACGTGAGGATGTTAGGGTAGGAAGGAATTTACGTAGAAGGAATAGGATATTCAAGGGAAGACTACAGAAATGAATAGCAGCAGGCATCTATCCCCTGGAGTAGGGGTAGAATACATCTGTGGGAGGGGAGGACTGCCAAGACAGGTGTTAGAGAGGTAGGCAGAGCTTACATCATAACTGGGTTTATGTGAGATGCTAAGGATATTGCAGTTTATCTTGGTGATGAGAAACTAGTAAGGAATTTGTTTGTATCTCATTGTCTTTCCTGATGAGCAGGTACAACTTCTTTGTCTCTGACCCTGGGTAAATATTATCATCCTCTTAAGACATTCAGCCAGGAAATATCAGGATCAATGTAAAAGTTTTCTTCCCATGAATTAATTATTTCACCTATTCCCATTTTATATGAATCCATGAAGTCCTTTTCTTCCCATTTGATTTGTGCTGCCCTGACTCAGGTACTCACTATCTTTTACCTAGACTAGTTCATGTGTCCACACTGGTCTCTCTGCTTGATGGTTCCTCCTTCAATCCACTTTACACACTGCCACCAGCATGATTTTTCTTAAATAAATTCTGAGGTCACAACCCTTTCCCAAAACCTGCAATAGTGCCTTTTACATGCAGAATAAAAATCCTACCCGGTTAGCTTGGTGTTTTAGATTCTCCACAAGTTGACTTCAGTTAAACATTTCAAACTTTTCCTCATTTCACATGCCTCCCTCAGCCTCCATCCACATCAGACTTAATCACCTTCCTCAAACTGCTTTGTACCTTCTGGTCTCTGCATCTTTGCTCTGATTGTACCTTCTTCCAAACCCTCTTTTTTTCCATCTGTTTTTCAAGGTTTGGTGCAAATCACACTGGCTGCATAATAAATTACCCCCAAATTTAGTGACTTAATACAATAAACACATTACCTTCCACAGTTTCTATGAGTTAGGAATTCAGGAGCATCTTGGCTGGGCTGTCTGGTTTGAGATTACTCATGAGGTTGCAGTCATCTGAAGGCTTGACTGAGGATGGAGGATCTTCTTCCAAGATGGCCCACTCTCATGGCTGGCAAGCTGGTCTGGCTTCTGGTAGGAGGCCTCAATTCCTCTCCAGGATAGTTTGAGTGCTCTCTGTGGAAGCTGACTTCCCCAAGAGCAAGCAATCCAAGAGATCAAGGGAGAAGCCACAGTGCCTTTTATAATATGGCCTTTGAAGTCACATAGCATCACCTTCATCACAAGACTCAGCTCTGATGTGAGGGAAATTTCATGAGGGCATGAATAGGACACCATGATCACCAGGGACAATCTTGGAGGCTGGCTAACACAACCTTTCTTCCTGAGGCTTTCCAGATTCACTAACTTCATATGCCCTGCCTTCCTGTTCTCAACAGCTCAAATTCTTTAAAAATCAGAGCTCTTGGACATCTGCCCCCAAAAAATCACATTTTCTGTTTTTCTTAATTATTTAGTATTAAAAAGTGTGAACTTGCAAAATTGCATTGTTAATTATCAAAAGACATAGTGCCAAGGAATTTTGTTCTCTAAAATCCTAGATTGTCAGAAAGTTGGTTGTTCTGAGAGTCTACCAGTAAGAACAGAATGTCCCTTTCTTGCCTGGCAAATTTGAACTCTTTGAGTCACTTTGACTTACAAAAGCCATCTCAATTTCTAGTGCAGAGGTTCAGATAAGGGATTTTCAGAGGCAATATTCTACGTTAATCTTAAATGTATGTTTCTAAGGAACTAGAATCTTGAATCTGCTTCTCAGTCCAGGTTTGATATTACATACAGCTCTGATTTGCTTTGAGTCTATCAAGCACTGCTTTATTTAGTTTTACCTAAACTCCTCTCTTCCTCTAAAAATACTATAATGATTCCTCATTTCTTCCTTATTTTTTTTTTTTTTTGAGACAGGGCCACAATTCCTCTGCTGTATAATGTCCTTTGCTGTAATAGCAAGTTAATAAACTTACCTTTTTGGGTTACCGATTTGTTCCTAGTGATCTTCATTAGATGGGCTTTATCAATAGCTAAAATTATTTGAGCTCAAATAACTAATGTAATTTTTTAGACTCTCCCACGCTTCTTGAACAAGGGTACTTTTTAGAAATGTTTAGAATGTTTTGAAATCTATTTTCTAAACAGACTGTTTTTGACTAATCTTGCTTGTACTTCCTTCACTGTTACAAACTCTAAGATGAAACTGTTACTTTCTTACACAGTTTCCAACTCTTTTTCTAGCACTTTGCAATTTATTACTGAATTAGTAATTTCCTCTTTTGTCCTCCTGAGCTCCTCCTGAGTGATTCCTTCTGTCCTTTAGAATTTAGCTACAGAATCATCTTTGTCAAGCCTTGAGCCTTAACTGAAAGCTTTAGATAAAACTAAATATTTTGCTGTTTGTGATCTCATAGCACCTTGTTCATATCTCTTATATAGTACTTACTACATTTATGCTTTATTTTTTACATGTTTTTCTTCTCTAACAGCCTCTGTGGAATATGATCTCCATGACCTGTTCATCCTTGTGTTCTCTGTGCCAGGCATGCCTAATTACCTAATGTTACTGAGGTCATTAGGGCTCACAAGACAATACTCCAAAATGAAGACCTCTGGAGCAAAAATTCTTCTCTGAACTTCTGCCCTACTCCAGCCCTCCTGTCTCTCAGTCCCATATTTCCTGAGGCTAGCCATAGAAATTAGGATCGCTATTCCTCAAGGCAAGACACGGAAACCAGAACCTCTATCCTCTAAAGCCAGACATAAAAGCCTAAAAATGTTCTCCACCTTTTTGTGTAAAAACTGGCCATAAATTATCTGACCTACCTTGTTTGCCTGTAGACGGTAAGAGCTCCATTCCAGAGAGGGTCCTGCTCCATATCCAGAAGGAAGGAATGGTGCTTAGAAGGCCAAGAAGAATCCAGACAGACAGGCCTTGCTGGGTGTCCCCACTCACTCTATTAGCATTAGACTATACCCTTTTCATCCAATCATATTTCTACATAGCTGTCTGAACTTCGTTGAACCTAAACATAAAAATGGACAATTTTCCTCGTATCTTTGGGTCTTCATTCGCTCCCATGAATACACATTAAATAAATTTGTATGCCTTTTCTTCTACTAATTTTTTCTTCTATTAATCTGCCTCATGTCAGTGATTTTCAGTGAACTTTCAGAGGGCCAAGACCCTTGGCCACTCCAGGTAATGAAAATGTCCACAAGACAAATAGATAATTAGTAGGAGCTTCACTTTTGCATAATTTAGAATTCACTGTTGAGCACCTCTACACGCATGCCATTATTGTACCTGATTTTTGTGATCCTCATAACCTGTATTAGGCAACTGCTCATTTATCTTGAGAAAACATCTAGGGCACAGCACCACTACTTTGTAGGCTACTTTAATATGTATGTGCATTATGCGAGGTTTTATGAACTTATTTTCTGACACACTTGCTTTTCTCCAGTTTTCTCAACTGAAAACAGCGATTCACTGTTACTGTATATATGCTAGGCTCGATGCTGGGGCTAAAAATTCCTGCATCATAGGGTCAGGCAGGAGAATAATGCTGTAATCTGTAAAGCCTTTCTGATTCTGGGAGTGAGGCCAGCTTTTGTACAATGCATGATTGCTACTTCTGAATATCCCTTTGCAAACAACAATGTTTCTCCAGCTTTTTGTTTAATCAGCTCTACATACATTTTACATCGCCACCGGCGATACATACAAAACAGTGAAATCAAAATTTCTCCAAACAATTCCTTTACTACGTGATGTACTGTGAAAGTTTTCTACTGTACTCTAGTCTCAATTTTATTAAAAACGGAGGGTGGTGACCCCGATCTACGAAACCAAGTTCACAATGCGCTAGAGAGTATAACCCGCGGTTTGGGAAACACTAGCTTGGAAAAAGCTCTTTGATCTGTGTTATTCTCCCTACATCTCCCTACACCTCTGAGGAGTTCCCAACTGTTTGGTTTCGTCCTAATAATCACTGTGCTGAGTTTTCCCTAAATGATCTGTAAGGGGGCCGCCTGCCTCCTTCCTGGGCTCCTTTAAGAGGGTGGTAACGGTCCATCACCGGGGGAGTGGAGAGGCAGGGCCCATTAGGTCCTCGGTGCAGGCCGGGCCCGCTTATCCAGTTCTTGTGAAAGCCTGGTGTGCGCGCAAAGGGTGGGAGGGTAGGGGTGAGGTAAGGGCAGAACCGAGACCTCGCAGGGCTGAGGAGCCACAGCGCCTGCGCGCCGCGTTTCCGGAGCCCCAGAGGGGGTCCGCGCGTGCGCAGAGCGCGTTCCGGGACTATTCCGCCCTCAGAGGCTCCCGCCAAGCCAAAGTACAAGGTGGGCTCCAGTGGGTGGGCGGCGCGGCGGCGCGCGTAAGGGGGCGGTCCTGCGCTACCGGCTCCGCCCTCTGCTCGCCTCCCAGTCTTCCCCGCGCTTCCTGCACTAAGGTAGCCGCTGTCGAGTACCACCCGCCGGCTCGCTCGCACCGGCCGTGCCATGGCGGCCTTCAGCAAGTACTTGACGGCGCGAAACTCCTCGCTGGCGGGTGCTGCGTTCCTGTTGCTCTGCCTGCTCCATAAGCGGCGCCGCGCCCTCGGCCTGCACGGGTAAGAAGGCCCGTAGCCGCGCCGCCTTCCCGGGCCCGGGCGGGCGCTCCCCGCGTGCTCTCCCTCCCCGCCCGGCTGACGGGTCCCTTCGCCCGGCAGGGTCAGGCGGAGAGAGGGCCGACCGCCACTGCCGCGGGGCTCCAATGTCAGGGTGTCCGCGAGTCCCCGGTGCCAGTCTGGTCCTGCGATCTCGCTCCACCCCGGCATTGCGAATCCTCTTGTGCCCGCTGGCGAACCGGCGCCCAGCCAGCCCGGAGCCAGCAGCCTCCAGTCGGGGGTGGGAGGGGGAAGCGGTGTGTTCCCCACACTACCCCCTTCCCCACACCGCCCCCTCCTGTGTCAACTTTCTGGGTGTGTTCTGGTTTTGCCGTCTCATCTCCAGAAAGACCGTGAAGGATTTTTGTTTTGGGGACGTGGATGTGTGATTGAGGATGGGGATTGGATTCACCAGGCTGGACGCTAGTGTCTAAGTCACTTGGACGAGGTTTGGCACGATTCCCGAGTAACTGCTGTTGAAAGTCGCGAGGGTGTCGTCTGTGAACTATCACCGGTCCACTTGGCAGGATTGCCTTCTAAACTGGTGACCCCTTGGAGTGAACCCTTTGGTCGGTGAACGCCCTGGCATTTCATCCGGAAAGGCTGAATCGGTTCTGTCGGACTAACAAGGCAATGTTTCCTTCCTGGGCTCTAGGTGAAAGGTGAGAGTATGTTTTAGGTGAGGATCAAGCTCCTTTTAAATGACACTCCGCTGCTTCCACTGCGAGAGAATTTCAGTGCTTAGATTTCACTTTGGGAGGTTATCAGATCAGAGAAAGGAAGAGAGAGCCCTCTGAATTACGGTTGTGACATACAGGTATAAATAACAATTTTTATTTGCTGGACAAGTGAATGAGAAAAGGCTGCTTCCCAACCATTCTTGCCATTCATTGAATATTTTATATTAAATCTTGACATACTATTTTCATGAATTTTATTTCATTCATTCCTCTGCGCAGGTACTATTGCCTACTGTGTTTGATTTGCCTAAAATATCTAATTAATAAAATTTGGACTAAAATACTGACAAGTAGACTTCTAGCTCATAGTACCCTTGCTATGAAGTTCTTTCTAGCCGCCTTCTGTTTTTATCTTGCTAGAGTATGAAGTGATGGTCTTTCTTTTCCTTCCTAAATCTGTTTAACAGAGTTGAAAATGATTTGCACATTGTCTGGGCAATAGAGTGCTTATTTTTCTTCTATTCAGTTTGCTTTTAAAAGGATTTATTTGGGAAAATACTAAGCAAGTTTTTCTATTGGTTTGTATGCTTTCTGAGCTCCGAGTTGCAAATAGAAGTTACCTGTTAACTGGGAACATGTCAGTAGAAAGAAAATGTTAGGTCCTTTAACTTGAATTCTGTTTTTGCAAAGAAGTGTTTCAGGACACAGAACAGGTGTTTTAATATGGAGGAGGGAACTCGAGGACAACCCTACCAGTTCAGGATTACGTTTATGATTTTTCTTTTTTGTAAAAAACTTCTTTACCGAATTATCACATATTTATATGTATATGTGATATTATATTACGTACATATCACATACATATAGTACACATACATGTAGAGCTTGAAGAATTTTTACAAATAGAACACACCTGTGTAATCAGCACCCAGGTCAAGAAACAACATTATCAGCACCCCAGAAACTCTCCTCATGCCCCCATCCAGTCACAGTCCACACTCCTTACTAATCCAATTTATAAGACCATAGATTATTGACAAGGGAAATTTTAAACATAATCTAGTGGGAAATAGTAGCAGTAGCAGTAATAGTATAATAGAATTTGTCTTATTAAATGATTTTAGCTGCTTGTTTGCCCTTGTAAAATGCTTTAAAAATTACTCTTTTTCTTGAGAAATGTTGTGAACTTTTGTGGGGATTGAATTATTTAGCAGGAAATGTACTGAACAAAAGATTGTTGTTAGTTTTTTGCATTGGGCTAAGTGGGGAAAATCTCTATTTTACACATTATTTTGTGGGAGGAGATTGCAGATACTGAGCAGATAAGCGTGAAGTTTAAATTGTTGAGATGAAATGATTGAACTATTTTGAAACCATTAAAAGTGGTATTGAAGCCGGGCGCGGTGGCTCAAGCCTGTAATCCCAGCACTTTGGGAGGCTGAGGCGGGTGGATCACGAGGTCAAGAGATCGAGACCATCCTGGTCAACATGGGGAAACCCCGTCTCTACTTAAAATACAAAAAAAATTAGCTGGGTATGGTGGCGCGTGCCTGTAATCCCAGCAACTCAGGAGGTTGAGGCAGGAGAATTGCCTGAACCCAGGGGGCTGAGGTTGCGGCGAGCCGAGATCGCGCCATTGCACTCCAGCCTGGGTAACAAGAGCGAAACTCCATCTCAAAAAAAAAAAAAAAAAGGTATTGATGTATTTTAAAGATATTATATGTCCAGAAGTCTTATGAATATCTTTTAGTCACCACCTTTGGTATCACACTTTGAACAGTAGAAGATTCTAATTTTTATATTATACTGGTCTTTTGAATATCTTTCTTAACAACTAATTTTAGTATCTAGTGCTTAATTAAGGAACCTGCGGGTACTTGGTCTCCTTTTGTCTATGTTGTTAACAGTAGTTTGGTTTTAGAATTGGGTAGATAATAGAGCTCGTAAAATCACTTTAAAAGTTACAGTGTAACATTACTCCAAACATTAGGAGAATGAGTAATTAAATGTTCTGGGTTATTTTAAATTTTTGTTAATGAATTTTTTTTCACTCATTCAAATCTCATATATGTGTGTGTGTGTTTCTGACCTTTTATTGTGAAAATTTTCACACGTATAAAAAGTACATGGGATAATATAAGGATTACCCAACAAGAACTTTGTTTACCCAAGAGGTACCAACAACAGTCTATATTCTTGTTTCCTCTGTATCAACCTGCTCCTCACTCCTTATTTTTATAGGTTTTTTTAGGTGAAATTATATACATTGAAATGTACAAACCTTAGTTACACATTTTTAAACAAATGGGTACACTGTATAACACATCCCTATGACAAATTAAAACATTTCCATCTCCCCAGAAAGGTCCCTTGTCTTCAATCCTGATCACCTTGTATTCACTCCTGATCCCACCACTGCTGTGCTTTTTCACCTCAGTTAGCCTAATCTTACATTTTGTTTTACTATTTATGGGGGAAAGCAGAATCTTTTTACTCCTGGATAAAGAGGGCCATTTTAAAGGAAGTGTCTATTTCAGAATGTTGTATTACTGTGCTAGAAGCTATAAGATTTGTGTGTGTGTGTGTGTGTGTGTGTATGTGTGTATGTATTACATACATTAAAAAATGTATGACTTCTTTTCTCAGGGAGCTTACCTTCTTGTTAGGGAAAAGAAACTTAAACACTGATAGCAGAATGAAATGTATAGACAGACATGTCTTAGAAGTTCTGAGAAACACAAGATTAATGTGTTTGGGAAGGGTTAGGGCAGGCTTCATGAAGGATGTATGTTAAGCCTAGAAAGGGGGTACGAGTAGATAACTGGAATAAAATGACTGTTAATAGCATCCTTTATCAGATTTTTGTTGCGGTTATCATAGGAAGAAACTTTATGGTGCCCTTTCAATCCATCTTCCCTGCCACCAGAGCTCTTTTTAAGAAACTCAGATATGATCATAATATTCCTTCACTAAAATCATTCAGCTACTCTAAAATATAAACTTCACGTATATCATGGTGTGGTCCTCACGTACTTTTCCCACTCATCCAGCCATATGGAATTAACTTACAGTCTCTCAGTATGAACAGGCTTTGCCTAGCCTTTGCAGTCTGATTGTAATCACTGTCATACTTCACTACCTCTCCCCACGCTTTGATATTTATTTATTTATTTATTTATGTACGACAGGGTCTATCTCTTTTTGCTCTGGCTGGAGTGCAGTGGCATAATCACCGCTCACTGCAACCTCTACCTGCTGGACTGAAGCAATCCTCTCACCTCAGCTTACAAAGTATAATGGCTGGGAACACAGGTGCCCGCCACCACACCTGGCTAATTTTTTTTGTGTTTTTTGTAGAAGTGGGTTTTCACCACATTGCCCAGGCTGGTCTGAAACTCCTGAGCTCAAGCTGTCCGCCCACCTCAGCCTTCCAGAGTGCTGGGATTACAGGCATGAGCCACCATGCTCAGCTGTTATTTCTTTTTCTTCAAGACTCAGTCAACACTCTGTTTTAGGTGTTTTCTGTCTTTTTCTGATCTCCAAAGTGATGTAAGTGTCATCTGCTTTTATGATACTGTAGGCTAGGGGTCCCCAACCCCCAGACTATGGACCAGTACAGGTCGGTGGCCTGTTAGGACCCGAGCCGCACAGTGTGTGCAAGTGAGCATTCCACCTGAGCTCTGCCTCCTGTCAGATCAGCAGTGGCATTAGATTCTCATGGGAGCATGAACCCTATTGTGAACTACACATGTGAGGGATCTAGGTTGCATGTTTATGAGAATCGAAAGTCTGATGATCTGAGGTGGAACAGTTTCATCCTGAAACCATCCCTGACCCTACTCCCAATTTGTGGAAAAATGGTCTTCCACAAAACCTGGTCCCTGGTGCCAAAAAGGTTGGAGACTACTGCTCTAGGCATCCGCTACTGTAGCACTTACCACTGTGTATTGTACTAGTTTGTTTTCTTGGCTTCTGCCTATATCAGATCCTGAGTTTCTTGAGGACATGAACTGAATCATCTTTAATTCCTAGTTTGGCTATGTCATAGGTTAGACAGTGTTTATAGAGAGGATAAATGACACAGGAAAGTTGAAGAACTTTTAAGGGTAATTGACAGGCAGTTGGAGATGCCTAGTACAAACATGAATAGAGACATTCTTTTCACAGACGTAATAGTTGTGTACCTGACCATATATTACCTGACCTGGGTAGTGAGAAATCAGTGCGCCAATTTTAGAAGGCAATGGTACCAATACTATAGCCACAGTATTTTATTATCTTTAAAAAACAGAACAGAACAAAGCAGTTTCTTTCGCTTGTTATCAATGCTTGTCAATTAAAGTTCAGATTTCTCATCTTGGATTTCAGAGCCTCCCTCAATCTGGTCTCACTTTACCTGGCTAATCTTATATGCTATTGCCTGCCAGTGGGTACTGTCTGTTCCAAATAGGCCAGTTTCTGCACTGTTCTTTGAACAGGCCACACTCATTTTTGGCTTTGGGGCTTTATTCATGCTGTTACTTTTACCTGGAATATCTTTCTATGATATCCCTGTTCTCCAACTCTTGTCATCCTTAAAGGGTTAGGTCAGGGCCACCTGGTCCACGAAGTATTATTTAACTATTCTAGATGATCTAAATGATGATCACCTCTTTTAAAATTTCCAAAGCATAAATTTAAGTACCTTTATTGTTTTACCTATTCATTACTTGACTGGGTATAATCTAGCTAGGTACCCCAAAGTGCACCTCCTTGTGGGGTGATTTTTCTTCTTTTAAAAGCTCCAATCTATAAATGGTCGGAACACAGTTTCCTCTCCTATTTCTGAGGAATTTCAGGGAACTTGCGTTTCCCTTGGTGACACCTTACTTCACTTCCTTGCTTCTGCTCTGTTTTAGAAGTTACTTACATTTTGACTCTTGAGCCTGTCTCTTTGGTATCTGTCTTAATTTCTCTAAAGAATCAGTCACAGAGCAAATATTTGTAGTAGAGCTTTATTGAAAATTTGGGAGGAGTGGTAAGGATTGTTCCCAGCATAGTGAACAGCTTAAAATGCTTTTATTTAGAAGTTTTGTGGGCATTTCCACTGCTGGAAATTTCTTGACTTTTTTTTCCCCTGTTGCCTGCTGCTGGGCCTTTATTTACCCATTGGATGCCCTTATATCTCTAGCTTCTTACTCCCTGCACTGCCTTACTGCTCACCCATCTACAACTTCCCTGCAAACTTCAAAATTCAGCTTTCCTTCCTTAGATCTGCTCCTTTCAACTCATGCTCTAGAAGGGGCCTGGCTTCACTTTTCTCAGTTTTACAGGCAAACTGAGCGTTTTGCAAGGTATAGGCATGAGTCACGTGAGAGACCAGAGCTGCGTGAGATCCTTACAGTGACCCATGAGTAGACGTTATATGGGCTGGCCCCCCTTGGATCCTTACAATAAAGAGGAGATGGTTAAGCAACCTTAGATGGAAAAAAAGCATTGAAGAATTTGACAGCCAAAGTAGCTGTGTGCTGAAACTAGTTAAGGCAGATCAGGGCTATTGTTTTAAGAACTGCATAGCTATCTGTGGTCTGCTAGGGGAAACTGAGTGCAGGTTGTTTAATTAATTATGTGTCCCAGTTATTGGCACATTCACACCCTTGGGTAGGCATTCTATTTTAAGGTTGCACTTGCTGTTTCCCCTGCCTGAAGTGCTCTTTCCTCAGATAGTCACTCTGCTTATTCTCTCCCATCTTTCAGTCTTTCATTGGACATCTTAGTGAGACTTTCTGTTGCCATTCAATTTATTTTTACTTATTTATTTTGAGACGGAGTCTCACTCTGCCACCCATGCTGGAGTGTGATGGCACGATCTTGGCTTGCAACCTCTGCCTCCCAGGCTCAAACCATCCTCTCATCTCGCCTCCAAGTAGCTAGGACTACAGCCACACGCCACCACGCCTGGCTAATATTGTTTTTCGTAGAGACGAGTTCATGTTGTGTTGCCCAGGCTAGTCTCGAACTCCTAGGCTCATGAGATTCTTTGTTCTCTGCTTCCTAAAGTGCTGGGGTTATAGGCATGAGCCACTGTGCCTGGCCCCCGCCACTCAATTTAAAATAGCATCCTGTCTACCTTCCTGTCTTTACTTTTCTTCTTAGCACTTATCACTATAAAATAGTGCTATACATTTTACATATTTATCTTGTCCTTTGTGTATCTTTGCAGTATATACTTACTGCTAGTATGTAAGTTCCACAAGGGCGAGAATTTTTGTCTAATTTATTCACTGTTATAGTCCCAGTGGCTAGAACTGTGGCTGGCATATAGCAGACTCATATTTGTTTGACTCTACAGCAACAAATGAGATGTTCATTTCTTGGGGGCTGTGGTTACTATGTTTTAAATAACAAATTCTTTTTTCTACAAATGTAAATGTTGTCTTTAGTATATTTATGAGCTCTTTAGGAGCTGGACCACTTATATCCCCTATATGTATATGAAGCAATTCTCAGAAACTTATAAAAATGCTGTCATTATCATCACCTCCTTTTGAGAGTTAATAGTGTAAACGTTAAAGACAATTTAAGAAAATTAAAATCATCCATAATATCATAACCATAATACAAATATTGTTTTATTTTTATTTCCTTTTATCCTGTATTTATGTGCATTTTTTACATAGTTATAACATATGTTTTGGCTGTTTTCATTTAAAACATACCTCTTTCCTATATTTCCCTATACATGACCTTAATAACTATACTTTTAAAGAAATACATAAATATTCCTTTGTGTGGCTGTATCTTAATTTATTTTATTCTTAGCTATTGAGCATCTAGACTGCCTCTGGAATTTTTATGGATTATACTGTGTATTTTTGCAAGTGAACATTTTTGTCTCTGCTGAATAACTTCCTTGGAATAAATTGCCAGGAATGAGGTTAATGATTGGAGGCTTATGAATTTCCTTAGTGTTTGTGGAAACAGTGTGGGCATTCTTAAGCTACACAGATTGATGTATTACTTTTCATGAGTTGTGCCAATTTGCAGTACTATGAATGAATGCTAACTTAATTACCTACTGATCATCAGGGGGTATTTAAATTTTTTTCAACTTTACAGATGTAAAATGGTGTTGAAAGATTATTTTAATTTACACATATTTTATAATTTACAAAAATGAACATTTTTATATAAAGCAACTTGATCTTTATTATGGAGGCAGTTTGGCATAGTGTTAAAGAATAGTCTTTAGAGTCAGATATGGGTTCAGTTTTTTGGTTAGCCATTTGCCAGATCTGTGACTTTGGTCAATTTACTTAACCTCTCTGAACCTCAGTAGAATAGGGATGGTAATATTTATTCACTCAGCTGTTAAGTGAGGATTAATGGTGAAAATATCTTAATCCAGTAATCAGTAAATAAAAGGTAGCTCTCATTCCAATGCTTGCTAAAAGAAAACTAAAAGGACAACAAAACATACCACTGTTAGCTTCTTAAAAACTCTGGAGCCTGGCTAATTTCCTCAGATGTACCCATGAAAATCTCCTGAAAGAAGTCTTTTTCAACTGATAGAATCATTTACTTTCAGAATTGGAAAGTGTTTTAAGTTACTTTTATATGACATGGTTTTAGGTCTCTGTATTTTTTCAGTTGTGCTTCCTGAATATGACAGTATTTCTCCACCTTTTAAAGAGGCGGTACTAAATGGAATTCAGTATTCAAAGTGTCTTCTCACTGACACACTGGAAAAGAACTGTGACCTGCCTTGTCCTAAGCTTTCATTAAAGATCCTAAGATCCTAAGCTTTCAGTAAAATAGCATGAAGTTACATTCATTTTTATGATTTGCAAATATTTTTCACTTGTATTTAGTTTACAGAATGGTTTTCCCTTCTTTCCCCCTCCTCAGCTTGGTGTGTTTTATTTTTTATTTTTTTGAGACTCAGTCCTGCTCCGTTACCCAGGCTGGAATGCAGTGGTGCGATCTTGGCTCACTACAGCCTCTGACTCCTGGGTTCAAGTGATTCTCTTGCTTCAGCCTCCCAAGTAGCTGGGAATACAAGTGCCCGTCACCATGCCCATCTAATTTTTTGTATATTTAGTAGAGACAGGGTTTCGCCATGTTGGTCAAGCTGGTCTCAAACTCCTGACCTCAGGTGATCCGCCCGCCTCAGCCTCACGAATTGCTGCGAGTGGCGTGAGCCACTGTGCCTGGCCTGACTTTTTTTTTTTTTTTTTTAAACCTGGGTGCAGGTTTTTTTACTTATTTTTGGTTGGGCACATTACTTCTTCCTTCTGAAACTTTTTAGTCTGCACATGTAATTACTGTTTCTCTGTTTTCCTAACAAACTTAAAAAACTGATTGGACAGGACTAAGTATAGAACAGTATGTTTACGCCACTATAATCTTTCTATTAATTGACACCCATTGGTTATTTTATTGGCGCTCATCTTTAACTTACCAGCACCTTTTCACACATTTCCTTGTGTTAGTAGACCTGGTGTTCTGACAATATCCAAAACCTGATCCATACTGGGCCAGAGTCCTCTTTTGGGATGTTTCTGCTGGAGCCAGTGTGGGGAAGAGTCTTTCTTTCCTGGTCATAGAGGTGTGCAGATAGACCCTAGAGCTGTATGTGCCCTGGTCTCTTACGTGGAAAGGTCAGAGAAACCCTGATTTTGTTTATCATCAAATGCTTTGTAGCATAGTAAACAAAATTTACAAAATGTTCTTGATTCCTTTCAAATAAAAGAATGACCTTAGTCTGACATGATTTTTGTGGTTAATTCATATTTGCTCCTGAATTTATCACTTCCTTCTAAGTACCCATGCCATACTGCCCATTTAGATAAGTAAGTTGTAATTTTTTCCTCAGGATCAACATCATACTCATCCATGACCTGATAAATATCATCACCTTCTAATCTGTTTCAATGTAACATGAACTTGAATTATGAAGGGGAAAGATAGGATCTTCCTAAATTTTCTTTGGAACAATATATGCTAAATTAAATAAAATTTTATAGAAGTGATATTTCACTATGTTGACCAGGCTGGTCTTGAATTTCTGGCCTCCAAGCGATCTCCCACCTTATCCTCCCAAAAGTATCAGGATTACAAGTGTGAACCACTGTGCTAGGCCTTTTTGGAAAGATTTTTATGTAATGGTTATTTAAAATGGCATTTATATTATTTCTACATAAAATTAGGCATCAGGCCCTTGCTTAAAACCATGGCTTTCATCATAACATTCTTTTTAAGAGTAAGTCACTTTTGTTTTAGGCATCTCTGTCAAGAATATAGCCTTCCATAAGCTTAAGGATAAAATTCTTTGGATAACTGATATTTATGTCATAGAGTGGACCTGTTATAAATATTAAGGTGGTTCGAAGCTTTTGTAGGTAGGTAAAATAGAAGGAGTGTGCTAAAGGGTGTTTTCTTTGTTTATTTTTTGTGTTTTTTTTTTTTTTGCCGCAAGATTGAGAAATGGAAAAGTTTTTTTTTAAAACATACCTTTCTTATTGGTTTGCTAGATTAACAGGACTGAGTGAATGCAGTTAAGTTAATAAAGCATAAAATTGCAAATAAAGCTCATCAAAGCCTAATCAGCTAGTTTGAGATCTGTAAATCATGTAGTTATATCAACACTATAATGATACTATAATAATAGACATAATTATTTTGACTTTTTAGTATTATCTTAATATATCTATTGGCATTAAAAAGCACTGTAAAGAATGAGGCAACTGCTCTAGGTAAATAATAATTTAGTCACCATGTTAGGTTTATAATGTATCACTGCGTGTCTCTATTATAAAAATATTTATACAGCTTCTTAAATGTATGAAGTAAGCAACATGAGACATAGTCTGGTATGGTTTGGCTGTGTCCCGACCTAAATCTCATTTTGAATTCCCACATATTGTGGGAGGGACTGGTGGGAGGTAATTGAATCATGGGTGCAGGTCTTTTCTGTGCTGTTCTAGTAATAGCAATAAGTCTCATGAGACCTGATGGTTTTATAAAGAGGAGTTCTCCTATACAAGCTCTTTTTGCATGCTGCCATCCATGTTGTGGCTTGCTTCTCCTTGCTTTCCACCATGATTTTGAGGCCTACCCAGCCATGTGGAACTGTGAGTCCAACTAAACCTCTTTCTTTTTTAAATTGCCCAGGCTTGGGCATGTCTCTATCAGCAGGATGAAAATGAACTAATACAGTAAATTAGTAAACTGGTACCAGTAGAGTGGGATGTCGCCAAAAAGATACCTGAAAATGTGGCAGTGACTTTGGAATTGGGTAACAGGCAGAGGTTGGAACAGTTTGGAAGGCTCAGAAGAAGACAGGAAAATGTGGGAAAATTTGGAACTTCCTAGAGACTTGTTGAATGGCTTTGACAAAAATGCTGATGGTAAAATGAACAATAAAGTGCAGGCTGAGGTAGTCCCAGATGGAGATGAGGAACTTGTTGGGAACTGGAGCAAAGGTGACTCTTGTTATGTTTTAGCAAAGAGACTGTCAGCATTTTCCCCCTGCCATAGAGATTTGTGAAACTTTGAACTTGAGAGAGATGATTTAGGGTGTCTGGTGGAAGGAATTTCTAAGCAGCAATGCATTCAAGAGATGACTTGGGTGCTGTTAAAAGCCTTCAGTTTTATAAGGGAAGCAGAGCATATAAGTTCAGAAAATTTGCAACCTGACAATATGATAGAAAAGAAAAACCCATTTTTCTCAGGAGAAATTCAAGTGGGCTGCAGAAATTAGCATAAGTAGCAAAAAGCCGAATGTTAATCACCAAGACAATGGGTAAAATGTCTCTAGGAGATGTCAGAGACATTTTGTGGCAGCCCTTCCCATCACAGGCCTGGAGGTTTAGGAGGAAAAAATGGTTCCATGGGCCAGTCCCAGGGTCCCTCTGCTGTGTGCAGTCTAGGGACTTGGTGCCCTGTATCCCAGTTGCACCAACTGTGACTAAAAGGGGCCAAGGTACAGCTCAGGCCATGGCTTCAGAGGGTGTAAGCCCCAAGCCTTGGCAGCTTCCATGTGGTGTTGAGCCTGCAAATGCACAGAAGTCAAGAACTGGGATTTGGGAACCTTTGCAGAGATTTCAGAGGATGTATGGAAATGCCTGATGCCCAGGCAGAAGTTTGCTGCAGGGGTGGGACCCACCTGGAGAACCTCTGCTAGGGCAGTGTGGAAGGGAAATATGAGGTTGGAGCCCCTACACAGAGTCCATACTAGGGCACCACCTATTAAGCTGGGAGAAGAGGGCCACTGTTCTCCAGACCCCAGAATGGTTGATCCAGTAGCACCTGGCACCATGCACCTGGAAATACTGCAAACACTCAACACCAGCCCATGAAAGCAGCCAGGAGGGAGGCTATGCTCTGCAAAGCCAGAGGAGTGGAGCTGGCCAAGACCATGGGAACCCACCTCTTGCATCATTGTGACCTATATGTGAGACATGGAGTCAAAGGAGATTATTTTGGAGCTTTAAGATTTGACTGCCCCACTGGACTTCAGACTTGCGTGGGGCCTGTAGCCCCTTTGTTTTGGCCAATTTCTCCCATTTAGAATGGCTATATTTAACGATTGCCTGTATCCCCATTGTATCTAGGAAGTATTTAACTTGCTTTTGATTTTACAGCCTCATAGGTGGAAGGGACTTGCCTTGTCTCGGATGAGACTTTGGGGGACTGTTGGGAAGGCATGATTGGTTTTGAAACCTGAGGACGTGAGATTTGGGAGAGGCCAGGGGTGGAATGATACGGTTTGGCTGTGTCCCCACCTAAATCTCATCTTGAATTCTTAGATGTTGTAGGAGGGACCATTAGGAAGTATTTGAATCATGGGGGCAGGTCTTTTCTAGTGCTGTTCCTGTGGTAGTAAGTAAGTATCATGAGATCTGATGGTTTTATAAAAAGGAGTTCCCCTGCACAAGCTCTTTGTCTGCCACCATCTATGGAAGATGTGACTTGCTCCTCCTTGCCTTCTGCCATGGTTGTGAGGCCTCCCCAGCCCCGTGGAACTGTGAGTCCAATTAAACCTCTTTTTTAAATTGCCCAGTCTCAGGTATGTCTTTATCACCAGCATGAAAACAGACTAAAACATAGTGTCTCAGAGGATAAAGACAATTCTGTAAGTTTAAAAATTAAACATTTTTGCATTATCAGAGTTAAATATACACCGTAGAAATTTGAATAACTAGAAAAAGGAAGGAAGAAAACACCTGTTGTAACGTTTGTCATTAGTGTCATATTTTACTGATTCTAAGATGCACTTTTTTATATTTTAGCATCTCTTTTCACATTTTAACTTCTCTGAAATTTGGATGCAACTTGCAATGATGGCATTTACCTTTGATTAAAATCATATATTGATGCATTTCCTTTTTACTATGCATACTTTTATCTTGCCTATAAAAATACTGCATATCACCTTGCATCAAACCCAAACTTCTATCAATTCAGTTGCTGTTCTTTAGTTTATCTTGAAGGTGAGGCTAAGAAAAATGCAAAAAAGAAGAATTGAGATAAAATCAGATTTTTCCTCTTTCCAGAATGAGGGCTGGAGGGAAATAGGTTGGCCTGAGATAGGTAGGTGGAAATCAGTGAACTACTCAATGAAAAAACAACCCAAAGATCATGCCACCACGTCAAAGTTGAATACTTGCTATGTATCAGATGGTGGGTTTTTAGATGTTAAGTTAGAAAGTAAATTAGAGAAAAGTTTTGCTGTTGAGAAACTCATAGACTATTGAAAGAGATAATATTGTATCTTACAATTTTATACCAAATTTCTAGTTCAAAAAACTAGCAAAACATTCCCTGGTAGTATTTTATTTAAAATATAGTTTGTTGTTATTGTTGTTGTTGTTGCTTTTTGAGACAGGTTTGCTCTGTGGCCCAGGCTGGAGTGCATGGTGCCATCATGGCTCACTGCAGCCTGGGCTCAAGTGATCCTCCCACTTCAGCTTCCTGAGTAGCTGGAACTATAGGTGTGCACCACCATCCTGGCTAATTTTTTAGTTTTTTGTAGAGATACGGTTCCAGAGTGTTGGGATTATAGGCATTAATCACCATGCCTGGCCTAAAATAGTTCTTTATTTACCTATGAATACAGTTGTGTTGCATCAGGGAATTAGATTTAAGGGTTTTTGTTTTTTTTTTAGATGGAGTCTTGCTCTGTTGCCAGGCTGGAGCGCAGTGGTACAATCTTGGCTCACTGCAACCTCTGCCCCCCAGCGTTCAAGTGATTCTCCTGCCTCAGCCTCCTGAGTAACTGGAACTACAGAGTGCGTGCCACCACGCCCGGCTAATTTTAGTATTTTTAGTAGAGATGGGGTTTCACCATGTTGGTCAGGATGGTCTCAATCTCTTGACCTTGTGATCTGCCCACCTCAGCCTCCCCAAGTGCTGGGATTACAGGTGTGAGCTACCACGTACGGCCATATTTAGGGTATTTTCAACTGTAGGACTCGTGATTTTTTCCCCTGCCAGCAATGCTCAAGATATGTTGTTTGGTAAAGAGATGGGGTGGAGGAAGCAAGCATAGGACAGAATAAATGAAGTGATCCCATTTCTTAAGTATATAATTTCTAATTTACCTATTGCTAGATGAATACATTTCTATATATATTTTATCACTGGTTGAAGAAAATATCTATTCTCTCTTCCCCCACTGGCAGAAACATGAATGTGAGAGGAAATAATAATAATATTATCCAGTACATTCTGTTCAATGTTTGCTGTATGTCAGTAGGCTAGGCTTTGAGATACCCAATTAAATAAACATTATTTCTAACTCCAGTCTTGTGGAACTGTTACTAGAAATGCATAGAAAATTTGTACAACTCAGTATGACTAGACCTATGGTAGGAACACAATTTAATTCTTCACGTTGTTAGCTGGGAGGGTTTCACATTTGAGATTGATCTTAAGAAATAACATAGTGTTTTGCTAGGGGGTAAAAGACATTCCAGGTAGGCAAAACAGCTTGAGCAAAGGCATGGAGTTAATAAAATTATAATTGAGAAGGAACTGCAAGGACAGGAAGCTGGAGATAATACTACAAATAAAGTATTGAACACTTAAAATATTTTAGACATTGTTCTAAATGTTTTACATATATTCTTAACCACAGTCTTTTGAAATAGTTCTTTTTATTATCTTCTTACAGGTGAGGAATCAGAAAAAATAAAAATGGTATCTAATTATGAGGGTCCTTAAGTTTGAATTAATCATGTGGAAGGTAAAAGGCAGAATAAAGCATTTAAATCAAAGTCTTTCAAATGAATTTAGATTCAAAGAACTTGAGAATCATTCAGGGGTTAAAAAGGTTTTATATTAAATTACAAGGTAAAGTTTATTATTAAAATTTTATTTGCTGTATTAAGTCATGCATTGCTTAACAATGGAGATACGTTCTGAGAAATGCATTATTAGGCAATTTTATTGTGTGAACATCATAGTGTGTACTTATACAAACCTAGATGCCATATACACACTCAGGCTGTATGGTATATGGTATAGATAGCCTATTGCTTCTAGGCTAAAAACTTGTACATCAAGTTACTGTACTGAATACTACAGGCAGTTGTAACACAATGGTCTTTTTTCTTTTTGTCTAACCATGTCTTTTTTTTAGACAGGGTCTGGCTCTGCCACCCAGGCTTTAGTGCAGTGGCACAGTTTTGGTTCACTGCAACCTCTGCCTCCCAGGCACAAGTGCTTCTCCTTCCTTAGCCTCCCTCACAGCTGGGACTATAGTTGTGGGCCACCATGCCTGGCTAATTTTTTTTTTTTTCAGTAGAGATGGGGTTTTGCTGTGTTGGCCAGGCCGGTCTTGAACTCCTGGCCTCAAGTGATTCGCTTGCTTTGGCCTCCCAAAGTGCTGGGATTACAGGCGTGAACCACTGTGTCCAGCCTCTAAACATGTCTCAACATAGAAAAGGTACAGTAAAAGTATGATATAAAATATCAAAAACAGTATACCTGTATAAGGTTTACTTACTGTGAATGGCACTTGCAGGACTGGAAGTTGCTCTGGGTGAATCATTGAGTGAGTTATGAGTGAATGTGAAGGCCTAGCATATTACTGCACACTACTACAGACATGATAAACACTGTACACTTAGGCTACACTGAATTAAAAAAATTTTTTTCATTAAAACAATACCAGTCATCGACTTCCTCATCTTGTCCCACTGGAATGTTTTCAGGGGCAATAAAATGTGTGGAGCTGTCATTCATATGATAGCAATACCTTCTGCTGGAATAGCTTTTGAAGGATCTGCTTGAAGCAGTTTTACAGTTAACTTTTTAAAATATAAGTAGGAGTATACTCTAAAATAATGACAAAAGTATAGTATAGTAAATACATAAACTAGTAATGTAGTCATTTATTATCAAGCATTATGTACTGTACCTAATGACTGGTACATTTCATATGACTGGTAGTGCAAAAGTTGTTTTTTTACACTTTCATCACCACATACATATGAGTAATGTGTGGTACTACAATATGATGTCAGCTACAGTGTTAGTAGGTGATCAGAATTTTTCAGCTCCATTATCTTATGGGACCACTATTGTTTATGCAGTCCGTCGTTGACTGAAATGCTATGTAGTGCATGACTGTAATGTAATGGTGAAATACTCTTTAAGAGTTAAGGCACCTTTAATTGTGGATTATGCCATAGACAGAAAACTGCATAAATATGCAAATAATGCAATGACATCTTTTACAAAACAAAAAACACCCTTTTAACCACTACCCAGATCAAGAAATAGATCTTCTAGCCACTGCATAAGCCTTCGACATGGCCCTTCCCAGTCACAGTCTCTTTTCCTTCACCTAAAAGTAATTGCAATCCTGACTTCTGTATAATCGCGTTTGCATTTCTTATACTTTCATCACCCAAATGTGCATTCCTGAAAACTAGTTTAGTTGTGATTGTGGGTTTTTTTTTTTTTGGTCTGAGTCTCTTAACCTACATATCCTCCTGCCACCTCTCTTTTCTCTTTCTTTCTTACAGTTTATTCCTTGAAGCAGCCAGTTATTTTGACCTATACAGATTCCAGTCTGGATTATGCTGATTGCATAATTTTTCTTCATCCTTTGTATTTCCTATAACTTGGTAGTTGGATCTAAAAGCTTGATCAAATTTAGGTTTTGCTTTGTGTTTTTGGGGTTTTTTTTTGTCACTTCCTAGGAGTTAGTGTGATATATTCTGCATTAGGAGATATATAGGGCAAGGCATGGTGGCTCACAACTGTAATCCCAGCACTTTGGGAGGCCAAGCCAGGAGGATAACTTGAGCCCAGGAGTTTGAGACCAGCCTGGGCAACATAGCAAAACCCTGTCTCTATAAAAAGTAAAAAAAATTAGCCAGGCATGGTGATGGCATGCCTGTGGCTTTAGCTACTGAGATGGGAGGATCACTTCAGCCTAGGAGGTTGAGGCTGCAGTGAACCATGATGGCACCATGCATTCCAGCCTGGGCAACAGGGCAAGATCCTGTCTTGAAAAAAAAGAAAGTTATAGTACCTGGTTTTCTCTCTTTTTCTGATTTTAGCAACCACTGATTCTTGATGCCTAGATCAGTGAATTTATTAAAGCTTGCAATAATGGTGATAGTGGAATTCTGTTATTTCTTCATTTATATGGTGGAATGCTTTCACATAAAGAAACCTTTTCTACCATCTGGTACCTATTGGTGCAGTTCGATTAATTTGCTTCTTTATTTACCAGTTTTCAAAATAATATGTTAACTTTCTGTTCTTGTCTGAAAGGGACCAGTGAGTTCTTCATGTCATTATGAACCTTGTGATTTAATTATTTGTGTTTCAGTTCATTACAGTTATTGTCCTTATTTTTGCTCAGTTGTCCCATCTTGGACCAATGGGAGCCTCTTTAAGCTGGCTCCTTAGTCCTTTTGACATGGCTTTAGTGATCTTTGATAGTTTCCTTGCTGTCTATAGTAATACATTCCAGGCTCCTCTTAGACATTTCCTAACCCAGATCTAACATCAGCCTTTTTTCCTGAGAAGAGGTTGCTTCCTTTTTTTGGGAAATGGTATTTCAAGATCACAGTTGGAATTAGGGATGCTCATTTCTATGAGGTTGGCCATTGTTTCTAGGCTTTTCTTGTGGACAGAGCCAGGATATGCATACTGATGCTTCCAATCCATGTATAAGATTTTGAGATTTTAAATTATCATCTTCTGTTTACATCTGTATCTCCTTGTATCCCATACTGATGAATAATCTTGATTCTCAAAGACATAGTTGATGGTCAAAATGAGTTATCACAAAAATATTCAGTTGCATTATCTCACTTTACATACTCAGTGTTCTCCAAATAATAATACAAATATCTCTGCTATTAATATGATTACTGAAAATAGTTAAATTTTTTCACTTATGCCCTTTCCATTCTTCCTTATTTTTTGGTTGTACTGTCTCTATGTTGTCAGACAGACCAAATAGATACAGGCATGCCTCATTTTATTGCACTTTTTTGTGCTTTGAAAGTAATGTATTTTTTTTACAAATTGAAAGTCTGTGGCAATCTGCATTGAGCAAACTCTATTGAAGCCATTTTTCCAATAGCATGTGTTCACTTTATATCTCTGTATCATATTTTGGTAATTCTTGTGATATTTCAATCTTTTTCATTATTGTCATACCTATTGTGATCTCTGATCAGGCATCTGTGGTGTCACTATTGTAATTGTTTTGGGGTACCAGGACATTCAAAAGCTAGGTTTCTTGTGCCTGGTAGCCAAGTTGTGAATGCAAAAGAAAAGTTCCTAAAGGAAAACTGCCTCTTCAGGAAACACAAGCATCATAAGAAACAGCCTTATTGCTGATAGGGAGAAAGTTTGAGTGGTCTGGATAGAAGATCAGACCAGCTGCAACATTCCCTTAAACTAAAACCTAATCCAGAGCAAGACCCTAACTCTTTTCAGTTCTGTGAAGGCTGAGAGAGGTGAGGAAGCTGTAGAAGAAAAGTTTGAGATTAGCAGAGGTTAGTTCATGAGGTTTAAGGAAAGCAGCCATCTCCATAATATGAAATTGCAAGGTAAAACAGCAAGTACTGATGTAGAAGCTGCAGCAAGTTATCCAGAAGATCTAGCTAAGATAATTGATAAAGGTGGGCTACATTAAACAACAGGTTTTCAATGTAGACAAAACAGCTATCTATTGGAAGAAGATGCCATCTAGGACTTTATAGCTAGAGAAGAGACATAAATGCCTTGCTTCGAAGTTTCAAAGAACGGGCTCTTTTGTTAGGGGATAACACAGCAGGCAATTTTAAATTGAAGCCAGTACTCATTTACCATAGTGAAAATCCTGGAGCCCTTAAGAATTATGCTAAATTTACTCTGCCTACATATACATTGAACAGCAAAAACTGTAAAGGACCACATCTGTTTATGCTTTATTAAAATGTGAATATTTTAATACCACTGTTGGGACCTACTTCTCTGAAAAAAGATTCCTTTCAACATGTTACTGCTCATTTTCAATGCACCTGGTCACCCAAGAGCTCTGATGGAGATATACAGGGAGATTAATGTTTTCATGACTGCTAATACAGCATCCTTTCTGCAGCCCATGGATTAAGAAGTAATTTTGACTTTCAAAGCCTGTTATTTAAGAAATACATTTTGGAAGGCTATAGTTTCCATAGATAGTTGTCCCTGCTATGGATCTGGGTTAAATACATAAAACACCTTCTGGAAAGGATTCAGAACACCTTCTTAACTCTAGGCTGTTAAGAACAGTTGTGATTCATAGAAGAAGGTCAAAATATCCACATTAACAGGATTTTTGGAAGAAGTTATTCCAACTCTCATGGATGACTTTGAGGGGTTCAGGATTTCAGTGGAGGAAGTAACTATAGATATGGTAGAAATAGCAAGAGAACTGGAAGTGGAATATGAAGATATGATGGAATTGCTTCAATCTCATAATAAAACTTGAAAGGATGAAGAGTTGCCTATTACGCATGAGCAAAGAAAATGATTTCTTCAAATGGAATCTACTCCTAGTAAGGATGATGTGAACATTGTTAAATGACAATAGAGGATTCACAATATTACATAAACTTGGTTGATAAAGCAGTGGCAGGATTTGAGAAGGTTGACTGACTCCAATTTTGAAAGTTCTATAGTGTAAAGTGCCATCAAACAGCATAGTACGGCACAGAGAACTCTTTTTGTGAAAGGAAGAATCAATCACTATGGCAGACTTCAGTGTTGTCTTATTTTAGTAAATTGCCACAGCCAACCTAGCTTTCAGTAGCCATTGCCCTGATCATTCAGCAGCCATTAACATGGAGGCAAGACCCTCCACCAACAAAAGGATGAACATTTTTTAGCAATAAACTATTTAAAAACCAAGGTATGTCCATTTTTTTTTTTTTTTTTTTTTTTTTAGATATAATGCCATTGGATACCTGATGGACTGCAGTATAGTGCAAACATAACTTTTATATGCACTGGAAAACCAAAATGTTCATGTGACCCACTTTATTGTGACATTAGCTTTATTGCAGTGGTCCAAAACTGAATGCACAGTGTCTCTGAAGTACACTATTATGTTCTCTTTCCCTTTTAACTCTCGTTGACTTAGTTCTACAAGTAAATATGTATTTAATGCTCACTGACTCTTTTTAGGTCAGTGGCTTTATAGTCATTCTTCCTGTCCAGAGCTTCTTGTGTAGTAAATTCCTCAGGAAGAGCGCATGGAACAGTACCCTCTGAATTCTTTCATGTTATAAACAGTTCGTAACCTTTGTTTTTGAGAATTTGTCTGGATGTAAAATCCTAGGTTCACATTTTCTCTTCTTGAATACCTTAAATATGTTACTCTGTTGTTTTCTGACATTGAGAGTTGTTAACCAAGTCTGTGGATAATCTCATTTGCTTTTCTTTTTAAGATGACGTGGTCTTTTGGGTACCCAGAGGAATTTTCTTTTTTTTTTCACATTTAAAAAAATTCTAGGCTGGGCGCAATGGCTTATATCTGTAATCCCAGCACTTTGGGAGGCTGAGGTAGGCAGATCACTTGAGGTCAGGAGTTTGAGACCAGCCTGGCCAACATGGTGAAACCCTATCTCTACTAAAAATACAAAAATTAGCCAGGCGTGGTGGCATGCACCTGTGGTCCCAGCTGCTCAGGAGGCTGATACAGGAGAATCACTTGAACGTGGGAGGCAGAGGGGAGTGAACTGATTGCACCACTGTACTCCAGCCTGGGCAATAGAGCGAGACTCTATCTCAAGAATAAAAAATATTCTAATCTTTTTAAAATCAGAAATTTATTTATTTATTTTTTTTGTTGTGATGCAGTCTTGATCTGTTGCCCAGGCTGGAGTGCAGTGACACCATCTTGGTTCACTGCAGCCTCCACCTCCCGGATTCAAGTGATTCTCCTGCCTCAGCCTCCTGAGTAGCAGAGATTACCACATCCAACTAATTTTTCTATTTTTAGTAGAGACAGGATTTTGCCATGTTGGCCAGGCTGGTCTCGAACTCTTGACCTCAAATGATCCACCCGTCTTGGCCTCCCAAAGTTCTGAGATTTCAGTAAAATTTTTGGAATTATTTTTTCTATTTTTATCTTTTGGTTTTCTTTTTTGGGAGGAACATTAATAAAAAAATAAATTTACCTTCTTTGTTTGTCATTTGTATTACTTTTTCTATATTTTGTTTTGTTTGAATATATGAAATTGTATATTTGTATATAATTTGTTTACTTTCATGTTTTATTGTGTTTATTTGCTCTTGTACATTTTATGTTTTCATATTCAATTTTGATATGTTTTCTTTCTAAATTTCTAATTATTTTATCACCACATTTGTAAGTTTAACAAATCTTGTTTTATGTTGTGAGTTTATGTCTAGCATTGGCTTTTTCTATGTCTTTTAGAGACAAGTTCTCACTATGTTGCCTAGGTTGGAATGCAGTGGCTATTCACAGGCTTCATCACAGCTCCCTGCAGCCTTGAACTCCTGGCCTCCAGGGATTCTCTAGCCTCAGCCTCCCAAGTAGCTGGGTTGTAGGCACACACCGCTGTGCCTGGCTAGCATTGCTTAATTTCTTTGCCTTATTTTGAGATCATAGATTATAGTTTTCATATCTTAGAAGAATGTGTTTCTCACATGCTTTCATTGTCTGTAGGGATGCTATTTTTATTCTTGTATTTTTATAATTTTGTAAAAGATTTAACTTTGATTCTATTCCATTGTTTGCTTTTGTTTTTTTGTCTGAAATTTGTTTTTTCAACGTTAGAAGGAGAAGTATGATTTAGGATAACTTTTCTTATTTATGCTCTTCTGTTTTCATGTAGTGTTTGAAAACACTATTTACTCTCTGAGATCTCTAGGCTGTTTCTTTCACTTTGTTCCTGTGCTCTCACATTGTATTCTCTTCCCTGCAGTTTCTGTTCATGGGAGGCTCTGTTCTGAAAGGGAGCTTTAATGGATTAATTTTGAGTCTTCAGGGGTCCAGGCTACTCCACCCCCATTAGGCCTTACCTTAAATTCCTTGCATTTGCTTATAGTGCTGCTTATTGGACTTTGTGGAACACCTCCCAGTTTCAGCTGCTGCTCTCAAATTGGTCCTTCAAGCTTTCCAGTGAGTCCTTTTAGTGATTTAGGGATTTTCCCATGTGCATGAGATACCCTGTTTACTCTGCTGCTACCTTTCAGATTCTTGTAGCTGTTGGTAGGTTGTTACCTCCTATTCATATTTTGGGATTTGTAGAAATACTTTGTTATCTAGCTTTCTAGTTTTGTTGTATGTGTTGTCCATGGGTTTTGGGTTTTGCTATTCTAGTTGGTGACTCAGGTTATTTCTTGGGAGAAGGAGGATGGGTTCAAGAAGCTTCAAAATAATCCCATACATCTCAAATCACTAAAGACAGACTTTTTAATAAATGCCAGTAGGATAATTGTTTAGCCATTGGAAACGAGATAAAATGAGATCTACACTTCAAACCATATGTAAGGATAAATCCATTAAAGTATACAAATGCCAGAGAAAAACACGGGTGGATTCCATCCCTACCTGGATATAGGGAAAGCTTTTCTTTCTTTCTTTCTTTCTTTTTTTTTTTTTTTGATACGGAGTTTCGCTCTTGTTACCCAGGCTGGAGTGCAATGGCGCGATCTCGGCTCACCGCAACCTCCGCCACCGCAACCTCCGCCTCCTGAGTTCAGGCAATTCTCCTGCCTCAGCCTCCTGAGTAGCTGGGATTACAGGCATGCGCCACCATGCCCAGCTAATTTTTTGTATATTTAGTAGAGACAGGGTTTCACCATGTTGACCAGGATGGTCTGGATCTCTTGACGTCGTGATCCACCCGCCTCGGCCTCCCAAAGTGCTGGGATTATAGGCTTGAGCCACCGTGCCCTAGGGAAAGCTTTTCTAAGTGTGACTCAAAAATCCAGATGCAACAAAAGAAAATATTGATGAATTTGACTATATAAAATTAAAAGGCTTCTGTGTGGTAAAAAATTCACCATAACAAAAGAAACTTATAGAACATATGTGTAATATATACCACAGATACAGGGCTAAGATATATATATATATATATGATTCTTAAACGTGATTAATCTAACTTAAGATATGAGAAATGCAAATTTGATCTATACTAAGATGCTGTTTCACATATTACATTGGCAAAAACTTAAAAATGTAACAATATACTTTATTGGTAAGGCTGTGAAGAAACTGGAACTCTCTTACAATCCTCGTGGTGATGCAAAGTTACAGCCTTTGTGGAGGGAATTTGGCTATAGCTAACAAAACTGCATATGCATTTGTGTATTGACTCAGCAGTTCCACTGAGGATACAGCCCTGAAAGTGTGCAAATACAGCTGTGTAAGGTTACTTATTGGAGCATTGCTTGTTATTGCACACTATTGGAGACAACCTAAATGCCCATACATAAGAGGTGGTTGAATAAACAATGGTACCTATATGCAATGGAGTGTAATAGAGCTGTGAAGAAAAATGAAGATACTTTCTGTGGACTGATAGAAAGTTATTTCTAGGAAACAGTAAGTAAAAAGGCAAAGTACAAAAGACCAGGTATGATATCTTTTACGTAAGAAAGAAGGGAAAATCAAATAAATGGGTGTTTGCTTATTTTGTACAAAAAGACAGGATGGATAAATTGGGAAATGATGAAACTGGTTACTAGTAAGAACAGGGTCAAAAGGAAGGGGTTGGTTGAACAGGGTAAGAGAATATTATTGGACTAGTCGAAAAAGTTGGCATAAGGTGTGAATAAGGTCTGAGTAGTTTTAGTATTCTATCCATGTTAATTTCATGATTTTGATAATTGTACTGTAGTTATGTAAGAGAAAGTCTTTGTTTTTAGACTATAAACACTGAAGTATTTATAAGTAACTTAATCTCAGATGGCTCAGGAAAACGTGTGTGTATATATAGAGAAAAGAATAATAAATTTGCTAGAACATTAATTGGGAAATCTCTGAGAAATCTGTATTATTTTAGCAGATTTTCAATACATTTGCAATCATATCAGAATTAAAAGTTTATTTTTAAAATATTGTGCAATTGCTATAAGCCATTTTCCCAGAATTCCCTTTGTAAAATGACTTACGTGGCTCTTCTACCTTTATTCTAAAGGACTTCCATATTTTTATGGAACACTATTTTATAGTTGCTGTTGAGGAACCCAATTTTATGAGTGTAGTGAATCTTACAAACAAGCTATAAAATGTGCTTTAGTTACCAACTTTTGCATCAGTATTGTGTATAATTTTAAAAATAGTCTTTACGTTAAAGGTATAAGTGCAGATTTCTTACATGCATATATTACACAGTGGTGAAGTCTGGGCTTTTAATGTACCCATCACCCAAATAGTGAATGTTTGACCCCAATAGGTAATTTTTCAACCCTCACCCCACCATTGTCCCACCTTTTGAATACAGTGTCTGTTATTCCACCCTGTATGTCTGTGTGTACACATGTTAAACTCCCACTTATAAGCGAGAACATGTGATATTTGACTTTGTGCTTCCAAGTTATTTCATGGGATAATAGCCTCCAGTTCTGTCCGTGTTTACAAATTTGTAAAAGACATGATTTCAATTTTTTTATGGCTGAGTAGTATTCCATGGTATATATACCACATTTTTCTTATCCAATCCTCCATTGATGGGTACTTAAGTTGATTCCATATCTTTGCTATTGTGAATAGTGCTGTGATAAACATACCAGTGCAGGTATCTTTTTTAATATATATTTTTCTTTCCTTTTGAGTGTATACCCAATAGGGGGATTGCTGGATGGAATGGTAGTTCTGTTTTTAGTTCTTTGAGAAATCGCCATACTGTTTTCCATAAAGACTGTACTACTTTATATTCTCACCACAATGTGTAAGCATTCCTTTTTCTCCACATCCTTGCCAACATCTGTTGTTTTTTGACTTTTTATTCAAAAATTTACGGTTTTAATTTGCATTTCTCTGATGATTAGTGACATTGAGCATTTTTTAATGTTTTTGGCCCCTTGTATGTCTTCTTTTGAAAAATATCTGTTCGTATTCTTTGCCCACTTTTTAATAGAGTTACTTGCTTTTTTCTTGTTGAGCTGAGTTCCTTGTATATTCTGGAGATTAGCCATTTGTTGGATGCATAGTTTGCAAATATTTTTTGCTGTTCTGTAGGTTGTCTGTTTTCACCGTAGATTGTTTCTTTTGCTGTATAGAAGCTTTTTAGTTTAAGTCTCATTTGTCTATTTTTGTTTTTGTTGTGCTTGGTTTTGGGACTTGGTCATGAATTCTTTGCCTAGGCCAATGTCTAGAAGAGTTTTCCTCTTGTTTTATAAACAAGTTATGAAATATGCTTACCAGCTTCTTGGATTTGTATAGTTTTAGGTCTTATAGTTAGGTCATTAATCCATCTTGAGTTAATTTTTATATATGGTGAGAGGTAGGGGTCCAGTTTCATTCTTCTGCATATGGCTATCCAATTTTCCCAGCACTGTTTATTGAATAGTGTATCCTTTTCCCAGTTTACATTTTTGTCTACTTTGTAGAAGATCACTTGGTTGTAGGCATGTGGCTTTATTTCTGGGTTCTGTATTCTGTTTGTATAGAAGTTTTAGAATCAGCATGTTGGGATTTTGGTGGAGATTGTCTCTGATACGTAGATCACTTTCTAATATTGGTTATATTGCCCTCTCTTTTTAGATCAGTCTTGCCATGAGTTTATAAAATGTGTTATTTTTTCCAAAAAATTAACTTTTAGTGTAGCTTTCTCTCTAGTGCCCTTTTTAGTTCATTATTTTTTGCTTCTATCTGTATTTTTATTTTTTTCTACTTCACTTAGGTTTTTTATTTTTAATATTCTGAGATAGATTACGAATTTTCAAGCTTTTCTTTTCTTTTTCTTTAAACAGAGTCTTTATTGCTCAGGCTGGAGTGCAGTGGCAGGATGATGGCTTACTACAGGCTCGACCTCCCAGGCTCAAGTGATCCTCCCCTCACCTCAGCTTCCCAAGTAGCTGGGACTACAAGAATCCACCACCACGCCTGGCTAATTTTGTTGTTGTTGTTGTTTAGTAAAAAAGAAGTTCCTCTGTGTTGGTCTCAAACTCCTGGACTCAAGCAAGCTGTTCTCCTGCCTTGGCCTCCTAAAGTGCTGTGATTACAGGTGTGAGCCACTGCACCTGGCCTTTTTTTTTTTATTTTAAATTATTTTAGACACTGGACAACATGCTGAATCTCAATTTTTTAATATATGCATTTAAGATTATAAAGTTCTTTGTGAACACTGCTTTAGTTGGAGCCTGCATGTTTTTTGTCATATAAACTTTTTCATTTTGTAAGTCTGTTGTTACATATATTATTCATTTCAAAATATTTTCTGATTTCTTTGACCCATGGCTTTTAACCTCCCCAAAATTCAGTGGTTTCAACGATCATCTTTTACCCTCACTTTTGTGGGTGGCTGGACAGTTACTCTGCTGGTTTTGTGTAGGTTCACTTGTGAGCCTGTTGCTTGCTTTTTTCCATTGTTTCATTTTTACCACTTCTAGTAGTTAATAACTTATTCTCTTTTTTTTCTTTTACAAGTTACTCTAGAACTTTTAATGTGGGTTTCACTTTTTTTCAAGTCTAAACCTTAATCAGTAGTACTTTATCATCCTCCCAGATGCTTTAGAACACTACCTTCATTGACTTTTCTCCTAATTTATGTGCATTTGTCATGGTGTAATTTTTTTTTTTTTTGGCTGTGTGAAATCTCCTAAACCTATTGATTTTATATTTAATGTCAATTGTACATTTTATTTTTAGAAATTTCATTTGGTTCTCTCAGATCAGCATTACTTTTTGTGACTTTTCTTGTTATCTTAAAATTTTTTTTGTGTATATAAAAATATATAATCTACATTTTTTATAGGCTATATCTGCAAATGCCAACTGAAATCTTGAGTTTGTTTTTTGTTTTCTATAATTTCTGCTGGCCCTTGATTATGGAGTCTAATTTCCTTAGTGCTTGATTATCTTTTATTATGGTCTGGACATTTTATTTAAAATTACTTGTCAGAATAATTTTGAGGCTTATAATAAACATATTTTCCTTTTAAGAGCAAAGTTTGCTTCTTTACCTAGGAGCATTGTCAGTCAGGAAACAACCTAAACCAAGTTCCTTCAGAACACATTCTAAATTTTTTAGTACAGCATCTGAATAAACAAAAACAACACTCACATTTCAGATTTTATATTTTTGTTTCCCAAGGGATTTTTATCACTGTATTTCCAAATCATTGTCATATTAATGTCTTCCAAATCAACACCTCTGTTCATGAACTTCAAATCTAAGCATTTAAAAAAATTGTCTTCTGAACATTTCCATATACTTAGCTTACTGGTATGTGAAATCAACATGTTTATGGTGAATCCAATTGCTGTTTCTCTGAATGCTTCTTTTACTGTTATTCTTTATTGTAGTCAGTGAAATCAGTGTCCTTCAGTAACCCCAGGTGCAAACTGCCTTTGAGACTTGGGGAAAAATACTTTGCCTTTTGTGATATCAGTTTGGAGTTGATGGCTGCTAATACTTCCTCTGTCTTTAAGTTTGTGGTCTTTTCTCCCTCTCATTTCCATATGTAGTTAGTTCCCAACTCTTACTTATTCCCTTACTTGTCATTTCTAGTAATTTTCATGTTTCTTTCTTCCACTCTTATACCCCTGCCTTTGTTCAGGCATTCATCATTTCTGATCTTGGGGTAATCCTTAGATGCCTAATATATTCTAATCACTGAGGGCAAAGATTATCAGGTAAATATTATTGTCCCCACTCTTAAAGATGAGGCTCCATCTTTCTTCAGTCACACAGCCAGTAAAAGGTGTAATAATGATCACTAACATGTTTTGAGTCTTTATGCCAGGTGGTATTATAAGTACTTTACATGTTTTAGCTAATGGTGTTATTATCTCTATTTTTCAAATGAGAAAACAGAGATTACATAATTTGCCCAAAGTCACACAGCTAGCACACAGTTGAATTGGGATTCTGGTCCAGGAGCTCTTTCTCTAGAGCCATACTTTGAACTATTACTAGGATTTGAACAGATTTAGTCTATTTTTGAAATGTGTAAGTTCTTTGTGTAATCATACTAGAGAAGACTGTTTTTCTTTCTTCTAATACACTCTGCTCTCTTAAGAAATCAGTTATTTTGCTTATGGTGTTCCCTTACTGTAGAACATCATATCATTCTTTTAATCATCTCATCCTAAATCCTGTCTATTTTTTAAGTGTAAGTTTAGATTCCACATCATTTCTTGAATAAAGTTTTCACTTTTTCTTCCCCTTGGGTTAATATTAGTTGCTCTTGCCTTTCATAGATAGCAAGCACCTTGTTTAGAACATAATACTTAACTTTGTCTGATATGATAGTTGCTTATCTGTATTTTTCTCTAGGTGGATGGTAAAATCCTTGAGGGCAAGTACCTTACCTGTTAATCTTTAAATCCCTTAAGATGTACCTGGAGAGCCTGTGGTTCATAACAGGATATTGATAAGTTTGGAGAGTTTCCACTTTCATAGTTTTATTTTGCAATTCTATTTCCTTAATTATTCAAAATTGGTGTTTTTTTAAATTAAAATAAAGTAAAAGGCAATTTTCTTTATATTCGGCTAAAATCTTAAGTTAGTGTTAAGACCCTGTATAATTTATGCCTGCCTACTTCTTCCTGTTTCTAACTTTTCCTATCCTCACTGTGTAGTCTGCATAATTGTTGGCGTCCTATCTTCTATTTCCCCTCTTTTTACCATGATAGTACTTCTTAATCTATAATTCTAGTAGATCAAAAACATCAACGTTTAACATAATCACCCTATGGCATGGCTTTAACTACTTTTGAGCATTTTCAGTAATGAAGGGCTATTTCTAAAAATGAATACTTGCCACTATTGAGGACATTTAGAAGAATAGCCTTTGATCTGTGAAAGAATTCCCTAACGAAAAACAGAAGTTTGGGATTAGGCCCCATAGATGTCATAAATACCTATATAGCAAACTAACATTAGTTTGCTATATAGGTATACATTATTAGAAAACCTGCATCAGTATTACTAAATGTAGATATTGTCATTAGGACTTGGCTTTTAAGATATTTCTACTCTTGTCTTCAGTTGTTTACTTCTAGATCTTCATCCTTATAAATATATAAAAATAAGATTGGTTTGATTTTACTTTGTATACAAGTGGTGTTTTATTTTTATCTGACCTTACTGAGTCAATGTGTTTTGTTTTTAAACCCTTAAGCTGCGAATGAAAGTAATATGTGTCCAAGTAGGGGTTTTTTAGTGTGAAGTTCTGATTATATTCAAAATTAGATAAAATATAGATAGTAGAAGGAATAGAAATATGGCAATTAACCTTTTTTTTTGTAAGGAAGTGGATTCAAATGTAGCTGAATGTCCAAGCATTTATTTTGAAATGGTACCTTAAAACAAGTGTCTTACCCAGTGTGTGTTGTGAGGAAATATATCCTTGTACTCCTCAGATTGCTTGCCATAGGCAGCTGCTCTCTTGTTAACTTGTTCTGGTTGGTTTACTTGTTCTGGTTGGTTTACTGTCTTGGCTCTGGCAGGTTTCCCAGTTTTATATCTGGTCATTTAGATCTTTCTGCTTTGTTGACAAAATCCAAAAGTCTTGGCCTAACTCAACTAAAAATCTTCCTTTAAAAAATGTTTTTGAAAGGAAATTTATTAACATACTAAGTGAAACAAAGTTTAGAAGGTACAACAAGATAGAAGTACCTATTATGTGTCAGACATAGTTTTAGGCGTGAGTAGAGATGAATGAGACATGTCCCCTGCTCTCAAGAAGCTGATGAGGGGAGAGATAAGATGTACAGATTGCCTAGGGAACACAGAGGATACCTAATACACACTGTGTGGTAGAGGATGGACAGGAAGTTCTCTCAGACAGGGTCACCATGTAATTTATTATCCTAACTGGTATAGTTTTGAGGCTGAAAGGGTGCAATTAATTATTATATCAGGACAACAGGTGTAAACAAGGACCATTCTGGGCAAACTAATACAGATGGCCACTCCATTCTAAGAAGATAGGTGCTGGATTTTAAAGTGGTAATCAAACAGGTTGATTGATGAGTTCTTTAAAGCAGAAGAAATAGTATGTGGGGAACTAGTGGGGTGAGAGAGAGCACAGTATTAGGTTGAGGCATGTGCAGTTGCCATTTTATAAGTGAGAAATGGTCAAATAATTGCAGTTTCATGTAGTTTAACCTGATAGATGAAGGTAACTTGAGCACAGAGTGTTGTGCTTAGTGGCAGGAGATGAACCTGAAAAGAAGGCAGAAGCCAGATGGTGAAGTTCTTTGAGTACCATTCTATGGAATTTGGAATTTATTCTGAAAGTCATTATGTGTATGTTCATGTTTCAGTTGTAATTATAAGGTATTTAATTTTTGAATAGGCAATACATTCTCATTGTCTGAAATTAAAAAAAAATCTGTTGATGTAAGTGAGAATAGTTTGTAGTTTTCTTCGTGCAGTTTTTGTTAGGTTTTTTTTTTTTTTTTTTAGAGACAGAGCCTTGCTCTGTTGCCCAGGCTGGAGTGCAGTGGCACTGCCTCAGCTCACTGCAACCTTCACCTCCCAGGTTCAAGCGATTCTTATGCCTCAGCCTCCCAAGTGGCTGGGACTACAAGCATGTGCCACCATGCCCAGCCAATTTTTCTATTTTTGGTAGAGAGGGGATTTCACAGTATTGGCCAGACTGTTCTTGAACTCCTAGCCTCAAGTGATCCACCTGCCTCGGCCTTCCAAAGTGCTGGGATTACAGATGGGAGCCTGGCCAAATTTGGGTGTCAGTGTTTTACCTGCAGCAGAAATAATGTGGAAGCTACTGTTGTCTATGTCCTAAAACAGTTAAAGCATTGGAATTATCTGTTCACTCAGGGGTTTTGTTAGAATTCCCGGTAAATAGTTTGAGATGTTTTTTGTTTTTTTTTTTTTTGGTGTAGGGGGCAGGGGGAGAATGGAAGGGTAGGAGATGGGCAGCTCTCAGACAACTTTCATAATTTCAGTTTTTTAGTCTATTTAGTTTTTTCTTGTCTCTGCTAAGGATCAGGTTTGGAAAATTATATTTTTCTAGAAAATCACCCAATAGGAAAATCCAAAATAGGACTTATATGTAGAGTATGTGTTTAGGCCAATTGAAGCTTTATAAGATGTCATGGTTCCCTCTGAACAAAGTATTTCATGGAAACTTGGAGAAAGAAAAGTGATGAAATGATGGGTGAGTGACTGATCATGTGGCTCACTCATAGGTGATTGTAGGGGTGTTTGTTTTGTTGCATTGAACTGAGCACAGAAAGTCAACACCAGAACAAAAGTATGCCAAATTGCAGGGTTTATTGCCGGCGACCACGGAGGACTCACGTCTCTCCTACCCGTGGCCCCGAAAGAAGAGAGACAAGACCTTTTTGTACCCACTGAACTACTTTTGGGAGCTGGGGGAAGGAGCAGAGATGAAAGAAGACCTTCATCCCACCAAGATACCTTGGTGGGCTGTAAATCACCTCCTGGGTAGGAGAGGAGGGTGATGGGTTCCGGACACTCCGAGGGCTAGGAGAGAGATTTGCAGAACTTAAGATAACCGTTTGCTTACACATCGTCTGGGTGGGAGTTACTTGGCTCCAGGTTGGAATTATTTGGGGGTGCTTACTCTTGGCCATTACTGATGATCAAAGGCCAGCAATTCTGGGAGTTACAGAGAAACTATGCAGCTTTACCTTTTTGCAAAGTAATGTAGCAGTTTACAGAAACCAAGGTTAGCAGTCCTTGTGAGGAGAATGGAAACAGTTTTGTCCTTTATAAGATGGCAGTGTACAGGTTCTAACTCTAGGCTAGCTATATCTCAGTTTGTGTGTGTGTACATGTATATATGTATTTTTGTGAGCATCGTACTACATGAATCTCCATTTATCTCTGTAAATATCAACCTGTAACATTTATTAGTGGTAAACACGGTGGCATTTTTATTGAATATTAATTTTTTAATTTTTATGTTGATATACATATACATTGTGAAACAATTACAATTATCAAGCCATAGTCACCATCCTGTACATTAGATCCCCAGAACTTGTTCGTTTTATGGTGGCTGAACTTTGTACCTTTTGACTAACTTTTCCCTATTTCTTCCAACCCCTGAGCCCCTGACAACTACCATTCTATTCTCTGCTTCTGAGTTGGACTTTTTTAGATTCCACATGTAAGTGAGATCATGCAGAATTTGGCTTTTTGGGCCTGGCTTATTTCATTTAGTATAATGTCCCCCAGGTTCATCCATATTGTTGCAAATGACAGAATTTCCTTTTTTATTAAGGGCTGAATTTATTCCACTGTATTTATATACCACATATTCTTTATCCATTCATCCCTCAATGGGCACTTAGGTTGATTCCATATCTTTTACTGTTATGAATAGTGCTGCAGGGAACATGAGAGTGCAGATTGTTCTTTGAGATACTGATTTCATTTCCTTAGGATCTATACCCAGAAGTGGGATTGTTGGATCGTATGGTAGTTATGTTTTAATTTTTAAGGAACTTCCATACTGTTTTCCATAATGGTTGTACTAATTCATACTCCTATCAACCAACAATGTACAAGTGATCTCTTTTCTCCACATGTTTGCCAACAGTTATCATTTATCTTTTTGATAGTAGTCATCCTAAGAAGTATGAATATTATCTCATTGTGGTTTTGATTTGTGTTTTTCCGATGATCAGTGATGTTGAGAATTTTTTCATATACTAGTTGGCCATTTATATGTCTTTTGAGAAATATCTATTCAGGTCCTTTGCTCGTTTTTTAAAATTGGATTGTTGTCTTACTATTGAGTTGAGTTCCTTACATATTTTGGATATTAACCACTAATCAGGTTGCACATATTTTCTCCCACAGTTTATCTCTTCACTGCATTGTTTCTTTTGCTGTGCTAAAATGCATTTTGTATAACAGTTTTACAATTCATAAAAGATTTTAAACAGATAAATAATCTATAATATAACTGAAATTAGAAACAATAATAACCTAAGTACTTTTTAAAATAAGGGCATCTATTGAATTGTAGTTAAGTTTGACTTTCTAGTCTTATTTGGTGACCTGGTGTCTTATTAATGAAGATATGCATTCTGCAGATCCTCGGAGTTCAACTACATGTTGAACATAGAGGGTTGAATAATGTATGAACCCTGTAGTAGACTCAGATTCCCCTTTAAAGAAGGTTTTACTGCCTAGCTGTGAGAAATGTGAGATCCTGCAGGCCTCTCTTCCCCTGCCCTTGTGTTCCCCCCGACTCCAGCACTTTCCCGCCTTAGAGTCTGCCTCAGCTCTAGAGACATTTCCCTCTCCTCATGTTATAAACTCTCTGCATGCATTTCTAGACAGAGCAAGGCAGAGGTATTAAAGACCTGGCCATTTCAGCCCATCACAGAGCACTCTGATGGACAGTGCTTGCTTTAAAACTTCCTGTATGGTTGGCTGAAGTTATGTTGGGCTTGCATCACAGTTTGAGTTCTGCCCAAAACTGGTTTCTCTGCCTTCCATTCACAGATGTTGATCCCTAATGAACATTTGTACTCCAAATACCATATTACCTCAGCTTCGGAGAAACCAGCCTGCATTAGTTCCTGATAGCATGGAACTAGTTTAATGGAAGGAAATATACATCAAACAAATTCAAAATGTGATCAGTGTTATGTAGAAGCATAGGGTGCCATGGTAGTGTGTTACCGAAAGGACCAAAGGACCAATACCTGGCTAATTATACTGTTTGGGGAGGTAGCCTAGACTAGTAGTCAGAATATGAACCTTGGACATACTGCTTTCTTTCTCCAGGCCAGTTTCCTCATTTGTAATTCGGGAATGACACATATTCTGTCATCCTTTAGAAGACTAGCCTGGGATTGCTCATGTGGTTAAGGAAAGATTCCCAGCGGTAAGAGGAAGCAGAGCACATTTCTCAAGCCACTGTTTGTGTTGGTTTGCTGATGTTCCATTGGCCAAAGCAGTTAACATGGCCAAGCTGTGATTCAAGGATAAAGAAGCAGACTTGTATTTATGTTTGCATTTACACACACACACACACACACACATTTAAAAATCGCCGAACAAAATGTCTGTTACATAATACTAGTAAAAATTTATTAAGTACTTTTTGTAAATAATGCTTACTAAGAATCAGCTGGACTATTATTATTTAATATGTTCTATCTCACCATGAATGAAAAAGAAGAAACGCTTTTAAATAATTTGGTATATTTGACATCTTAAAATCATTTTAATGGTAGCACTTTGCACACAAAGTAAAGCTCTCTCTCTCTCTTTCCTCTGCAGTAAGAAAAGTGGAAAACCACCATTACAGAACAATGAGGTAAAATTTTAAATCATCTTCTTTTTTGGATTTCATGCATTTATTTCATTAATTTTGTTATATGATTTTGATTTAGGATAAAATTTTATTAGTAGAGAACTTAAAAATACCTCCAGTCTTCTACGTATTACAGGAAATCTTTCTGAAATAGGAATCCTGACAAGTATCTTCTGGTATTTACTTGAAACTGTTTGTTCAGTGGAAAGTGTTACTCTAGGAGGCACCCTTAACTGCATTAGTTCTAGCCCATGATGACATAATTTCCCCCCTTCTAGCTTCTTAGCAGTGACTGTTACCATCTTTTGTATTGGGATCCTGCCTCCCTCCCTCCCTCTTTCTCCTTCCCCTTCCCTTCTCCCTTTCCTTCCTTTCTTTTCTCCTGTCCCCTCTTCTCCCTTCCCCTCTTCTCTCCTCATTTCCTCTCCATTCTCTTTTATCTCTTACTTTTTCTTTAAAATTTTCTTTTTACCAACCAGGTCTCATTCTGTCATCCAGGCTGGAGCGCAGTGGCATGATTATAGTTCTGTGTAATGTCTGCCTCCTGAGCTCTAGGGATCCTCCTGCCTCAGCCTCTGAAGTAGCTGGGACTGGGACTATAGGTGTGAGCCACCTTGCCTGGATGTTTTCTCTAGTAGACCCACATATATTTGAAGATAGTTGTATCTTATGAGTCTTTCCCCGTTCTAAGCAACGTCAATACCTTCAAATGTCTCATGTGACATGTGTTCTGATCCTTTTTCAGTTCTGTATGCATTCCTTTGGACTTACACTAGTTTCCTTAGGCATTGTGCTTAGAATGGAATGTAGTTGTCCAGATGTGGCCTGACTAGCATGGAATATATCAGCCTGATTACATTCCTTGATATGAATATGATATTGCTAAAATTCATCCTGAAATTGCTTTTATTTCTTTCACCATAAATATTTTTTACATTAAGTGGAGTTTATGGTAAATTATAAACTTCAAGTGTCTTTCTGACAAACAGCTCTATACCTCTACATGTTATATTCATCAGTTGATTTATTTCTTTTTTAATAACTTTATTGAGATATAATTGATACACCATGAAATTTATCCATTTAAGTGTATAAATGAGTATAGTTGTGTGGCTATTACCACTACATAATTTTAGAAAATCTTCATCTCTCCAAAAAATCCTGTACCCATTAGTAGTCACTCCTTATTACCATCTTCCCCCAATCCCTGGCAACCACAAATCTGTTTCTGTCTCTATTGATTTACCTGTTCTGGACATTTCAAATAAATGAAAGCATATAATATGCCTAGCTTCTGTCACACAGCACAATGTTTTCAAGTTTCATCATATTGTTGTTGTATCAATATTGCATTCCTTTTATCACTAAATAGTGTTCTTTGTATATATATACCACATTATATTAATCAGTTCATCAGCCGGTAGACGTTGAGGATGTTTCTATTTTTTGGCTATTATGAATAATAATGCTGCTATGAAAATTTGTGCACAAGTTTTTATATAGAGATATGTTTTTATTTCTCTTGGATGTATACCTAGAAGTGGAATTGCTGGGTCGTATGTTAACTCAGTTGATTTCTTTTAGATAAACATTAATTTATTGCTGTAAATATCAGTTTATTAGGTTTAATCCACTGTCTATACCATTAGTCTAATTTTTAGTGCATTTCTCACATCTGACATGTTAAATAGAAGAATTATCTAGAAATTTAATTTGCCTTTCCTTTCTTTCACATGCTGGTAGTATTGACTATGTAAGGGCCAAGGAGATTGCTCTGTGGCATCTCTTAGTCTTTGTTTTTGGTTATTCAGCTATGAATATATCCAACTACAGCAAAATCTGGTTCATATTTCTCCATTAAGGCCACAATAATTTTATAGGAAACATCTAATTTCTTTATTAATTTATTAATTCATTTAGTAAGTCAATCTTTCAATAAATATTTATTGGGCCCCTCATATATGCCTGGCATTTTTGGCTCTAGGTATATGACAGTTATAAAAATAAGTTTCCACCTTCATAGAGCTTACATTCTACATGTCAGCTAGTATTCTAGTATGGTATCCTTAACAAAGAAGAAAATTAGAATAGTTTAACATGGTGTACTTTTAGTAAACTCATGCTGGCTTCTAGTGATTAGTGTCTCTCACGTCTTCCCCAGCTCTCCATGTCAGTGTCTGTTCTCTGAATATCCTGGTGATTGACATCAAGATTGTTGTTCTTTAGTTTCCATGGTATTTCCTTCCCAGTATTTGAAAAATGTGATAAGATGTGCTTATGTCCACTTTTCTGATATATCTCCAGCTCCATGATCTCTCATATATATCTAAGTTATAGCTGAGTAATGAAATCTTAGTTATCTTATCTTACTCATATCTCTTATTTGCATATCATATCTGCAAGTTTCAGGACAGCTAGATTCATTTCACTCATTTTTCTTCTCATTTTTCGGTACAATATTGTTTTAGTATATACTTATCTGCTGGTTGCATAGTATGAGCAAGATAAATTTAGTTTATATTAAGTAATTGGCAACAAAAAGGACACAAGATACACACTGATACCACATTTGTTAAATTTATAGGAAGTGCACACATGCACACCTATGTGCTAAAATGAAATCTAATAGGATATGTAACAAAGACAGTAGGTTTCGTTTTCTTATTTTTGGTCATCAGATTTTTCTAATTTTTCTACAGTGAATATGTTATGAGGAAGGCAATTTAACATATTTTTTTCATAGAAATTTTTTATATCCTTTGTGATGGGGGTGGGGTAGGGAGAGGCAATTTTCATAAGATATGAATTTTAAGGAGAAAAAAAGATTTAATTAGAAAGTTAGAGAGCAATATAATGAAGTTCAAAATGTATAAAGATAAGTACTGTATTGGGTTCAGTAGCATTCCCATGCATATTTTTGTATTTTGTGTAGGTGTGTGTATCCATAAACAATATACGTAGAATTACTTTACATATTTGAAAGTTTCATAAATTCATGTGTAAAATGAATTGCATGTATCATTTTAATTTTTTCCAGCATATTGTTTTTTTAGATCAATTTAAAGCTGTAGACCTACTTAATTTAACTGCTCTTTCGTATTCTGTTTGTACGTATGTGAGCTGCTTTCGTTTTTAGAGTTGTATAGAATTTTCATTGAACAATTTTATTATGATTTATGTAATGTTGGTGTACATTTAGGTTGTTTTTAATTTTATGGTATTATAAACAGAGTACGATGTTTTTATTTGTGTGGCTAAGCATATGTACAGGTATATCTGTAGAATAGGTTCCTGAAAGTAAATTTGCTGGGTTATTTTACATTTTACAGTTAGTGTACATTTTACATTTTGATAAATGATATATAATAGTTGTATCAGTTTTCACTTTTCCCTACAATATACAGGAATACTTTACTCTGTCAGCACTACATGGCCTCTTATTTTACTGCTATTTCAAACATCTTTTTCAGTCAATCTCACCTAAGATAATGGTCATCAATAGGAATTTCTCATTGTACTTTGTTACCTCTTGAATTTTAGGTATTTTTTTTTTCCTCATTGCATTATTGCTTTGACTTCTCAAATAGCTTTTAATGATTTGTTTGCTTTTTCTATAATGTTAATGTTAAACTTATGTCACCACAGTGGTCTTTTTATTTGTATTTAAAAAAAAATTACTGGGAAGTTTAGAAGTGAGAAAAGTTCATGGTGAATTTAAAATGAATTCTAGTAATGTTATGAAATGTACTGCCTCTGTAGTTATTCTTATTTAGATAGGTTTCAGGTAGTTTTGCTGTGATCAAGATAGTCCAGTATTCCTGACATCTCTTTGAATTCAGCCCTTCTGAGCCAGGTGCTCCCCCACCCCTCAGGTGGTCCTTTAGAGAAACAGTGATAACTTTTGGACGAATATAGTTCTCTTGAAATGTAATGAAAATCTGTCAGCTTTCAGTCAGTTTAAGGATAGGGACAGTGATAACAGGGACAGAAGAAAATGAAGAATTTTATACCAATTAGCAACTAATATTTTAGTGTTTCAACATTACTCTCTTGTAACTCTTTTTTTTCTAACCTTCTTCATTGTTCTAATCATTTCTTTAGAGTAGCTAGAAACAGGTGGTTCCTCTATTTAACTCAGATGTCCATTTCACCTCAGGATTGTGCCACTTAAGGTTCCAGCTAGGAATGGTGACAGGAGGAAAAACAAGTAGAGGTTTAACTTCTTTTTTTTTTAAAGGTAATTAATATGGATCACCTTCTCTTTACTCTTTTCTTCCAATGTTTTCTGGGTTTGGGGAAAATACAAAAGGAGATTAGGTTAAATGTGTAAGATTTAGCTTGAGGAGAATAGGCTAGTTCAACTAAATGGACTGTCAGTAGGGCTTTTTCTCTATTTTGTTTACTGTTGTGTCCTCATCATTTAGAAGAGAGTTTGGATCAAGTAGCTGTCTGTTGAATGAATGAATGCATGCATGTATGAATTAAGTAGACTGAGCCTATAACTCAGTAGGATGAGGTTTGCAACTTTGAAAGACGTGAAATGCTGAGTGTGTGTTCCTGCAGTTGCAGGGAAGTTGATTCTTTACTGGTTCTTCTATTGTAGTCTTTCTAGTCTAACCCTATAAACACAGTGCCTTCAGACTTCCTTTCATGGTCTACAGTTCTGTACTACACTCAGTGCCTATTTATTAGGATTATATCTATAAAGCACTTAGCACAATGTCTCACATATAGTTGGTAGTTATTATTCTAATTCAGTAGCCAAACAGTTCACCTGGCTCATCAAGTTATTTATTTAATCAAAGCATATTTACATTATATTTAACTAATAGAGTTACTCTACAAGTACAGGCATTTGTTTGTCAGGAGCACAGTAGTTAATCAGGGGATTGGGGTTTTTCTGGAGTGTCTTGCCTTTTCCAAGAAGTTTCTCTTGTCTGTTCTCCCAAACATTCCAAGAGTAATAAGTAAATAGCCTCTACCATAGGATAGTCTTGCTACTTCTTTCCTTATCTTTGCAAATAGTTTAGTACTTCCATTTTCATGCAGATAGTGAAAATTAAAAAACTCTTGAGAGAGGTAAGATTATCTTTTAAATCCCCCTACACTGACAATAAGCTCTCCAGCCTTACTGTAGCTTCAAGGTTCCGTCCTTTATAAGCCCTGCCTACCTTTTCAGCTTCTCTCATTCTTGTTCCCTTTGCTATAGCAATAGTGTCATCTTGCTGTGAAATGTGCACAGCTATTTTATTTCCAACACTGGATTTTTGTACTTGATGTTCGTTGTGCTTCACTTCCTCCATTCTGTTACCCACCTTAAATAATCACATGGCTTCACTTTATTTATGTCTAAGCTTAAATGTCAAGAGGCTTTTCAGATCATCCTGTCTGAACTGTTCTTTTTTCCCTCATGACCCTGCCTAGTCTATCTGTAATAATTTATTTATTGGTTTATTTTTTGTCTATGTTTCTCCTACTAGAATGTGAGCTGCATGAGTGAAAGAACCTTGTCTGTCTTTGAATTTTATGAGGAAGAGAGAATGAACTGACAGATTATATATTGGAAATGTGAAATGGTAAATCTAGGAATCCACAAGTTTTCTGTATTTGATATCAGGGAAAATTCTGTTCAGGATTTTTTTTTTAAGTATGGTGTTAATCAGGAAGTGGCTGATACAAAACTCAGTAAGTTCTCGACATTTTTTTCAGTTATCTTTCTGACGTCATCCTCTGTGATGGTACCTTCCTCACAGCTCCAGCCGGGTTAGCCATATTTATCTTCCTCACGCACATTACAGGCTTTCACCTTGGTATTTTTCAGTTGCTACTTCTTGTGTTTGTAGTTTGCTTCACCCAGATAATTGTGTGGTTCCAGAACTCACTTCCTTATTCAGTTTTTAGGTAACATTATTTTCTCAAAAACATGTTTGAATATGAGTAGCAGTGTAAGTATGCAAGTGTGTTCTGTAAATTTATTTATCTTGATAGCTGCTTATATTGACTTAGATGAAACATGATTCTTTAATTTTATTATACATTTGTTATAGCTATCTTAAAAGGCCTTTTTTTTTTTTTAAACGTAGAAAGAGGGGAAAAAGGAGCGAGCTGTGGTGGACAAGGTGTTTTTCTCAAGGCTCACCCAGATTCTGAAAATCATGGTCCCTAGAACATTTTGCAAAGAGGTAAGTCTTATGAAATTATAATGTTAAATATATTGGGCCATTCTTGCATTAAATACCTGAGGCTGGGTAATTGATAAAGAAAAGAGATTTAATTGGTCATGGTTCTGCAGGCTGTACAAGCATGGCACAGCATCTCCTCCACTTCCAGGGATACCTCAGGAAGCTTGCAATTACAGCAGGAGGTGAAGGGGGAAGCCAGTGTCTTACATGGTGAGCAAGCTTAATAATATCACATGAGCAAAGGGCTGAGGAGGTGCCACATATTTTTAAACAACCAGATACATGAGAACTCACTCACTATCTGGAGGACAGCACCATGCCATGAGGTATCCACCTCCATGACCCAAACACCTTCCACCAGGCCCCACCTTCCAACATTGGGTATTATATTTCAACATGAGATTTGGGTGGAGACAGATACCCAAATTATATCATTAAGTGTTCATCTTTCGAGGTTACATAAGATTAGAAAAATAAAATCATAACACTTCGGTTAAACTGTATGTCAAATGTTCTTTCTGTAGGTAAAGAAGACTACTAAATTTTTGTCTTTAAATCATCACCTACAAAGCCCTTGTTCAGTGCCAGTTTTTAAATAGTTTTCTCTTGCTTAGGACTTATCATTTCATTTTATTTTATATGAAATACTAGGGTACTGCCATGCAGCTACCCTAGATGGTGTTGCTTTGTTATAGTTAATATTGTCAATAAAAATAAGATTAAATTTCAAAAGACAAACCTTTTTATTTATTGAGATGCTAACAAGTTACATTAGTGTGGAATATATTTGATTAAATGCTTTTTAGATAACCAAAATGATATCTGGATTCATCAGGTATTTCAGAAAGTTAGCTGCTTGTATGAATAAAGTTTTATAAGTAATTCTTTTGCTCTTTTATCAAGATTATCTTTATAAACATTTTTAATGATTATTAAAATAATGCTGTGTTCTCAATCTTCCTCAGCATTCTCTCATTCTGTAACTAGAAGTAACATTACCTTCAACTCTTTCTCTTTCCCATGTCACCCTTTTTGGTCACTGGGATCTGCTAATTTTTTCTGTACTTAACTGTTACAAAAGCATTGCATTTCCCAATGACAGTGTCCATTCCTCCATCATGCTGAATTTGCTGTTCTCTTCCTTTCCTTGGCATCATGTCCTGATGATTCTGCCCTTGAGAAATTATTTTTTAAAAAGTAATAGCACTTGTTTTTTCCTAATTAGACAGATAATACATGTTCCTTGAAGAAAATTAGAAAATGCAGCTACATTTTTTTTCTTTTTGGCACTTATTAGCCTCTTACTCATTTTGATATATAGTCATGTTGTGTGTAAGCATATATTTTAATTTAAAAATGGGGTCACACACTTTAAAGATCTGCTCCTTCCCTTATATTATAAATGTTCTAAGTGTCCTAAAATTTCTCATAAATTAGTCTCTCCCTTTACATTCCTACTGTTCTCACTATCTCTTACCTGGATTACTATATTTTAATTAGCCTTTTTGCTTCTTTTCCTTTTTCCAATTTGTATTATTTCTTAAAATCCTAATAAAAACATTTGACTTCGTTTTTCTTATAGGGTAAATCACCTGACTTAGGCCTTCCTTTTAATATCATCTGCTTAGAAGATGTTGTTTTATGATCTGACTCTATGTCTTCAGCCTTTCATTTGTTTACAACATCATGTCTGTGACATCCCGTCCCTCCCTACAACAAAAGCAAATATGTTTTAAAAAATTACTTAATGCTCATTATCTTTTTCGTGACTATTTCCAGTGACTCTTAGGCATAACTGATTGTTTTCTCATTTCTACAACTTTCTGCCTTTGAAGAATCCTTATTTAAAATATAAGCTTCTCAGGAAAGATTTGTATATTACCATCCAGTTAGTTAAAGCTTAATGTTCATTTTAACTATTGCAGAGGTTCAGTGAATGTAAAACGAATTTGAGACATTCAATGAATCCCTGGGAGTTAGTAAGGGAGGTAGAAGGGGCTAAATTGGCCAACCTCCCACCCTCTGCAGACCTTCTTCCCTGCCTTTAGCTTCTATGTCACTGTCTTATTTTTCTAATTTAGGAAGTTTAAGATCAGCTTTAAATGTGTGTGTTTGGGCTTGGGGTGGCAGGATTCTCATCTCATAGAAAGATAACTGATTCCTAGCCAATCACCCAGTGCCTCAACTTTCCCTGCTTCATAATCTGTCTGGCACAGCATTGCTTAAGTAATATTCTTTAAACATCACTTTTTAAAAATCACTTTTTGTTCTACTGAGAAGCTTGCAAGAATTTTATATGTATAAACTCTGCGGGTTATACAATACCATAGTTCATATGATTTTAACCCCTTTTCTTCCCCATTACATCCTTCACCCTTTTTACCCTTAATCCTCATTCTCTTTTTTATTTTACTATTTATCATATTTCTAATGCCATAACTGTCTTTTGCTACCCCAGACCTTCCCATCCCACAGCTTAGGACATGAAGTGATTCAAATATGTTTGCCTAAATTTGTCTGCTACTTTTTATGTGTAACTCTTCTCTTCATAACTAAATGGAAAGCCCTATGAGGGCATGGGCACTATTAGAAATTTTTCTAACAAATTAAACTAAATTTATTCTACTTAGGCAAAATTTTAGGTTTCAACTTTTGTTAGTTATTTAACTGTATATTTACAGTTACTGTCATTTTTCTTTGTTAAAGTTATATGTTAGAAATACAAGAAAATCAACAATACACTATAATCTAGGTAATCTAAATTATATTCCTAGCTTCTGTCCTTGATTAGGTGTATGAAGGCAAGTTCTTTGACCTGCCTAAGATTCACTTTTGAATTCTGAATAAGAAAGATTAAATGAATCTATAAGACCTTTTTCATTTACATAATATTCTTGAGTTCCATTTTGATTATGTTTAAAATTGCTCATAGAAAAAATGTCAGCCAACTGTGTTAAAACTAGCATAAAACTTTAGATTTGGAAACCAAAAATTGTTACCAAGGTGATATTTCTCTGAACTTTCTAAAATGCATTTATTTAATTTACTATACCTGGTTTATTTTAGACAGGTTACTTGATACTTATTGCTGTTATGCTGGTGTCTCGAACATATTGTGATGTTTGGATGATTCAAAATGGGACACTAATTGAAAGGTACTTTTTCATTCACCTTCCTCCTATATGTGTGAAATGCTAATTTGTCTCATATTTAAGCATTATCTTTATAAGCAAGAAATAGATTCTAAATTAGGTAAAAGATACTCAAGTCAAATTATGTGATTGTTCATTTACTTAAAAAATATTTGGTGTTTTCCATGTGCCAGGCAATGTGCTATACACTGTGAAAGGGGTCTATATGTTAGCAACTAGAAGAAACTGTACCAAGCCTTGCTGAGCTGACAGTTTATGAAGAGTTAGAGACAAGTAGACAGAAAATTAAAATGCAGTATAATAAGTGTGGTAATGGGAGTTCTAAAAAAGCAGCAAGTTGGATTTTTGAAATTAATGAGATAATTTGGAAGAAAATTTCAAAGCATTTCAAAGAATCACATTGAGCATATTTATTGGAAGGGAAAACAATTCTTTGACATTTCTGTCTGCATCTGCCATTAGTGCTTTTTATATTTTTTCATTATACTCTTTCTACATGTTATTAATCACTGGAATTGCTAATTTTGAATGTAAAAACATCACAAATGTCAGTTGGGATATCTTGGGTTATAACCATTTACCATTTATCTGTTACTAAAGAATTTTTTTTCATAACACTAATTTGCATGACAGTAAAAATTTTTGCTAGGAATTTTATTTCATGATATGTAATTTTTGTCAGAAAATTTCTTAAAATATTTAATCTAAAATAACTTTTTGAATGACAGTACTTAAAATTGTTAAATACCCCAACAATTTGAAATAAAGGTTTTTTTGTCTTAGATTATTGATTTGCTTCTTAAAGATTTGTAGGAAGAGAAAGAATGCTTTATGACCATGCTCTCTAACTCATATCTCTAGGACAGTAAAGAATCTTGTACATACAGGATTAAAGCCCTGAAAGTATATACCTCTGAATACGGGCAAATTAGATAGGCTCTTACATTCAACCCAAGTTTCCCTGGTCAGTCCTGTGCCTTTTAATTTTAATCAAAGTCATATATGAACATGGCTTTAAAAATAATACATGAACATAGCTTAATGTCAAATAGTCCTACAGCATTAATGACAAAACACATCAATCTCTTGGCTCCTCTCACTCATAACTGTCTTTATCTGGAGTTAGTCATTTTCTATTCTTTTTACTGTTTCATCTCTCATTTTGTGTCTGCATTTCCATATTATATACTTGTATTACTGTTCATAGATTTCTCATTTTTAGAGAGGAAGTGTTTATTTCCTACTTTGGAAGGTGAGAATTAGCCCTTTTATAATCCCCCATGCTCATCTTCTTGATGTTTTATATATTTAATAAAAATTACATAATTTTTTGTTATATCAGAATGTATTGTTCACATGATTTTGACTGCTGCTTCCAGCTGAGCCACAGGGCATACTTTGATAGTACCTTTTCCATACAACTTTTTGTTTTTCCTGGTGTTTATAAATTACCAGTTGTTATTTGTGCACATTAGTTTTTTTTTTTTAACCTACTTCCCCCTAATTCAGCTTGAGCTCTTTGACAATACTGTAAAGTCTTCTCAGTATTGTAATATGGTCAAACACCAACTAATCTATCAACTTCATCTTTCTATTTCCACCCCCACCCTATACATTTTGTAGTTTCCTGTCTTCTTGTTTTAATCAGGATTGGTTGCATTTTAGGCCCACTGAATAGCAATCATGTTTGAACTTGCTTTTATCAGTATTTTGGGGATTTCTTTCATCTCTGTATTCTGAATTAAATAACCTGTTTCTGAATTTTTTGTTTTTCTCTTCCTCAGTTTTCTTTCTTGTTTTGGCAGATGCACTCTTTTTCTGAGTAAGGGTGAAAGGGAGATCAATTTTTGAGACCTTGTAGATCTGAAAATGTCTTTATTCTAGTCTCATACTTGATTGATAATTTAACTATGTTTGTGTATTCCAAGTTGGAAATCACTTTTCTTCAGAATTTTGAGAGTATCACTCTGTTCTGGTCTCAGACTTGGCTGCAGAATGATTGGAATCATCTGGAGAATTTTAATAACTATTAATGTCTGGGCCCCACCCCTAGAGATTCTGATTCAATTAATCAGACCTTTTTGAAGCATCCAGTAGATTCTGTTGTGCAGCTCCAGGGTGGGTATTGAGGTCTTTTGCCATTCTAATTGCTCAGCTGTAGCTGGGATTTGTTCCTCCCTCAATCTCTCCCTCAATCTTCTCTAAAAAATAGTTGCTGTTGTATGACTGGATGTTTGAAAATTTCACTGAACATTGGTATGAATTTCTTTTTCATTCATTGTGCTGGGCACTAGGTGAACTCTTTTACCATCTGGAAACTCATTCTTTGATAAATTTTCTTGTATTTAAAAAGAAATTATTTCTCTCCATTTTTTTCTGGATTCTTACTGAGTGTTGGAGCCCCTGGACTGATAATCTGATTATCTTACAATTTCTGTTCTACTTTTGTCTCTGCCATTTTATTTTATTTTCTAGGAAATTTCTTTAACTTTATTATCTGGTGAATTTTTATTTGTTATAATTTTATTTCCAAGAGGTATCTTTTGTATGGATGTTCATTTTTATAGCAATCATTCTTTTAAGTATGCAGTATTTTTTCACCTCTGAAGTTATTTAATTTTTTTTTAATGTGTTCTTAGCTCCGTGCATTTTTTGTTTCCTTCATGGTCCTTTGTTATTCTGTTGTTTGTCATTCACATTAGAGGCTTTCCTCAAGCATTCTATGACTCTTGGCTGTGAATTCATATTTAAAAGTAAGTGCCTTAAACACTTACGAGAAGCTGGAGTTGAGAGCTTGTTAATTGTTTGGTCTCCCCTGAAGGGTGTTTGTAGGGGATCCTAATCTTGTGTGTGTGTGTGTGTGTGTGTGTGTGTGTAGTAGTACTCGGTTTTAAAATGTAATTTTGAGATTAAAAATTTTTTTTTAGTTTTTTGTGTAAGTTTCTGAAAAATTTTTTTAAAAACCATTATTTTGATATACTTTATACTTAGAGAAAAGTTGTAAAAATAGAATAAGGGGCTGGATATGGTGGCTCAGGTCTGTAATCTCAACACTTTGGGAAGCTGAGGCGGGAGGCCAAGAGTTCAAGGCCAGCCTGGGCAGCACAGGGAGACCTCGTCTCTACAAAAAATACAAAAGTTAGTTGGCTGTGGTGGCACATGCCTGTAGTCCCTGAGCAGAAGGATCACTTAAGCTTAGGGATATTCTGTCTCAACAACAACAACAAAAAAGATTAGCATAAGGAACTTCCTTTTATTCTTAACCCACATTCACCAATTGTAAAATACTCATTTTAAAGTTGTTAACTTCCTCCTGAATAGTTTTGAGCCTCTGCTATGTATGAAATTCTTTATTTGGACCATGTCTCAAAAAGAAGTTTTAAAATATTATACATTCATACAGGATAATTTTATTTGAAAAGTTAACATATATTTCCATCTCACTATTTAAGCTATAGTGTAAATTGATTTATCTATTTTCCCTTTTTGTCTTTTCTAAAGTAAGTCTAGATTCATGTATTTCTGCTAAAGAGAGCCTCAAAGAGACTTATTATGGTCCTTAATGTACTTCATTTTAATATTCTTTTCATCTTTTAAACTTATTTGTTATGGTGACTAATGACTGGAGTATGGGAAAATCTTAATAGGAAAGACACCCTTTTTAAGGCAGTAACTGTACTAATTCTGTGACGTGGAGGAAAATTCTTCATACCCTGTTGCTGCTTTATCTAATCATAAAGATATATTTTATTTTCACCCGTTTGGCTACAAGCAGCATTTTAAAATTGCCAAACTATCTTTTATAAAGATTCTTAAACATTTGGAAGTTACAGTGATAAGGGCTACTGTAAAATTGTTTTTTTGTTAATTATGTTTCTTTTGCAGTGGAATAATAAGCAGAAATAAAGCTTTATTCAAGAAACCATTTTTTACATTTATAGCTGCTACTCCAATGGTAAACCATTGCTGAATGATGGCATGTTCTTGTGTGTGTCACAGCTTGAGCAGCACTAAAGCACTTTGGTTTTATGTACTTTGGTTTGATTCAAAAAATTTTAACATAAATTCTCTGAACCTTTGGTACTATCTTGATTGCTTAATGTCTCTAATATTCTTATTGCTATAAAAACATTTTTATTTGGTTCTATTTAATTTTCTTGTAGTTAACCATTTTTGTTTTCAATTATTTTGCTTTTTAGGGGTTACATAAAAATTGGAGTATTAATTTCTTTTATTCAGTCTGACATTTCCCAAAGTATGTTCTGTGGAATCTTAGGTATGACAGAGGAAATACTTCATGCTACAAACCTTTCTCAGAGAGTAAAAATGCACATACTATACATTAAAAGTTTTGAGAAGGTCTTTGGTAAAGACATTTGTTAGCTTTGTTTAACCTAGGGTTTTCCAAATTTATTTATTCCCTCAAAGAAAGGAAATTATTTCTCTCGTCATACATATCCTAGTCATTTTTGTGTGTATATGGGCAGCTAGGTTTAAACCAGTTAGACCAGTGTTTCTCAAATGTTTTATATAAATATATCTTACAAAATTTGGGAATATTATTAAGTATTATTTGAAAAAAGAGTTCTGTGATCAAATAGATTCTATTTTGTATTAGATCATAGACATATCTTACTCAAAGATCCTTTACTTATAATGCTTTGTTCAACATTTTAATAAAGTTTTGGAACCTTTTAAAAAATGTTAATGTATATTTTAAAAGCAGAAAAATACATAAAACAGATTAACAATAGGCAAAAGCTGAGCTAGTCTAATTTAAGTGTGTTGAGGGACATGAAGCTTCTATAGATCCATTCTGGGTCTCTAATCTATGCATTAGTCTCAGAGTGTTGGCAAACTAGGACTCACAGGTCAAATCTTACTACCTGCCATCTGTTTTGGTAGGGTTTTATTAGAATACAGCCACACTTATTCTTGGCTGCTTTTGTTTTACAGTGGCGGAATTGCGTAGTTGCAACAGAGTCCTACAGGGTCCACAAAGCCTAAAATATTTATTCTTGACCCTTTGCTCATCCCCATTAGTCTGTCTCCCTGCCATTAGTTCACACAAATGAGAATCAAATTGTTAAAATATTTTAAAACAAACAAATACTACTTTATTCATAATAATGCATTCCTGAGGCTATAGTTGTTAATTGTTTTGCTATCTAAATTTCTTTTGTAGCCACTTAAGCCTTTTTTTAAAGTGGCCATTTTTACAAAGGAAATAATTAGTTATTGTTTAATTTTGCCATTTGCAGGATGAGGTTCAAAATGATTACATTTTAAAGTTGCAAACATATTTTTGCAAAAAAAGTGGTTTTTTTTTTTAAGAATCTTTTAAAATTGATTATTTTGATTTAATTGAAGTTTCCAAGACTAATAGAGCTTTACAGACGTTTTCCTAGTGGTAGATTTTGCTTCTTTTGCAACTAATGCATTGCATGTGGTGGTTTGCAGTGGTATCATTGGTCGTAGCAGGAAAGATTTCAAGAGATACTTGTTCAACTTCATCGCTGCCATGCCTCTCGTAAGTTTAATTCATTAAAACTCTTTTTAACACGGGAAATTTGCATCTTGTTAAAATCTTTAAGGGTTTTTACTTATCAGATTCTTTAAAGATTTATGATACTACCTATTTTCAGTTTAGTTTTGTAATTTATAGTATAATTTCAATGTAAATATTTATAATAGATGAAAGGATTATGTTTGGTTTAATTTCATTTATAATATACATATATTCATATACATGTGTATGTGGGTGAGGGGTTATTTGGCTTTTTTATTAAACCTTCAGTTTAGGTTTTCTTCAGTTTTTAGCAGCATCCCATTAGATAGCAGTAGCACCCTTCTCATAGTTATAACAACCATCATCGCAAATGGGTATAGGTCGGGTGCAACTTGGGGAGTTGGGGGAGATTTAGAGGGGGGAGTGCAAATCATCCTGGTTATTTTAGGCCATAAACTATTATAGTAACTTGAAATAATTTAGTTTAAGTTAAATTGGAATTTATGGTCTGAATTTTTTACAGATAAATTGTTAAGTCTAAATATAAGTGATTATCTTAGTTTGGTTCTCATTTTAATCTTCTTGGCACTATAAGAATTTAATGTTCTAAATGTGGGTAAAAATGAGAAAATCCAGTTAGATTGAAATTGTCCGAAATGTCTTTTAGACATTCTTGTTTAATATAGCTGGACAATGGGGCTACATAGCTTTTAGACTTTTTAAAACAAATAATTGAAATAAGCAATATAGGTATCAAAGATTAAGATTCAGCAAAGGTCACTTGAGAAAATTTTTAATATCACAATAGAAAATGTTAGTAAAGATGGCTGTAGAAGTAATCTGGAAAATAGCATTAGTTGGTGTAAAACCTGTAGTTTTTTTTTAACAAATGCAAATGTAATATTGGGGTTCAGGGGTTCAGGGTGCCCTCAGCTCCCCTGAGAGGATGTTTCTCCAGGTTCTTGGTCTCCTGCCCTCTCAAGAATGAGAGAGGGACCACGGTGCAGTGTGCAGTAAATGCCGGACTCAAAAGTGTTTGTAGAAAGAGAGAAAAAGGAGAAGGAGAGAGAAACAGCGAACTCTCACACTAGTGAGAGAAAAGAAAAGCTGCTCTCAATGCTGAGTGAGAAGGGTTCCCAGAGGGGGAAAACCAGAGAAGAAAATCTCCTCTCGCACTGAGTGAGAGAATCCAGAAAGATGGAAATTCAGGAGAGGAGAGCAGCTTCCACACTGAGGGGAAGGGAGTAGAGAGAGAAATTGAGTTTAGGAGGGGAAGACAGGCTTCCACGAAAAGAGTGTGGAAGGGGACTCCATAGGGGAAATCCAGGAGAGAGAAAGACGGCTTCCACGAAGGGAGTGTTCGTGGAAGGGGATCCAAACATAGAGGGTAAAGGGATGTGGAAGAAGAGGACTTTAAACCTGGGAGGAACCCCCACCTTCTCTAAGACCCCAGACCAGTGAAAGGGGTTCCTTAGAACTTCTGCTGTAGTGATTGACTTGATTCTTCTTGCGTCCTTGAAAATTGAAACAGAGACCATTAAATCTCCCGGATGTAGAGAGATGGGAGGAGGGCATGGTGCTGGGCAAGAAGTTCTTACCTTAGAAACTACCCACTTCGTGGACCCAGTAAGAGAATACATTCCCTCATTGATACAGTGTATACAGAATTCCATCGTCTAGGGTTGTAATGTTGATAGTAAGAAACAGAAGATATAAACGTAAATGTTTGAACTCCTAAAAGCAAGTCTTTACATTGGCTAGAAAGGGGATAGATTTGACTTTTTGCCTATTTACCAAAAAAAAAAAAAAAAAAAAAAAGATGGCAAGATACATTTCATAATTAGTGATATTAACATATTCCATGTAGAGTTTAACATAGAATAACTCAAACCAGGTACATTAGGTTTAGCTGAATGCAGTAAGGTAAAACACAGCTGAATTATATCAATTTGGATTCAATTATAAAAAGTATAGGATTTGGGACACAGGAAGTAAAATAATAGCAAAATAAATTATAATTTAGTAAGTAGAAATGAAGCATAATCGATAATATTTGTTTGTTTGTTTTAGATCTCTCTGGTTAATAACTTCTTGAAGTATGGGTTAAATGAGCTTAAACTGTGCTTCCGAGTAAGGCTCACTAAATACCTCTATGAGGAGTATCTTCAGTAAGTGATAACCTATTTTTATATTAAAAATACTTAAATAGAAGAGTAGTATTTATGAAGCTGATCAATATGGCAGTTTTTTGTATTTATTTATTTTTTTATTAAGAAAACTGCTCTTTGGTACAGAAGCATATTGGGAACTGGCTCTTCCATTAATTGACAAGTCATCATTTTCTGGACCTGTGTCCTCCTCTCTAAAATCAATTTAGGGCAATCAATAGGATCTCCTCTGGCTCCAAACTTCTTTATTTCTATAAATAATGTGAATTATTTAAATAATGTGGTGTAATGTGAATTTTTTTTGTGTTTTGTCTTTAAAATCACTTGTTTTAAAATCACTTTCTTCTTGCTATTTTAGAGCTTTCACATATTATAAAATGGGAAATCTGGACAACAGAATAGCTAATCCAGACCAGCTGCTTACACAAGATGTAGAAAAATTTTGTAACAGCGTAGTCGATCTGTATTCAAATCTTAGTAAGGTAAGTTTCTCTACTTTTTAAAAGATTATTTGTTTAATTAGTTTGGAATCTAAGCAAATTTATATAGAATTGATTTTATGGACAGAAAAGCAGAATGTAAATATTTAATGCTTTTGTAAGAAAATTAGAGTTGTTATAATAGTTTTAATTATAATTATTTAATTTTTAAAATTATTTTTGTGAGATACTTTGGCCAATAACTGGTAATTTAGTGTCTTATAAGGATTTTCTAAGAATTTTGCAGGTTGACTCCATTAAAAGAACAGAAATTTGAATTCTTATCTTTTGACTTGTTTGCATCCAGCCATTATTAGATATTGACTGTCAATTTATGTTTCTAATTCCACATTTATAGCACTAGACTGGGACTTCCTTTCGGCCCATTTCTCTGCTTCAGTATCTCTAATTCTAATAGATCATTAGAAAGGAGTAGTCAAAAAATTTCACAAGATGCAAGTGTATTTCAGTTTTCTAATTACTGTTTTTCCCCATCTCAGAATATTGCCAAAGCTCCTGACTCTGATAGGCCTTAACCAGTTTTCCTTCTTCTTGCTGATTTCTCCGGTTCTTGTCTTAGTCATGTTATCCACCCTTACAGCTTTTGCAGTAGTCTTCTTATTAAACCCTCATCTACCTTTTGCATTGACTAGGATATGTAGTAGGCTCCTATAAAATAGTCTGCCCAGCATCCCCTCCCCTTTTCATCTGAAATGCTTCAGTTCCCACTCCAATTCATGTGACTTCCCTTGGTCTTAGGTAGGAGCTTGTCTCATAGTGGACCAATGATAGTATCTTTGCCTCTGGTCACAGTTGACCTAGATATACAGTTTTGAAACATACACACACACACACACACACACACACAATACATTGTAAGAATAGGAATGTTCTTGTTTCACAGGTGGATGGAGGGAAGGCAATTCTTAGAGATATATATCCACAAGAGTTGCTCTCTTCATGCCCACGCCCACCGCTCTTCACTTCCAACCAAAATTTGTTATTTATTTAGCTCTCCAGAGCCTTTGCCTAACTAATCCCAAACTCAGGAACTCTGACAACTACAAATAGTTCAGTAATTCAGCTTTTTCTTTCTGTTCCCATTACCACATTTTAAAGTTTGTTTTCTCTCTCTCTCTCTCTCTCTTTCTCCCCCCCCTCCCCCCCCCGTGTGTGTATGTGTGTGTGTGTGTGCGCGCATTTGTGTTTGCATGCATGCATGGTGGGAATGGGTGGTGTATATATACAACTTTCCACTTAATTTTGTAGACATTATTAGGTATGCTTTTCATCTTGGCATTTGAGCAAGTCTGTAGCTCAGGTTTTGTCACATCTGGAATAGAGAAGAATATCAAATTAATTGTAGTGGGTCTGTGCAACACTGTGTAAATGAGATGTTTTAAACATCTAATTGATCTTCAACTTAAATTACGAGTCATTATTTTTGTCAAGTTTTAACAGTTCTTGAATTTTACTAGTGTCTCTAGCTTCTTGATAATTTATAAGGCCATGAAAAAAAAAAAGGAAAAGAAAAGGTAGATAGATGTTGACATAAGCCAGTTAACAAAGCAAGTCATCTATCCTAGTAATAATGTGGATTAGAAAGCGCTGGTTGTTGGCTGGGCACTGGCTCATCCCTGTAATCCCAATACTTTGGGAGGCCAAGGTGGGTAGATCACTTGAGCTCAGGAGTTCAGAACCATCCTGGGCAACATACTGAAACCCCATCTACAAAAAATACAAAAATTAGCCAGGCATGGTAGTGTGTGCCTGTGCTCCCAGCTCCTTTGGAGGCTGCAGTGAGCCAAGATCTTCAGTATGGGTGACAGAGCCAGACCCTATCTCCAAAAAAAAGTGGAGACAGGAGTGGTGGCTGTTGACTTAAAGTGAATGAACACAATTTGGGTTTCTTGAAAAACACTTCAAACTAATGCAACTGAGGGTGTGTAAGTTGAGTTATCTGTGTGTGTGAAGAGCAGTACATTAATATATTATTTTGGTTCTAGAGACTTGAGTTTTATACTACAAAATTAGATTCAAAAGCTTACTTGATTATTTTGCCATAGAAGTGATAACGTAATAGAGTCAAACAATTTTGGAGCAGGAAAAGCCTCTCACTTTGCAGGTGAAGATATGTAGAAATAAGCTGGTAGCAAATTTGGGATTACATCTCAGATTATTTTATTCAGTATCTTTATATTATGTGGACACATTACTGAGTTATTAGTGGTTAATTTTCACAGTAGAGGTATCTTAGTTGATGGAAAGTGATAAATATTTTTCCCACTTGATGGTCAGTAGACATTGTTTAAGCTTTTCCCATTTTAAGTTTCTTGAGAGGAAAACTGTTATCTTTCATGTATTCTTTGATCTACATGCTGTTACACTACATTATACATTGTGGGAACTCTACATGTTGATAATTATATATTAAATGTTTAATAACATTTTGTAGTTAACATGTTGTATTAGCTATCATTCTAGTGCTTTAGTTTTAATTCTATGTATTCTAATGTTTATTTTACAGCCATTTTTAGACATAGTTTTGTATATCTTTAAGTTAACGAGTGCAATTGGAGCTCAGGTGAGTCTACTTTTATTTCACCTTTTAAATTGCTGTAATACAGCAATTTAAAATACATCTTGTGGATAGCTTGATGGCTTGTTGTAAGACTTTTTGTAAATCTCAAAGAATGGATTTTCACATGATTTACCTAACAAAGTCTGATTATAAAATAATAACTTTACTTGAGATTTAAAAAGTACTAATGAGTCCTTTTAATTTTCCTTAAGTTAGGCACTTGGAGAAATGTTGTGACATTAAAAACCAGACAAATGTAATGGTCAGGTGTGGTGGCTCACGCCTGTAATCCCAGCACGTTGGGAGGCTGAGATGAGAGGATCGCTTGAATCTAGGAGTTCGAGACAAGCCTGGACAAAAAGCGAGACCCAATTCTTTAAAATACAATAATAAAACAGAAGTATTCAAACATTGAATATACTTATTGTTTCAAAGTAATGTCTAAAAAGAGATATGGAGACATCCATTTTAATATGAAATTCTAATGTTAAAATAATGATGCATTTAGATTGGGTATAACAGTTCCAAGAATATTTTATAATGTAAATGATTGGCTATCCCATAGCCTTACTACCCAAGTCTCTGATATCTGTGATGGCAAGAGTCACGTTTAAATTTTCTTTGAGTTATCTTGTTGAAATCTAACTTTTGTCATTTAATGTGTAATGTGATTGTTATAAATTTATAACACAACCATATAATAGTATGGTTGTTTTATATGTGTATGTGTACATGTGTATATACGCATTTCATAGTTGGTTAATAAATTATTTCCATACTGACTTTTGTTGCTTTCCAAAACACTAGGAAAGCAGGGTTTTGGATTTGTTTCATTTTGTTTTTCGAATATTTCTGTTTAACTTCCTAATTCTTTGCTATCTTGTGATCCAGGTTTTATCATTCTTTTATTTTGTTTTACTATAAGCAAGTTAATAAGCCAAATCTTTTTTGTCTCCTTGCAGTCATATTTTTATGGTACTTAGTACATTTTTGTAATATTTAAATATGATTCCATGTCTACCTGTTACCTGATTCTGCATTTCTTAAAGGCAGAAACTGTTTTAGTTATCTTTTTGGTTCATCTTTGTACTAGTTGTTGAAATGCGTTGAATTGATCAGATTTAATTTTTTTAAATATTGAAAACATTATATTGCACATATATTGTGCTAGATAGGAGGAATAATAAGATAAGTAAGATGCAGTTCCTGCTCGAGAGGAATTACAATGTGGCAAAACAGGTAGATAGTCAAACAATTATAATATGGAGCACGATAAAGTTCAGTAATAGAAGTTTCAATAAAGTATCTAGGCCCTGGAAGAATTGGAGGTGATATTTGAGCTGCTTTGGAGAGATAAGTAGGTATCCATTAAATACATCAGGCTTGCCAAACATAAGAACAACCTCACTGAATGGCGGGTTCAGGAAACATTTATTTTATTATGACAGAGCATAGGATATATAGGGGAATGAGAAGTGCCTGTGATGAACTTGGAAAGGTACGCTTGAAGCTTTTCTCTTGAGATGGTCAGTGGGTGATGAGGTCACCTACAAAGTTATTAATACACAGTATGGCAGCTGGAAGTAAGATGTGCAAGCCGGGAAAGGCAGATAGAGCTCCTTTGGGTGGAATTGAGCTTGAGGCATTTACACAGTACTAAGGTAAAGATGTGTAGTACTTATCTGGAAGTAATTTCTTGGGTTCATAAGAGTGATAGGACTAGAGCTATACATTTTAGGTGAGGAGAGAACTAAGGATGGAGTTCGAGGGAATATTAACATTAAAAGAGTAGGCAAGAAAAAGAGGTCTGAGAATTATTGTGGAATCTTAAGAGATTATCAAGAAGAGTTTTAACAGAAGAGTGTTAGATATAACATAGAAAAAGTGAGAACTGCAATTAGGAATTATTAGGCGAGCAAAATGTAGGAGAGCTGAGGGATAAGCTACAGTGGTAGGAGGAAAAGCCCCTGAGTGGTAAAAGTGTAGAGGCTACTGTGTACTTTTTCAGAAAAGAAACAAGGGGAAAAAATTACCCAGTAGAGCAATTTCTTTCAGTCACATTGTACATGTTTGTATCCAAGTGAATTTATTATATCCCAGAACTTTGTGTATCTTTTTCTCCCAATAACCATAGGGCCCCGCAAGCATGATGGCCTACTTGGTTGTTTCTGGGCTATTCCTAACTCGACTTAGAAGACCCATTGGTAAGATGACAATAACTGAGCAAAAGTATGAAGGAGAATATAGATATGTTAATTCTCGGCTCATCACAAACAGGTAAGGACAAATGCATTAAAGCTGTGCTAAAAATTCATTTTTATTGATATTGATGTCATTTAAATTGACTCCAAAAAGTCTAGTGACACTGTTACTGTAATAATGTTCATGTTGTATTGAAAATATACATTATGAAAGAAATTAGTTTTGTAAAGTTGTAATCACCAATATTTTGAACTTTTTTATAAATTAACCATGTAGTATTCCTGATTCACCTGTTCATACCTTCTGTTGATGAGTTTTCTGTTAATTTTACTTTAGACATAATCAGGATACAATTCAAATTTCGATTTACAATACCTGTTCTAAGAAAATTTTGTCTCAGTTTTTCCACAAATATTTTTATTTTGACTGTTCATAATACTCAATAATTCACTCTCACTGCATGTGCCTCTACCTATTTTCTAGAGTATTTTAAATGTAAGATAGAATAAGTATGGACTTAGGAGCCAGTCATACTAGCTTCAAAATCTACCTCTTCCACTTACCAATTGCCTGTATTTGATTTTAGCGAATTATTCATAGCTTCACTTCTGTTTATCTTAGGTAGATAATATAGGGTTACAATAAGGATTAATTAATTTGATAATATATATAAAGCTTCCAGCTCAGTTTTTTTTTTTTTTTTGAGAAGGAGTCTCACTCTGTCATCCAGGCAGTGGAGCGATCTCGGCTTACTGCCAACTTCCGCCTCCTGGGTTCAAGTGATTCTCCTGCTTCAGCTTCCTGAGTAGCTGGGATTACAGGTGCACACCACCATGCCCAGCTAATTTTTGTATTTTTAATAGAGACTGGGTTTCACAATGTTGGTCAGGCTGGTCTCAAACTCCTCCTGACCTCGTGATCTGCCTGCCTTAGCCTCCCAAAGTGCTGGAATTACAGGCACAAGCCACCATGCCCGGCCCAGCCCAGTTTTAAGTGCTTAATAAATGTTCTCAAATATTGATCTGTCAACATTAAGTCATTTTGAGGGTTCTAATATGTATTTAATATTCTATTCTATAGGCATTTACAAATGACAGTTCCCTCTTTCTTTATTTCTTTGGGTTCTAAAATAGTACAAGTTTTAAATAGGGTTGGTTTTTTTTTTTTTTTTTTGGCTCTAGGGAGGCAGTGGAATAGAGCTAATTTGCCAAGTAAATGAAAGATGCCTTTTAGTGAAAGAAACAGAAAGCGTGACTCATGGCTTCAGTAATAAGAACACTCACAGCCTCACATGAGAACCCTTAAAAGACAGAGCACTTCCAGGGTTGGCATGATCAGGGCTCTCTGGCTCTCTCGTGTTCTCTTGGCCCTATGCTACTTTATGCTGCACCATTCCACAGGCTAATTCTTCTTGTGACCACAAGATGGCAATAGCAATCACAGATTTCATTAGCTCCTCTCCTCTGCAGAAAGCTCAAGAAACAAAAAGAGGCCATCTCCCCTGGTGTATCTTTACGAGAGCAAAGAAACCTTTCCCAAGAGTCCCACAGCTGACTTTCCCTCATGTCTTCTGGCTGGAATTGCCACTTGACCATGCCTAAAGCAATCACAGCAAAGTGACTGGCTTATACCAGTTGGGACCCTATAAATGTGGTTGAGGCCATTCGCAAAGCATTAGGGTACATGGAAAAGAATAGGTAACTTTAAGAAAGTTGGGATTATTTTAGGAAGAAGGACAATGAAGAGAATAGATGTTGGGTGGGCAGTCATCAATATTCTAGGATGTTTTATACATTCAGATTTTCATTAAGGCTAAAATGACTCAGTTCAGGAGGAGAATCCTCACCTCATCTTTCATAGGCTTAGGTGTACAAAGGAGGTAGAAGTTTTTTAAAAAAGCAATGAGAGGTATAGAATTATAGGATTCTCATACTCTGAGGCTTGGTATCATTTTGTCAAGGAAACCATGAAACACGTGACAAATATGTCATAGCTTATGGAAAGTTAATTTTATTTGAAGAGGCTTAGGTAGGCGGTACTTTGTTTTTATGAAAAGTGCAGGTCCTTTTCAAAATAGAAATAGAAAAAATAAATTGTTAAGAAAAAAAGAGACTTTAAAGAAATATTTCAACCTTGCCTTGTAGACTTCTCTATAAATATTTATTTTTCTCTGCCATTAGTGGTACTTTGCTGGGAAAGCGTACATCATTCTTATGTAATAGAATGACTATAAATGTTAGGGTCAGATTGGAGTTATGATTTCAGCTCCCTGACTTGCAGGCTGTGTGACTTTTTACAAATTAACTACACGGAAGCTTTCTTCATGTATAAAATACCCTTTTTTTTCTGGTCATGACCCCTGTGGTCCTTGTGGACCCATGCACATCTGCTCATGAAAAGTAGAATTGTTCTGAGGATATGATGGGGTTCCAGGGTTTCCTCCTGGGAGCTGGCACTTTGGAGCCGGCAGGACTTAACCTGATTTTCTGTCTTTAAAAGGCTGTAAGTCAAGTTTTCACTATCCATCTTTTCTAGCTGTTGCTTTTTCATCTCCTTCTTGTTTGGGCCTATAGTTTAACTTGGAGTCTGTAAATGTCGGTCCCAGCCCTGCCTTTCTGTGTATCACAGCAACTGCTTTCTCTGTCTAATTTTGAATTTCTGAGAATTAGTGCAGCATATCTTTTCCTGCGAGGATGCCTATGTCGTAGATTATAGTCCCGTGTATGATTCAGTCGGGGTGTATTCTTGTGCTCTGATCAGCTGAGCTAGGAGCAAAATCTCAAGTATAGACTGTGGCTTGAGATATTGTACCAGATAAGCACTTAGTAACAAAATGTTCATTTAAATACAAACATTCAGCCATCATATACTGTATTTCAATTATTTTTCAAGCATAAATAACATTAAAATTAATTGCTAAATTATTTTCTTTAATAGTGAAGAAATTGCCTTTTACAATGGGAATAAAAGAGAAAAGCAGACAATCCACTCAGTCTTCCGAAAACTGGTAAGATAATACACTTGAAGTTCATGTGTTTATGGAAAGGGTTTTGATCTTTGGTTATTGTTTTCTTTTTGTATTTTTGCCTGGGGCCAATACACACACACACACACACACACACACACACCATACATATCTTAAAGATATTTTGAAAAATAGCTGTAAAAGATTTTATACTACATTTCTAATAAAAACATATGAGGTTAAAACCTCCTATCAATATATTTAACTTCCCATTTATAAAATTGCATAGATTTATTAAAATATTAAGTATATTTTTGCAGTGATTGCTTAGGAGCCTTATTTAGTGATAAATTTAGTGATTCCCACAGAAAGAATTTGTTCCTGTAGCATTCATGAACATAGAATAAAGATTATTACATAAAGCAGGAGTCAGCAAACCTTTTCTGTAAAAGGCAAGATAGTTTGTATATATTTTAGGCTTTTCAGATGACATAGTCTCTTGCAACTGTTCAGCTCTGCTACTCAAGAGTACCTATATATAAAATACATAAATGAGTGGGTGTGGCTATGTTGGCTATGGTCTAATAAAACTTTACTTAGAAAAACAAGTAGCAGGCTAGATTTGGACTGTGGCTCAGAGTTGGCTGGCTTTTGGTTTTAAAGAATATAAGCATTGTTTCTTGCCAAAGTTGTACTTCAGTTTTTTATTTAATTGCCGCTTGGAAAATTTGAATTCAAATGCATTTATTCCATTATTTATTCAAAAGACATTGAGTGCCGTCTAGGTGCCTGTGCTCATTCCAGGTGCTAAGGATGTTGGTGTTGGACATGATGGATACAATCTTGCCTTTAAGGAGCGTACATTTTAGTGGAAGTCTGAAGTTTGTGAAATTAAGTGTATATTTTAGATGAGTTGGAGAGGTTAAAGAAATTGTCATTTTAAATTATTTCAGAAATTGGATTTTGCCTCGTCAGTATTTAACATGGCAGAACTTCTAGAGGGCTCACTGGTAGAATGTATTTAAGGTAATTTTTCAGGGCCCTGCAGTTCGCCAGCTTGCTCTTCACGTGGCTTGCTTATTCTCATCTTTTAGATTTTCAGCCCACATGTTAGCACTTTATTGAACCTTTGTCTTTTCTGATCAGCCTATTTGAAATGGCCTTCAACAGTTCCTTCCTGTTTTAATCATCATCTTTCCTTAAAAGTATTTCTGTGTACACACACACACACACACACACACACACAGTGTCAACCCTCTGCATCTGTGGTTTCTGAATCCATGGACCCAACCATGCCCAGATTGAAAATATTCAGAAAAAGAAATTGTGTTTGTACTTATGTACATATTTTTTTCTTATCATTATTCTCTGAACAATACAGCTATTAGAATGACAGCTATTTACATTGTATTAGGTATTATAATTAATTTAGAGATGACTTAAAGTGTATGGGATGAGCCAGGCACCATGGCTTACCCCTGTAATCCCAGTACTTTGAGAAGCTGAGGTGGGCAGATCACTTGAGGTCAGGAGGTCGAGACCAGCCTGGCCAGCATGGCATAACCTTGTCTCTACTAAAAATACAAACATTAGTGGGGTGTGGTGGCGGGCACCTGTAATCCCAGCTACTTGGGAGGCTGAGGCAGGAGAATCACTTGAACCTGGGAGGCGGAAGTTGCAGTGAGCCGAGATGGCAACCACTACACTCCAGCCTGGCGACAGAGTGAGACTTGTCTCAGTCAATCAGTCAATCAATCATATTGGATGTCGTGCTCAGGTATATGCAAATACTATACCATTTTTCATCAAGGACTAAATAAATAAATAAATAAATAAATAAATAACGTATATTGGATGTCGTGCTCAGGTATTTCCAAATACTGTGCCATTTTTCATCAAGGACTTGAGCACCTATGGATTTTGGTATCCAGAGAGGTCCTGGAACCAATCCCCTTTGTATGCCAAAAGATTATTATATTACAGTCTCTAATTATCTTGTTTACTAGTTATCTTCTTTCATTAGAATGTAAACTCCATGAATTCAGGAACCTTCTTTGTTCTATTCATTGTATCGCCAGCTTGAGTATAGTGTCTGATACATGGTAGTCATTGAATAAATGTTCCAGGCATTGTCCAGTTGCAGAAGATACCAAGTTGTTAGCAAGCTGCCCTGTACTCAGGAAGCCACATTTTAGTGGAGAAGACAGAAAATAAATACTCAAACAGCTAGATGTTCTATGTAATTTCAGATAGTAATTAATTCTTTGGCCAAAAATGAAGCAAGATAAAGGGATAGCTATGAAGAGGTCTGTTGCCCTGCTACTTTAGCTGGAATGGACAAGGTCTTTCTTGAGGAGGTGACATTTCGTCAGAAATCCACATGAAAATGAAGGAGTCACAAAATGTAAATATCTTAGAAGAATGTATTCCTGGCAGTGGGAACAGCAAGAGGAAAGCCTTAAGAAGGTGCATGTTTGAGAAACCATTATTTATGGAGTTTGGTGAGAAGAAGCAAAGTAGAAGCCTATAACCTTAAAAATAGAGCCCAGTGCCAGATCATGCAGGACCTTGAATAATCTGGTGGATAGACAGCTTGAGAACGCTACAACTCCAAAATAAAAAACAGTTTGAGACTTGTAGTTTTGAGAGAATGTATACTCATGTTAAAACTAAAACTGAGGTTGTGTGGCACTGATTTACATAAGCACTCAGTTCAGATTGGGTGTAATACAACTCTTAGATAAAGCACAGACCATTTGTCTCCACTCAAAGCAGAGCATTGAGTGCTTGAACCTGGGAGAGCTAGTGTTTCACTCACACTAGTTGATCTCTCTATTCTTTATGCTTTCATTGTTGTTCTCTTTTGGGATATGTATCCAAAAGTATGGTGACTACAATAGCATTCTGCTATTGCATGCAAGAGAAACAGCATTGTTAAAATTGTTTATGTAATTTCCATGCAGTTTGCATAAAAATGGTTCCATGAAGTGTGTGTTTGGCACCCGCTCTATGATGAGCGTTGTGCTCAGTGAAGTGTGATGTACAATATAAACAGAAATCACAGGCACTCAGTAAATATCTGCTGAATAAATGAACTATACAGTTTGTTTTATCCTCATAGTAGATTCATTTTTTTGTACATAGAAAAATATATCTTTTGTTTTTGTTTTCTGCCAGGTGGAGCACCTACATAATTTCATTTTGTTTCGCTTTTCAATGGGCTTCATTGATAGCATTATTGCCAAATGTAAGTATATTTTGAAAGAGATGAGATCTGTGGAAAAGGTGAAATAGTGTCACTGTTTTAAATCTTACCTGTTTGGTTTCAGACCTTGCCACTGTGGTTGGTTACCTAGTTGTCAGTCGCCCTTTCTTGGATTTATCTCATCCTCGACATCTCAAGAGTACACATTCAGAACTTCTAGAGGTAAAGTGATGATAATACAGTGAAAATTTAACAGTAAAAATAAAGCCAAATTTTTAGTCATAGAACTATAAGTAAAAACTATTATTTTTTTCTGTTTAAGGATTACTACCAAAGTGGAAGAATGCTTTTGCGAATGTCTCAAGCTCTGGGTCGAATAGTTTTGGCTGGGCGTGAAATGACTAGATTGGCTGGGTAAGATTAGTAATAATGAGCAGTTGCAGAAAATAATTTTTAAAAATATATTATCCTTAATGATTGTACCCAGTTGAGGTTCAGGGGGAACCATTTCCTACCCCAAGAAGGTGGTTTTGATAAAAAATTAAGGAAGATTTTTCTGATGGTGAACTTTTCTTGTTTCTTGAAGACAACTAGACTGTGCATTACAGTATATTGGAGACTCTCAAGTTGTTTGCCCCATTGACACTGGTATTTGCTAAGTTGGGAAATATTGAATCCTGACAGTCTTTTCTTATTTTATAGAAAACTAAGTTAATGAATAGAATTTTCTCATTTGAATTTTCCTATACTCTATCATACCTTTTTTTTCTTAGAACTTTGATACCAGCAGCCTAACAAAACAGATAAATAGAAATGAAGTTGACTTTAAGGGGAAAAGAAATGAGACATTAACTTGTATCTGTAGGTGTGTTTGTGAATGTAGTCCTATTGTCTAGTAGTAAAATTATCTTTAGATCATAGAATGGAATTAAATATGAAGATTTCAGTATTTCAAGCTCTAATATAAAGGGCATAGTGTGGTATAAAAAAACACCATAAATTTTAGGTCACCTGAAGAAGTTTGATGACTTAATACCTTTCCAAGGCCTGCGATCCATCTTTGTATTTTTCTTTTTCCTCCTTCTTAGCTCCTGTGGCAGTTAAGGTCTTCTTGTCAATATAGAAGTTGTTAACTACTATGAATAGAGTCTCTGTCATGAAAATATTAACATTCTTCCTACTTGTTAACTTATGCCTTTACAGTTCATGGTATATAAGGTGCTTCTCTTCCTTTAGAATGTTTCCCCCCTCTCTCTCTCTCTCTCTCTCTCACACGGGCTCTCTCTCTCTCTCTCTTTCTCTCTCTCTCTCTCTGTGTGTGTGTGTCTCCTTCCCTCCCTCTCCCTGCTCCCTTTCTTTCTCTTTTTTTCCACTTTATTGAGGTATGATTGACATATAAGAAACTGTACGTATTTAATGTATACAATTTGATTAATATGGGGATAAGTTATACACCGGTGAAACCATTAAGACTATAAACATATTAGTCACCTCCCAAAGTTTCTTTTAGGAGGTTTCTGCTTGTTATTCAGAGAAAAATTCTGTTTCTTCTTCAATGCAGAATACTTTCTTTTTGATGATCATGTCATTTTTGTTATCTCCAACCTCTTGTCCTTAGTTTTGACTTTTCTCTATTGCCACAGTGATTTCTATCTAATGATAGGAACTCTTCATCTTTCCCCTCTCAGAGTAAGATAGAGGGAATCTTTCAGATTCTTCCCTGTTTTGAGGGAGGCAGTATGTATTTAGCATACATTTAATAAATGCCTTCTGTGGATAGAAAGACCAACATTATACATGGCTTTATAGGTTACTTCAGCAAGAGCTCAGAGACCATACTTCCTGGGTCTAAGGAATATACTAGTAGCAGTCATTTTGTAGTATCCAAGAGAAACCGCCTAAAAATTCTCTGCAAATAACTGTCTGACTTGCCTATTAATGAAGTTTCTGTTGAGTTGGGTATCCTATGGAAACCTCTTCCTTCGTCCCTATATTCCTCCTCTCCTACTGAAACATAGTAAAACACACATGCCGTCTTTAATACTTTATGTGAAACTTTTTTAGGTTACTTCATTTATACTAAATTACAATTTTAGGAACTTCAGTTAAGTTCATATAAAATAAAAGATGTGACAGTAGTCTGGAGTTTTGATTATGGTTTCCTTTTCTAAAATTTTAGTTTTACTGCTCGGATTACAGAATTAATGCAAGTACTGAAGGATTTAAATCATGGCAAATATGAGCGCACAATGGTCTCACAACAGGAAAAGGGTAAATATGAATGTCACAGTTTAAGGTAACAATTTTAAGTTTTTGCTGACATAATATGATGCTTTAATATTTATTTTCCATTTAAGGTGTTGAAGGAGTACAAGTCATTCCCTTGATACCTGGTGGTGGAGAAATAATTAATGCAGATAACATTATAAAGTACGTACCGAAAAAGGTTCTTTAGCACCATAAATGTTTGTTAAAATTCGTAACAGCCTTTCTCTTTCAGCTTACGATTGCCTAGTATTGAAAATTAGTTCTGCTTTTATTTAAAAAAAAAAGCAGCTTTGAGGTATCATTGATGTAAAAATTGTATATATTAATATTTTAAAGTATACGACTTGATGCTTGAATATCTGTATACATTGTGAAATTAGCTGATCAATTTACCTATCACCTCTATATACTCACCATTTTTGTGTGTGTTTGATGAGAATTTAATTTAGATGTGTCTTAGCAAATTTCGGGTATACAATGCAGTATTTTCTACTATTGTCCCTATGCTGTACAGTGGATCTGTAGAACTTATTCTTCTGGTATCACTGAAATGTGCTGTTTGACCAATATTACCCCATTTCCTCTCTTTCTACCCCCTGGCAATCACCATCCTACTCTCTACTTCTGTGAGTTTGACTATTTGAGATTTCACGTACAAATAAGATTATATAGTGTTTCTCTTTTTATGTCTTGCTTATTTTGCTTAGCATAATGCCCTCCAGCTCCATCTATGTTGTTGAAAACAACATAGATGGGTTTCCATAGGATACCCAACTCAACAGAAACTTCATTAATAGGCAAGTCAGACAGTTACTTGCAGAGATCCAGTTTCCTTCTTTCTTAAAGGTGAAATAATATTCTGTTGTATTTTGTGTGTGAATATATACACACCATACACACTATTCTTTATCCTCTCATTTTTGAAGGACATTTGGGTAGTTTTCATATATTGACTATCGTGAATAATGCTTCATAGAACATGGGAGAAATATTCTCTTTGAGATACTGATTTTATTTCCTTTGGAAATGTACCCAGAAGTGGGATTGCTAGATCATATAGTAGTCCTATTTTTAATTTTTTAGGAACATCCATACTGTTTTTCATAATAGCTATACTATTTATAGTCCCATCAACAATGTCCAAGGTTTCCTTTTTCCACATCCTTGCCAACCCTTACCATTTGTCTCTTTGATAATAGCCCCCCAAAAGGTGAGAGGTGATGTGTCATTGTGGTTTTGATTTGCATTCTCCTGATAATTAGAGGTGTTGAGCACCTTTTCATACACCTGTTTGCCATCTGAATTTCTTCTTTTAAGAAGTATTTAAGCCCTTTACCCATTTTTTAATGGTTATTTGTATTGTTGGTAGTATTGAGTTATATTATTTCCTTATATACTTTAAAGTAATTCTCTTTTTTAAACTTCCCCTTTAGGTTTGATCATGTTCCTTTAGCAACACCAAATGGAGATGTTTTGATCCGAGACCTTAATTTTGAAGTAAGTTTTTAAATGATCATATAAAAGCTTAAATCATCTTTAAAATGTGAACTGAAAAAAGGTTACCTGAATATTTAAATTAGCTTTAAGGGTTGACTTAGTCTCTGAATCAACAGAATTGCTTTAAAAAGTAAGTCTTCGAAACACTAATCTATTTTTCTTAATTGACAGGACTTCAAAATTTCCAATACTACTGCCAAAAAGCTTTTTGCAAATGAAGTTTATGTCAAGAAAGCCATAGAAAATATAGTAAATTGGAGTCTTCAGTGTAAAATGAATATTTAAACACACAAATATAATTTTAGTCTCTTTACATTAAAAAGAAACTTATGGTGTGGTTGGTATTATGACTGTACAGGATGATTTGTACCTATAAAAACAAAATATAGATTGTTTTATTACTGATGAAAACAGTGGAAGAGCAGCACAGCAGCACTTCTGATAGACACTCACCTAAAACAAGTAAAATCCCATGCCAAGTGAATACTGATGCTGATTCAATATACTCTGTTAGTGAAGTGGGTTATGGCAGACCAAATTAAAAAGAAAAGACAAAAGATGAATGTTTTTGTATAATTTGTAAGAATTGCAGATTTAAGGGTTGCTCGTTTCTGTATGTTGTGGCTTTATGAATGGTTCAGATCCAGAAATCTTCATAATTAGTAACATAATTCCTATCACATAGGCTATCTTCCCCATTCTAAACACCATTTCTCTAGAACGACACTTTCCAGTGAACTTTCTGCAATAATGGAAATGCTCTGTATTTTCACGGTCCAGTAAAATAGCCATGTGTAGATATTGAACATTTGAAATGTGACTAGGACAGCTGCAAAACTGAATTTGAAATTTAATTTAGTTAGGATTTAAAATTAAATAGCCGCATGTGAGTAGTGGGTATGGAATTCTAGAGTAGTACAGCTCTAGAATTCCTCTCCACATGCTTATGTGCCTGGCCATCTGCAGTTTGTGTTTTATGTGGGGATTTTTTTCCTACTGCTTTCTTTGAAGAAATATTATCTGATAGTTTATAAAATAAAGAGAATAATTATTAGATTTGTTTTTAAATTGTTAGAGTCTTGAGTTGTTACAGTAAGTCTTAAGTTTTCTGCTCTTAATAATTTCTATTAAGCACATGTCTACTTTCTTCTCAATGAATTATAAAAATGAAAATTGTTAGTTATACATAGTACTTTGAATTTATTCAACAGTGAGTATTCTATCATTATCATATTTATTCCAAAGCTAGGAAATACAAGATGAAGTACAGAAAATGTAACTATAGATGGTAAATATTGACTGGCTCTACATATCACAGAAGTGTTTTCTCACATAGCTCCAGGTACTTCAGTCATTTGAATGTTCCTTTGGCAAAGTAGGTAGCCAGGCTTGTTATCTAGTAGCTCCTTTATTGCCACTGTCCAAGGATAAAAACGGACATGAGACTTCATTAAAGAATGGCTCTTGGCCCTTTCTCCCACTTACCCTCACCCTGCTTTATGCAGAAATAAAATATGTCAACAATATGAGGGCACACATGACTGAAGCACAATGAGAAAAGGGGTTGGGATACAAGGAGAAAGGGGATTGGGAGTAGATGGATCATGATTATGGCCCATAAAAAAATCTTTTGTCATGATGTTAACACACTAAAGCTGTCACTTTCTTTTTAGTTCAAAGACTTTTCTTTTAAAGCCCTTATGTTTGGATTTAATAGACTTCTGTCATTTCTATAATTTTACTTTTATAATCTTAAAAACGTCCTTAATTTTTTTCTCTGTTTTGGGTTTCATTTGGAAAGTCCTGAGTCCCCACTTATGTCCTTACTTGGAGTGTTTTACTTCATAATTGTGTTCCTTGGTGTTTATACTGTGATTATTGTTTTCTCTTTCCCTGGGAACTGTTTCTCTGACTTCTGTCTTTTTGGTTCACTGTTAGGAATTCTCACCTCTTTCTGACTCAAAGTATTCTAAAGTAGACTTGGGTTTCTCACATTCATTCTGTCTTTTTATTGTTTTTCTTAACATAGTCTTTTTATAGTAGACAAGTATTCTTCAGTTCTTTGCAATCTCTAATTATTTTCTACTCATCTAACTTACTTGAAAATAAAGATTTCTTTTCTTGGAAAGAGGCATAATAAAACTGAGACTTGGCCCTTCAAATAAATGTTGACTACTTCATGATTAATTTGCCTTTTGGGTTACATTGTAACCAAATAATAAAAACTTCTTTAGGATATGAGATTTTGTACCATTTTCCACTATAAACTTCTCAGAAAGCCATATTTATCTGTCTAGATATTATTCTGGGAGGTATGCAGACTGGAGAGACCCGAAGAGGTAACAGCTTGCAGGCTACAATGTGAGGATTAAAATAGTACTTTGTCCAAGGTGGGTGGATTGCTTGAGCTCAGGAGTTTGAGACAAGCCTAGTCAACATGCAAATCCCCGTCTCTATGAAAAATACAGAAAAATTATCTGGGTGTGGTGGTGCACACTTCTGGTCCTGGTTACACAGGAGGCTGAGGTGGAAGGATCACTTACACCAGTGAGGCAGAGGTTGCAGTGAGTGAAGACTGTGCTACTACACTCCAGTCTGGGCTACAGAGTGAGACCCTGTCTCCAATATTGTACTTCATAACTTATTAAGACTTTTACCTTTTCAGTAAGGCATACTTACAGTGTTTTAAAAAACTAATCAATCCTCATTAACACCATACTTTTATATAATTTTACTTTATATAAATGTGTAGAATTTTTGATGATTTGTTATGATAAATTTATAGGAAGTAGGATTTATCAAGGAGTATTATTTGGGGAGTATATTTTTATTGGTAAAACTATGGTGGTTGAAAGCATTGGTTGATCCAGTAAAGCATTCTAGGAGCCTCAATAATACAGTGCTGTTAAGAACTTTATTTTCAGTAAATGTTCCTGTTGGCTTTTAGTCTTAATTTAACCCCACAAAAATATGTACTTACAAATTTTTAACATAGAAAAATTATCACTGGCTTATCATGGGTGACATCATAATTGGAAGTTTTGTTCAACACTGCCAAAAGCCATGGGGTAAAGTGAATGCTGAATAGGTTAGACAGGCTTGATTTTGAGAATAAAAGAATAGCTCAGAATTTTAGTAAGTCTGGTTATTATTTATACACATCATTACAAACCTGGTTTTGGGATTTCCTGGTACATTGCAACAATGTGGAAGGGTATTGTTGGAGGCAGGAACGTTGATACCAGTGGAAACAACAAAGAGCAGTTAGGAGCAGAGAATTTATATATGGCCGACATTACTCAAATAAAGCATGGTAGCAGGGAACCATTTAATAACCAACTTCCTGAACTTTAGGACCTTCTAGTGGCATCGCTGTTACAGTAGAGTATGGTTATTTTATATGATAACCTTCCTTTATGAGGAACATTTAGTATATTCAATTTTATATGATAAAGAAATTATGTTATTTAAAAAGAAGTCTATGAAAACGATTCTTTAATTATCAGAAAAAAGTTTATTCGTTTGGGAAAGTCGTTTAGAATAGCTCTTTCTTTAACAATGATGTGTGTTAATTGTGTTACTTTCTTTTTGATCAACTGTGTATTAGGCTGGTTCATTCTTTTTAAGAAATTTTTAAAATGTAAAACATAATTTGCCTTTTCAACCATTTCTAAGTGTGTCATTCAGTGGCATTAAGTAAATTTACAGTGTTATGCAGCCACTACCACTATCCATTTCCAGAACTTTTCTATCATCCCAAATAGAAACTCTGTACTCATTAAACAAACAGTAACTCTCCTTCCTTCCTCTCCACAGCCCCTGGTAACCTCTAATTCTTTCTGTCTCTATGAATTTGACTGCTCTAGGTACCACATATGAGTGAAGTCATACAGTATTTATCCTTTTGTGTCTGGTTTATTTCATTTAGCACAAAGTTTTCAAGGTTCATCTATATTGTAGCATGTGTCAGAGTTTTATTCATTTTAAAGGTTGAATGCCATTTCTCTCTCTGTGTGTGTGTGTGTGTGTGTGTGTGTGTGTGTGTGTGTGTATGCATGCCACATTTTGTTTATCCTTTCATCGTTTTGGATTGCTTCGTTGCTTCCACCTTTTGGCTATTGTGAATAATGCTGATGGCTCTCCATTTTGTCACAGTAAAAGCAAAAGTTCTTTCAATGCCTGTCACTACCCTACTTGATACCTCTCTGATCTTATTACCTACTATTCTTCCTTCCTGTTCATTCTTTTCCAGTAAAATCAGCCTTGTTTCTGTTTTTTGAATAGGACAGCTACATTCCTGCTTCAGTGCTTTTGTACCAGCTTTTTATGGGTAAAGGTGGGGGCTAGAACAATCTTCTTATAGTTAAAATCCTAATTCACTCCTTCTTCTCTAAGTTTTACCCAGTTGTCGTTTTCAATAGTCTACTCTGACCACCTTAAAAATGTAACTTCCCTCACCTACTCTGAAGTTCCTTTTATCTGTTTTTTCCTCTAAAGTGCTTATTTTCTGTTACACTATTTAACTTACTTATATATTATATATATTCTTCATTGTATGTCTCTTGTCACTAGAATGTAAACCAGTAAGGATATAGGGGTTTTTGGTTTCTTGGTTTTTGTCTCTTTTATTCACTAGTGTGGCCTACTTGCCTAGTACAGAGCCTGACAGAGAGCATTCAGTAAATATTCATTGAATTAAATAGGAACAGAAGGTTCACCAGTTTAACAAATTTATCAAAGACAGGTTACCAGCTAGGGTAACTCATATCTCTCTGATATTTTCTTTCCTATCATGTTACATTGGTGTTTAATGTTGTAAGCTAGAATTATAACTAAGATTTTCTGATTCTTTACAGAGTTAATTAGATACTTATAAAATCTTAAGCTTAGAACTTAACCATGCTTTACATTTTCTCATCTATCTTTATATTGTTTCAGAATAATTTAGTGGCACTTGTCAATATTTATAATGCACATATACTTTGACAAAACACTTGTAATTTCTAAGAATTGAATCTATAGAAACAGTGCTTACTGTTGTATAAGGTTACTTGCTGACATGTACACTCACTGCAGTATCATCTAAAGGAGCAAAACAAAATGCCAGCAACCTAAATATTTAACCAAAGGGGAGTGTTTAAATCAGTTATAGTATATCCTTACTATGGAAGATGCTTGAGGCATTAAAGGAAAGGAAAATATACTGACCTGGAAGAATATCTGTGACATATTGTTAAATAATAAAAGCAAGTTGTAGAACAGTACGTTTTCATGTTTTTAAAAGTGACTGTGTATACACATGTATTTATTGTTTTCAAGAATTTCCAATTTTTTAAACTTTAGCTCTTATCTTAAGTTGATGATATCAATCAGTCAATAAATTTATTTAAGTATTTATACATACATGTATATAGATGGGGTCTTCTGTCAGCCTGGGTGACATCATAGCTCACTGCACCCTTGAACTGCTGGATCCTCCCGACTGAACCTCCCAAGTAGCTGGGACTATAGGTGTGCAGCACCTAATTTTTTATTTTTATTTTTTGTAGAGACAAAGGTCTTGCTTTATTTCCCAGAATAGTCAAACTCCTGGCTTCAAGTGATCCTCCTGCCTTAGCCTCCCAAAATGCTGAAATTATAGGTGAGAGACACCACACCCAGCAATAAATTTTTAAGTGAAAAAAAAGTAACGGTAAAAATTGGAAGTAAACAAAGTAAAAGGTCCCTTCATAATATCTCTTCCCTGTTCCACCTAATGCTACATTTACAGAAAAGTAGAAGGCTTATAATTAGCCAAGAGCTGTTAGTATTTGAGTCTAAGGAAATGTTCATTGAGTATATGTTAATTTGACTGATTTTTTTTTTTTTTTTTAAGGTTCGATCTGGGGCTAATGTTCTAATCTGTGGTCCAAATGGCTGTGGAAAGAGTTCACTTTTCCGTGTTCTTGGTGAAGTAAGTCAAGTTGGTTTCAAAATTTTATGGTCTTATTTTGCCATACTATGTACCACTTTGTAAATTTTACAGTTGTTCTTCTCCCTTCTCTCTCTCTCGTTTTTTATTTTTTTTTTAATAGTTATGGCCTCTTTTTGGAGGACGTCTAACTAAACCTGAGAGAGGAAAGTTATTTTATGTTCCTCAGGTAAGACCTAGCTTGAATTATCTTTGATTTAAAGATCTTTTCATTTATTTATTTTTTAAATGTTGCTTCTAATGACTTTTGCTCTACTACTGTCAGAGACCTTACATGACCCTTGGAACACTTCGAGACCAAGTGATATACCCAGATGGACGAGAAGATCAGAAAAGGAAGGGAATATCTGACTTAGTAAGAGAACGTTTATATCCTAGATCCACTGAAAATACTCCATTTCAGATTCTTTAATCAGTTAAGTATTTTAAATGCCAGGTAGTTTATCTTAATCTGTAAAGCCTTCCAAAGCCATCAGTTTTGATTTTCTAAGTTGAGGTAAGATGATAATGTCTTGGCTTAAATATGGAGGGTTTAATCTTTTTTTTACACTATTGTTTGTTTTCTCATTGCCATCATTCTATTATTATGTACAATAGTGTTATTCTCTTTAAGCTACTAGATATATTTTGTCAAGTTTAGTGTAGATAGGAGCTGAAAGGTTCAGGGCTACCTTGGGCCACATTCTTTTTTGAAACGTATCTTTTAAGTGGTACAGACAGTAGAAGTGTAGTGATTCCAGTTTAAAAAACAAAGCAAAATTAAAAATGTTGGTTTACATCAAGTTTGATTTCACCTTGAATCATTTTGCTGAAAGGTACTGAAGGAATACTTAGACAATGTCCAGTTGGGTCACATCCTTGAACGTGAAGGAGGCTGGGACAGTATTCAGGATTGGATGGACGTACTCAGTGGTGGAGAAAAGCAAAGAATGGCAGTGAGTATACTCTGAAGAAATTGCACAAGAATGTAACTGGTTCCATGCCGGGTGCGGTAGCTTACGCCTGTAATCCTAGCACTTTGGGAGGCCGAGGTGGGTGGATCACCTGAGGTCAGGAGTTCAAGACCAGCCTGGTCATCATGGTGAAACCCCATCTTTTAAAAAAAAAAAAAATGTAACTGGTTCCAGCATTTTGATTGATCAAGACACAAAATTTCATCTTATATTTTTTTTTATTCAGCAGTTGTTTCAGTATTGGTTAGTTTAAATGATCATAGTGCTTGAAAATCTTTAACTTGTGTGCAAATTTGGAATTCCGAAAAATTAATAAATATACTGCCAGTACCTATGAAAGGAAAAGCTGCAGATCCAACTATACACCAGTAATACATTTTTCTAAAAGTTCAGAGAAACTGTAGCTTGTTAGTTCTGGGATATAAGGTAATCCTGGCTGGCTTATGAAAGTTCTTCTCGTGTCTCTTCCCTATAGACATCTCTTTTGTCTCACTTAGGCTTTTCTTTCTGAAATAGCTGAAGGTATTAGAAATGATCCATTCAAATTTTATCATTTTATTTTTATTTATTTTATTTTATTTTTGAGATGGAGTCTTGCTCTATTGCCCAGGTTGGAGTGCAGTGGTGTGATCTCGGCTCACTGCAGTCTCCACCTCCTGGGTTCAAGCTATTCTCCTGCCTCAGCCTCCTTAGTAGCTGGGATTACAGGCGTGTGCCACCATGCCTAGCTATTTTTTGTATTTTTAGTAGAGACGGGGTTTCACCATGTTGATCAGGCTGGTCTTGAACTCCTGACTTTGTGATCCATCTGCCTCAGCCTCCCAAAGTGCTGGGATTACAGGCGTGAGTCACTGCACCTAGCCTGTCATTTTATTCTTTATTCTGTTCTTACCCTTTTTCTTCATTATTATATGTATGTTTTTGTTTGAAGATTCAGTGTCTACTACTGAAAGTTACTTCGAATTTTTAAGTTTTCCTAATATAAACAAGCATTTGGAAGAAACTACTTTAATTTTTATGATGACTAAACTGGTTCCAAACCAAAAACATGCACTAAACACTACATATTGAGAATGAGATCAGCCTGGGCAGCATAGCAAGACCCTTTCTCTACAGAAAATTTAAAAATTATCTGGGCGTGATGGCACATGCCTGTAGTCCTAGATACTGGGAGACAGAAAGATTGCTTGAGCCCAGAAGTTTGAGGCTGCAGTGGGCGGTGATCACACACCATGGCATTCCAGGGTAGGTGATGGAGTGAAATCCTAAAAATAAATAAATAAGTAAAAATAAAAAAGAATGGTAGTTGAGTACCTTGTCAAGAGGGGCAACTTCATAAGGAGTCATTTTTTAAACTGTGTATTCCATAGTTTGAATAGATCCAAGCAAGAGATTCTCCTCTCCCCCCTGCAGATTATTAGCCTTACAGAGATTGGAGAAAACTATAGCCAAAGAAAGAAAGCAAAAGAAATGGCTTAGGCCATAATTTCTGACCCATTATCCTCAGGTTATATTCCACCTTTTTGTTACCTCTGAGTCCCTGATTCTGCAGGTTATTTTTTTCCAAAATCATATCCACTCTACATGAAGTTAATATTAACCTAATTGGGTTCTTGCTTGGCTAGTGCTGTAACATGAGATGAATCTAGTGTGAAGAATAAATCATAAATGAGAGAAATATTAGCTATATTCAAAACGGAAATTAGACTGAAGGAGTGAAAATTTGAAATGATTAGGCATTTCTAGAGTGAATTTAGAAGATGACTATAGAAATAACTGCAAATCAAGAACTATAAAAAAACTTTAAATTTCTGTACTATGTCTTCAGAGAAAATGGAAGGATATGGTTCACAAGTGGACATGATAGAAACTCAGAGAATGAATAATGAATGTACTTCAACCAAGGAACTCTGTGTGTGTGGTCTAAAAGTACAGAAGGGATAATTTTTGTTTGAAGATTAGGAATTCAAAGGTGTGCCTAGAGCATTGGGAGGTTATCTTGGAAGAGTAAGTGGGGCTGAGAGGATGACTCTTACAAAAACCAGATGATAGGCTGGGCACTGTGGCTCACGCTTATAATCCCAGCACTCTGGGAGGCTGAGGTGGGTAGATCATCTAAGGTCAGGAGTTCCAGACTAGCCTGGCCAATATGGTAAAACCCCATCTCCACTAAAAATACAAAAATTAGCTGGGCGTGGTGGTGCACACTTGTAATCCCAGCTACTTGGGACGCTGAGGCAGGAGAATCATTTGAACTCGGGAGGCGGAGGTTGCAGTGAGCTGCGATCACAGCACTGTACTCCAGCCTGGGTGACAGAGTGAGACTCTGTCTCAAAAAAAAAAACCAAAAAAACAAAACAAAACAACAGATGATCCAGGCTGGGCTTGGTGGCTCACACCTGTAATCCCAGCACTTTGGGAGGCCAAGGCAGGTGGATCACCTGAGATCAGGAGTTCAAGACCAGCTTGGCCAACATGATGAAACCCTGTCTCTACTAAAAATACAAAAATAATCAGCTGAGTTTGGTAGTATGTGCCTGTAGTCTCAGCTACTCGGGAGACTGAGGCAGAAGAATCGCTTCAACCCGAGAGGCAGAGGTGGCAGTGAGCCAAGATCATGCCACTGCACTTCAGCGTGGGCAATAGAGCAAGACCCTGTCTAAGATGTTAAGCCAACGTCTGGAGAATTAAATGTGATGTGTAAAAGAGAGACTAGTTTTGTTTCAGAGCAGGGAAAGGAGAAGGCTAATGCCACAAATACTAACATTGGTGAAGTTAGGTAAAGATTGGGGTTCATTCTACTGTCCTATCAGTTTTTTGGTAGGAGTGAAAATTACCAAAGTAGAAAGTTGGAGGCGGAAACAGACTTGAAAGGCCTAGCCACTTAAAACAGTGAATCAGCCAGGGTTGCGCCATCTAATGTCCCAAGTTGGGATATCTTGTGTTTCTGACCAAAAGTTATCTTTTTCACTCCATGTTTCTTGCTCTTCCTATTTAGTAATGAGTTTTTTTATTTTGAATTATGAAAAAGTATATGATAGCAAAGTGGAATATTTATTTAAGTATAAATTGAGCCAAACCCCTTTACCAGAGATACCACTGTTATAAAATTTTTAGTGTTTTTTTTTTTTTCAACTATTTGAGGGCACTAATCTGCCAATTTTTAGTGTTTTTAAAATCTACTTTTGTAAATCTTTTTTACCTTAAATTGGCAACTATGCTCCTTTCTCAAATTCCCTGAGATCTCTGGAATCCCTTTTCTTACAATTGATCAGTACTTTTCTGTCTCTGTCTCCTTTCCTGTCCAGTACAGAGTTCATGATCTGGCACACAGGAGATGAGACATAGATATATTTTTCTTTTTCTTTTTTTTTTTTTCCTTTTTTTGAGATGGAGTTTTGCTCTTTTTGCCCAGGCTGGAGTGCAGTGAATGGTGCAATCTCGGCTCACTGCAACCTCCCCCTCCCAAGTTCAAGCGATTCCCCTGCCTCAGCCTCCCGAGTAACTGGGATTACAGGCATTCACCACCATGACCGGTAGTTTGTATTTTTAGTAGATTCGGGGTTTCTCCATGTTGGTCAGGCTGATCTTTGAACTCCTGACCTCAGGTGATCCACCTGCCTCGGCCTCACAAAGTGCTGGGATTACAGACGTGAGCCACCATGCCCAGCCAAGATATATTTTTAAGGAATGAACAGTTTATCCTTTTCCCTTAACTTCCTTTTCCACTTTTTACCTAAATCCCAACCCAGCTGTTTGCCTTGGCACTTCTCTAACTACTCTTCTCAGCACAGCTGAAAAACATCAGAAGGGCTCACAGCATGAGTTAGCAATCATTTTACTTACTTTTATCCTTCTCTCATTTTTCTGACAATCATTTTAAAACTACTGATCTTGGGGTTTCTACCCCATTACTTACTCCACTACACTTGGCAGAATAATTCATCTTCTACTTCTCAAAGAACGATAGGCTATTATTTCAGTTAAATGACAGCTAATTTTTACTGAGTGCTTAGCAGATAGCAGACAGTATGCCGGGCACCTTACACAGTGATCTCATTTCATCCTCATAACAGTCCTGTGAGGTAAGAACTGGGAATGCCCTTCCCCCACCTTTTTTTTTTAGACAGAATCTCATTCTGTCAGCTGTGGCAGACAGAGTGCAGTGGCATGATCACAGCTCACTGTAACCTCTGCCTCCCAAGTTTAAGAGATTCTCCTGCCTCAGCCTCCCAAGTAACTGGGATTACAGGCACCCACCACCACGCCTGGCTAATTTTTGTATTTTCTTTTTCGTAGAGATAGGGTTTTATCATGTTAGCCAGGCTGGTCTTGAGCTCCTGACCTCAAAGTGAGCTGCCTGCCTCGACCTCCCAATGTGCTGAGATTGCAGGCTGAGTCACCATGCCTGGTCGGAATGCCCCATTTTATAGAGCAAATTGAACTTTGGTGCGGTTCAGTAGCTAGCCAAAGAAAGACAGCTAGTAAATGTTAAAACTGGTGGGGGAGGGGCTTTGTCAGGCTTAGGCAAGCAGTATGGGTGCAGTGTGCATATGCTTATTCACTTTACAACAAGCTTGTCCAACCTGCAGCTCACAGACTCATGCAACCCAACACAAATTCATAAACCTTCTTAAAACATAAGATTTTTGTGTGTGTGATGTTTTTTTGAAACTTAGATATCATTAGTGTTAGTGTATTTTGTGTGTAGCCCAAGACAATTCTTTTTCCAGTGTGGCCCAGGGTAACCAAAAGATTGGACACTCCTGCTTTACAGCTTTCTTGTATTGTGGCATTAAGTAGCTGGCAGCTAGTGGGGGAGACAGAGAGCGAGAGAGAGAGGAGATGATAAAAGTCCATGTCATATGATAAGTGTGGTGATGAAGGTATGCAGAGAGTCTTTCGGGAGCAGAGAGGAGAGGCATTGGTGGAATGCCCTCAGATAACCATTCCTTTTAATTAACTGCGCACCACTCTGTCCTGACCTCCCTACTTCACTGTCTGTGGAGGATATGTCATCCTTCTTGAGAAAGGCTAATATCACCATCTGTGTTTATGGACCCTCTGTCCTCTGACTTTGTCACATCCTTTTCCTTCAGTTACATGCCCTCCCCCAGCCCTCACCTACATTTAACCTCTTCTAGTCCTTCTCTGAGGAAAGACATTTTTCATCTAAAAAGCAAACTCTGCCAAAGCTTTGACTCATAGTCAAAGCTTCTCTGTGGTCTGTACCTTTCATTTTCTGCACAGTGGAACTTCTCCTTCCCCTTCCTTACATCATACAAATGGGTAGAAAGCTGTTTTAGTCATTCATTTATTGGATATTTGAGTGCTACCCGTATGTAAGAATCGAGTACATAGTAGGGATTAAATCAGTCTCTGCTTTTCTGATTTTTTTTTTTTGTTGAGACTGTCTCGCTGTGTTACCTATGCTGGAGTGCAGTGGCACAATCTTAGCTCACTGCAACCTCCTCCTCTTGGGTACAAGAGGTTCTCATTCCTTAGCCTCCCAGGTAGCTGGGACTACAGGCATGCACCACAATGGCTGGCTAATTTTTATATATGTAGTAGGTACAAGGTTTCACCATGTTGGCCAGGCCAGTCTCAAACTCCTGGCTTCAAGTGATCGGTCTTCCTCAACCTCCCAAAGTGCTGGGATTATAGGCATGAGCCACTGCACTCCACCCTTTGTGAATCTTATAGCTTAGGCAGGTAGACAACGAATATACAATTCACAATATATGAAGTGCTTCAGAGGTGTTACAGAAAGGACCCACTAGGATTGTGGCTAGGGATGAGGGTAGGTTTGCCTGAGAAGATGACATTATAAGCAGAAATTTGAAAGCTCTAAGGAGCAGAGAAAGGCATTTAAGACCCAAGGAAAGAGTGATATGTGCTAAGCCTGTAAGGCATAAGACATCTTGTTCCTAAGCAGTTGAGAAGAGGCGGTATTGGCTAGAATGTTGAGGTTAGAGTGTGAGTAGAAATAAGATTGTACAGGTCTCATAGACCATAGCAAGGAGTTTGGATTTTATTTTAAGTGAAATGGGAAGTTGTTGAAGTGTTTTAAGCCAAAGAGTGAAGTTCTCTGATTGACGTGTGTGTAAGATACTCTCTGGTTACATGGAGAGTGGACTGGAGAGGAGCAGCAGAGGTGGTAGGAGGTTACTTACAGTCATCCAGACAAGAGATGAGGGTGCTCTGGACTAAGGGCACGTTTCTGGATATGAGGAAAAATGAGTGAACTTGAAACTTCACATTTCTTACTTGAATGAGCCTTTTAGTTCATTCTAAAAATGGCAGTGGGAGAGTGAAAGGGAGGATGAGAGGGGAAGGACCTGACTAGGAAGGACTCCTGGCTTTCTAGCTGGAACAACTGTTTGATAGTCTCATTTGCTGAAATGTTCAAGATTAGGGAAGGGAATGGATTTTAGAGGGAAAATCTAGAAATTACATTTGACTTTTAGACTTTTAAAGTTTGAAAGTCCTGTGAGATACCCAAGTAGAAAGTCAAATAGGAATTTTTATTTTTAATTTTTTATATGTTTAAACTTTTATTTTTTGAGACAGCATCTTACTATTTCAGCCAGGCCAAGTACAGTGGCCTGATCATAGCTCACTAGAGTCTTGACCTGCTGGGCTCAAACCCTCCTGTCTTAGTCTCCTGAGTAGTTGGAACCACAGGTGAACACCGCCATATGCCTGGCTAATTTTTTTTTTTTGAGTAGAGATGAGGTTTCCCTGTGTTGCCTGGGCTGGGTTCAAACTCCTGACCTCTAGCAATGCCCCGTCACAGCCTCACAAAGTGCTGGGATTATAGATGTGAGCCACTGTGCCTGGCCAAATTTTTTTTTTTTTTTTTTGAAACAGACTTCACTCTTGTTGCCCAGGCTGGCATGCAGTGGTGCAATCTCAGCTCACCGCAACCTCCGCCTCCCAGGTTCAAGGCATTCTTATGCCTCAGCCTCCCCAGTAGCTGGAATTACAGGCATGCGCCACCACGCCCAGCTAATTCATATTTTTAGTAGAGACAGGGTTTCTCCCTGTTGGTCAGACTGGTCTGGAACTCCTGATCTCAGGCATTCTGCCGGCCTTGGCCTCCTAAAGTGCTGGAATTACAGGCATGATCAATCAAACCTGGCACAAAATTTTTATATATCTTGAAATTAGAAAAATATGAGTGAGAGATGCATATTGCAAGTTTATAGAATGTAAATGGTATTTGAAGTTAAGATTGGATGAGATCACTGAGAGATAGAATACAGGAAAAAGAGAAGGTGGCCTAGAAATTAACCATGAGGAGCTCCTGTATTTAATGGTCAAGTGGAAGAGAAAGTGCTAGAAACTGAGAAAGGATCCTCAGAAGTGGGAGGAAACTTAGGTGCACAGTTTCACCGTCACTTTCTCAAAAGGATGGGATGGTCTTCTGAGTAGAACGTTGCAGAGAAGAAAAATTAAGGATAGAAAAGTGTCCATTGGTCTTAAACAGGAAGATCTTATCAGGGGCAGATGCCAATAACTGGAATACTGGTTACACAAAAGATCAGCATAAACAATCCCCAGAAAATAAAATACACAGGAGTATAAATATGGGAAAATGTTCATCATTCCTGATAGGTAAAGAAATATAAGGTATAATTTTGGTATTAATTTTTATTTATAAAATTAGCATCGGCCTAAAAAAAACTGAACATACCCAGAACTGACAATGGGGACATAAAACAGGTACAATAAAAAATTATTGGTGAGAATATTAATTGGTACCAACACTTAAGCAACAAAATATTTAAAATAGAGACCTTTTTGCATCGAAGTCATCTAGTCTCAATTCTGAGATTTGGTTAAAATATGTCCTCTCGAATCTTATTTGTTTAGTGAGCTTTCTTTAAACTAGTTTGAAACTCCCTCTCTCATCAGTCTTAAGCTTTTTGTTTTACTCTGAGCAATTAATATTTCCCATGAAGTACATTTTTCTCTTTGTTTGGGATGACAGTGAAAACAATTATGTTTATATTGTTTCTGTTTCTGGGAAGTAGATTTTTTGAGTTTAGAATAATTTTTATACTTTTGCTTTACAAGACTGCAAATGCATATTTAACATAAATTTGTTTGGCTTATTAATTTTAGTTCTGCCTGTGTTTTACACAACATATTTTTTTTATCCTTCAGATGGCAAGATTATTTTATCATAAACCCCAGTTTGCCATTTTGGATGAATGCACAAGTGCAGTGAGTGTCGACGTGGAAGGCTACATTTACTGTCATTGTCGAAAGGTAAGTGTGCAGGTGCTCAGTTTGAGGAGCCTTGGCTTCCTTCCTAGTGTATTGTGTGCCCACATCTCTCCAAAGAGAAGATTCCAAGTCACTAAGTAGCAAAATTTCTACCAAAGGATTCCTTGTTTTTTTTTTTTTTTTTTGAAGTCTCGCTGTTGTCATCCAACCTGGAGTGCAATGGCACAATCTCAGCTCACTGCAACCTCTGCCTCCTGGGTTCAAGTGATTCTTCTGCCTCAGCCTCCTTAGTAGCTGGGATTACAGGTGCCTGCCACCATGCCCAGCTAATTTTTGTATTTTTAGTAGAGACAGCTTTTCACCATGTTGGCCAGACTGGTCTTGAACTCCTGACCTCAGGCAGTCTGCCTGCCTCAGCCTCCCGAAGTGCTAGGATTACAGGCATGAGCCACCACACCAGGATTTCTTGTTTTAATAAAGATTTAAAACATATGAGTAAAATAAAAAGAATTATAAATACATTTTGTATATGAGTCTCTTTATATATAGAAATAGATTTAAATATATTGTTTTATATAAATGAGATATAAAACAATATCCATCACATCTGGCCCATTACGTCATTACTTAGAGTTAATAAACTGATCTTTTCTTAATTTATTCCATTAACTTTACCTAATCATCAGGTTTTTTAATGAGTAAAACTCAATAATAATTATTTGGCAATTTTTAATTTAAATGTTTTATTTTCTAGCCTGAGCAATATTTTACCAAAGCTGCTTTTAATAGCCAAGTCTGAGGCTGTCTTTATTGGTTTCATTCTTTAATTATTCAATAGTATCAGTTTTCTTTCTTTGAGAAATTGTTACCAACATCTATACCATGGTTAAATTTTGGAACAAGTGTAGTATATCCTAGCTGTTTTATAGTTTCTGTATAAGTAAATGAGGTAGATGAAGATTTTTTTAACTTTTTTTTTTGAGACGAAGTCTCGCTCTGTCGCCCAGGCTAGAGTGCAGTGGCACAATCTCTGCTCACTGCAACCTCCGCCTGCTGGGCTCAAGTGATTCTCCTGTCTCAGTCTCCTGAGTAGCTGGGATTACAGGTGCATGCCAACCACACCCAGCTAATTTTTGTATTTTTAGTAGAGATGGGGTTTCACCATGCTGGTCAGGCTGGTCTCGAATTCCTGACCTCATGATCCGCCTGCCTCAGCTTCCCAAAGTGCTGGGATTACAGGTGTGAGCCACTGTTACTGGCCAATTTTTAACATTTTGTATGTGTTCTTTAGGGGTTCTCAATAAATAAAAAAGGTCATATTGAGTATATATAGTATGAATCCCTACTCTTCAAAGTGTGATCATGTTCAGCAGTAGCAGTATCACCTGGGGGTTTGTTAGAAATGCAGAATTTCAAGCCCTGCTAAACCAGAATCTGCATTTTAACAAAATTCTGAGATGATTCAAATGCACATTAAAGTTTGAGAAGCACTGGTGTGATGATAAAAGAATAAATTTGCTATTCTTTGTAGAAAGATTTTAACTACTGATTTTATCTTGTTAATGATTTATTTTCTATTCTTGAATTTGTCTTGGTAATATATAATATTTATATGTTTGTTCATTTTGGTTTTCAAATTTATAGGTTTTAGAGATGTTTATGGTATTCTCATATACCTAAAACCATGTAGTGTGCCGTTGATTGAATGATATAGCGGGTCTTCACTGATGATTTCGACCCCGTGATTTCCTCGTATGTTCTACTATAGACTTGAAGTCCTGACATAGGAGTGTATAAGCTCTATAAAACATTAGTTCCATTTAAAAGAAGAAAATTCATATGGGGCCTCATAGATAATTTAAATTACTGTAATAGCACTTAAACATGTGTAAACATGAAATCAGGCGTTAACTGCTTAAGCCTAGAGCTCTTTTACAAGTACAAAACTAATTTAAACTTACAAATTAAGTACAGAGAAAATTTTCAACATTAAAGAGACCTATGATACCGTTTAGATGGAACTAAACCAGTGGTTTGGGATTTAATTATAGAAAAATAGAATCAGAGGTTCAATTTTATTATTTTGCATTTGCTTTTGTATTTTGATTTATATAATTTATATATTCTTTATATTCTCATATAAAAAAATTGTGTGCATTAAGTAGATATCTGATCCAATTATTGTAGAATCATGACCAGAGAAATAATATCTGAAATCAGCTTTGAAAAATCAGAAAAGTGTGGTATGTTTGAAATACATGTTTTATTAATACTGATAATATGCTTATTTTATTATGCAGTTCCTAATCAATTTGAGAACCTTTTCACAGTGCAGCCAAATTTATTACACATTAGAAGTTTTATGTTATATCACCTTGGCAATCAGAGGTGTAAAAATACAAACTTAGGCATTTAAATCTCTTGGTAAACATGATCCAGACCATACTTACAATGATCTTTTAAAAATTATCAAAATGAAAATAAAATTAAGAAACCATGGCGGAAATTTCCCAGATGCCCTAGACTTGCATTTGTCAGCCTTGAGTGATCAACGTGGAGGAACAGTGAACCAAAGTGGGGTTTCTTGGTCTTGGCACTATTGATCTTTTGACTGGTAATTCCTAGTTGGGCAGGGCTGGGGGTTCCTGTGCACTGGAGAATGCTTAGCAGCATCCCTGACCTCTACGTTAGATGCCAGTGGTGCTTTCAGTTGTGACAATAAAAATGCCTCCAGTCATTGCTGTCCTCCCCACCGTGGTTGAGAACCACTGATCCAGAGCAACTACAGCTGTATCTATTAATGTTTTTTTTTTAAGTCTGAAGTACAGATTTATAAATACATATTCACAATCTGAAATCCAGAAAATACTTAAATTCAAAACATTTTTCATAATTTTGTAGCAAGCTCACTGGGTAAAACCTTGTCTAAGCTAACAAAAGATATTTAAACTCTATTTGTCTCACTTGATTTCAGTGTCCATATGTGTTGCTACAGAAACGTGTTTAATTACAAAATTCTGCCTCAGAACCCTCTGGAGGTGTTAAGTATTACATTTTCAAAAGCGGAATTCCAAGATACATTCCATAACAATAGTTTACAGTAGACGATTATGACCCTGTATTTGGGAAGCAAGTTGGCTGTCAACAATGCTATATTGATTTAATTTTTCCTGATTTTGACCTTGGCTGTTTTTATCCTTCTTATATTCCTCTCATATATTTTTCACAAAAAATAGGAAACATGCTAGGAGATATGTTTTTTGCCCCAAACGAAATAATACACTTAATGCCAGTACCTGGTAGTTTTTATTATGTGGTTGATGGCCAGTACTTTCCATTGCTGTAAACATTTGCCATCAGTTGTGAATTTTTTCTCATTGACTTTGCTTTTTAACTTTAGTTACCAAAGACAGTCCTCTTAACAGCTTAAAGTACATGGACTAGTTTAATTTGTGACTTGGTTATTCATACAAACCTAAATCATTTTCTTTGTATTAGGTCGGCATCACTCTCTTCACTGTGTCACATAGGAAATCTCTTTGGAAACATCATGAGGTTTGTATTTCTTTCATTGAATGGTACAGTGAAACTTTATTTTCTTTAAAATATGAGTTCAGGTGAATATGGTTTTAGATTTTATGGTTTATATTCCATTAAACATATGTCTTAAAGAGAAAAACTGGTTGTATAAAAAAAAAGATTTTCTTAAATATTGTAGTGGTCAGTTTTGAAAACAATAGTATAACAATTTTTCTCCAGTTTTTAAAGTGACTGTTGTCTGTTAATAGTAACTTAATAAAATTTGCATAGTCTTATCACAAATATGGTGAAGTAAACTTTTTCTTACCCAGTAGTAACAGAGGAGAAAAAGTCTTAAGAAGAATAAGATGGCAAAAACAATTAGGGGCATTTTTAATAGAGGTCAGGATTATAAGGAGGAAGATTGAATAATGTCAGCTATGCTTATCAATGCACTGTAGTAGGTAGGATTCATGAGTCAGTAACTATAATTTACAAAGATATTCTAGTGAGGCTTACATTGGTACAGATGCATTATTTATTCTGGTGCTTCAGCAGTGCCATTCTCACTATGGCACTTCTTTTCAACTCAATGTAAAATGCTCAAAACCTGAAAGCAAACCCTGTTTAATTCTCTTTATTTTTTTTCCTCTTCCCTCCCTCCCTTCCTTTCTTCCTTCCTTCCTTTTTTATTTCCTTTCTTTTTTCCTTTTTTCCCTTCCTAAATGATATAGAAATTTTAGGTAAAAGCAAGGGGTTCAGAAAAGTTAGAACAATGGTGAGGGTATCTTGTCGCGCAAAATACATACCTGATTAAGCCCTTTTTTTGCCAGATACTGAGCTGTGTCATGACAGATGTAAATTAATTACAGTCTTTACCTTCAGGACTTTAGGTTGTAGGTGATAGTCTACAAGTGATAAAAAGAAGAGCATAGGATTCGAAGTCAGGGAGCCTGGGTTCAGGCACCAGTGTTTCTAGCCTCAGTTGCTTCCTTTGTATAATGAAGTTATTGATCCTTACCTGCCTATCTTTTGGATTACCATGAAAATTAGAGAGGTAGCCTGTATGAAAGTACTTAATAAAATTCAATGAAATTCTACATAACTATGTGACTTTTAAAGATAGCTTTTATTATTTTATGGCATATTATAATTTGTCAATTTTTTATGAACAGGAAATTGAATAACTAGAAATCAAAGCCATTTAAAATATAACCAAGCCTTTGTGTTTTCTCACAAGTTCTTAAGTATTATATATAGCCATAGAACATTGAGAGGAATTGAGAGTATTTGAGTTTCACCCTTCCTCTTCTTTCGGAGGTATAGACAAATAGCAAAATACTCATCAGGCCAGTGATCATGTGAAGGAGAGGGAACACAACTAGAATGTGAGAGGCCAGGATAGCTAAGAAATAGTAATACAGAAAATGGAAACTCAGAAAGCTTTCTGAAAATAAGCCACTAAATAAAAACAGAAGGCTTTGTAACTGCTGTTGTGTCTTCAGAAGTTAGGCTATATAGGCACTTTTTTATAGCTCTTTTTCTCCTCTACTAAATTAAAAACAAATAAAAAGCCTTAAGTTAGAGATTCCACGCTGCTAAGGTAATCAGTCTACAGGAAGCAATAAAGACTAACCTATGGAACAGTCTTGCATTTAACACAATTTAACCCACTGGTAGCTGACATCCTTGGTCATGGAGTTACAGAAGCATTCTAATTTGTGGGACGCTTATAGATTTAGCTCCCTTAAAATAATGAAGAAGTCTGTATTTTATTTTTATAAAGGACAGTACTATATCCACTCTTAGTTACTGACTTTTTCTCCTGCTTCTTTCTCCTAGTACTACCTGCATATGGATGGCAGAGGCAACTATGAATTCAAACAGATAACAGAAGATACAGTTGAGTTTGGCTCTTAGAGAAATTTGGAGAACTATACTTGCTTCAATGAAATAATTACAGAATACACTTAGAAATGCAAAGTACATTGTAAAATAAAGTTGAGCTTGTTTTTTTTTTTTAAAAAAACAAAGCAACAAATTAGTTACAGAATAATGGAGAACAAGTTGTTAAAACATTTAATATTATATAGGATATTGCTAATTGTGTATATGTTGGTTTAATTATTAATTTGTACTAAGAATGTCCTTATTCTTGTGGTTAAAAACCTGCCTAAATTAAATTGGGCTTTAATCACTGTAAACTGATTCATCCTGGGATGTAAACCATTTGAAGTCAGCTAATTGGACTTTTATGGCTCTATCTTTTCCTTCAGTGAAGAACCCTATTTAAAACTGGGTTATCATTTGTCCTGTTCTAGCAAGATAGTCTTGAGTTTCATTTTCCTGTGCCCCATGGTAGTGGGAAACAAGTCATAATATATTATTTAAATGTACAGCATCATTGCATAATAGCATTTATTACACAGTGGCAGATTTCTTTAGCTGCCACAGTAATACTTATTCCTTGTGTGTGTCTTGGAGTGCATTTGAGTCCAGGAAAGGCATTTCGATTTTCCTTAACTAAATGATAAATGTACCCCTCTCAGTCTATGGTATTGAGTTGTTTGAGGTTTCTTTGTGGTGATGTAACAAGTGTATGTGCAGTCTTGCTTACAAGGAGGGGTTACCATGTGTCACACCTAATCTTCCCAATGTTTGGGATATTAAAACACAAAGTCCTTACATGCCAGGCTCAAGGTCTTTATGAGAGTTTTAGATTTTTTGAAGAATTAGACAAATTTGTGTGTTAGAAGCCCATTAGAAGTGTGGTAGTTATTTGGTATTAAACTCCAGATGAGCCATAGGAATGCACTACATGAAGTAATGCACTGAGTATGCAATGCTATCACTATCTTTGTGATTTTATGTTTTAAAGTATGTTCTAAAATTATGTATACATGGGTGAATCATGTTCCAAGGCACTGTTTTATCTCTGTGAATCTTGAATAACTTTTTTATATTTGGTTCTTATGTCGAGCTATCCTAAGAGAAGATGATTTCAGTTCATCAAACCATCAGTAAATGACTTGATGTATTATTTGCACAGGGAGAAGTAAAACGGAATGTAATCAGTAAGCTAGATATAAAATCAGTTTATCAAACCTGGCGTTCAGAAAGGGGCATTTTATATTCTTGTTTCTGCATAACTGGTTTTGTTTTTTGCAGAATTAACCATAACAATCACTGACTACCGAAGTAAACTTGATATACTGAATTCCATAGTACATAACATTCAATTTATACCACTTCTGTTTAGCAAACTTGTATATTTACTTATTTTCTGTTCAGATTAAAAAAAAAAAACTCAGATATCCTATACAATCTTTGCTTGTTCTTTTTTATTCTGGTATCTAAATATTGAGAAGTTCATTTATAATTCAGCCTTGACTTAAACACATATATAGTTTAATATTGACTTGAAAAACCACAAAAATAAATTCAGAAAATGCTTTTAGCACAGTGTCTCTTTATTTTAAAATTCTGTCAAATGTAGTTTTTAATTGAATGAATTTCTCTTTTAGAGAAGTTCAGTAAAATCTGTGTACCTGCCAAATGATACCAAACAGCCAGGAGACCTTAAAACATGCTATTAGTCTTGGAAAAGATTTTAAGACATGGGGAAATTTTAGGTTTTCAGATTTCTGGGTTACTTTAAACCTACTAGTAGAAGTATTCTAGCTGCCTCATAATTGCTTTTGTTACGGATTCTTGCCATCAAAAAAAAAACCAAAACAACAACAACAATTTGGGCTTTTTTTCTTAATTTCTTAATTTTTTTCTTTTTCATGTAACAGTGTGCCTCACCATTTGAGGCGCAGAGGAAGATCCTTCTGGAGAATCACATTAACATATGGTGGTTCTTAGAAGACCCACAATAAAGAAATCCAGTGATTGCAAAACATGATTGACCTTGGAACACCTTTTTCTGTATAATTCCTATTAACATCTTCATAAACTGCACTAGGAATTGGTAGTTTAATCTGAAGAATAAACCAGAGAATAAGAACTTTCATCCATGAGCACCACGCTGCATACCAAGACATATCACCGTACCCTCATGACAAGTTTTTACTTTTATATAATGAGAAAATAAGTATGAAACAGCCATGGTAGTTTGTTATGCATTAGTAGAATAAAATATATCTAGCACTGGTCTCTTTCCCCCTTTCTCAGTGATTAACATTTGGCTTAAAACCGGTGATATGATAGCATCTGTCAGTTCCTTATGTAAAGTTTTAACTTTTAAACTTGATGTTTAAAGTCATAATTTGTGCTGAGAAGCAGAATGAATTTTCTTCTAACAGATGGACTTTGGCATTATTAGCTGCAGGAAGCTGTCTACTTTTTTAAACCTACATTAGTGATCCTTCCTTTGTGAAGAATTGGAATGTTCTAACCATTTCTATATACATAACATATGCATGTCACTTTAAGAAAGTACCAAAAAAACTGAAAAACAGTCCCCTCTAAACCTTAGGAGCAACCATTTTAAACTCTTGTTGGTGTAGTTGCATCTCATTTTTTTTAAACAGTATGCCTTCATAGTTATTTCTCGATTGAACAATTTTAGACATTCCCTACCACCTTTGTTTCTGCCATATCCCCTCATGTAGCTAAATTCTTTTTTTAAATTTGTAAATATTTTGTTGCATTATAGGTACAAAAACATTGATAAATTTAAGCTCAGTGAATTTTTAAGAAAGCATACACACTCATAACCACACCCAAACACCAGATGAAATAGAACATTGTTACAGCACTAAAGGCTCCTTCTTGTTCTCTTCCATCTATTGGCTCCTGACTTCTGTCACATAAATTGGTTTTGCCTGTTTTTGGACTTTATTAAATACCCATTTGTGTATGGCTTCTTTCCCTCAGTATTGTGAGGCTGATTGATCCATGGTAAGTGTGACAATAATTCCTTCACTTTTATTGCTGTGTATAATGGTTAATTACAAACCATCCCTGACTTAACAGAGTTCAGCTTATAAGTTTTCAGCTTTATGATGGGTTTATCTGGATGTTAAATGCATTTTTAACTTAACGTACTTTTGACTTACTGTGAGTTTATTGTGATGCAGCTCCATTGTAAGACCAGCAGCATCTGCATATGAATAGACTGTTTATTCCTCTTCCCACTGGTGGGTATTGGGTTGTTTTCTTTTTGAAGCTGTTAGGAATACTTCTTGGAAATACTCTTATACATGTCTTTGGGTGCACATGTGTGTGCATTTCTGGAATGGAATGTGTTCAGCTTTGGCACTGCCAAAGTTGTTCAGTTTTTACACTGCCACCATAAGTCTGTAAGAATTCTAGTCTCCCTATTCCTTGCCAGTACTTGATATTCCCAGTGTTTTTAATTTTTATTTTTAGTTAATGTACCTTCAGCCATCATTGTGGTTTCATTTGCATTTCCCTGATGACTAATGAGGTTAAACTCATTTAATGTTTATGGCTATCTAGATGTCCTCTTTCTTCAGGTGCCTATTTAGTCTCTGGGCCCAGTTTTAAACGATGTGCTATTATTTCAGATATGGTATATTCTGGATATGAATATTTTATTAGAGAAATATTCTAATATCAGAAAAATTAGACTTTAAGTCAGTGAGCATTTCTGAAAATAGGGACATTAAATGATAAAGGTCAGTAAGTCAGTAATATAACAATTCTTCATTTGTATGTACCTAATAGCATGGGCTCAAACATAGAAACTGACAGGAATAAGGGAAAGTAGACATCCACAACTTTTAGAGTGATACTTACAGACCATCCCTGACTTAACAGAGGGTTCAGCATACAAGTTTAATTCCATGATGTTTAATTTCTTTGAAATTTCTGTTAACTCAGGTAAAGCTCCTTTTGCTATTTCTTAGAGTGGAATAGAAAGCTCTGGGATCTGGATCTGAAAATGCTTTTCAAAAGTAAGTTATTCTAAATAAAAATAGCTATAGCCGATACTTTGAAAGCTATCTCTCTTTTTTAAAAAGATAATTAGTGCAACTCTAATTAGCCAGTCAGTTTGCCAAGTGACTGACTGGAATGCTCAAGGCAATACACAACTCCAAACTTTGTCAAACACACATTTATTTTTGGCATTATCTATGACCAAGATAATGTTTTAATGATGCTGGCATGCCCTCTTCCTCAAACACTTTGTACTTCCCCACCTTGCCTGGTTAACTCTGTGCCCTTCAGCTGAGATTGCAGGTAACCTTTCCAGGTCCAAGTTAGGTAGCTCTATGTAAGTTCCCCAGACACCCTACTTTCCCCATCATAACATTTATGTTCTATTGTAATCGTTTGACATTTCACTCTATAAATACATAAGCTGGAATAATATCTTTCATATTTCTATCAAATCTATAGTGTTTGGCATGTAGTGGGTGCTTAGTATTAGAATAAATTACTGAACAAATGAGTGAATTCAAAGGCATAAGCATGGTTATTGCCAATGAAATGACAATCAAGAAAAGAGGCCACAATGGGTGGACAACCATTTTGTACAATATTAAGAGAGTGCAGTAAGGAAGTGGGAAGAATGCAGTGGGAATCCAGGAGAGGAAACTCCCTGGTGAGATCCAGGAAACATTACAGTTTTAAAGGCTGAGTTGGTAGAAGCAAGGGACATGATCAATGGAATTAAGGCAGGAAAGCTTCTGGTGTTTAGGAAGCTGTGGATTAAGACAGAAGTCCTCAAATTATTGTCTTTAAAAAATGTGTAATATTTTCAATATGATCATGACTGATTTTTCTTATGGCTTGGATTCATAACTTGCTGATATTTAAGTTTAATACATGGCATCTTATTAAGACTGTGCAGTTCTATCCACTGATGAGCTGTCTTTCTCTTTTTTCCATCCCACCCCCCACCTCCCACCCTCTTGGTGAAGGAAGGCATAGAGAGCAGCTTCTCAGACTTCAGCATGCATACAAACTACCTAGAAAATGCAGATTATGATTCATTAGGTCTGGGATTTTGGATTGGGCCCAAGAATCTCCATTTCTAACTAGCTTTCAAGTATCGCTAAAACTGTTGTCCCAGACCACACTTGAAGTAGCAGGATCTGGGGTGGGAGCTCTGGCTATGGCCTAGAGAGACCATCACAAGTAGAGTTGCAGAAATCTGGAGAATGTTCTCTGGTTTCAATTATTTAGGCTTCCCTTTCGTGTTCCTTCATTAATCACTTACAGGTATTTTGGATTTTATTTACAATTCCTTTAGTTCTTTTATAATCCAGTCTGAACATTTCAGTCAAGTTACCTTTCTCAGGAACTCAAGATGGCGCCACAATCTTAGTTGTAAAGAACACTTCCCATCCCAAATGCCGTTAACATATGTAAGGGAAAAAGCATTTTCTCCCCCTCTGAGTGTCTGTTACATCTCTTATTCTCTGGCCTGAAATATACTTGGAGAAGACAAATTACTTTGCAAATGGAGCAAAGTTTTTTTTGTTGGTTTTTGAAAACCAGGCTGGGTAAAGATTGTCGTGTCAAAAATGTTTTTCTTAAAATTCCTTTAGGTCCCTATTTTTAGTTTATTAAATTGTGTATATTCAAGATGAATTTCAGTTTCTCAGTTTCAAAATACCTGGATTTTTAAAAAGATTTTTATTTCACCCAGAAATACAGTGATTTTAAAGTATTAATTATTGATGCTTTGATGTACAATCACAGGATTTAAGTAAAAACGGGCTGAAGATTGTAGACCAATGAGCTCACCTGACAATAGGTCTCCCATTTTTGCTTAAGCTATCTTGAGTTTCTGTTCCTTGCAACTGGAAAAATTCTAACAGACTCATACATAACAAACTTTCATAGGGAGTGTGCAGTCTACAAATGGAGAATCTTGTCTATGGTCTACGTATTCTTAATTTGTTTTGGCTTCAGAGCAGGTTGCATTCTGATTTCTCCAAGGTCTGGGAAGTGCCATTTAGGTCTGTGGCTACTTCCAGCCTCTCTTTGCAGTAAATAGTAAACACATGTTGCTGATTGCAATCATTAACAGATCAAGCTGGTTCTCAAAGTGGGACGTGGGCATTAGAATCACTTGAAGGGCTTCTTGTTAAAACCTAGATTGCTAATTCAGTAAGTCCCTGGTTAAGGTCAAGAATTTGCATTGCTACCAAGTTCTCAGGTGACTTAAATGCTGCTGGTCTTGGAACTAAACTTTGAGAACCATTGGATTAAACTAACAGTGGAATAAAGCAATGGTTTGGATGCATTCAAGAAAATGAACAAAATTCCTTCAGGGACTCAGACATGCACACAAGATTTAATCTTTTCTTTAAAAGGAAATAGTATGGCTTAGCTGTTTATAAGGAACAAAAGAATATTAAAAATATGGATAATTGGGCACCCACGCATGGAGCAAAGTGTAGCAGGAAGAGGAGGGATGTCAGGCATGGGGGTCTGCTACAGCGTGGCAGATCAGCATGTGGCTGGATTTAGGAGAAAAAAGGCTTCTCCACCTTCGCACCAAATCCCCTCACAATAACTTATAAATAATATTCTACCTTTACTCTCTCATTTTTTTTTTTCATTTTACGAGTATGACTCTGCTGTGAGGAGGTCTTGACGTGTGTGTGATGGAGTATATGTTGTTTACTGAGAGGCGATGGCAGAGAACACTGAGCCATCCCCAGGCAGGAAACTGCTAGAATAAGCAAGCAGTATGTACCGGTCACGGACTAGTTAAACCAGCTCCCAAAACACAGGATATTTGACCTTGTCCCAATTGCTGACTCACCAAGTGTTCTTTAGCTTATTTCTATCGTAGTAGTGAACAGGCACTATCTGCCTGTTTAGAGTATCTTTATTCTATGAAGAAACATAGAGCACCCACTTATTAAAAATAATCACTTGTTCACAAATAAATACCTGGGTCAGAGTCTGCTCTGGACCGTCAGCTGGGAAATGCTGTCAGACCCCCCGTCGGCCCCACTTTGATCCCACTTTTGCACTCCATCTTTGTTTCTGTTTCTTAATTCCTTCAGTGCCACCTGGATTGGGGTCTCTACAATCGAGCAGGTCTCAGCATACCTATGTAACAAACTTGCATGTTCTGCACGTGTACCCAGAACTTAAAGTATAATAATAATAAGAACAACAACAACAACAAAGACAGATTATCACTGATCATTATAGCAAGGACAAATTTAGAAGCCTTATTAAACTTAACTTGGTGGTGAGGAGTCAAGATGGCACACTAGAGGCAGCTCTGGTCTGTGGCTGCCAGCAAGAAGAACGAGGAAGGTGGGTGATCTCTGCATTTCCAACTGAGGTACCCAATTCATCTCCCTGGGACTGACTAGATGGTTGACATGACCCACAGAGAGCGAGAAGAAGGAGGGTATTGCTTCGCCCCGGAGGTGCACAAGCAGGGGGACCTACCTCCCCAGCCAAGGGAAGTGGTGAGGGACAGTGATACCCACCAAGGGTACTAAGCTTTTCCCACGGATTTTGGCAATCCTCAGATCAGAAGATTCCCCTCCTGAGCCTACACCAGCAGGGCCCTGGGTCTCAAACACAAAACTGGGCAGAACAGCAGCCGCACCTGTCCGAGGCCGTTTGGGCAGGCGCTGAGCTAGAGTTTTTACGTCAGCAACACCTGGAACTCCAGGGAGGCAGGAAAAACGTCCACTCCTGTGGAAAGGGAACTGTAGCCAGGGAGCCAAGCAGCGTCGCTCAGATGGTTCCACTCCCACGGAGCCCTGCAAGCTAAGGCCCGCTAGCTTGAAATGCCCGCTGCCAGCACAGCAGTCTGGAGTCCACCTAAGACAACTGAGTTCCCAGGAGGAGGGGAAACCTCGATTAGTGAGGCTTTAGTTGGAGGTTTTCCCTTGACAGTGCTAAGGAGACTAGGAGGTTTGACTGGGTGAAATTCCCCACAGCGCAGCAAAATGGCTGTTGCAGATCATGGCCAGACTGCCAGAAATAGAGTTTATTGATTTCTTGGTGATTTAAAATCTCTAATATTCATAAATCTATTTATATTTCTTCAAATTTTAATGAACAGTCATAGAAATTTGCATTTAAGTGGATTAAAACATAATTCATAATACAGAATATAACCTAATTATATAATTAACCTAGTATAATTTCATAGTAAAGAGTTGGAATATTTTGAAGCTTTTCTGAATTTTCTACTTTGTATTTTAAAAACTGACATTTTAGTGCTTTATGTGCATTTTAAATTTATTTTTATTTTTGACCTCTCCTTGCCATATGTGCATATTTTAAATCTGTTTGAAAGCACTGATAGAAAACGCATGCATTTAAAATTAAAATTCATAGCAAAACATTCGAATTTGGGCTCCTTTTCTTTCTCTAAAATAAACAAAACAAAATAGAAAGTCCTAAATAGAATTTCATGGCATCAGAATGCATCAGTCTCCTGCCACTGTTGTGAATGGAATAATGGTGACCTCTTACTCCTTTTCTGAGCACTCTTATTTAACGATACAGGCATTTTTAGCTTTTTTTTTTTTTAACATTATAAACATTACCAGAAAATCACCAATGTGACCAAAGTAATTCAGAAAAATGTGTGAGCTCTTATACTCAAATCTGTGTTAAAAAAGGCAAAAAGACTCAGTTTTTCTTTTTTTAAATCTACGTACTTTATACTTTACTTTCAAACTCTGATCTACTGGAATAAAGAAAGGCTGACTGGAACTTCCCTTTACAGTCTTAAACTTAGGTGAAGGATGAATATACTTCCGGCATTTTTTTGCCTCTATCTTTTCAACTTACGTTGAGAGAGAATAGGCCAAAGACATTTTAAGATGTCTATGTAGAGCTACATTATAAAGATTAGACAGGTTCCAAAACTGAGATTTAATGGATATAACTATAAATTATAATATATCAAGCAACTAGGAACTACATTAGATGAGTCCATTTTTCCAGTTTTTCAGGACACAGATATTTCTGCCATTTTATAGATTACAGATTTTGAGTTACTTTAGTATTTGGGGTTGTATCATACTTCTCAACGTTATTAAGATGTAGTTACAATCTGTTCTCACAATGTTAAAACTCAAAAAAATTTTGATATAATCTTTTTTCCTCTTGTTAAATGCCATGATTGAATTTGCTATGAAATTAGAGAAATTTAATTTTGTCAGTTTGGGAGAGGGTACTTAATGATCGATTGATGGAACTAAGTTGTTAAATTTCCTAAAAATTGAAATGAATATAACACTTAACATAAATTTGAGTAACCAAAGTCATTTTTCAGTCAGATTCTCCATTTTTTTCTTAATAGAATTAATAGAATTTTAAATTTATAATCAACTCCTAAAGTTCACATAAATGTGACTAATATAAAGTACATCTTGAGAAATCAGTTGTTACCATGCTTCATAATTAAAAAGCAATTAGAAATTAAGTCTGTTTATATGAACTTCTATTCTTAAATAAAGAGGAAAAATAAATAGCAGCTGGATCCTTCAATAGCCCTATAGATAGTACACATCAGAGACTGATTTAAAATCAATGCATACTGGAAAAATATTTTGAATGCTTCAGATCTACTTTAAAGTATTTTGGTATTTTTTTTCTCTATATTTTAGAACAAAATTTATGAATAGAAATGTGGCATATAAATTGGAACTGCTATGATTGTGTTTCATATTTCTGGATTTGGAGAAATGTTCTAATTTTAACCTGTATGTATCTTATTTATTATTCACTTTTATTTTTCGTTTGTTAATAGAGATAGAAGTATTTCTGCATACAAGTCAATTAACTGGAAAAAGTTTATATAAGAACATAAAAAGTCTAATCCCAGTATGGGCTAGGCTGGTAAGGAGGGAAGAGACAGGGAGAGGGCAGAGGCTCCTCAGGAGGCCTCACCTCTTCAGACCCTCTTTTGCGGGGTCGCCAGGGTCCCGACCCCCAGGTGCAGGCCCTCCTGGGAGGAAGGGTGGCACCAGGGTACTGGATGCCGGCATCAGGAGAGCGGGTCTGAGCAACTCACTCCCTGCCTCATTTTCCGCCACAGTGACTTCCCGCGGGCACTGAGTCTGTACCGGGAAAATCTTATACCCATGAGTGCCCTTTCGACGCCACCTGGGGAATGCGCTTCTTTTCCCCAAACGTCCCTCGGCTCCCGTGTCGACCGCCCCTCCAGCGGTCCTGGGAACCCAACGCCGCCACATCTGGCACCTCAACTCACATCTGGCACAACTGTCGCGTGGCGTCTCGGCCAGGGGTCCCACAAGGTGGATCCCCAAGGTTCTGCCTAGGGTCCTCTCCGCGGCGCCCGAGAGCCCGCAGGCGCGGGTGGCTTGGCCTGCCTGGGCTCGGAACCGCTGAGGCTCCACCAGGCAGTTGCGGAAGCGACGGACGGCCGGGACCTCCTGCCTTGCGCACCCGGGCGTGGAGGAGGCGACGGCGAGTGCCGCGGTGTGGGCGAGCGGGCCGAGTGGTCCCCGCAGCCTCCCGACCCGACCATGCACTGGCTGCGGGGCTTCGTGCTGGAGGCGGTGGCCTGCCAGGATGACGACCACTACTTACGCCACGGGATCCTCTTCGAAGACCTGGACCACAAAGGGGGCGGCGTGGTGGACATCGTGGAGCTCCAGGAGGGGCTGAAAAACTGGAGCTCCGCGTTTTACCGGAACTCCGATGAGGTGAGGGACCGGAAGCTGGCACAGGAAGTCGGGAGAGACGTTGGGCAGCGGGTGAAGCCAACACTGCTCTTTCCAGAGAATCTTTCAAAGGCCTTTAGAGTAATGGTGGGGTTCTCCTCTGAGAGCCTGGTCACGCAGAATAATGTGACCCAGCGAAACACGTTCTTAACCTGCTTTTTAGAATAGCCACTTTCCTGTAGGGCGCGGTGGCTCAGGGCTGTAAACCCAGCACTTTGGGAGGCCAAGGCCCGTGGATCACCTGAGATCAGGAGCTTGAAATCAGTGAGTATGGTGAATGCCTGTCTCTACAAAAAAACTTACAAAAATTAGCCTGCCATGGTGGCGAGTGTCTGTAATCCCAGCTACTTTGGAGGCTGAGGTAGGAGAATCGCTTGAACCTGGAATGCGGAGGTTGCGGCCAAGATCGCGCCATTGCACTCCAGCTGGGCAACAGAGAGAAACTCAATTTCAAAGGGAAAACACACACACACACACACACACACACACACACACACACACTTTCCTTAGTGACAAAGGCCTCCAAGACTTTTGGGAAGATGCCGTTTCTGGTGACTTGTTCAACATTTAGTAACCAGCACACAACGTCAGGGGCCATGTTAGCCTCTGTGCAGAAGCAAAGGACCATCTGTTTTCTTAGGGAGTTCTCTGCCCAGAGCAGTGTGCTTTCAGGGGCGTCTCCAAATGGCAGGCACAGGTAGAGCCCCAGAGCGATTCTGTTTCTGACATCCACACCAAGGTCTAGGGGAAATCAGACTTTGATCCATGGGTTTATACTTAACTGATTGTTTTAGAACCCCACCTAAATTAGAAATGCCTTCCTCCTCTAAGCCAGCCTTGACCTGATTATTTTTAAACTATTTAGACGGAAGTTTCAGGATATCAACAGGAAAAAATTATTTCTTCTCCATCAATGCTTAGCAGGGGTCTTCAGATATTGCTCCTATTGAATTTTAGGAGTAATATCTGAAGACTGTAAAGCTATACATGTATGACTCCTAAAATTCAATAGGAGTAATATCTGAAGACTATAAAGGTCTTTATTGGTGAGATTTTTGTTGTTGTTAGAAGTCCAAAACATCTGGACTCCTCTATAGTCTTCTGGCCAGATACAGGAAGCCAGTTTTGCATGTAAGACAAGTATTTACTTCAAAGGTAGGGGCGTCAAAGCATCTCCCCTCCCCTTTGAAACAGTCACCTTATTTGAATCAGGTTAATTTGCCATCTTTCTCTCTCTCTCTCTCTCTCTCTCTCTCTCTGTTTTTTTCCCTCTTTTTTAGAGACAGGGTCTCACCCTATCACCCAGGTGATTATAACTCACTGCACTGTAGGGCTCCTGGGTTCAAGCAATCCTCCTTCCTCAGCCTACTGAGAGCCTCTGGAATTACAGGTGCACACCATTGCACCCGGCTAAGTTTTTAGAGATGAGATCTTGCTGTGCTGCCCTGGATGAGGATCATGTCCTCTGCAGCAACACGGATGTTCCTAAATGAACTACTGCAGGAACAGAAAACTAAATATCACGTTTTCTTACTTATAAGAGGAAGCTAAACATTGAGTACACATCAATTGAAAGAAGTGAACCATAGACACCAGGGCCTACTTGAAAGTGAAGCATGGGAGGAGGGGAAGGATCAAAAACCAACCTATCAGGTATTATGCTTATTACTTACATGATGAAATAATCTGTACACTAAACCCCTATCACATGAAACTTACCTATATAACAAACCTGCACATGTGTCCCCTGAACCTAAAATAAAAGTTACAAAGAAAAGAATGCCATTAACAGTAGAGGGGGGTGAGACTGGTATTGGGGAGAGAAAAACAACAGATGTCTGCCATGGTCACCAATCCTATGCCATCCTTCCTCCTAGTCTGGATTTCATATCTTGATTTGAGCACATCTGTAGGAGAAAGGAAACTAAAAGCACTGTTAGTGAATGTTCATTGGAGCAACAGCCCAGACCAGGGTGGGTAGTTTCCTCTGGCCACCAGAGGTTGGGGGATGCAGGGCAACAGGAAATGGCTGGGCAGAGGCCTTGGGCATTCATCATTGTGTGCTCAAGGCCACCTGGGGCCACTGGAAGGTACAGCTAAAGCCTGAGGCTGAGAAGTCTCTCATTAAATACCACCAGCCTCTCACCAAAGACCCAGGAGAAAATCTGCAAGGTGACCAGACTTGCCATTTAGGGCCTGTGGCCCATGCGTCAGGAATAGGCAAGAAGCTAACTGTCCTTCCTCTCACCCAGGGTCACTCAGGGGAAACAAGCATAGTCTAAAACATGAAGCTCAAAGCACAGGTTAGGAGGTGGGATTAAGAGTGAGGTGTGTCAACAAAATTCTAAAACCAGATACTAGACTCCTAAAGGCAAGGTGCCTGTAGTAGAGTCTGAAGATATATTCTGAGGCACCAAAGCCAGGGGAGAGAATCCTTTATGGAGGAAGGAAAAGGAAAAGATTCATTTTGAATAAATGATAACTCTAAACATATACTTTTTTTTTTTTTTTGGAGACAGAGTCTCACTCTGTCCCAGGTTTGAGTGCAGTGGCACAATCTCGACTCACTGCAACCTCCACCTCCTGGATTCAAGCTATTCTCCTGCCTCAGCCTCCCAAGTAGCTGGGATTACAGGCATGCACCACCACACCCAGCTAATTTTCGTATTTCTAGTAGAGACGGAATTTCACCGCGTTGGCCAGGATGGTCTTAAACTCCTGACCTCATGATCTGTCCACCTCAGCCTCCCAAACTGCTGGGATTACAGGCATGAGTTGCTACTCCCGGCCATGATTTTTTTTTTTCTTTTTGAGATGGGGTCTCACTCTCTCATCAGGCTGAATGAAGTATAGTGATGCAATCTCAGTTCACTGCAACCTCCATCTCCCAGGTTCAAGCGGTTCTCTTGCCTCAGTCTCCTGCGTAGCTGGGACTACAGGCACGTGCCACCACGCCCAGCTAATTTTTGTATTGTTAGTAGAGACGGGATTTCAGCATGTTGCCCAGGATTGTATCGACCTCCTGACCTTGTGATCTGCCCACCTCAGCCTCCCAAAGTGTTGGGATTACAGGTGTGAGCCACTGTGCCCAGCCCATTTTTTTTTTCTTATACAAGTATAAGAGCATCAGGTTTGCAGGCAAGTGATATGACTATATATTTTATATTAAATTATATGACACAGTGTATAATAAATTATATTATGTTAAATATATTGTAGTATGGTATGTTATATGAAGCTTCTGTTGGCCCATCTTGGATCCCCATGCAACTGCCATGGAAGTTATGTAGAAAGCAAGGCACAAAAGGAGAATGTCTTTGCTGCTCCACAGTGTTCCTGGAGACTTTCAACTTAGGTTCTCAGTCACAGTGCTCCCCACATGGGCATGGCTCACAGAATAAAATCTGAGAACCGTGAACAGGAAAATCTGAGATCCGGAGGTTCTCTGCAGACCATGGTTCAAGATGTTAGGTTGTCATAAGAAAACACATAGGGCTGGTCTATGGGCCCCTATTCATATCTGTCCATAGCCAGCATTTGTACCTCATCCTTGTGTAACAGTAAGACCTCCCTCCTTGGCAGCCTGCCATTTAATCCAGACTGGCTTAAAAAAAAAAAAAAAACTTAGTAGGCTGGGTGCAGTAGTCTACACCTGTAATCCCAGCCCTTTGGGAGGCCAAGGCAGTGGATCACCTAAGGTCAGGAATTCAAGACTAGCTTAACTAATATGGTGCAACCCCATCTCTACTAAAAATACAAAAATTAGCCAGGTGTCGTGTGGGTGCATATAATCCCAGCTACTCCGGATGCTGAGGCAGAAGGATAGCTTGAACCTGGGAGGTGGAAGTTGCAGTGAGCTAAGATCGTGCCATTGCACTCCAACCTGGGTGACAGAGCAAGACTCCATCTCAAAAAGCAAAACAAAACAAAAACAAAAACTTAGTCACCCAAATCAAATGTCTATTTTCTGGAAATGGATAAACAAACTGTGGTACATCCATACAATGAAATACCACTTAACAATTACAAACAAACTACGGATTCACCCAACAGCATGGATGAATTATGTTCAGTGAAGAGGCCAGACAGAACTGCATACTTTATGATACTTATATAAAATTCTAGAAAAAGCAGAACTAAAATGACAAAAGGTAGACTGGTGTCTGCCAGGCATGGGGAAAGTGTTGACTGCTAAGTAACGCAGGGAAACTTTTGAGGATAATGAATATTTTCTATGTTTTGATTATTTGGTGACTTTTTATCATGTTAAAATACATATAGCATAAAATTTGCCATTTTAACCATGAAGTGTATAGTTCAGTTGGATTAATGACATTTATAATGTTGTGCAACCACTCTCTATTTCCATAACTCTTTTATCACCCCAAACAGAAGCTGTGTGCCCATTAAGTAATAACTCTTCCATTCCCTCTTCCCCTCCTGTGACTTTTATTGGATATAAATTAAACCTTAATAGCTGATTCTACAAAATGCAGTGTCTCTCTCCAGTCCCTGTGATCAATGTCCTCCTCCTTGGTGAGGTCATTTTTATAGCCTTTTATGGACTAACTCCCTCTGGACTTTCCTCTGTTCTCTGGGCCTGAGTGCCCGGGTTGCTGGCAGTCAGTCTCCATTCCCAGAGTGTTCACAGACGCTACACACCCATGGCTTCCCCAGCTTGTTTGGGGGCTTATTCTCTGGACCTTGCTCTAACAACAAGGCCCTTTCCTTCTCTCTAGCTAGTTATCTCTCAGTAGTCTTTTTACCCAGCCCCACCTACCAACATCTGTCTTAGGCAACATATACACAACACACACACACACACACACACACACCCATAATGACAGCTTCTCCCTTCAACAGTGTGGCATGATTGACATCTGTCCCCTGCATTTACCATTATCACAGCAAACTAACTGTAGCCTTTCTCTCTTTCCCCATAGAAACCTCTGCACCATGAGAGCCAAGTGGAGGAAGAAGCGAATGCACAGGCTAAAGCACAAAAGAAGAAAGATGAGGCAGAGGTCCAAGTAACTGCTACTTGTTGCACCGTGGAGGCCATGGGAGCAGAAACATGGGATGCCAGATGCCGAGGATGCTGGTACAAGTTGTGAGACTGCATGCTACTGTCTAGAGCTTGTTTCAGTGGATCTAGAACTTCATTGCCATCTGATCGCCAGTCACCTCTGAGACCCACCTTGCTCATAACCAGGACTGCCCATGTTGTTCTTTTGCCCTGGACCTGTGACAGTCTGGACTATTTCTGTGTTTGCTTGTGGCCAAGTGTAACAACCATACAATAAATCACCTCTTCTGCTGTCAGCTGAAGAATTAAAAAAAAAAAAAAAAGCCAGTGTGGTATGGCCTGTTTTGTGTCTTTCTCACTTCCAGATCCCTAACCCTCTTATCTTTATCGTTTTTCCCTCCCTCACAAGTCAGCTAAATCCAACTTGAACTTCACACTTGTATTCTTAAATACTACAGACTGACTTAAAGGCCAGGTAAAGAGAAAGGCATTGAGTTTTCTCTTAAAAGGCAGGAGTCCTTTCTATGTCAACCTTTCTATGATACTCTTCTAATCATGCACTTCCAAGGACACAGAGCTTGCATCTTCCCAGTGCCCTGTCCCACTCTGATGTCTAGCAAGGCCCTCGGATCTGACTTGTTGATCCCATTGCCCTTTTGGGTGAAGTAAAATGTGCCTCTCCCTTTTGGCTCCCCTTCTCCTCCTCCAAAACATACGTAACCCACCCTTTCTCTCTTATTTTTCCCCACACTGAGGGCAAAGGTAGTCTTTAGTTAAAAACAGCATCCCATCATTTCACAAGAGGTGGCTGCAGGGTGGTTCAGACAGTGTTCATGTGGATGGGGTCTATTTCTCATTTCGTGAGGCCTGAGGGGACACAGTCTGAAAGCATGAGATTAGGGAAAGATTAACACACTCAGTAATAGAAACATGTATAGCTTATGTGGGTCAGAATACTTCAAAGGGGACTGGACCAACGCTGTCCACTCCAGACTCCTCTGTAGGGTTTGAAGTATTGAACCCTCTCCCCACACAGCTCTGGGAGACTTGCAAAGGCAACTATTCACTCCACCAGTGTGCGCAGAAAGAGCTCCTCTGCCCTTCAATATTCTAAGGAAAAGGTACTGCTGCAGTTAGGGAAGTAATCTTAGAATAAGACTAACCCTTGTGGACAAGTAGCAGAGTTTCTTTGAGAGTGTGGTTAGAAGAAGGTTGGAAGAAAGATCAAAGGATAGAGAGTGATCTTAACATGGCATACCCGTGAAGCACTTCCTATGAAATAATTTACCTTCCTGAGTGACTTCTGGAAAAATCACATTTACCCTCAGTTTTAGTCCCTTTTCTCCACCACCCTTTGTTATAATTCCCTTCAACTCAATGGCAATCCACCCTCTCCCTACCCCCTCAAAGTGGGTGATGGTATTACGGAAAATGAAGGGAGCATATAAAAAACAAAGTGTGGTTTTCGCCAGACTCAGCTCACCTGGTGCCCAGTTGAAGGGCCCTCTGCGGGGGAGGATTATGCCTAGGAACTCCGGGCAGGTAGCAGCTGTGAGATAACCAGAGCTCTGCAGCAGAGGGGACAGAGGAAGACACACATGAAATTGAAGAACAGCTCCCAGTAGGCATCTCTGGAACACAAGCGGAATCTTTCCAAATACTTAGAGAGGAAGGTAACCTTTTACCTTCCTTAGAGAGGAGGGGAAGCTGATATTGGGCTGTAATTTCACTCCACTCCAAAGAGAAGAGAGGGGGCAGTTGCCACGTAGTTTTCAAACTCAAGATCACATTTGAGTGACCTTGAGTCTTGAGGTCTGCTCACTCAAGACTCAGGAGTGGAGTCTTCATTGAGCAGACCTCGCTCAAGTAAACCTATACAAAAGCCATATTAAAACAGAACTAGAAAGCAGCAAGCTGAGGGAAATGTTCCCATGACAACTGATGAACAAAGGGTGGTGCCCTAATGTAGAGGGGGAGTGTCTACAATTCAGTTAGGAAGGTCAACACAACAAAAAATTTAAAATGATAGTATATACCCCAAGATAAACCAGAGAGAGTCTACTTACAAAGAAAGTATCTAGTTGTGATTTTATGAAACTACCTAAGACAGTGCAGTTACATGGTCTCTCCAGGCAGCAGCCCCATTGATCACTTCTTGATCTGAAAAGATAAGAGGCAGGAAAGGTTACAAGAGCTCAGAGGGAGAGAGGATCCTGTCAGAAGATCAATGAGCTTTGTTCCATCCTTCTCACAGGGAGGAACCAAAGGAAATAAATACTTTAAACTGAATTCCTTCCTACCTCCAGTCTTCTGCCAGGCTTTCTACTGGCCAAGTTCAGCTGGGAGCCCAAGGGCACAGGCACCACACAGAGGAATCCCAGAGAGGTCACACTTGTAGGAAAGAGCAAGGTGCAAAAGAGAGAGAGTGAATGTGAAGCAGCAAACAGGACATTCAGCACAAGAGGAAAGAATGTGAGTGTGCAATTCACAGAGGAAGGGTTACTAACAGGCTTATTGGCCGCTTGAGACTAGCTCAGTCTTACCAGTCATGAAAGCTCAGATTCTGAAGTCAGACTGCCTGAGTCTGTCTATTCTACTGCTTAGGTATCATGTAATCTTATCAAGTCTTGTTTTCATCCTTTGTAAAATGGATGTCTGTAATAATAGTGTCTGTATCACATGGTGGTTGGAATGATCCAGTGGACAAAGGCATGTAAAGCCCTGGGGCACTGCTTGGCATGGGGCAAGCAATCGATACATGATATCTATTTTTTTTTTACTTCAAATTGATAAGTGATAAAGATCCGTAGTACTTGTTACTGGCAAGGCTATAGGGCAAAAGGCACTCTCAGAAAATTTCAATGGGAGTATAACAGATATGTAATCTTTTTGGGGGCAGTAATTTGACTGTACTTATTATAATTCAAAATGGGAGTAAATAATTCCATGTATAATAATTTATCTTACACAATTACTTTCAGAAATACACAAAAAATATATGTACAAAGATGTTTAATGCTAGATTACAATTTGGAAATAACCTAAATTGACATATTGAAACTCTGTGTACCAATTTGTGTTTGTTATCTATTCCTGTGTACAAATTATCCCCGAAACTTGATAGCTAAAAAACAGCAAACATTTATTATCTCACAGATTATGGGGGCCAGGAATCACTGCACGGCTTAGCTAGGTACCTCTGGCTCAAGGTCTCTCATGAGGTTGCAGTTCTACTGTTGATCAGGGCTATGATCTCATCTGAAAACTTGATTGGGGAGTGGAAGGGGAAGATTTAGACACACACATGTATCTTTTATTCCTGCATTGTTCTCCCCATATGGTTTGGGTTGGCATGGGCATCCTCTCTTCCCATTGGATTGGTAAGGTCTATGTTAAATGTTTGGAGGTTGGAACAGAAGGGACCAGAAGAGGCCCTCTGTCTTGTCTTGATCCTAGACCATTCAGGCCAGTCTTAGTGTTTTTTTTAAAGGAAATGTAATGTTCGAAGCTGACGCCTGAGCCAATTGCATGATTTGCCTTGCCTTGCTTCATTCTCTGTGAATATATTTCCCTCTGGTACCATAGGAGAAGGGGTTGGCATCCAAAACAGAGTTAGGATAATCATGTATTCCAGCAGTTCCTAGCTAAATCTGTATCTTAACACGTCACACCCTTCAAACATATGAAACTACGTTCATCATGAAGACGTCATCATGGCCTTTCTGAGTCTTCTCTCCTTGAGGTCAAACACTCCCCATTTCTTATCATGTTTCCTTGAACAGGTAAGTTTTCTATCCCTAATAATTTTGCTCACTCTCTAAAGTATGTGTATGGTACTCCATAAATATTTGATGAGTGAATTTATCCATTTAATAATGAACAAATATTCTAATTTGTGAAGGTCTTCTTCAAACATTACCAGGGCATGGTAGCACTTTAAGAGCAGTGTACCAGTTAGGATGCTTCAAAATGCACAAAAAAGGAAAACCGACCTCAAGCTGATTTAAACAACATAGGAATCCATTCATTCACAAAACAGGGAGTCCAGAAGCTGTAGAGATCCAGCAGAATTAGGCGAGTCTGACACTGCGGTAAAGGTTCTGGCTGTCTGTGTCTATGATGCTGTTGGTTCAGCTTTTGACAACATTTTCAAGCTGGGGTTTCTCCTCTTAGCAAAGTACCTGCAGCTATACTACTCTTACCAGGTCTCACTATGCCCACCCAGAGACCAGAGACCTTCCCGTTCCCTAATCATCAAGCAAAAGGAGCTTTAGCTGGACTGGACTGACATAGGCCACCTTCCCAGTCCTGACCCAACCACTGCCTGTGCTGTTCAACTTGGGCATAGGGAGGTGCACATTCTGGAACCGGGACTGCTGCTAAGAGAATACGACTTCCCGGCCATCACAGTCTGCTTTCCCACTCTTTCCCAGCACCCAGAGGTGGGGAAACCTCACCCAACCTCATGGCTGGGAATATCAATTCTGTTAGGAAGAGCAGAAAAGGGACTTGATTCTTCCACCATTTATTCAGCCAGTGTTCACTGAGGACAGACTGCATGCCAGACACTCTACAGTGCCTAGGAATACAGTAGAGAACAAAATGGGCAAAGGCCCTACTCTCATGGAAGAGAGACAGAAAGTAAACAGACAGAAATAAATCAGGTAGCGTAAGAACTACTGGGAACCATGAGGGTGATATTCTATGAGGGCTGATGAGGAGACCTCTCAGGAAAGGTGACATTGGAGCAGAGATTTGGAGAAAATAGAGAGGTAACCATGCAGCTAAGAGGATGAAGAATGGGGACTGGGGGATTAGGTACCCACAGGGAGCCTAAGAAGGGAGTATACTTGCAGTGTCTGAGGAACAACAAGGTATGGGGTGAAGGGAGGGTTAGAAAGGGGTGAAGGTTGGGCATTTGGAGCCGAGCAAGCCAAGGCAACTATGGTGAGAATTGGAGGAAGAGTTGGAACAGTTTCCTTAGGCTTACTTGATCCAAGTTCAATGGATATGGATGATGCTTTCTTTGTCGTCACTACCTATGGCAAATCCAAACTTGGAGATCTCTGTAGGCTTTGTTGGGAGGTCTGTAGATTCTTGTTCTGCTGATCACTTCTTAGTGCTGCGACTGGAACTTTCCCCCCCATTACAAGCAAGGGAGGAAATCAACCCGGTCTTCCACAGACAGGGGCCTGGCTTTTCAGCTATATGTACAGTTGGTGTACACATGTCTAGGACAGTGGTTCTCAAATGTAGTCCCTGGCCCAGCAGTATCACATCGGTTGGGATATTGTTAGAAATGTAGTCTCACTGCCGGGCCTTGTGGCTCACGCCTGTAATCCCAGCACTTTGGGAGGCCAAGACAGGCTGATCACGAGGCCAAGAGATCGAGACCATCCTGGCCAACATGGTGAAACCCCATCTCTACTAAAAATACAAAAATTAGCTGGGCATGGTGGCATACACCTGTAGCTCCAGCTACTCAGGAGTCTGAGGCAGGAGAATGCCGTGAACCCGGGAGGCAGAGGTTGTAGTGGATCAAGGCCATGCCACTTCACTCCAGGCTGGGTGAGAGTGAGACTCCACCTCCACAATACGTTAAAAAAAAACAAATACAAAAAAACTATCTAAACATTCAGCTGAATATATTTTGTCTGACCTGGATTTTCAGGTTCCATTGGAATGAGATAGAAGCTGAATTGTTATTTCTGGAAATCAGGGGAAAAGGAGGATGAAAGAAAACCCTTCAAACTACATTTCCAAGGAAACAAAGGAGCAAGAGAACCATACTGTAATCATACAAGTAAAACCCATATCTATTAGGAGTGCACAGTGTGTATTTGGGGTGTGTGTATATATATCTGTATATTTGTGTACACATTTATTTGTGTATATATATATATTTTTGATGTGTGTATGTCTGTACACATAACACATATACAATGCAATATTTTTCAGCCATAAAAAAGAAGGAAACCCTGTCACTTGTGATAAGAAGGGTGAACCTGGAAGACAATATGCTGAGGAAAATAAGCCAGACACAGAACAGCAAGTACTGCATGACCTCCCTTATACATGGAAACTAAAAATGAATTCATAGAAGCCGAGAGTAGAATGGTGGCTACAAGAAGAGGGGTGGGAGGTGGGGAATGAGGAGATGGTGGTGAAAGGATACAGAGCTTCAGTTATGTAGAATGAATTGTAACAGAGTGCCCCCATTTTCCTAAGATAAAAGGAATGAGTTTTATTATTATTTTTTTCTTCTCTTCTCCTCTCCCCTTTTCCCCCTGTTCTCTGTTTCCTACATAGGCCTTCTGAAGTGCAAACATATCCTTTCATCTCCCCATCACTTGACATACCCTTCAGGGCAAGTTCTTCTGTGTGTTTCAAGACAGATCTCTCTTCAGGAGTGCACAGTTGATTTGCAGACCAAAGCATACCCATCACAGAACTTCCACTGTCTGGGGGTCTCCTCAGATCTTACACCCACTAGGAGAGGATGCCAAAAGCATGCCCACCCAGTCACTTTTACAACTTACTTCTGACCAGAAAGACACCACTCGACTGCCCAGCAGATAACTGCTGGGGAGCAGAGAGACCCTCTGTTTTTGCTCACTTTCACCTTTAACTTACAAAAGTACTCTTTTTGCTGCAAAGGTAAAGCGACACATTTAAAGCAGGACACATTATACTTCTTCCCCCAAGCTAGCTTAGAAAATAAATTCACTTTTTTTTTTTTTGTACCAGGCCCCACACTTAATTGAACTCTGCATGTGGTGAGTGACTAACCTGCTTTTGGTTACACAATGAGTTTTAGAGACCTAATGTGCAGCATGGGGACTATTGTTTATGCCGTATTCTATAGTTGGAGTTTGCTACAAAAGAAGATCGTGTGTTCTCAGTATAAAAAAAAAAAAAAAAGAAAAGACACTATGTGAAGAGATGGTTATGCTAATTAGCTTGAATGTAGCCATTAGTTCATTATGTAGATGTATGTGAAAACATCATATTGTAGGCTTTAAATATATACACTTTTAATAAAATTTTTAAAAAGATTCCTTTAAGGAAACATTTACAATAGCATCAAAACATAAAAACTACATGGCAAAGGGTGTGGAAGCCTATACACTGAAGACTACATAATATTGCTGGAAGCGATTAAAGATCTTTGGAATAGGAGGTATTTATTCTTGTTTTTCAAGAGTGTTTTTACTATTCAGGGATTCTTGCAATTTTTTCTGAATAAGGAGTTCTTTTTACTTTCTGAAAAAAAATAGGCCACTGGAATTTGAATAAGATTGGATCGAATCTGTAGATTGCTTAGAGTAGTATTTCCATGTCAACTATATTAAATTTTGCAACCCATGGACAGTATGCTTTTCCATTTATTTCATTCTTCTTTTATCTTTTATACAATGTTATGTAGTTTTCAGTGTACAAGTATTTTACCTTCTTAAATTTATTCCTAGGTATGTTATTCTTATGAGTGCTATTATAAATGAAATGTATTAATTTTCCTTTAAGATTTTTCATTGCTAACACAACTGGTTTTTGTCTGTTTATCTTGTATGCTGCAAGGTTGCTGGACTAGTTTATTAACTCCAGTAATCGTGTGTGTGTGTGTGTGTGTGTGTGTGTGTGTGTGTGTGTGTGTGTTTAGTATTTTCTTTGTATAGGGTCATGTCATCTGCAAATTAAGATTTTTTAATTTTCAAAATATTTTTGCTCATCTTCATTTTTGAAAGACGTTTTGACTGGGTATGGAATTCTAGGTTGACAGTTTTTTCTTTTTTCAGTACTTAGAGCTATTGCAAACTTCTTGTTTGTAATAGTTCTGATGAGAAATTTAATGCCATCCTTACAATTAGTCCTCTGTATGTAACATGTCTTTTCACCTTTTATTCCTCTTAGGATTTTCTCTTCATCACTGGTTTTGATCAATTTGAGTATGGTGTTCTTTGGTGTAGTTTTCTTCATGTTTCTTGTTCATAGGCTACATTATGTTTCTGGGATATTTGGGGTTTATGGTTTTCGTGAAGTTTAGAACACTTTTATCCAGTATGTTTTAAATATTTTTCTATCTCTCTTACCTATTCTATTCCCTTCAGGGGTTTCATTTAACATTTATAGAAGGGTTTTTAAAGAGTTCCTACTGATGGGATTTTTATTCTTATAAATTGATTTTTCTGTGTTTCATTTGTGTTAGTTTCTACTGATATTTCTTCTAGTTCATTAATATATTCTTCTGCAATGTTTAATTCAGTGTATTTTAAAAATTTCAGACTGTAACCTGTAGTTTTCACTTACGGAAGTTGATATTTTAAAATATCTCCAACATCTTCACTTAGATAAAATTATAATAACTGTTCTAATGTCCTTGTCTTCTATTTCTAACATGCATGTCATTTTCAATGGAATGATTACATTCTTCAATATGTCTCATGTTTCCCTTCCTCTTTGCCTGTTTGAGATTCTGACATTTGATGCCAGACATTTGATGCTGATGCCCAAATGTGCCCAGTGACACAACTTGGCCTCAGTTTCTATGTACACCCAAGCTTGTGCAACAGGAGAAATAGAGAGGTAGAGGAGGCCTGGACCAAGGAAGAATTCTCTGGGGACTTGTGGTGAAGAGAACGAATGAAGTAACTGGCAGAAACTAAAGGTCCTGGTAGAACAAATAGAATCCCAGAATGAGAACACACACCATGCATGTCCCCTAAAGCAAGATAATATTTCCTAAAATCTCAAGAAAAATCATCTTTGACAAATACCTTATATCAAGTGAGGTAATCCATGTACCAAGGCACTGGGAAAAGTTTAAGGATGCAAAACTCAGAGAGATGTGATTCTCTTACGAGGACATTGTGAAGGATGAATGCTACCCAGTAAGTGATGACTAGGACATGCACTTTTGAGTAACTTATGAGCATCAACATATTTAATCATGAATCTAAACCAAAAACCAAGTTGGGGACAAGGTGGGAGACATAGGCTGTCACTGGCATATGTTTGGGTTGAAATAACACTATCAGAAATGGCAGGTAAAGGGGTCAGAGAAGAGGAAAATAATGTCTTTTCCATACTGGTAAAAATTTGAAGTTGAAAGTTATACTTTCAGCTTGAAAAGGTTAAAAGGAGACTAGTGATGTCAAAACCTTTTTAGTGCAATGTTAAACAGGAAGAATACCACCCTTCCTAAATGACAAACAAAAGTCTCTCTCTCACACACACACACACATGCAAACCCAGAAACACAAAGAAAACTACATAGACAAATACAGTAAATACAATCTACTACATATGGTAAATATAGAGTAAAATTTGGGAGAGTTTAGAATATAAACAGGGAAATTAGAATGTTTTTATTAATCTAGGTCTTTATCCATAAAAACCAATCATACAATAAAAGCTTAAAACATTGCATTGTAAAAAATCCACTAGTCCAGAGTGATGGTCAAAAAAATGTAATTAAAGAGATTTAAAACTTGAACATTTAGCTTTAATAGACTAAAATTAATTTTGGATGCAAGTTAAAATTTGAGCAGAGAATATTCTTTTGTATGACAGAATGCCAGCAAAAGCAAGTATATAGTAAAATTTTAAGAAAGTCAATTTCCAACATAAAAACATAAATATAAATAACTGACACAGGCAGGGGTGATTAATTGATGGTAAAATGCTCAGAGGAAGATTGCTAGAATAGAGGATATTAATACTTTTTCAAACCACTTGCCAAATTAATCATAAATAAGATATTATTACAAGTGACAGAGCTCCTAGACTCCTCCTTAACCAACTGACCATCCTAGTACCACAGTGTTGGGGATGGACAGACTGGGCCTTCTCTGCCCGCAAACGGGCTGAAGTAGGAAGCTCACAGCATGACTCTGCAGTATTCCTGTTCAAATGTTTGGGCTCAATTTAATCATGAGGACATTTTCAGACGACTTCAAAATGAAGAACTTTGAGTCAGACAGCTGACCTGTCCTCTACAAACAAGTCCATGTCACCACCATCAATGACAAGAACAAAACGAGGAAGAAATATTTGGGGTTCAAAATGACTAAAAAACATAAGCTACATAGTCTTTTTACTCGTTTTGAACCCAAAACATCTCTTTACGTTTTTGTTGTGTTCTTGTTGGTGACATAGACTGTTTGAAGGAGACAGGTCAGTTGCCCTGTTCAATGTTCTACATTCTACAGTTGTCTGAGGATTACCTCCTATGACATTCAGGCTAAACATTTTCTTTTTTTTTAAATTTTTTAATTTTTTAAAGTTTTTTTTTTATTGCATTTTAGGTTTTGGGGTACATGTGAAGAACGTGCAAGGTAGTTGCATAGTTACAGACGTGGCGGTGTGTTTTGCTGCCTTCCTCCCCTTCACCCACATTTGGCATTTCTCCCCAGGCTATCCCTCCCCAGCTCCGCCCCCCGATGTCCCTCCTTTATTCCCCCCCAATAGACCCCAGTGTGTAGTACCCACTTCCCTGTGTCCATGTGTTCTCATTTTTCCTCACCCACCTATGAATGAGAATATGCGGTATTTCATTTTCTGTTCTTGTGTCAGTTTGCTGAGAATGATGTTCTCCAGATTCACCCACGTTCCTACAAAGGACATGAACTCATCATTTTTGATTGCTGCATAATATTCCATGATGTATATGTGCCACATGTTCCCAGTCCAGTCTATCATTGATGGGCATTTGGGTTGGTTCCAGGTCTTTGCTATTGTAAACAGCGCTGCAATGAACATTCGTGTGCATGTGTCCTTATAGTAGAACGATTTATAGTCCTTTGGATATATACCCAGTAATGGGATTGCTGGGTCAAATGGAATTTCTATTTCTAAGGCCTTGAGGAATCACCACACTGTCTTTCACAATGGTTGAACTAATTTACACTCCCACCAACAGTATAAAAGTGTTCCTATTTCTCCATATCCTCTCCAGCATCTGTTGTCTCCAGATTTTTTAATGATCGCCATTCTAACTGGCGTGAGATGGTATCTCAATGTGGTTTTGATTTGTATCTCTCTAATGACCAGTGATGATGAGCATTTTTTCATATGTTTGTTGGCCTCATGTATGTCTTCTTTCTAAAAGTGTCTGTTAATATCCTTTGCCCATTTTTGAATGGGCTTGTTTGTTTTTTTTCCTGTAAATCTGTTTGAGTTCTTTGTAAATTCTGGATATCAGCCTTTTGTCAGATGGGTAAACTGCAAGAATTTTTTCCCATTCTGTTGGTTGCCGATTCACTCTAGTGACTGTTTCTTTTGCCGTGCAGCAGCTGTGGAGTTTGATTAGGTCCCATTTGTCTATTTTGGCTTTTGTTGCCAATGCTTTTGGTGTTTTGGTCATGAAGTCCTTGCCTACTCCCATTTCCTGAATGGTTTTACCTAGATTTTCTTCTAGGGTTTTTATCGTGCCAGGTTTTATGTTTAAGTCTTTAATCCATCTGGAGTTAATTTTAGTGTAAGGTGTCAGGAAGGGGTCCAGTTTCTGCTTTCTGCACATGGCTAGCCAGTTTTCCCAACACCATTTATTAAACAGGGAATCCTTTCCCCATTGCTTGTTTTTGTCAGGTTTATCAAAGATTGTATGGTTGTAGATATATTGTGTTGCCTCCGATGCCTCTGTTCTGTTCCATTGGTCTATATCTCTGTTTTGGTACCAGTACCATGATGTTTTGATTACTGTAGCTTTGTAGTATAGCTTGCAGTCCAGTAGTGTGATGCCTCCTGCTGTGTTCTTTTTGCTTAGAATTGACATGGCTTTGCAGGCTCTCTTTTGGTTTTATATGAAGTTCAAGGTGTTTTTTTCCAGTTCTGTGAAGAAAGTCAACGGTAGCTTGATGGGGATAGCATTGATTCTGTAAATTACTTTGGGCAGTATAGCCATTTTCACGATATTGATTCTTCCTAACCATGAACATGGAATGTTTCTCCATCTGTTTGTGTCCTTTCTTATTTCGTTGAGCAGTGGTTTGTAGTTTTCCTTGAAGAGGTCCCTTACGTTCCTTGTGAGTTGTATTCTTAGGTATTTTATTCTCTTTGTAGCAATTGTGAATAGCAGTTCGTTCTTGATTTGGCTCTCTTTAAGTCTGTTATTGGTGTATAGGAATGCTTGTGATTTCTGCACATTGATTTTGTATCCTGAGACTTTGCTGAAGTTGCTTATCAGTTTCAGAAGTTTTTGGGCTGAGGTGATGGGGTCTTCTAGGTATACCACCATGTCATCTGCAAATAAAGACAATTTGGCTTCCACCTTTCCTATTTGAATACCCTTTATTTCTTTTTCTTGCCTGATTGCTCTGGCTAGGACTTCCAGTACTATATTGAATAGGAGTGGTGAAAGAGGGCATTCTTGTTTAGTGCCGGATTTCAAATGGAATGCTTCCAGTTTTTGCCCATTCAATATGATATTGGCTATTGGCTTGTTGTAAATAGCTTTTATTACTTTGAGATACGTTCCATCACTATTGAGTTTATTGATGGTTTTTAGCATAAAGGGCTGTTGAATTTTGTCAAATGCCTTCTCTGTGTCAATTGAGATAATCATGTGGTTTTTGTTTTTGGTTCTGTTTATGTGGTGAATTACATTTACAGACTTGTGTATGTTGAACCAACCTTGCATCCCCGGGATGAATCCTACTTGATCATGATGGGTAAGGTTTTTGATGTGCTGTTGCAATCAGTTTGCCAGTATTTTATTGAAGATTTTTGCATCTATGTTCATCATGGATATTGGCCTGAAGTTTTCTTTTCTTGTTAAATCTCTGCCGGGTTTTGGTATCAGGATGATGTTGGTGTTATAAAATAATTTGGGAAGGATTCCCCCTTTTTGGATTATTTGGAATAGTTTCAGAAGGAATGGTACCAGCTCCTCCTTGTGTGTCTGGTAGAATTCGGCTGTGAACCCATCTGGACCTGGGCTTTTTTTGTGTGGTAGGCTCTTAATTGCTGCCTCAACTTCAGACTTTGTTATTGGTCTATTTATAGTTTCAGCTTCCTCCTGTTTTAGGCTTGGGAGGACACAGGTGTCCAGGAATTTATCCATTTCTTCCAGCTTTACTAGTTTATGTGCATAGAGTTGTTTGTAGTATTCTCTGATGATGGTTTGAATTTCTGTGGAATCTGTGGTGATTTCCCCTTTATCGTTTTTTATTGCATCTATTTGGTTGTTCTCTCTTTTCTTTTTTTTATCAATCTGGCTAGTGGTCTGTCTATTTTGTCGAACTTTTAAGAAAACCAGCTCTTGGATTTATTGATTTTTTGAAGGGTTTTTCATGTCTTTATCTCCTTCAGTTCTGCTCTGATCTTAGTTATTTTTTGTCTTCTGCTAGGTTTTGAGTTTTTTTATCTTGCTCCTCTAGCTCTTTCAATTTTGACTATAGGGTGTCAATTTTGGATCTCTCCACTCTTCTCATATGGGCACTTATTGCTATATATTTTCCTCTAGAGACTGCTTTAAATGTGTCCCAGAGATTCTGGCATGTTGTGTCTTCGTTCTCGTTGGTTTCCAAGAACTTCTTTATTTCTGCCCTCATTTCATTGTTTATCCAGTCAACATTCAAGAGCCAGTTGTTCAGTTTCCATGAAGCTGTGCGGTTATGGGTTAGTTTCTGAATTCTGAGTTCTAACTTGATTGCACTTGTGTGAGACTGTTTGTTATGATTTCAGTTGTTTTGCATTTGCTGAGGAGTGCTTTACTTCCAATTTTGTGGTCAATTTTAGAGTAGGTGTGATGTGGTGCTAAGAAGAATGTATATTCTGTGGATTTGGGTTGGAGAGTTCTGTAAATGTCTATCAGGTTTGCTTGCTCCAGGTCTGAGTTCAAGCCCTGGATATCCTTGTTGATTTTCTGTCTTGTTGATCTGTCTAATATTGACAGTGGAGTGTTAAAGTCTCCCACTATTATTGAGTCTAAGTCTCTTTGTAAGTCGTTAAAAACTTGCCTTATATATCTGGGTGCTTCTGTATTGGGGCCATATATATTTAGGATTGTTAGCTCTTCTTGTTGTATTGATCCTTTTACCATTACGTAATGACCTTCTTTGTCTCTTTTGGTCTTTGTTGCTTTAAAGTCTATTTTATCAGAGACAAGAATTGCAACTCCTGCTTTTTGTTGCTCTTTATTTGCTTGGTAAATCTTCCTCCATCCCTTTATTTTGAGCCTTTGTGTATCCTTGCATGTGAGATGGGTTTCCTGGATACAGCACACTGATTGGCTTTTGGGTGTTTATCCAATTTGCCAGTCTGTGTCTTTTGATTGGTGCATTTAGTCCATTTACATTTAGGATTAATATTGTTATGTGTGAATTTGATACTGCCATTTTGATGCTAGCTGGCTGTTTTGCCCGTTAGTTGTTGTAGATTCTTCATTATGTTGATGCTCTTTAGCATTTAGTGTGATTTTGGAATGGCTGGTGCTGGTTGTTCCTTTCTATGTGTAGTGCCTCTTTCAGGAGCTCTTATAAAGCAGTCCTGGTGGTGACAAAATCTCTGAGTACTTGCTTGTTCGCAAAGGATTTTATTTTTCCTTCAGTTATGAAGCTCGGTTTGGCTGGATATGAAATTCTGGGTTGAATGTTCTTTTCTTTAAGGATGTTGAATATTGGTCCTCCACTCTCTTCTGGCTTGTAGTGTTTCTGCCTAGAGATCTGCTGTGAGTCTGATGGGCTTCCCTTTGTGCGTGACCTGACCTTTCTCTCTGGCTGCCCTTAGTATTTTCTCCTTTATTTCAACCTCGTTGAATCTGACGATTATGTGCCTTGGGGTTGCTCTTCTTGCAGAATATCTTTGTGGTGTTCTCTGTATTTTCTGCATTTGAGTGTTGGCCTGTCTTGCTAGGTTGGGTAAATATTTCTGGATAATGTCCTGAAGAGTATTTTCCAGCTTGGATTCATTCTCTTCGTCACATTCTCATACACCTATCATACGTAGGTTAGGTCTCTTCACATAGTCCCACATTTCTTGGAGACTTTGTTCATTCCTTTTTGCACTTTTTTCTCTGATCTCGGTTTCTCGTTTTATTTCATTGAGTTGATCTTCGACTTCTGATATTCTTTCTTCTGCTTGGTCAATTTGGCTGTTGAAACTTGTACATGCTTCACGAAGTTCTCGTATTGTGTTTTTCAGCTCCTTTAATTCATTCATATTCCTAATGGTGAGTGTTTGGAATCACCATTTTTTTTGTCCCACTGCACTACCCCAAACGCCGTTTCCCTAAAATCTCCTGGCCTGGCTTACTGTCCAAGTCCCGTTCAGTCAGATAGATATGCCAATCTGCCCTCTCAAGTCTCAGATTGCCAGTTCAACAAGGCACCTGGACCAGTGCACTTTGTGTGGAGTGCTGTGGAGTGCCGCTGTGCTACAGCGCCAGCAGGCAGCTGCACTGGCTGCCGGCTGCACCAGCCAAAACCTCTGCCTGGTGTCCCGCATCTTTTTCATACCTGGGAATTTCCCCGTTCTGTGGGTAACAAAGATCCATCTGGAAATGCGGCCCTGACTCACCCTCTGCGCATTCACCGAGAGCTGCAATCCTGGGTTGTTCTCACCGTGCCGTCTTGAGTCCCTCCTCTGGTTTTTAATATTTAATGTCAGTGTCAAGAGTCACATAAAGGAGTATTCATATACAATCTCTTGTGGAATTTCAGTCTTGATTTGTTATTGCATTCTCTTCAGGAGAGTGAGGCCAGTAAGTTCTCTTTTGGGGCTTTGCGGAAGGGCTGTAACTGATCAAAAGTGAAATGTTCACATTGCAGTGCTGAGCCAATTAGTGGGCTGTAAAATCTGTGTAGTTAAATGTAAACTGGAACTTTTATTTTAAACTGCCAAAGAATATGCTAAATTCTGTTACATGTAATATGGGAAGTGATATTTCTGTACATTAGGCATTAATACAATGACTATCTCTCACTTTATCTTGTATTCAAAAGTGAGGAAGTGTACTTCAAGCAGAGGCTAAAGGTCTAATCTCTTATTTTTCTTGTTTTTCTGCTTGATTTTTTCTATGCTACACAAACAGTGCTGTTGAGAGGGGAATATAGGTCCCATCAAAGGCTGATGGATGCTCAGCCTTTGGATTAGCTACACATATGGGGCACTTGAACAGTGGTCCTTCTTCTCTTTTGCCACATATTAGGATCACATGGAGCATTTTAAAACTACAGACATGATTGGCTTTGCTCCCAGTGGTTCCAAGGATTTTGGTCTTCTCTCTGACAACTTCAGTGAAACCTCTCTCTTATCAACTGGGCTGGGCCAAAGCAAAGATTGTCCTGTGGATAGATTCTTGTCTGTCATCTTGTGTATGCATAAAGCGGGTCCTGGAGTCAGTTTTCTCAAAGTTAATTTAGAAAGTGCTGTCTCATATAAACTGGTCTCAAGATTCTTCTGAGTTGCATTTTAGATCCCTAACTGGACTTGTAGAAGTGGAAATGAGAATAAAAAGGAGAGAGGTTAGAGTGATGTACCTCATGATGTATGCAGTTTTGAAGTCCTGTCCTCTGCATGTACTTTTGGAGTGATGTCACTTTAGACGATCATAAATGTCCTCCAGTTAATGTCAGCTCAAATGAGTCCATGAGGTGAGAACACTGAGTCCCCGTCAACTTCACCTACACTGTCAGAAGGCTACACATCTGGGGCTGAAGACTAACCTGATTCTGGGCCAGCAGGGAACTCCCACCTGGTTCTAGTTTAGTTTTCTACGTGGGGCTCTTTGTGCTCACTTTTCACGTTTCTCATTCAGCTGAACAAGAGATGATTAAGGATTGTATAAGTTGAGTAGCTCAAAATCCAACTCAAGAGAAAAACCTATGTGTAAATGATGTATTAAAGCAATGCTCCCTGCAGAAAGAGGCAATGGAGTTGGAGATGCAGGGAGGAAATGTAAATTTCCCAAGAGAGTGTGCAATTTCAGGCAAAAAACCCTGTGCTGAGCAGCTTAAACTATGCAGTTGGATGAGAACAAGGAGACCTGGCAATCCTGTGGCCATGAGAGGGACTCTCAAGACAACAAAAGGAGAAGGAATAGAACAGAGTTCAGAGAGCAAAGAGGAGATGGGGACAGAAAGGGCATGGTAGGGTGGGAGCCCACTGGACACAGAGGTGAGACCAGACAGAGGTAATAGCAGATACTGGAGAGAACAAATGGAAGAGAAAAAACAGTGGGAGAATAAGCTGCCACAATAGACAGAGAGAAATATGAAGTGAGGCAGCTAAGAGTCATAGATGTGATTACCTCTGCGCCCTAAGGATGAAGGCTAGGGAATCCACTAGCTGAACGGGAGTTTTCTTTTACTACTCTTTGGTTTCAGGACACTGAGTGGTCAATATGGCCCATGACTTGACACCCTTGTATGTTGTTTGCTGAGCCTTCAAGTGCATCATCTTCCAGCTGTGGAGGGTTCTTCATGCCAGTGCAGGGCTCTAAAACCAGCTCTGAATATGAAACGACAGCCAATGGCATCCACTGGCACCCATGATCTTACTGTGACTTTCTCTTCCACTCAAAGGACATCAAATCTAGAATGTGGCCTTGGACAAGAAAGTCCAAAGTGTGAGCCGAAGTCAATAGAATCACTTTAATATTTTCTTTTTTGTTGAATCTTTTTTACATTACTCAGTAATAACAAGTATGTCAGGAGGCAAAGGCACTCTCAATCCCCCAAAATATTCAAAAAACACAGGATTAAGAAGCACAAATAGCTTCTGGGTAGATAAGGCAAAGGCAAGAGAATCACACGGTATGTAGGCTGGGCTTTGGGGAGGGAAGAGATTATAAAAATGAAAGTTAAATCAGAGCTGAGTTCAAACAGCTGATGGGGATGGAAGGGGCTGGCAGGGTGGCAGCCCATGGGACACAGGGGTGAGACCAGGCAGAGGTTACAGCAGCTGATGAGAGAAAAGAACCGGGGAAGCCTAAACCTGGAGAATTTACAAAACCTGCATCATTATATGATCTATTACATATACATATACAGCCCATGTAGCATACATGCCAAATACACATAATCTATATGACAAATGACATCAATGCATATATCCATATGTATTAATCTAATGAAGAAATATTACATAGGGATTTGGAAGATATTAAATATAACATTATAATGACTATTCTGATCCATTGAATTGGAAAAAAAAACATAGAAACATGAGAAGATTGAGAAAGAAAATGTGTGGAGAGAAACAATTGACCTGTTAGACAGCAGGAGAAATCACCAGCTGAAGGAAAATATGAATGAGACAAAAGGGGTTCTCTCTGTCCTCTTATCTGGAGTCTGGTTCATGCTCTGGACTCCAGGGAAAGTGAGCAAGAGACAGTGTGTCTGAGCCACTGGGGTGCATCTTGGCTGCGGGTGTGAGAATCCATAGAGAAGCAAAGGAGATTCTGGTGGGAAGAAATCAGTTTAAATAGGTTATCACGGCACGTATCGGGGCTGCGCCCCCCGATACCTGCTGAGTGCCTTCTGTGTGTCCTCTCCATGGACTCAGATGGTGCTCGTTACCTCACGTGACCCTCCCTCCTCCTGAGGACAAGGGTCCCCTCATTCCTCAGCCAAGTGCATCTCCTGACAGATGAGCACCAGGCAGCCCCAGGGGCTCCAAGGAGAGAGCTATTGAGTGGGACAGAGAGTGAAGATGAACACGATCCCGGGTTTTAAGGAAATCTGAGCAGAAGTGGATCCCTGTGAGATGGAAACTGAGGACATGGCCGTGGACATGAGTGGAGAGGATGAACTAAATGGAGTTTCATAAAAGACACAGATGTAAACACTTTCCATGTGAAAGTTGCGCTTTGTTTTTAAAAAGAGCAGAAGAAAAAGGAGAAGAAGGAGCTGGACATGTCATGAGACTGACTTGTGGGCCCAGGATTTACACTGTTACTGAATATGCCTCATAGGTGGTTACTGAAAGTTCCTGATAGTGGAAATTGGCTTCATGAGGGATGAGGAAGGAGAGGAAGAAAACTGGCAGGAGTGTGTGTTGAGAAAGGAAAGGAAGAGGGGTCTTGAGAAACCAGAGAGCTTCACAATTGCTCTGCCTCAGAGAAGACATAGTCTGTGAAGTCACTTTCTAAATGTAAATTTGGCAGAAGACAAATGGATTAGACAACAGCTATTTATAGGTTTACTGAGCAATTATTATTGAATCAGGCCAGTTGGAAATTATAATGATTAATATTCTCAGCAATGGTGACAGGTATATGTTATTTTTTAGGTAGCAGCAATGAGGAAACAGATTTACACCCCAAAAAGACAAAATCTTTGGCCAAAGTGAACAACCAGAAAGTGGCAAACCCAGGACCTGAGAGCAGATTTTGTCCTAAGCCCAGGCTCTTGCTCACCTCACTGGGTTGGAGCATCATGGATTTCAACTTGACCCTGAGTGGGCATGGAGAGATCCCATTTTCTCCTCCACCCACAGCACCGTGACCAACACCTGGACTAGACCTTCTTATTCCCCTTTCCTTCCCTACCTTGAGAAAGACATTGGGTCCCAGAATCAGCATCGGCTGTGAAGCTGCAGGTGGTGGAGGAAAGGCCCTGCCTGGCTAAGCCATTCCCGCAGTCCAACCTTGATCCAGCTGTCGCTGTAGACAATTGGTCATCAGGGTGCTTGGCTCCAGCTGTGTCTATGAAGCCTGCACCTCTGACAAGCAGTAGCTCAAGTCTCCACTGCAAGTCCCTTGGGGACAGGCCTCCTGGGCGGGAGCTGAAAGGAGAAGGGGCTTCAGTAGGAACAATCTCAGTTTTCCTTTGTGAAGCATGCCCAGAACACCCATCGCTGCTGTCCCTGCCTCTCAGTGAAGCCACCCAGTGACCCAGGCCACACAGACACACATCACGTAAATGTAGGTGATGTCACCTTTCCTGTCTGTGCCTGGGGATGCTGACATGGGCTGGATTTCCAGGGCTGGGGTGTCCCTGAAGTAAAAAACCCCTTCTTCGGCCCAGAGAACATTGGATTGGCTAACAAGGTCATGATACTTAGTCTGTCATTATGAGTCTCTTTCCTGTACCTAGAGGGAAAGTTCTAGAGAGCCCTCAAAGCATAGGAGAAGAGGAGCTGTTCCCCACAACACAGGTGTATAAGAACAGGGCAAGAGTTAGATCCACAAGGCTTTGAGAAAGAACCATGAGCGAGACCAAACACTAAGTGAGGCAAACTTTTCAGGGATCTGGGACGTTCTCAATTTCCCATTGCCTATAATGGTTTAATCCCCTACGCACACGTCTCCATCCTATTGCCATATAGTGGGCGTCAGCAGCCACAGGCAATGTAGTAGACAGACCACTCCCTCTGTGGAAATTCAGAAGCCATGAGAGCTATAGATCAGCACGTGAAGTTTCTTAGGAAGGTAACACAGGGCACGGTCCTCACATTACCCACTCCTCCAGTGGGATTCAGGAAGATAAATTATTTCTATTTCCACAGGGAGAGGAATGCACATTCTCAGAGTGGACTAAGGAAAGTCTTCCAATGTCCTCACGCCAGTCCATGTCAGGCTCAGGACAGGGACGGGGCCTGCAGGGCCAAATCCACATTGCTGAGGGGCTCCTCTCTCTCCTTGCCTCTCCACATCCTCACTCTCCCCAAGGTTTTCGAAGTTTTTAAAAAATGTCTTCCATGTGTCTGTTCTCTTTCATCTCCCTGAGAGCATAGAGTATCAGACTGTCACCACTGCAGCCTGGTTTCATACATGCTCCATCTCTGCTGTCCCTGATTCTGCCATCGCCACTCTAGCAATTGTCTCAGCAGTTTTACCACCCAGAAGCCCTGTTCTTAACATGTTCCCTCTCTGCATCTGAAAACTTTCTCTCCACTGCCCACTGGGTGTCTCTCTCCCTCACCCTGCCTCTGTGCTCCTTCTAACATCAGCCCCACTTTCCTGTCCAGCATCGCCTCCCACCACTTGCTCAAACAGATTCTCCCCTGGAGTCATGCTGGCCCCTCCATGGCCTACCCTGCACCAGGTGCCATCCAGCTTCGTGGTCTTTGTCCAGGAGCCATTCTCTCAGTCAGGTTTGGCATCCCTAGTTGCTCAGGGCACACTTTACTGATGATTAACCCTCAGCCACTTAGGACACTGTCACATTTTAAGATACCTGACATTGAGCAAATGAGGAAAACATCCTGAAACAACAAATCTGGCTGATGCAGGCTGGGCAAACACAGCTCTCCCTTTCTGATTCTCTGCACTTGCTATTTAGAATCAAGCTCTGTGAATGTCTTTGATTCTCACTACTTAATTTTCTCATGTCATTTTATCCCTCTTTTCTAGACTACTGAGTCTTATTAAACTTATACTGTGAAGATTTGCATTTTCAAAAGAAAAGGGAAAAGTTTCTTTCAAACTTCTGCAGCACTGTGGCATTGTTAATTGGGCAGGTTGGGAAAGCCTGCGATAAAAGATCAAGTGATAATTTATAAAGTTGTATTATTTCTAAATCCACCAAGCTTTTCTCTGCAGGGAGAGGATGGGCAGAGCAGATCCACTTTGACATGGCTGCTGGGGTCAGGGCTGTGCACCATACACACTATTCACACATTATTATCATGAAGCCACACACAGGAAGCATCCTTGTATAATTTCAAGGGCATATCCATTCATCTCAGACCGTTTGCATAGATGAATGTGGCCCCTCCTGGGCCAGGTCTCCTGACTCCCTGGCAGGATCGGCCCACATCACAGGCATCCCACTTGTGAGACACATGTCAGAGCAATTCTGCTTTTTATTGTAGGAGCCCCATCCTGGATGAGATGCAGCTCCACAGATTTACGGGGATCCAAGCATGGCCAAGTTGAGCGTTGAAATCCTGGGTACAGGGGGTGGGGAGAGACTAGGACCTTTCATTTCCTGAGTGCTTTTCCAGGGGAGAGCCTGTGGGAGCTGTAGGTCCCTCTGAAGGAACTGGAGGAGCCACTGATTCTGCTCACAAAGTGCACAGAGGTAATCCTTGATAAGTCTGTGACAGGGGCTACAGGAGTTCTTTATCCCAGACCAGCAACTTTTCTGTTTCAACTTGACTTTATTCCAAAATAATTTCTACAAAAGGAAAAGGGTGAGCACCCATAGTGGCCTAGTACCTGACATGTCCCCCCACAGAGAAATGACAGAAACTGGGCCATGGAGTCAGGCAGACAAGGGGCTTATGTTCCCAACACGACTAATCGGGGCATCCGGACCAAGTGCAGGAAACTTTCCAGAGCCCCAGCGTCCTAAGCTCTAACAGGGAAATGCCACTGCTTATTTGGGAGCGATTCTTGAGCCCTGAATGTTTCATAACAGGACAGAGCTTCTTTGGCAAGGGCCAGGGCATACAGCAGATGCAAGGCCAATGTGTATTTTATTTATTTCATGAGTTACTGTGATCCTAGAAAAGTATTTGAGTTTTTGAATTTAGGGAGAAATACAAAATGGGAAAGGGGGTGGTCCCAGCAGGAAAGGCATTCACTGAACAAAACAGAATAGAGGCCAACTTTGTTGTTGCTAGTTTCTTTCTTTGTGTGTGTGTGAGAGACACAGAGTCTCACTTTGTTGCTCAGGCTGGAGTGCAGTGGTGCAATCACGGCTCACTGCAGTCTCAAATTCCCAGGCTCGGGTGATCCTTCCATCTCAGCCTCCCAAGTAGCTGGGACTACAGGTGTTTGTCACCATGCCCTGTTAATTTTTCGCTGAAACGTGTTTTTATGATGTTGCCCATGCTGGACTCAAACTCTTGAGCTCAAGCAATCTACCTGCCTTGGACTCCCACAGTGCTGGAATTACAGGCATGAGCCATCACACCTGGCATTGTTGCTAATTTTATTACAACATAATCAGATATGCTGGGGTACATCAGAGTTACTTGCTCTTCCTAGAAAATGAGTTGATGGATGAAACTCCCAAAAATCCACATGAAGCTCCCAGAATGGAATTAAAGAAACACGATGAGCAAGAAGAAATGAAAATTGTAAGTTTTCTCTACATATCCATGAACCCGCTACACCAAGAGGCCCTTGCTCAGAGGAAAAGTTTTCTGGACATCGTGGGGATAGGAACCACTCTGCTTTGTTCATCGGTTAGGCCAGTACCTCATGAGGGACACTAGATCTCAATGTTTTTCATGAGAATATAGCACTGAGACCAAATCCTGATTGAAATGAGAAACCCATACATAGAAAAAAACACTGGAGCTCTGCAGAGGATGCAAGCCTTGCCGTGCATAAAGAAGGGATGCTAGACTGCATCAGTGGAGGGAAGAGACATTAGAGGAAGTTGAGCCGCAGTTCCCAACCTTTTTGGCACCAGGGTCTGGGTTCATGGAAGATAATATTTCAGGGACAAGGGTAGTGGGGATGGACTGGGATGATTCAAGGACATTAGATTTTTGTGCACTTTATTTCTAGAATTATTACAGTGTGATATCTAATGAAATAATTATACAACTAACCAAAATGTGGAGTCAGTGGGAGCCCTAAGCTCGTTTTCCCACAACTAGATGTTCCCTTCTGGGGGTGACAGTCACTGGGAGACAGTGACAGATCATCAGGCATTAGATTCTCATGAGGAGTGCACAGCCTAGACCCTTCACATGCACAATTCACAATAGGGTCCGAGCTCCTGTGAGAATCTAATGCCACTGCTGATCGGACAGGAGGTGGAATTCATGCAGTAATGCTCTCCCACTGCTCTCCTCCTGCTGTGCGGCTTAGTTCCTAACACATCATGGGGTTAGGAACTAAGGGATCCATGGATGGCCCCTGGGTTGGGAATCTGTGATGTAGTGAATCCAGTATGAGACACAGGAATCATAAAACAGGCTTCCAGATAATTTTGCAAAACTTCCTGCATGTGCGGATGGCCAGAGAATAGATAAGGCCACTGTTCAAGGCATGTAGTTAGCAACATAATTTCAGAAAGAAGAGTTGCCCTATCTCAAAAGAGAAGGTTTGTTATGCAAATATGACCAGACGAGCTACTGTGGGCAAAAGCTTGCTAAAAGCCCTAATCCCTTTCCAGTTTTTTTTTTGCCCACAGCCTGCTCTTGTAAGAAGTAGCCAGGTGACAGAGGAGTCACTTGGGACAGGGATAGAGGAAGGTTCACCCACTGGATGTGTGTGATCCAAACTGGATCCCAGAGCCAGATTCAAAACAGGCTCAGTGTACAGGGCCTGTCTGTATTGACGGCCTGGCTCAGCGGCACTAGTTGCAGAAACAAAACATATGGAGGCTGCCTGGGAAGACACTGGAGCTTTGTGACCTTCAGGCTGGAGTACTCACAGGCTACATCCAGAGCAGAACATGAGAGCTGATCATCCAATGAGGACAAGGTGCTGCTATACGGCTGGTGGCAGTCAGACAGGTCATGGTGAACTCAAGGTGTCAAGTAAATTTCATCCAAGGAGTCCTCTGGGACTTCCTGCTCCTTCACCTGTGGCAGCTCTTGACTCAGCCTGAAGGAAAGAAGACAGAAGATAAAAACTGGAGAGGAGCAAAACCACTGTGCCCAGCTGATTCTACGGGGAGGACCACAGCAGGGGCCAGAGGAAGCCAAGTACAGTCCCCTCAGAAAAACATAACCATCCTTCCCTGTCTTGAGGAGGAGACAGAGCGGCAGGTGCTCAGTGCACTGGGCAGACAATGAGCTGGGGAGGAAGGAGATGGAGGGATCCCTGTGGGAAACTGCCAGGACACAGTGCATTCAGCACTTCTGCATACATTTTGTTGACATTAACATCAGAGGCCAAATGAATACAGGTTCTTGAATCCTCACAGAAAGAGTTCCTGTATCCTCAACATCACTTGTTCTCCAAACCGTGAGCAGGATGTGAGTTATTTTCATTCACTCTCCTGCTATGAAATACTTGTAAACATGGTGATAATGCCAAAGAGGCAGACATCAGGTGACGTCAGGAAATCCCTGAGTTTGGTCCGTTCACCTGGCTCAACTGATTGTCCCTTCCTATGCTTGAGAGGGAATTTTTGGATGAATGGATGAGACGGTTCTGTTCATCACTTCCTGTGCTATTTTCCCCTGGATCCCTGGTCTCCAGGTGTCACGACTGAGCTAACAGCCCACAGATCCACAGTTACCTGGGGGGCACTGGCCCTTTTCCTTCCTCTTTCTCATCATCATTTTGATTTCCTGTAAAGAAATTTAGGAGAGCAAGTCACAGTAAGGAAATCACACTTCAACAAGACCAAATCAGTGTCCAGCCATAGCACAAGGACATCAATCTCCTCAGAGTAAGAATATGATATTCTGACAGGAAGGTTCTAATGTGCTCTAGATGAAGTCTTGTCAGAAGTAGATTAGCCTGCTGTCCAGACCCATGGGACAGAATCTCCCTCATCTAATATCATAATCCCATATTTTCTGACCTAAGTCTGTGCAAACAATTAAACACAATTTTTTCCCCATGATCTTCAACAATGGTCCTAACTACTCTCCAGAAGTATTGCTGCAATACTGATTTATCTCATCATATATCCTGTCGATGAATTGTAAGAGAAATTTTATTTACATACCTCCTGGCATCAAGGTGACTGCATAGCTAGGACAATCTGACTCACAGGAGACCAAGACTGAGGTTGAGAAGAGTGAAATCAGGGAAACAACATTTCCAAGGCTGTCAGTGGCTGTGGACAAGCATAGAAACTCCATGGACATTGTGCAGGGGCCCAAATTACATCATTACAGGAAACAAGAGACACAGGAACTGAGCTAGGAGGCCTGACAGATACCGCCCGTACAGCTCCTGTACAAAGGTGGCTATGAATTTAGTCACACCTGCTTGTGGTCCAGTAACCTGATATTGCGGCCAGGGAGAAGTGGAAAGCCATCGGACCCACTGATATCTGTATTTAACATTCCATCCTAATCCTCCCTCGCTCCCTCCCATCCTTCCTTCCTTTCTTTTTTTTTTTTTTTTGAGACAGGGTTTCTCTCTGTCACCTAGGGTGTACAGTGGTGGGGTCATGACTCACTGCAGTTTTAACTTCCTGTGCTCAGATGATTCTCCTACCTCAGTCTTCTGAATAGTTGGGACTACAGGTGTGCACCACCATGGCTGGGTAATTTTTTATATTCTTTGTAAAGATGGATTTCACCACATTTCCCAAGCTGGTCTTGAACTCCTAAACTCAAGTAATCCACCCACTTGGACCTCCCAAACTGCTGAAATTACAGATTTTGTAATTTCTGTAATGAGGCACTGAACCCAGCTATATCCTAGTTTCTGATTCAAACCAATGTGTATGTATACAGTCTATCCTCAGAATTGATCTTCCTCAGCCTAGACAGAGTCACGAGGGATAAAGAATATAGAGGCTACCTGGGAGAATGTTTAGAGCTTCCTCCCCTTCATCCTGAGAGCATTCACTGTCTACAACCAGAGAAGAGTCGACTTTGTCTCCCTCGAATGTGACTTTGGTGCTCCACTGAGGCTGGTTGGAGTCAGAAGGGCTGTAGCTGTTTGAATAAGCACATGCCTCCAGTGAGTCCTGAGGGACTTCCTTTTCCTCAGCCTTCTGTACCTCCCTGATGAGCCAGGTAGGATAGAGATGACAAAGATTGAACCAAGAGGAACTGGACCCCAGGAATTCCCAGCTGGTTTTGACGGGAGGCATAAGGTAGTGGTCCCAGAAAGCAAAGAGGAGGTTTTGTTTAAGAGGGAACAGGCAATTCTCCTCTCTCTGCAACAGAGCACGGCTGCCATGGGAACCAGAGAGGAAGAGAGTAGCTGGTGTTCATTGTAATGGACAGATAGGAGCTGAGGAAGACAGAGACTCAGCTGCTTCTGTATGGTACAGTCTTGACAGCACACACACAGAACCAAAAACAGCTGGCACATCATGTGTGTTAAGCTGGATTGTGTTTAACATACTGTGACCAAGGGAATACAGGTGTCTGAGCCATGGTAGACTCCAGAGATGGTGTGCCTTCTAGATTTACATAAAAATTGTAACATTGTGATGTGAAATGTAAATATTTTCTAAGTGTTTTTCCTGGTGTTTAACTTTGCTGGGTGTTCCTAATTCCTCTGCTGGCTGCTTCCTTGCTATTTATCTTCCCTAACAAGAGTCTAAAGACAAGCATGTAGAAAGCGGCTTTGAATCTCCTCCTGGCTTTCACTACAGGGGAGGACAGGTCTCCTCTGTGTGTGCAGGAAGTCCCTAAGGCTGGTGAGTTCATGGAGGGTCATGCTTACAGGTACCATGAAGACAATGGACAAGCATGTTAACAGCGCTATTTCCTTGTTGGTTAATTCATGAAATCAGTGCACTCTGCAGCTATCTGTATCCTGCACCTGGAATCTGTGACTACCTTCACGTACCTGTGTTCTTTCTGAGACCTTTTCCATATTTTACCATCCATTACCCACTCCTGACTATTCAGTGTTACCTGGGAGCAGGTGATTCCTGTATGTTCTCAGTCTCTGCATCTGTAACATCTGCATCATTTTCTGGAAATACAGAAGTGTCTATTCAGAAATTTCCCACTTCACCCACTGGAAGCACAGTTAGCCCTATGTGCACTGAGACGTGAACATCCACGTATGCGTTTGCACTGTACTGAAAGCTCTCATGCTTTGTCTTCAACAAAATGCCCTGGCATGTTTTCCTGATCCATGAGGCAACGTGTTTCTGATCTGGAAGGTCACCATCAATTTGTGGTCAAATGTTGAAAAGACTCCTTGCTCCCCATATTACTAGAGGCTTGTCCAGCCTCTCTCTAAGCTTTAGCAGCTATCTCCCCAAGCCTGCCACAGTTCTGATACCCAGGCATAGGCTCTGTGTCCTGTCACAGCTTGCATTAAAACCTGTGTCTTTCTCTTAGGACAGGACAAACAAACTTGTCCCACAATACTCCATACATCGGGGACTTCATGGGCCCTCCAAGAGACTTCCACTGTGCTATCCAGGGACACTCTCACCATGGGGAGTGCTCCAGTCTGGATCACTTCCTACTAGCAAATGCCCCCACATTCAATGCCTTCTCCAGCACCACACAGCAAGGGGCTTTATCTCATCGTGAAATACAGTCGTAAGTGTTCCCACATTTGAATGCAAGAGACAGTTTGCCTGCCTTTACAGATTTAGAGACAGGAACCCAGGAAGGATGAATTAATCACTTCCTCACAGTTGCTAAAGACATTGCTGAAGATAGAGCCTGGGAACCTTCATTCTTAGTCCAGGGCTCTTCTTTTTACTCTAACAAGCTGCCTCCTGTCACAGCCTCCTTCCTGTTCTTTAAAACTGGACAGATGCTGCCTTTTGCCTCAAAGACCACGTTCCAGCAAGAAACGAGGAGACATCTGCAATCCTGTGACCTCCAACCCCATGAGTTTCCCATCTCTGTTTTTACCCAGGAAGTCCTGGTCACGTCATGGCTACAAATTTTCAGCAGGAAGAAACATTACCCATAAAATTGTCATTGTGGAGGTGTGGAGGTCTGGGGACTTTGATAAACCTGGGTGTGTGTGTTATCAGGGCCTGTGTCCACCTTATCTTGGCTGAGCTTCTAGACAAGATGCTCTGCCAGCCTGCACCCTTCAGCCAGCTGCTCTCGGAGGTCCTGACCCTGGGACTTGTCAGGGTCATGAGGAGTGAGGAGGGCCTTGAAATGCTGATTCAGTGAGCGGGAGGCATCTCTCCCTTCCCGTAACTTGCCCCATAACTGGGTCAGCTCTTTTGCCTGAGAGTGAACCAGGGCTTTATATTGCCTACGGTGAGATAGCAGAGAACGTTGAATAATGGGAAGAGAAGAGTGATACTCTAATACTGCAACAGAGATTTATGTGAGAATGTCCTCAAGGAGCCCTCCAAGCAGAAGGTCACAACATGTTTGGGGAAATGCCTGTGGCCAAGAGAAATATATATATATATTTTTTAGGCAGGCAGCGGTGGCTCACGCCTGTAATTCCTAGCACTTTGGGAGGCTGAGGCAGGCAGATTAACTGACGTCAGGGGTTCAAACCCAGTTTGACCAACACGGTGAAACCCTGTCTCTACTAAAAATACAAAAATTAGCCAGTCATGGTGGAGCATGTCTGTAGTCCCAGCTACTTGGGAGGCTGAGACAGGATAATTTCTTGAACCCTGGAGGCGGGTGTGGCAGTTAGCTGAGATTGTGTAACTGCACTCCAGCCTGGGTGACAGAAATGAGACTCCATCTCAGAAGAAAAGAAAACAAATTATATCTATCTATATATAATATATATATATATCAAATATATATTTTAAAAAAAGGCTTGCTCTGTATCAGAGAGAGCTCCTATAAGATCCTTTACGACGTTCCATTCATTTTTTTTCTTCTGTAAACCAAAGTCAGTGCCTTCCTAAATCAATTTCAAAAGGATGTCCTTTCAGTTCCTCACTTTGGCCATGGACATTTCTATGTGAAAATTCACATAGTGCATCTTGTAGTGACTGGAAACAAGCCATGCACAGAAATGTGGCCAGGTGCAGATGGGGTGAATTGGAAAGATGAAAGAAGAAAAGAATGGCCGGTCAAGAAGGCAATCTTCATTGAATGAATGAGTTGCTGCAGTCAGTCAGGAGGTGACTGACTAAGAGAAAAGGGGTGGTGATCACACACCATTTGGAGGGTATTAAATGCTGCTGGGTGGTTCGTTTTCTTTTAATGAATTTTGGTTATGCAAATTTCAATTCAACAATTAGTTGTTTTGAAAAGAGAAATTAAAGCTCAAGAAACAACTGTAACCCATAACTTGCTAAGATTACTGTTCTGCTTTATAAATATTTGTGTGAAATGTGCCTGGCAGGTAAATGCCTGCCCTTGTCCTGGCCCACCTTAGCTCTTAGTTCTCCCAGCTGAATTGCTGCCCTTCAGAGATTCACACCCTTGCCCACCTGCCTGTCCACACAACATCTGCTCACCTGAGCTCCTCAGCTTGCCTGAGCTTCTCTGCCAGCTTCTCCTCTATGAACTGTACTTCATTCCTCAACACAGAGTCTATGATGTCTTTGTACTCTTCATACTCTGAGAAAAGACAGTCACACCTGCTTCAGTGGAAGGCTGGACATGCTGGTGTGGTCGCTGTCTACAGGGCAGGTGGCAGTGTCAGTCCCAAGGACAAAAGCATCCCCAGTACAAGACTGTAGCGAGGAATTTCCTCATTTTTAATTATCAATCTCCCAACTTTCTGGCATCTGATACTCTCCAACTTAGAGATGGGGAAAAAGAAACTCAATGGCACATCAAGTAACTTGACAAGATGATTCATCCGGAATGAGGCAGAGTCAGAATTCATAGCCTCTGAGGTCTGACTCTGAATCCTGGGACACTTTCCCAAGCCTTGCAGGCTTTCCTGTCAAACACTCTACTAGGGCATGAAGTAGTGATATCCCGCACGGTAGGAAAGGCCGTTAGGACTATGGGACTTATGGATTCCCTGGTACTGGGAATTTCAGGCACAAATATTAAAAAATCATATCTGAATATAATTATATAAAATATGAGGCATAAGACCCTGAGATCATCACAGAAATATGACCAAATACAAATAAAGTTTGAATTAAGTTAGAAACAGTAGAATGAAGAACTAACAGATAGTGTTTACTCTGTGCCAAGAATTGTTCTAGGAGAATTAGAAGAAATGGGTCATGTAATTCTTGCAGCAATTTACAGAGGTAGGTATTATTACAGTACCCAATGAACAGATGAGGAAACTGAGGCACAGAGAAGACAGGCAACTTGGATGGAGCTCAGGAGACTGGCCCAGGCTCCCTGCTCTGCACACTGCACTGCTACCTCCACGATGTCTTATGTACCATCTTTCTTTCTCTTTAGAATAAGAGCCTGTACCCCAGGAAGCAGGACTTCCCTCTCACCAAGGTACTCCCTACTTTTTATGCTCACTTATGGATGACATCGTTACTATTTAGGAGCAGCCTCCTCTTTAAGCTCCTTAGAGCAGGTACTCTGTACTGTCGCCATGTTTCCCCTGGGGTTCCCTGAAGAGAGATTTGCCTATAGGGCCCCAAAGAAGCTTAAACTGAATGGCAGTTCATTAGTTGCAGACATTTAGACCAACAGACTAGATGTTATTTGTCTGCAGAATCTTCTAGGGTACAGAGATCATTCTCGTAAAAATGAATGAGCATCTTGTGGAGAAAAACAAGGGGTTCTGTGCCTGCGTCAGAAGTAAGTAAGCAGGATTTTAACTCTAGTCCCACCTCACAACAGACCGCTAACGTGGAAAAGTTGCTAAATACATTGTGCCTCTGTTTTCCATCCTTAACACAATGAAGTTAAAATACCCATTTCTGTTTTCCTAGAACTAAGGAAAAAATGAAATTAATTTTGATGAAGACACTGTTCACTGTCTCAGAGAGAAGGCAGGTGCTGATTCATCACTTTCGTGATGGTGAATCTGTAGAACTTACTTTATTTCTTCAGTTGTTTAGCCAGAGAATAGGCAGTAGCTTGAGTTATAAGAAATTTTTCTTTGAGGTCTTCGAACTGCTGTTGGCTCTCTGCCAGCTGGGAGTGCAATTCCTCATTGATTTTTTTCGATTTTCATCTCTGCCCTGTCATGGGACAAATGCATGGGAGTTACCACCATGCTGACATTTGTGGCAGAAGAGTTCAAACAGGGACTGGGGAGAAGAAACCCAAGCACATCATGGATCAAAAACTAGTGAAATCAACTAGATTGATTCAGGACTGAGGGATGACAACAGCTGGAATTGTTGACTTACGGTTGAGAAGAACTTGATCAACACAACACAGTCGTTGAGAGTCCTTAATCGCAAAAACAGCATTTAGGATGCCTGAGCTCAGAGCCGAAGGCGCTGCCTGTAGCTCTGCCTCTGACAAGAGTGAGGTGGGTAGCAGCAAGCGTCCCAGGTAACCGTCTGCAGTTGCAATAACAGAATTAGAAGGTGGGGGTGTCATGGAATCTTAGGAGCCCTGCATTCCAATTGCGCAGGCTGTGTTGAAACCCAAAGTCCCCTGGTCTCACCCAACAGTCACTGATGGGGACCATTTCCTCAGCAGTCACTCTCAGTATCTATGCACCCTTGTGACAATGCTATAGACTCCCCTCTTTGTCAATACATCTAAGCATATTCCTCGTTGTTCATCTCATGTGTGTATAAAATCATCAAGGTAGAGATAGTTTCCCAAATGGTTACATTTTCTTAGGGTAGTCAGAAAGCCACCCCACCTTCTCTAAGTTAAAACAGATCTTAAGGCTTTTCCACAAATGAAAGATATCAGACTTTTAAACTGCTATGGTATCTTCTGGGTCTGCATTTTGTTTTCTGTACCTACTGAAAAGTTCATCAATAATTTATTTTTAAAAATATATTTTCCCCTGGCTTAGTATTCTCCTGGCTGCATCCCATTATTATGTTGACTTCTTTTCTCTGACTGAGGCAGCATCGTGCCTTCTCATTACACTTAAGACCAGTTCACATCCCTAAGTGCAAAGCTCTACCTCTATCTGCAGGTTGATTTGTTTCCTTAATGTCCCTGAACACTTGTTTTATACTTATCACTTACCAATATTATTCTGGTCCCACAAGAGCTCTTTTCAAAGTATCAAATGATCAAAATCATGTTTGAACATATATTTTGGGAAGTCTTGTAAACCTGATGCTATTTTGTTGTTTTCATTTAGTTTTCCCATGTATTGAAAGGAAAAGGAACAGGGCCATGAACACTTCTTATGGAATATTGTTGGAAATATATATATATATATATATATGATATAACACCATTGACGTGTTGTTGCCTTCCACTAACAACCTGGCAAGATCATGGTGTCATAGTCGGGGTGGTTGATAATCCTCAGTGTTCCTGTGCAGTAGGAGCTGAGTTTGGGATGAGAGGGATGAGTAGGGAACCACCTCCTCACTTTCTCAGCTTTTTTCCTCACCTAGATTTTGTGAGGGTAGGACTTGGGAAATTGTCCCGAAGTCCAGGTCTCCTAAGTTTGGCTGCCGGACTTGCGTGAGTTGAAGGTGCGATGAGTGTTACATAGGCTACCCAGCATTCAGGTAGAAGTGAAGGAAGGAGGACTGGGTCAATCCCATTTGAAAACCTGCCTCTCAGCAACCTGCACCATCCTCCAGCTACACTGTGTAATGACAGTGCTTTGAGATGTATCGGAGGCTGTAAATACATCTATTTTCTGGTGTCTGGGAGACCTGGCATTCTGAGCCAGAATGAAAAGCTCTCAAGTTTCTTCATTTTACAAATAATGAAACTGCAGGTTCGCAAAGTTACATGGTTTACTCGAGGTCACCCAGCGATGAGTTTTGAGCACTGCCAATAAAAGCAATCAGTAATTATTCAGAAAATGTTCATAAAATCCATATAATTCAGTAGATTCACATAATTTTTCCATAATTATTAACTTCCAGTTTGTACTAGGCATTTTGTTTAAAAGTGTACACATAGTTGGACATCATATTTTCATCATAATCCTTGAGGCCGTGTTATCATCTGTAAGAAACAGGTAAAAAAGCTGAAGAAGAGGGATAGCAAATCATGTATTTGACCACAGTTCCATGTTTTTGTTTCTGTGGTTTCATTAGAATGACCAGAATGAGTCATGAGAAGAATATTCATTCTTGTATCATTTTCCAGGACCTAGGTGTGCCCTCCTAGACTATTGGGACCAAAATTCACAAGCGTCTGCACCTTGCTTTAACAGTGCAGGACATAGTCTCTATCACCTGGAATTTCACTGGAACTTTGGAATATACAAAAGAAGTATGAGACTTGGGTCTGCCCTTGACTCTATTTAATTTGCTCTTCTATTGAATAGCAATGATTCTCATTAAGACTTTGGCCTTTTTATAACCATGATATATATTTTATGGAGAAGATTTTACTCTTGGCTCTATTTAGAAAGAGTAAATTTCAGCTATAGCTTAAGTTTTATGTCCTGGACTTAATATTTTTTCTAATTTCTGTTTTGAGATTAGATTCTTATGTAAATAGGAAAATACTTGTTATTACTTATAAGAGCAAATTAGTTATTGGTTTCAGTTCCTGAAGTGGAAGCACAAACTTTTGTTTTTAATCTTTGATTATCCCTATCAGTGCTGCTCATTGTCTCTCAGTGTGACCTGGCCGTGCTCCTCCACTTACCCTTGACCTGCTAAACCATCTCCACACACTGTCCAGTTCCCAGTGATTCAGGCTCCTCCCAAAGCTCTCTGAAATGAGTCCAGGTCTCAAGATGTCACACACATTCCAGATACAAAAGCAACTCATACTGCAGAGCGGAGAGCTGCGTTCCCACTTTTCTGAGGTTGGCTGTGATGTCCTAGGACAGGAAGGAATGCTTTCCCTTTTTAGGGGGTCTTTTCTTCACATCTCAGTGCCTCTGATCTAGTGAACACAAATGTCCTGAACGTGAAAGAACTTGCTAAATGTCTGGTTCCTTGTTATGTGGCTGGAATAGATTTATAAGACTTTTTTACTTACTCATGTCTGCTGAAGTTTGAATCTTAGTTTGAAGTATGATTTCTTTTTCCTGTAAAGTGAGCAGTCGGTAGAAGATTAGCCCTGTTGCTGTGCCAAAAGAGGTAAACTTAACTTCAACTCAAAGCAAGCTTGAATTTGAAACTAGGGCTTCCACTCTTTCAATACTGGACTGTCATTCCCTGAGACATGTGTCCGGAAGGACTCCTGTCCCTGCTGTACTGAGGCTAAGGTTAAGAAGAGCCCAGCAAGCAGGGTCTCCTTCACTTCTAGCTTCCCCCAACAGTTTCTCCTGAGTTTTAGAGACTCTATTGAGAATATTCTTGCTCTACTTTTGTGTTTTGGCTTCGGAATGATGTGATGCAGCTCAGTGGTTCCTAACCCCAAGTTGATCAGAGTAAGAAAAACCTGGGAAGGTCAGTGATAATACAAGTTTATTGTCCTCCTTTCAGGGATTCTGATTCAGTGGGCTCAGGTGGGGCCTGGAAGTTGTTGACATGACTTAGATGTACAGTCAGTTTGGCGAACCTCTGATACCATGAACCTTACAGTTTATGGGATGATTCTTTCTATTTTGCTGGTGATGTAACCAAGGCACAGAGGGTCTGTAACCTGCCCAAGTTTCCTTTGCTGGAAGTACTGGAGCGAGATCTCAGGTAGAGTCCCTCTGGCACAAACCCCTTCTCACATTTTCCAATTCAGTTGTGTGGGTTCTTTCCAAGTAGGTGTTTGTCTCCCCTGTACCCCATCTCTGCCAAAAAAAACTTTTTGAATTTAATTTGTTTTATCTAATACATTTCCTCACAACGTGCTGTCAACATCCTATTCTGGCCAATTACTATTACTCTAAGATGACTCTTTTTGAGACAGGGTCTCGTTCTGTCATGCGGTCATTATAGCTCACTGCAACATCGAACCGCTTGGCTCAAGTGATCCTCCTCTCTGAGCATCCAAAGTAGCTGGAACTCTAGGCACACATCACCATTCCCAACTAATTTTGTAATTTTTTGTAAAGATAAGGTCTTGCTGTGTTGCTCAGGCTAGTCTCAAACTTCTGCCCTCAAGCAATCCTCCCACCTAAGCCTCCAGTAGGGCTGGGATTATAGGAACAAGCCACTGAACATGGCCCTAAAATGCTTTTTTTAAAAATCAAAATAAAAATGCAGGGCATGGAGATGTAAAAAGATACCTCACTTTATTACTGTTATAATTATTACTCCTAAAGTATAATCTTCTAAAGTACAATTCATATATCACAAAATTCACCATTTTTAAGCATACTATTCAGCATATTCCAAAGGTTTTGTAACCATTACCACTACCTAATTCCAGAATACATTTGTGATGCCAAAAAGCATGCCTATCCTTATTGGCAGTCACTCTCCAATTCTGCCATTTTTGCAGTCCCTGACAACCACTAATCTACCTTCTCTCTCTCTAGATATACTTGTTCTGGTCATTTCCTGTATGTGGAATAATGCAATGTGGCCTTTACATCTGCATCTCTTATGTAGCACAATGTTCTCAAGGTTCATCCTTGTTGTAGCATGCATTAGCACTTCAATCCTTTTAACGGCCAAATGATATTCCATTTTATAGTTACACCACATTTTGTTTATCTGTTCATCAACTGATGGCAGTTTGGGATGTTTCCACTCTTTCACTATTATAAATCATGCTGCTATGAACATCTTTGCACATATTTTTGAGTGGAAATCTGTTTTCAATTTTTTGGTGATATACCTAGGAGTGCAATTGCTGCCTCATATGTGACTTTATGTTTCAGTTTTTGAGAAACTGACAGACCGTCTTCCTATCTCAGTGGCTACACCATTTTATATTCCCACTAGCAATATATAAGAATTCCATTTTCTCCATAACTTTCCAAACATATGTTGTCCTTTCTGTAAAGTCATATTAGTGGGTCTGATGTGGTATCTAATTTTGTTTATATTTTCCTAATGATGAAAAACACTGAACATCTTTGATCTGCTTTTTGGTCATTTGTATGTATCCTTTATAGAAATGTCTATTCAAACCTTTTCTCTTATTGTTAAATTGGGTAATTTGTCTTTTTTGCTCAGTTATATGCATTCTTTATATACTCTAGATACTAGACCCTTGTCAGGCATGTGATTTGCAAATAGTTCTCCCATTATGTGGATTATCTTTTATCTTTCTTGCCAGAGTTCTTGGAAGCATGAAAGATTTTTTATTTTCCTAAAGTCCATTTATCTACTTCAGGGTTGCTTGTGCCTACTTAAGAAATGTTTCATCCAGAGTCACAAAGATTTGTACTTATGTCCTCTTCAAGACATCACTCCTGGGTTTTAGTGGAGGGTAGACATTATTTATTTATGCCTCCTGTCCATTTCCAGTATTTCTCATGATTGGTATTCATATGCGCACCACCCCTCCAATGGAGCATTCCATGGCCTGGAATAGAGCTCTGGGGACTGGTATCCTTCCACTGACTTTGACACTGGTGAGAACACTGATTATGTGATTCACCTGGCCTTAAACCAACCCACATGAACATACTTCTCAGGACATCTAGAGTCGAAGTCAAGAGCCTCTCTGAGAACGCTTGGCAGCCCATGCTGTTCTAAGGCTGGAGCAGACTGCTTTTGTCAATTCCAGACAAAGGAGACTACATGGGTTGACTGGGTCATACATATGCAGAGTCAAACCCCTGCAGTTCGCTCTGTCCGGAATAGACAACTTTCATCTCGGGTGTTAGAAAGCAGACCTGTTTCAGGGTTTGGGGAAGGTAGTTCGATATGAACTAGGTCCTCTCTAATTATTTTTACTGTATGTGACTTATTCCTAGAAACAATGGAAGAATATTTATGTTCGAACATTTTGTCTATTCTTTGTCAATTGTTGTTTGTCTACAGTTTTAAAGTAGGTAAAAAAAGAGCTCAACGTAAATATATTATTAATACTGAATTATGCTTGATGTCCACTGCCGTAAGATGATATTTAATTGTGTATACAATCTATTACTTATGTATTGTCCGGCTCCTGATGAGAAAACAGACTCAGAAAGATTACAAAATTTCCCTGGGTCACAAATCTAGTGAGGAGTCGAATAAGAATTAGAAACCAGTTTCTTTTGGCCTTCAAAACTTACCTTATACCATTAGATCAAACTGAATGACAGTACTTTTGCTAGAATAAATGTCAGAGTGTGGGTCTAGATTGATTTTCCAAGAAAATATTGTGTCACTTCAATAGTATTTCAAACTTTTAAATTTCAAACTCGTTTTAAACATTCTACCTTTTTTGTGATTGTCATTGATCTACTGGATTGTTTGACATTTTCTTTATGATCTATTGGAGTTCTTTACATATTTTGAATGAGTCCATTTGTTTTGTTGTTGTTAGAACAACTCAGAAAAATAAAATTCCTGTTTATTGTTGGACAACATTGTTTCACACATACATCAAACAGGCCAATAAATAAATAAATAAACAGCAACTTCATAGACAAAAAAGGAAAAAAAGGAAACCGTTTAATCTTTGGCCTTTAAACCATCTCATACAAACCAACTACTTATAGTACAGCCAAGTACATATACGACAAAGGTACTGGAATGCTCGGAATACGATTGTTTTTCTGTTGTCGTTTTCGCTTTTTTTTTTTTTACAAGGTTTTTTTTTCCTCCTTTGAGATTCTAATGAACACGGCCACACCACAAGTAAAGTCAGAAGTAGGACAGAGAACACTCCGAAGCCTGGTTTGGTCATCGGAGATCATTAAAAATGACTGACCCTAACAATAGGTACAAAAATATATAATGTGAATAAAAAATACAAACAAATTTCCTTCTTAAAGTACTTTTAAGAAAAAAAGCAGGGCCTTGGAAGTTTTGGTTCTTTTTTCCTCCCCTGTTGCAAATTCTCATGGTTTGGGTTGGGTAGTAGAGAGCGCGGCGTGTCATCTGCGGCTGGCACTGCCCGCGGTGGGCGGGCGGGCCGGCCTCTCTACTCGAAGGTGACCACATTTAGATTCTGAGACCGGAAGTGGAGGGTGAATAGGTCACGGCGGCCTTTGTTTTTGTTTTATTTTAACTTTTCCTTTTTTGCTGTCTAATCATCCCCGTGGGTCTTCTGCTTCTTGGTATCGGTATCATCCTCATCATCCTCATCATCTTCACCTGCCCGCTTGCCCGTAGCAGACTCAGCTTCCTCATCTTCATCTCCATCCTCCTCCTCACCATCACCTTCGTCTTCCTCCTCCTCGTCCTCCCCACCTTCTTCCTCTTCTTCATCTACCTCACTGTCAGCCTCCTGCTCCCCATTTTCCTCATTCGCATTCCCGTTAGCAGGGGCGTCTCTTCCATTTTCCGCCTCTTCCACAACTTCCTTCTTCTCCTTCAAGTCCTTGGTGATTTCGGAGCTGGTGTCTACCGCTGCCTCTGACATGGTGGGGCCCGCCGGTGATTCGATGCGGGGGATTAAAAAGAAAGGGAGATTTCAAGGACTCTGGCGATAAAGCTGCCGGAGTCTGCGAGGGCGAAGGAGGCGCGCGGCGGAGGCGAGCAAGGAGTCGGACAAGGAACAATGCAAAGATGGCTTTTCAGAGCAGCCAGTTGTTTATGTGTGTGTGTGTGTGTGTGTGTGTGTGCGTGCGTGTGTATGTGTGTGTGAATGAACCTCTCTGAGAATGCTTGGCAGCGCATGCTGTTCTAAGGCTTCGCACCAAATCCCCTCACAATAGCTGATAAATAAAATTCTACCTTTACTCTCTCATTTTTTTTTCATTTTACGAGTATGACTCTGCTGTGAGGAGGTCTTGACGTGTGTGTGATGGAGTATATGTTGTTTACTGAGAGGCGATGGCAGAGAACACTGAGCCATCCCCAGGCAGGAAACTGCTAGAATAAGCAAGCAGTATGTACCGGTCACGGACTAGTTAAACCAGCTCCCAAAACACAGGATATTTGACCTTGTCCCAATTGCTGACTCACCAAGTGTTCTTTAGCTTATTTCTATCGTAGTAGTGAACAGGCACTATCTGCCTGTTTAGAGTATCTTTATTCTATGAAGAAACATAAAGCACCCGCTTATTAAAAATAATCACTTGTTCACAAAGAATAAACACGTGGGTCAGAGTCTGCTCTGGGTTGTCAGCTGGGAAATGCTGTCAGCCCCCTGACGGCCCCACTCTGATCCCACTTTTGCACTCCATCTTTGTTTGTTTCTTAATTCCTTCAGCGCCACCTGGGTCGGGGGTCTCTATGACTGAGCTGGTCTCAGCAACTCTTGGTAAAGTATTATGAGTCACTGACACTTTCATGTGAATGATTTTTTAATCCTTTCATCAGTTGGAATGATGAAATGGTGTCCTTTGAAATATCCATCTATGCTTTTTCCTGGGTCTGTCTTTTGACCCTTGACCCTTTCCTCCATTTAGTCAGCTCAGCAGTTCTGTGATCACTGTCTCTGGAAGGGATATGGCAGCTAAAAGCAGAGAAAAGTGGGGTCTCTGCTGGTTCCGGACAGCGTGAACAGCAGGACTAGTGCACAGACCACAGATTTGAAAGAGAAGATGGCAACAAAACAGAGGCTTCCCCACTCCAGGCTGCCACTCTCAGACTTGAAAAGGGCTTCCTACGCTGGAGGGAGGGGTTAGAGGGGATGTGGAGGGATCTAGAGGGCACTTGCAGTGGTGATGGGATGTGCACTTGAACACAACTCCAGCAGAAAGGTAGGTGACCCAGAAGGAGTCACCAAATTGCTTTGGATGATTTCCATCTTCCGGTGGAAAGGAAGCCTACATAAAAAATCAAGTGTTGGAGAAATGAAGAAAATGATTGCTGTTGTGTCCATGGACTCTTCTATTCGGACCACTGTGGGGACATTGTGTATGGGAAGTCATGAAGTCTGCTGGCTCTGGAGTAGGGAGCTGCACTAAATGGTGAAGGGCTGGACAGGAAGCTCCTGGTGCATGCACTGGCCTGCGCTGAGCAGCCTTTTGGTCCTCATGCTTCCATTGGGTGCTCTGCTTTGGAAGCCAGTGGGACTGTAGAAGGAAGGATCATTTCATCCTTCACAGCCACCTCTTCTTTGAAGTCTTCATAGATCCCCACAGAAGAATATGGTCATTTCCTCCTTGAACGAGAGAGAGAGAGAGAGAGAGAGAGAACGAGAGAGAGAGAGAGAATGAGAGAGAGAGCGAGAGAGAGAGAGAGAGAGAGAGAGAGAGAGAACTGGTGAAAAAGAGCTGGTGGAAGATTGCTCTGCATCCAGTGTGGGGCCTGGGGTTCCTATTGGTCAGGAGAATGAGAAATGAGGTAGAAAATCTAGTTACAGAGTCAGGGAGAGCCAGGGCAAGCTAGAATCTGGGAGCATCCCTGCATTTGTTTCTCGCCACCTCTAACGATGATGACCAAATGGTGGCTGCTGCTTCACTTCTCCTGTCCAAATCTTGCGAAAATTTATCTTTTGGTTAACTATAATCTAGAACCATACAGGGACGAGGACTCTGCGAAACGTAGTTCCAGATTAGCCAAATTGACACATTACAAAACTGCTCATAGAACCCTATGGGCATAGAGAGTTGACAGGGATACCCTTTAAAACATAATTTATTATTTTTAAACAGATTACGCAGGTTGCTGCAAGGAAAATAGTAGGGGAATAACTGTGGGAACAGGAGGCCAGCCAGGAGGCTATTGCAGTCATCCAGTGGGTCACGGGAGTGGCTTGAAGTAGAGGGAGAGCAGACGAGGTGACCTTTGGAATTGGTGTGTTTTAAAGGTAGAGACAGCAGGCTTTGCTGACAGATTGAACGGGAGAAGAAAGAGAAGTCAATGACAAACACCACGAGTTCTGGCCTCAGACAACGGTGGCTGCTTCTTAAAATGGGAAAGACTTGGGGAGAAATAGGTTTTGGGGTTGGGAGAAATGAAAGATTCTCTTCGCATGTATCACAATTAAGATGTCTGTTAAATACCCAGGTAGAGAGGTTGTGTAAGTATTTGGATCAACAGTGCAGCTCTGGAGTTCAGGAAAGAGGTTGAGGGCTGTGAGAAGTATTTGGGAATCGTCAGCATCCAGGTATTATGGGCATCTGGCACGATAGAGCTTGATAATAGAGTCATGGACTTGAATACGTTACCTAGAGAGTGATTATTGATAAAGAATGAAAGATCTAATGAGAACTAATTATCTTAGTTCAAGCACTAAGATAATCCAATATTTAGAAGTTGGAAAGAAGGTGGTATCCAAGAAGGAATAGGAAGCTGAGGAGAAAATCCAGATGAGGGATTCCAGGGGTCAAAGGAGGTTTGTTTTTTTATCAGATAGAAAATAATACAGGATGTTTATCTTCTGCTAGGAATGATCAAATAATACAGGAGAAACTTAAACAGCTGGAACAAAGGGATAATTTTAGGGGGCAGTCATTAAGTAATTGAAAAGGCATGAAAATGAAAGTTCTTTTACACTGTAAGTTCACATTCTAGGCACCTTCTCTGTGTGTTTATACTCCATGGTCAATGCTTATACAGCATATTAGGGTGCTTTTGACTACAAGGAACAGAAAACCTGACTCAACTTACTTAAACAATTATTAGATAATGTCCAGTGAAAAGTCCATGGGTTGGGACTTTGAGCAAGGCTTGATCCAGCAGCTTGGTGCTGTCACCAAAGACTTCACTTCTGTTTTCTTTCTTTCTTTTTTTTTTTTTTAAGCAGCCATCTATAACATGTCTCAAAGAGTGATTGCAAACACATGCGAGACAAATGTAAAATTCAAAGGTCTAGCCAAATAAATGAAAAGCAAAGACTTGCTCTGCACTGCTCTCCAATATGTCAACTCCATGTAAAGCTTGCTCCCTTTGTGGTCTCAAGACTGCTGCCCGCAGCTCTTGCGGCTGTCTCTGCGTTATGTTCCATCAAGAAAGAGCATCCTGCCATTCCCAGAAAAAGCCTTGAGATGCACTCCTCTTAGGCGTGGTTAGGTCACGTGCCTACCCCTAAACCAATTTTTGCAGCCATGAAGAAGGAATGTGCTGACTGGCAAAGCTGGAATCACCTAGATCGCAGCTGAAAAGCAAGGGCTGTGGGAAAGGAGAGCATAAGCATTCATTCTAAGCGTCTGAATGACAGTCAGGTGATGTCATAACAGTATAAACCTTCCAAGCAACTATTGGAGGAAAATCACACAATTTAACACACATGTCCTAGAACAGCTAAAAAGAGCATCTGGGAATGAGTTTATTCACAATTTGATAAATACAGATAATTGTTTAAGGGGCAGTTCCTTAGATTATAAGCCATAAGCTGTAACTAAACTAAAATGTCTTCGGATTTCATGAGTATTAGTTTCATATATGTAAGCCAAATTCAGTTAATAATTTAAGATTGGAAAAATATCTTTAGAATGCATGAAAGGGCTGGGCACGGTGGCTCACACCTATAATCTCAGCACTTTTGGGAGGTGGGTGAATCACTTGAGGTCAGGAATTCGAGAACAGCTTGGCCAACATGGCAAAACCCTGTCTCTACTAAAAATATAAAAATTAGCCGGACCTGGTAGCTCAGACCTGTAATCCCAGCTACTCATGAGGCTGAGGCACGAAAATTGCTTGAACCTGGGAAGCAGAGCTTGCAGTGAGCCGAGATCTCACTACTGCACTCCAGCCTGGTGACAGAGCCAGACTCTGTCCAAAAAAAACAAAACAAAACAACGAAAACTAAAACTAAACAAAGAATGCATGATAGTTTGGTTTAGTAACAATTAACTCTATGGGGTGCATTACTATCAAGTAACGAAATGCAATTTGGTCCACTAGGGGGCAGCAGTTTCCGGATAGCGGCCAATAGTCTGTAGTATGGTTTCTGCTCCACTGTCAATCACTGTGGCTGATTTTTAGTAGCGGAGGTGAGGTCTCAGCAAATAGGAGGGATGTGGCAAAGTAGGGAGTGGTTAACATTTGCTGTGTGGAAGCTCTCTGATTACTGCGGTTCAGCCTCATTATGGTCTTTAATGAATCCCTTCCTTGTGATCAGCCAGATTCCTTGTTAGTACCCAGACCTGTTTTCAGTCTGTCAGTATTTTCCTTAGTGGAGTAATTCAAATTCCTTAGATAATAAGGTCAAGAAATTACATAATGCTATAATTAATCCTGGCAGGGAAATTTCTGGATCGGCACCCTCTCCTGTAGCTTGTTCTGTCTCCTCATGTAATTCACTAAGCTCTTTGTCCCAGGTAGCCCCATGTGAGCAGGAATTCAAGATAATGGCTGAAGCACCCTTCCTTGAGGACGTGCCCCCATGCCAGTTTCTCTTTTGTTGACTCTGCTGCAAATGTGTCCCTTTTCTCCGGTGCAACAAAACACTACAAGAGTGCGAGATTCAGCCTCTCCAGCGTCAGCACAAAAACAAACAAACAAAAAACAAACCGACCACTGGTCTGTTTTCCATAATGTCTCCAAAATGGCTATCATTTTTATGAGGACATCAAAGTTTTGTTTCAGGCATTCTTCCTTAGGATGTGGTGTTACATAAAACAGTTCATGTTTGGAATTTTATTGACAATGTTAAAGTCCTTTGATGCAAAGGAACAAAATAGACTTAAAATTTAATAACAGCTGGATAGTGAGCTGAAGTCTAGCTTGCTTTTAATTGGCTCTAGAGATCCACTTCTATCTCTCCCTATCTTATATTGTTCTTTTACCTGATTTTCTTTCAATACAATTATCCCAAGAATGTTTGTTTTCTCATCTCCAAGTAGTCAAACTAGTGCCAATGGGAAGAAATCTCTCCAAGACTGAAGAGAGCGCACTCTTTTCCCTTCGCTGTAAGATGACATCCCTATCCCCTGTCATGTGCCTTGTGGTGACTCTAGCAGGCAGAGTATCGTCAGGCTTGGTCACTTGCTTGGGGCAGTAGCATGTGAACAGAGGTGACGGTGGCCCGTACAGAGCAGAAGTGTAGGAGACGGGCTTAAAGCCTGAAGCTGTGGTTGCCTGTTTCTACCGGTTTTTTGTTTTTCCCTCTGCCTTCATCTCATTAAGGGCTTCTCCATTGGTTTGCATGCTAGAATAAGAAGACATTGAGAAGAGGTGCAGTCAGCCTACAGTCACCAAAATATTACAAGTGAAAAAGATGTGTTGTTCAAAGCCGCTGACAACTTTACAGTCATTTGTTACTGTAGTCGAGCCAATACAAACACCAAATCATATATAAATCATAAATGGAAGACAGAATAAGAACAACAGTAACGATTCCATCACCTTTATTTATATAAAAGTATATTAAATAAATTATCTCAATATATACAAATAGAACAATATTATCTACATAAATAGAAAATCCCCACATACAAAATATTTTTTAAAAATTATATATAAACAATGTCAACCATAGAAGCTTTAAGTACCTTAAATCATAAACTCTAGTTTGTACAGTAGTCTTATAAAAATATAGTTAGCTCTCAAAGGTTTAATACCACTTAAGTCAGTTAAAGTTCAGACTGGAAACATATTAGGGAGGTGCCCAAAATACCGATGTCTCCCATCCGTAACATTCCTACAAAAGTTTGCCCATTGTTCTGAATTTCCAAATACACTCTCAAAAAAAAGAACCTAAACACCATATTACAGACATACGTATGTTAGAAAAGTCCCAGAAATTCACCCAATTTCCATTTTACTTTCCTACATGAATTGAAGTCAGCCTCTCAAAAGCTTTTCAAAAAGTCCACGCAGGATTTTTTAAGGCGTTTGGTCATTCGTTTTTGCTTGGATGCCATGGTTTCTCCTTAAGTGCGGAATATATAATCTAAAGTATATGTGCAAAAGGTGCCATAGTGTTAAAAATTAAAACTTGGAATTGGTTGTAGTACCGTTTGTGACATTTCAAAGTGGCTAATGCTGATGGCAAAACCAGAATGCTAATGGTAGTAACAGGTCATATCAAGAGCTTTTTTTGAATTCCAGGGTCTTCTGCTCTGAAATACTCATTTGTGTTTCCACGTATTCTATTCTCTTAAAAGTTCTCACAGTGCAACACAGCCTTTGCAGTAGCGCCAACGCTGCTTCCTTTATGCAACATTCAGCGGAGAGTTCTCCTTCCAGCCCCGCCCCACTCTTGCCTTTCTGCACTTGTGTAGAGATACAGCCAGGATGATGACAAGGATGATGACCACAAATACCACAGCTCCAATGATAAAGAACATTTCTGAAAAATAAAAGGCATCCAGTCAACTTGGAGAGCTCAAATCCCATTTATCAGTAGGCAAAATTGAGGACATAGCCCCAAATTACACCATCCTATTTTTGTGCAATTTGAAATTTTTTTCTTCCACTCTTTCTACCACACTTAGATTAGGAAAGAATTTGTTAAACCCTGAATGTTTCAGAGTAATTGGCAATGGCTAATCGCATTTAATGGGTTTTTAACAAACTGAATAATGCACAGCCCAGAAAAGATATGTAGTTGGAGGTCAGAACAATGCTGGGAAGAAGTGCCTAAAAGCGATGCTGAGATTGACGGCAATGATCAGAGTAGAAGATGAACCCTGAGTACAAAATGGGAGAGCCCGAGTGCTGCCAGGATTCAGGTGAAGTAGAAATAGCAACTAGTTGGGGCAGTAGGAAGGCTTCCTGGTGGAAGTGGCATTTGAAATGCCTCTCCAAGGACGCATTTTAGCAAACAGAGAAGGGCCAGGGAAGCAGAGAAGTGTGTGCACAAAAGGAGAGGCAGTGGAATGAGAGCTGGGCTTTCGGATGATGACGGAAGGCTGTGGTAGGATGGCTGAGAGGGGTGCAGGACCAGAGGTAAAGAGAAACCTCTCCTGTCAGTGGCAATAAAGAGGAGAGAATAGTTTATTTAAAGTGTTTTAAAATGTTCAAATCTCATCTTCACATGGAGCTAAGCCATCGTTTCTTTGAAATGGAGTCTCGCTCTGTCGCCCAGGCTGAAGTCCAGTGGTGCAATCTCAGCTCACTGCAGCCTCCACATCCCAGGTTCAAGCAATTCTCCTGTCTCAATCTCCCGAGTAGCTGGGACTACACACACATACAACCATACCAAGCTACTTTTTGTATTTTTAGTAGAGATGTGGTTTTACCATGTTGCCCAGGCTGGTCCTGAACTCCTGACCTCAGGTGATTTGCCCGCTTGGGCCTCCCAAAGGGCTGGGACTACAGGTGTGAACCACCACACCGGCACAAGTCATCATTTATATCCCCTGACTCTTTTCTTCTCTGAAAGTATTCAGAATACTTTCCTTGTAAGGCATGGAGTGAGATGCACAGGCTTGCAGCCTTATGCATGAGTCTGAATGCCCACAGCACTTCTGGTTAGGGACTGTTCCTCACACAATGTGTCTGAGCTCCCAACGTATGCACATGCATGTACACACATGTGCCTACCATACACACACAGGCATGCACGTGGGGATATTTGATATACTCAATCCCTTCCCTTGACAGGTTAGCCTGCATAGCCTCTGTGGTGACAGCCCACGGTGGGTACTCACAAATGTCTACTGGGTCCTGCTATAGCTGGCCCAGAAGCTACCCCCGGAGTTAGAATTTAAGCATGAAAATATGCCCAGGGAAATCTGTGACTTGATGCCAAATCCTAAACATAGTTTGTGGATCCAGTGGTCCGCAGAGTGCTTAGCGCATGGTAGGTGCTCAGGAAAACACTTGCTAATACAAGGACCCGAACAACACAGAAACATCGCTCAATGTCCACAGTCTCAACAGTACCAAAAGCAAAAGCAAAACCAAACCGAACCAACAACAAAAACCTCAAGGCAGTTTTTCTTCCTATTTAACCAAGGAAGTATATCCTAGCCCTGAGGGTGGAGCTATGTACTCCCCAGGGCACACATACCCCCAGGCAAATGGCCGGCAGAGCCACTCACCTCTGAAATCCCTTTTCTCATGGCTGGTACACTCGATGGTGCTCTCTACACTCTTGGGGTTAGCTTTTCGGGATGGAATCACCGCTTGAACATTGAAACAGTAGTTTTCTCCTTTATCCACATCAATTGAAAACTCATTAGTGTTTGTTTTGGCTGTTTTCTGTAAAAAGATAGAGTTCTTAATTCATCTGGGCTCACAGTGAATTCTTTCCCCTTTACTAAGTCACTGCAGAGTAAAAACCTAGGTTCTAAGCAAAGCTGACACAAACATAGCTGACACGTGAAGGATTAGAAGACTTCGCTAATCAGTTGCCCCGATCACTGCTAAAAATGCCTTTTCCAAGACTGAAAAGATTCAATTTAGGCATACTGAACCCTATTTGGCCTTCAGAAGATATTTACAGTAAAAGAAAAAGGAAGGAAGTATTACGCATTGAACCAAAACCAAAATTATTGTCCCTGGGATCCTCAATAGAGGGAGAAATGTGAGCATGGCAGGACCTTTAGAGAAGATCTGATCCAGCGCATTGGCTGAGGAACCTGAGTTTCCGAGGGGCCCTGCCCAGAGTCACATGCAGTGCAGAGTCACAGGTAGGACCAGGGCCTGTCGTCCACCCCTCCCCACAGCAGGTGACCATGCTTCTACTCCACCACCTTCTCAAAAACCCTGTTCTGCTATTTTTGAATTGGGGAAGAAATGGGCTGTAAAACCCAAGTATCCACAATTTAAAACAGGTCATAAAAACAAATTAAAAATGCTTACCTTTCCCGTACTTGAAGCTCTCCAGTAATAAAGTGTATAAATTAAGTCCTTGCCAAAAATATCCCGGAGGCTTAGGAATGTGTCATTTATTCTGACTAAAGTCCGCGCATCTTGCACTGTCACATTCAGTTTTGTCTGGACTTGTTCAAAACTCTTAATTGCTGGCTGTCCAAGGTTTGCTGAAACAAAGGAAATGAGCTCGGTTGGAACCAAAGAATTCTGTACAAAGTTAAATCCCGTTTTGTTATCACAATTGACAACTTAATTATCTCTCACATAAAATGTCTGCATAGAACCAGCTCCCTGAGAAAAGCAGGTGTGGCGGCCCAGAGCTGAATCCTAAGACATTCTGTGGCAATGCTGCCCAAAAGAAAGACAGCGAAGCCTCAGATGTCATTTTAAATTTTCTGGTAGTCACATTAGAAAAAGTAAAAAGGAACAGGTGAAATGAATTTTAATATATTTTATTTAACTAAAGACAGTTGACTCCTGAATAACATGGGTTTGGACTCTGTGCTTACATGCAAATTTTTTTCAATAAAAGTTACACCAAGTGTGCCTGCCTCCCCCTACTGCCTCCACCTCTTCCACTTCCTGCCGTGACCCCTGCTCTTCCTCCTCCTCCTCCTTCTGAGCCTACTCAATAGGAAGATGATGAGGATGAAAACCTTTATGATGATCCACTTCCACTTAATTAATAGTAAATACATTTTCTCTTCCTTATAATTTTCTTTTTTGTGAGGCAGTCTCTGTTGCCCAGGCTGGAGTGCAGTGGTGTGATCTCGGCTCACTGCAACCTCCACCACCTGGGCTGAAATGGTTCTCCTCCCTTAGCCTCTCAAGTAGCTGGGATTACAGGCACCCACCACTACGCACGACTAATTTTTGTATTTTTAGTAGAGAGGGATTTTCACCATGTTGGCCAAGCTGGTCTTGAACTTCTGACCTCAAGTGATCCACCCACCTTAGCGTCCTGAAGTGCTGGGATTATAGGCGTGAGCCTCTCTTCCTTATAATTATCTTAATAACATTTTCTTTCCTCTAGCTTACTTTATTGTAAGAATGTAGTATATAATACATGGAACATACAAAATGTGTGTTAATCGATTATTTGTCTTATTGGTAAGGCTCCAGTCAGCAGTCAACTAATAGGTAGGCTATTAGTAGTTAAGTTTTTGGGGAGTTGAAAGTTATACTCGAATTTTCAACTACACAGGGAGTCAGTGACTCTCAGCTATGCAATGCTTGAGTCAACTGCATATATCTGAAATATGATCATTTTAACATGTAATCAATATAAAAAAATTGCTACACTTTTTGAGTTCCAGTGCGTACTTTATACTTACAGCATTAGTCATATGTCAAGTGGTCAACAGCCACATGTGGCTAGTGGCCACTATATTGAATAGGGTGGTAGCATAAACTGTATTTTAGGTTCAAAAACATGTAGGGCTATGAAAAAGCCCAGGAAATGTCCTTGGTACGTTGAAAAACTGGATTTAACTACTGGGTCTCTGCAATGGCTCAATTATCCCATGTGCTTTGGTTAAATGACAGTGAACGGACATCAATGCACAGGCCAAATACGTGTGTGCACATGCGAAATAAACATATAAAATATTTCCTGTCTTGCACCAAGGAAGGATTTGAAGTAGCTTACAAAAAAACTCAAGAACTATTAATATAAAAGAGAATCACGAGGATGTCATAAACTAGGGGGCATGAATGTCCACCATGCCTCAGTCACCAGAGGGGTTGCTGACACAGCTGCATTCTTGCCTGGGGCCACAACAGACATAGGCAGAAGCACCCTGGGGGTCTGGAGGGTCTTACGAACGGGTCTCTGGCAAGGCAGCCACATTCACCTGGGGTCGCGCCCCCAATTTCGTAGCTAGCAGAGGAGAATGGTTGGTTAGTTGTCCATCCACCCCTTCTCCTCACCATTCCTACTTTGAGAAACTGTTCTCTCACTGGGCCGGCCAGGGGTAAACACAGAAAACCCACTAACACAACACCTTCACTCCAGACAGCTGACCTTCCAAGAGAAGCTAATTTCACTGCACTCAATGTGCTGCACGCGTTCATGTAAAATGCCCAGCTCAGAGCCACAGTCCTGGCGAAAAGAACTTAAATCTTCTACTTGACAGGAATTACCTGCATTTTCTTACTGGCTCCTAGGGTCAGCTCACGGAGGCAAAGGCTGAGGAGGAACGTATTCCACCTTTCCAAAACCATACGAGGGCCACAGGCAGATGGCTGGGCAGGTGCTGGTGCATCATGGAACTCAAATCATGGCCAACTGCTTGGAAATGGTCAGCATGATGAGGTGATTATGGGCTCAGAGGGAAACCATGGACTTTCTCCATCATTTTGGGAAAAATCCTCAAGTGGGATTTTTGGTCTTATAATGGGACAGAAAAATCAGGATATACGATACATATAGGGAAAAGCTGAAAGCCCAGCCTCAGTGGATGTCCTATCCTCACCTCTTCCCTGCCCTGCCCTCTCCCAGCGCACATTCAGCTGCTCACTGAGGACAGTAATACGGTCTGAGGACAGACTAGGAAAGAAAGTTACTTGATGACACTGTCATCAGCTCCAAAGTTCACATTCTGTGACTCTCCTACCACATCTGGAATGTGTGAAGAGGGCTGTGGTACTTAACCAGTTTCCGAGAAAGAATAAAAATTTTTATTTAGTAGCCCCTAAAGGCACAAGATCACAAGAATATTCAGATGTTTACAACAAGAATAAAAGGTATTACAGCCCAAGCCACTTACTATCCAGGTAAGGTGTGAACTCTGGGGAGTTCACAAACAGAGGCTCCCCTGCAGAACCGGCGCTACCCACATCCCCTGCCGGGTAGGAGAGGACCCGCGCCAAGTACGTCTGGTTCACGTCCTTCACTATTTCGTCGGTGAGGTCGCACTCTGTGTCTGTTATGTGAAAGCATTTGTTTTTCCAGTCTCCTGACTTAGTGCTAAAGAAAGAAAAGAAGAAAGAAAAATAAGTGAAATGTTACAATTAAACCCAACACAATAGGCTGCTTCCTGGCTGTGCTGTTCTGTGCTAACCTCGGGAGCTCTACAATCAACCCTAATGATGCAGTTACTGTGCCGAGCACTTTGCTTTTTGTAAAACATTGTTTCGTAGAAATGGGGTCTTGCTATGTTGCCCAGGCTGGCCTCAAACTGCTGGCCTCAGGTGATCCTCCTGCTTCGGCTTCCGAAAGTGCTGAAATTCCAGGTGTGAGCCATCATATCTGGCAACACTGAGCACTTTGGATGCATGTTGAGTCCTCATAGGGGACGGCTCTGTAATTTGCCCTGTTTTTACAGCTAAGGCCTCATAGTGGACGGCTCTGTAATTTGCCCTGTTTTTACAGCTAAGGCAACCCAGACAAAGTGAGACTGGGTGACTAGTTCCAAATCACACAGCTGGATTTTGAACCAGACAGCTATTTGACTCCTGGGTCTGTATTCCCAACCATTTTGTTAAATATCTTTCTTAGAATGTGGACACTCTGTCATGGTTCCAGGGGACAAAGAGCAGTTTCCCATCAAGATGAGGCAACTAAGACAAAGTGAGATTGTTCACTATATTCTACTTATTATGCCGGATTATATTGTTTGTTACATCATGTTCCACATTCCATGCAGCATAGAGTCTATATAGTGAACCTACACAATGACATGCTATACCTATATTCTCTCATGACCACTATTAATGCTATTATTAATCATCCATTGACTCCTCTATATGCCAGGTACTCAACCGGACCCTTTAAGCATGTTACTTCATTTGAAATAATCCTTCCAAGAAGGTACTGGATCTCTTTCATCCATGAGGACACTGAAGCTCACAGACACTAAGCAACTTGCACGAGGTCACATACATGAGTGGCTGGGTCTGTTTGCCCATGACGCTGCATGCCTCCCCTGCTTTTGCAAGATGTGAATCCATCTGAACAAAGATTACAGAATAACAATACAGGTAGTATCTGTCCAACAAAGTCTGAGACTAAAAAGCTAAAGACAGATCGTTCTTTTGTGAGACATCATTGAAGGGAAAAGGATTTAAAGGACTTCTACTGAAAATGAAATTCTTTTAAATGACCAAAATAATAAATAGGTTAAGTGTCACCACAATTTGATTCACACATTTCTGCCCCACGGAAAGTGACAGTCATGCTGCTCTTCCCTTTGGCATCATTGACTGCCAGAGTCAGACCCAATGTTCAAGGCCAGGTTCCAAGTCCACCTGCTCCAGGAACCTTCAGATCTCCCAGCTGAGCATCCACCTCTCCCTCCCCTGTCCCCCGAATAAATTTCTCCATGATGCTTTTCATATGAACACAGTCTGCCTGGTATGAGGAGTGCATGACCTTGTGCACCCCATCAAGCAGCAGGGCTGTACGGTCTCTCTGACTATGCGATCGTTTGCCTGGGAAAACCAGGCACCATATGGAGTCCATTGTCTAAATTCACACATAAAAGCCATAAATATATTTTCTCTCAAAATCTGAACTAAGGAACCAGGCCAAAATGGATATGGGTGAGCACATCCTTTATCTTAAAGTGCACAAACTGAGATTGATATTGAAATATTTTTGGTTCCTATTTATTTAACTTTATGTGATAAAAGTAGAGAGGCTATTTTGGTCCAGAATAACCAAAATGTGTTTTATTATATTATTTCCATTTCAAAAAGCAAAAGCAAATGAGACTATGCTGTTTTCTTTTTATCACTATAGCAAATAGTTGTTCAGATAACATGAGAAAGTCTCCTGCAGCTTTCCATGTACCACAGAGACACAGTATTTGGTTCCTCCCAGCTCACAGCAGGGACCACATACTCTACAGCAAAGTTTAGCACAAGGATATATACAGTATCATGGTTAACTAGTAAAACTGTGTAAACAGGTAAGGAAGGGACAAGTCTGTAGAAAATCCCTCTGAATGTCATTAAGAGCATCAACACTTTAAAAGCCTCCAAGGTTCCTCCAGACATTGCAAACCCTCTGATTTGCAATTTTGAGTTAACTAAAAAAATTCCAACAGAAGACAGTCACTAATTTGGTTGCAGGTTGTTTTCCAAAAGTGCCATAAATTCAACTTTAGAGTTCAGAACATTTCCACGGAATAAATATTACAGGTGATGGCTTGTGCTAAGGCTTAAGCCATGAACATTTCCCAACCACCATGGAAAACTGCTAGCAAAGGTGAACAATGCAGTTGGAGCTCCAAGGAGGGGCTTCTCCACCGCAACAGTGTCCTGCAGCTGGAGCCAGGCTGCAGCAGTGAGAGCAGTGGGGAGAGAAGAGGGGCAGCCGCTTCCAATGCTAACTGTAGGGAAGGAAAACAAGCAGGGAGGAAGGCCCAGTGAGGAGATGCAGTGGGCATGGCTTTCCTTCTTACTCCCTGCTTTGGGGCCTCCCATCAGCTGTGCCAGAGTCACCTGAAGGGTGGTGTGCAGGTACAGGGAAGTCCTTGGTTCCAGACCTGGCATGGGCACTCACCACCAGTGTAGTCATGAATAAGTCCCTCACTTCCCAGAGCAACAGTTTCCTCATCTGTAAAATGATTGCTCTGGTCCTTTTTAACCACGAATTTCATTTATTCCTGGGGTGGGCAGGAGAAGTGGGCAGATCTCAGGCAGGGGCTGATGAAAAAGCTCCCAGGCCTTCCAGCACAACAGCAAGAGACTGTCTAGTCCACAGGACCACCGTGAGTTGGCCAGCATCCCCCAAGCCGTAGCCCTGCGCTCTGATGTTTGCAGATCAGGAGCTGTGCCCATTTTTAAAAAAGCAGCCTTATAAAGTTCAAGAACTTACAGTTAACAAAGGCTTATGTTTAAAAAGCAGGTGAATCATAAATATAATCCCACGTGTCCCTCAAATATTAGACTGACTATATTTAGGAGGTAAGCATTCCTCCCAAAATCTAGTTTTTATCATCTAGAAGGAAAGTGTTTACTAAGGTAAACTTCAGGCCTGTATCAGAGAAATTACTAATTCTGAATTGGTGAAATCTGAATTGACAAGTTTGACCATAATTGTAATCGTTATTTCAGGTTATGAAATTCCTTCATCTTTCCCTCTCCCCCTTTCTCTCTATACATATCCACACACGCATGCATGTATGCACGCAAATTCTCCCTTCTGGTTTGGCAACTGTTACCATGAAGGTCATTTTGAAAAACAAGAACATTCACTTAAAAGATCCATAGCATACCTAGAAGTTGCATTCCTAATGCTGTAAAGGGCTTGGCACAAGCTAAACAAAACCACAAAATACCTTTAATTTTGCTGGTGCTACTTTTGTACCTTTGTACAATTAGCGTTAAAATAATTTCCACAGCAGCTATTCTCTATTTCGTAAGATCTCTGCCAAGCTTCCAAGCCTCCTAGAACATTTCAAAAACCAAAAACTTGCCAAGAATATGGTGAAAACCATCAAAAAAGACATAACCTTTAGATTGAATATGCTGAATTATCAGCTCCTGGGGACAGCTGCCAATCAGAGTTGAGGCACCGAGGAGAGCCACCCTAGACCAGGAGGGTACAGACAGCGGAGTATTTCTGCTCTGCCAGGCTCTGAGTCACCCATTTGGCCTCCTCCATTGAGAACATGTGTGCTGCCAAATTTTGATTCACAGAGTCCAAAGATGAATGAATCAAACACTGCTTAAGGGCAATGTATACATTGAAATTCCTCCCCCACTCTTCCTAAGGTGTTAGATAGACATGGCTCACAGTCTAGACAGTAACAGAAAAAAGACATCCGTGTTGAGATGAAATGTAACTAATCTATCACGACCCAAAGCACACTTCAGGGCCTACTCAAGACGGTTCACCTCTCCACAGTTTATACTCCATTTAGGAATTTTCCCGTCATTTCCAAAAACAATTAAAATGTCCACTCAGTTTGAGGTCTGGAAATGTTGCAGGCTTGTCAGAGAATGATACCAGCCAGCAAACTGCCATGAATCCCTTCCTCTTTGTCATCTGTTAAATAATTTCATCCAGTAATCAGCTTTAAAGACATTCGTGTTCGGCATAGGACAGTAGAAACATCAAAAACTTAATTTTCTTTTTTTATACCTAGCTTACCTTATCTGCACAGTGTAGACATGATTGATGGGTTTGGGTTGCCACTCCAAAATTGTCTTGAAATTAGTTGACTTCCAAGTTAAATTATATGCTGCCACAGTATCTGCAGTGCCTTTAAACAACAGTGAAACAGCTGTTACTGCATGTACTTCTCCACACACGAGTGTGTTGATGTATAAAACACCTTCCCACCTGACATCACCAAAAACCTCACTTTTCATTTTTCAACCACAAAAGCTTCATTAGTGAATTATCAAGAGAAAACGAACCTTCAAATTTTTTCTAGACCCAGAATTTCTTCATGACAAGATTCACCTTGTGAATCCCAGGACACCGGCAAGAATCTTGACATTTTCGTTTGAAATTATTCATGGGGAAAGCCCTGTCTATAAATTGACCGTGAAGAGCCCAGAGCCTTCAATGTGCCAGTCCAGGACTTAGCTCAGGGAGTCAGGTTCAACCCGCCAGGAAGGGTCTTCAATAAGTTACAGGAAAAAGGCGAATCTCACACGTGTGACAAGAGTTAGGACTGCATACAAATGAAAAAAAGGACAAACTTCAGTTTTTCCACTTTTATCTGAAATCTCTCTATACTGAACTTCCACAGAGACCCATGTTGACGCGTGGCCTGGCACGCCGCCGGATGTACTGGGTCAGGATAATGTATTATGAAGGTCTGCTTTGTCAGTAAGAGGTAGATCGCAGTCCCTACGCAGTCCCGAAACCCGCATAGAAATACGGGGCATGGACAAAGTTGTACCTGCTCCAATCCAAGCAGCAGTCCAGCCCTTTAGGATTGCCTATACTCAAATCTAGAACAAAAGTGGCCAGGAACAGACCAGGGTCGCTCTTTATTAAGGGAAGATGCACATATAATGAAAGATAATATCCAAACCTCTGCACGCCAACACGCCGCATCACATGGAAGGTAGCAACTCACTGGGAAGCCCTTTTCCCCATTGTTAACGCGGGAGCCAAATGTCCGCTTATGCAACAACAATGAACGACCCAGGCAAACCTCTCTAGCAGAAGGGGCAGCGGGGTCTGGGGCGCCAAGTCCCTCGAAGCAACTCCCGCCGGCGCCCGCGGGGCTGGGTTCATTCAAGCCGGGCTGGGTGAGCCGAGTCCCGTAGGCGCGGGGAGCAACATGGGCGCCCCGGGGAACCAGGGCGAGCCCGCTGCCAACCAGGACTGTCGCCTCCCTCCCGCGAGCCGCGCGCCCTGGGTTTCCAGGGGCGAGTGCCACTCACCTGTAGCGCCGGCCACCTGGGCGAAGACCCAGCCGAGCAGGAACGTCAGAGTGACGGCGGTCTCGGGGCGCGGGACCGGGGGCCAGGCAAGTGTCGCCATGTCCACGAGCTGGAGGCGAGATCGAAAGAGTTTCGTGGCTTCCCGGGGGCTGAGGAGGTTGGCTGCAGAGCCGGCCAGAGGGAGTGCGAGGTGGAGCGGGGAGCCCAGAGTCTGGGGGAGCCGGTGCCCCGCGCGCTATAAAGGGCCGGCCGCGCGGTCTCCCGCGCCTCTGCCGGCCCCCGCCCCCGCCGCTCCTCCGGACTCCCCGCCCCCGGCCCGGGTCAGCCGGCCTCGCGGTGGGCGGCCCCCGGCGATTCCACACCCCTGCCCCGCCTCCTCCCGGTAGGAAACTCCGGGACCCTGCAAAGGGTGACTCACCTCGGTGATTCAACCGCGCCGCCGCGCGCGGAGCCGGCCTGGGGGCGCAGATGGGTCCAGGTGCGGCGGGGGCCCGGGTCCCCCAAGGTACCCGACCCCGAGGCCCCCGAATTCACCCAGGCCCGCGACTCCGACGTTTAGTTTAGGCGGGCTGCAGGTCTATGGCAAGAAAGGGTGGGCGCCTTGGAAGATTCTTCCCTTACATTTGGTGATAACGTGGGAGCGGCGGCATTTACATTGAATAGAAAGCACGGGGTCTAGGCTCCGCTCGGGCACTTTGCCCATCTGGAGCTGAGGCTCGGGACCTGCAGCGGGGTAAACGTGTGGGTGAGCAGGCGCTCTCCCAGACACGACTGCCTCTTCTATCCCACGAGGGTCAAGAACACCTGTCCTGCCCACCTCGCAAGGCTCTTAGCGGGAGAAAGGCGTGCGAATGCCCGTGTCAGCCACGGATGTGACCGGCTCGGCTCACAGGTCTGAGGGTCAGTTGGCCCAGGCACTGCCCGGTCGGATCAGAGATAGAGCAGCCTCACATCTGGCAGTTTGCCTCTAGGAGAATTCCAGCGTGACATCTGCAGCTCTGTGGTTCCAGAGAGGATGGTTCTCATATTGAAGAAGACATCTGTGGGACTGAGTTCCACCCAAATGCAGAGAAACCAAAAATGAAATTGAAAAATGAAGCCAGACTTGTGTGCCACTGGTTTTAAGCTTTGGTTTTTCTAAATTATTTTCCGGCTTCTCCTTCTGGGCTTTGCTTGTAAAGTTGCCAGGCAGGAGAACAACTCTTATTCTATGAGTGGCATGGTAAGCCATCCTGTGAAAGGATCTCCTGTCATTTATTTTTACTCTATATTGCCTGCAAGACATGACTGAAGAGTTCTTAGTGTAAGAATGGTTTGTTTCTGCTCTCCTTTCTCACGGTTTCCCAGGAAAGTCAAGTCTTGCATTTTAGTGTATACTATATACATATAGCTTGCTGAACCACTCTTTAACTGAATAAAACTGCAAAACTTTAATTTTCCCCTTTGCCTGAACTGAAATAGCACATCCAGGTTTAGCCCTTGTAGACTTTCCTTCCTCGAAGTAGAAAGTTGCCTTTGCTGGTTTCCTCTTCGAGCTCTTTACCAGCTCTGAAACCCACAAAGTTTATGTTTGCAGAACTAAGCCATGCAATCCTCTTTTTATGCAGACTCTAGTCTGAGTCATTTTCCCTAAGAGATCTTCAGCCGCACCTGGAATGGGATTCTTTGCTCTTTGGGATTGAAGGTAGCTAAAGAGAAATAGTTACACTTCAGGTTTGTTACAAGATCCAAGGAATTGTTGCAATTCCACTTGGAGTCACTGACTTTTCTGAAATCATATAGGGCTTTAAACAACGTCAAGATCAGCCATTTGATAAGAAAAATGTTTACCATTGGATTGTGATACAAAATGTGCCTTAAATATTGATAATTAGATGAATATTTATTTTGTGTACCATTAAAAGTGTCAGGCAGGAAAAAGAAGAATTTGTTTGATGTTTGCACAGGTTTTTTTAGTAAATACGGAATGACGTTCTTCAAGATTAAAAAATGCTAAAATCCTTACTATTTTCAAGAAGAGGGAGGAGGAAAACTTGGTAAATAATATTTCATTGCAAAGTGTTTTCTTTGACTGATCTAACTGCAGCCAGACCAACTTTTTAGTGGTGCCAAGTGTAGTTTGGCACCATTAAAAAGTACATATCTAAAATTTCACTGTTGATATTTACTGCACAAGAACAAATTGATTGTTAACATTATTCCTTAACCTTAACACAGATTTTTTTTACTCCTGTCAGTAAAGTCAAGCTTAGCAGTTACCAGCTCCTCCAGCTACATGATGTGTCTTGGAGGCTCTGAGAAATTCGAAAAGTTACTAAATTATAACAATAATCTCACTAGCTTGACCAATCCCTTTCTGATCAGATTTTAGGATGCCAGAGGGTGGGAGAGGAGCTCACAGGCATTCTTTTATGGATGAGGGCCCTGTGGCCAGCTGATCTGAGTGAGCGGGCTTGCCTAACCACAAAGTACAGATCTGGTCTTCTACCCCAGGGGCTTTCCTTCCAACACCAGGCTTTCTCCTACTCCCAGTGAATGAAAGTGAGACTAAGTGGCAAATCCATCAAATGAGTGATTAATTAATCCATCCATAAGCACTCAAAAATGTTCTACATGTACAAAAAATGCAGAAAAGTACAACACTGTACAAAAACTACACAGCAAGTGTAGAAAAGTACAACACTGCACAAAAACTACACAGCAAGTGTAGAAAATACTTGCAGTTTGGGGAACTCATTGTTCTTAGGCAGAAGTATCCTGATGTTTAGTCCATGAAATAGACAGACATGGAGACATGTAGAAGAGTTTGAGTTTCCTTTGCATAACCAGTGATGAAATGTGGTTGATGAGAAGTCTGAAAATAATTAAGATGTTTCAGCCCTTCCTCTGTACTTTTATCATACTTGCTGCCAATTTTACCAACTTGATTTCGTTGAGAACTTCACTTACTTTCACTTGTGTGTTTATCTGTTAATCTTTTCCATTGGATTGGGTTTTTGTCTGTTTTTTCATCTCTCAACATTTTGCACAGTTATCAGCACATACTAGGCACTTAATACCTTTTGAATCAATGAATACTTTATAAAATCATGTGTGCAGCCAAATATTTCACTGGTGTTCAAGAGATGAAATCTGTCACTGAAGACTCTCTTTCTAGGGGTCAGGCAGTGAGTGTTTCATGATGCTGAGACTGGTAAGAAAATACAAACCCATAATGACTCGAAAGGCACCAACGTGACAGCAAGCTCTAGCAGTCCAACCAGCGGTAACTAGCTCTGCACCAGCAGAAAATCTCATCAGGAAGGGAGATAGCTGAGGAGCAGAAACCAGATGTGCAAGTTTGGAAACTGGGTAGCATCTTTCCCTCCCTCCCTTTCTCCTTGCTTTTCTTTCTTTCTTTCGACAGGGTCTTGCTCTTATTGCCCAGGCTTGAGTGCAATGGCAAGATCCCAGCTCACTGCAACTGCCACATCCTCGGTTCAAGCAATTCTCCTACCTCAGCCTCTGAATAGCTGGGATTATAGACATGCGGCACCACACCTGGCTACTATTTGTATTTTTAATAGAGACAGGGCTCCACCAGGTTGGCTATGCTGGTCTCGAACTCCTGACCTTGTGATCCACCAGCCTTGGCCTCCCAAAGTGCTGAGATTACAGGCATGAGCCACTGTGCCCGGCCTTTTAGCTAGTGTTTTTCTATAAGACTGGATTCCACGGTGATTCAGAATATACTTTGTCATGTGATGAGGTTGTTGATAGTTTTTCTTACATACAAAGGCTGAATCAATTTCTACAACAAATTCCTCAAAATGTCTGTTTCCCAGGAAAGAGATAGGTTAAGATATATGATAGCAAGTAAAATTGAGAATAATTCAGAGAAATCTATTGTATGCATATGAAATGGTAAAAGAGCAATGCAACCATTTTATCCAAAATTCAGGTAAAAGGCAAAGTATGATAAAAGGCCAGAGGGAATTAGGAGTTACTGGGAACACAGAGTTCTTGGGGGGAGAAAAATGACTCAGCAGAACCTAAGAAACATCTGGCAGGGTAAAGTTAGTCATGGAAAAATTGGCAGTCATGATTATGCATTTTGTGAAAATAGCGATTTACTAGTCCAACGATTCATTCAGACCAAAATTCAATAGTTGAAAGACCATACAATGAAATCTGTTCTCCTGGTCATTCAAAATACGTCTATCAACTGTCTAGAATAGCTTACAGGAAGCTTTACTAACTAAGTTATCACATAGCACCAGTATTCTGAAAAATGTAACTTTAGAGGAAAAACCTTCCAATTCAAGTCTTAAACTAGGATTGATATTTTCAGCAGACATCTATTTTTATAAACTTAAAGCTTAAACTACCTGTCAACTTTCATTTTGATTATTTTTATTATCTACATACAATGGTTACAAAACAAATAAATCATAAATATGAATTGTGGATATTAGCTTAGTAGCAGAAAGTCATTTAAAATGAAAACCCTTAATCTATGTTCTTATTTAATATGGTATTTATGTGACTTAAAATTTTGTATATGGTATCATTTACTTAAGCATGTCTTCATTTCTCATTTCTGTAACTCTATATACCTGACATATCCACTAAATTTGATGAACAGAAATTCATTCCTTCAACAAATGCTTGAATGTCCACCAGATACTGGGTTCTTTGCTAGACTCTGGATGTACAGAGTAAAACAAAAAAGTCCCTTTCCTATTAAATATATCATCATTCCTACTTATGTCCAGATTTTATGGTTTGAATGATTTTCTGTCAGCATTTGAATTGGATATAATACAATCTTAACAGTATTGTTTATTTATAAATTTCATTCTACTCTCCCCCCAAAAAGGTTTAGGTGTGCCATGATCAATTCATCAAATAGGTATCTTTAACTCAGAAAATAACTCACGGTTTTGAAATATACATTCTGTATCAGTTTGAATGTATTGATGAACTCTCAAAGTTTTGCATATGGAAAAAATGTATGAAGCTCAATAAGAAAGACAGCTTTATAAAAGGGGAAGTCTAGCAGAAAAGATAACCAAACAGGAGATTCCTCCGGTGAAGAAAATAATAAGTAAAATAATCAGTTTAAAAGCATGTGTGCAAGAAGTTTCATTGTTATTTTTATATTTGTTTGTTGACATTTTATAGCCTAGTTCACAGATGCCCCAGATTTTGAGCCTGTAACCCTTCCAATCCCTTGCTGCCTTTAATGGTGACGTGCACTCTTGTTATACCAGCTCCACATCCAAGCAGAGCTCTCAAGAGAGAGGGAATTCCTCAGCAAGCAAAGTTCACACTGGAAACATGTTTATAACTTTTGACTAGTTCTAATTGTCGTCTTAAATCACCATTACCCTTTATGTTACTACACTGTAGCGTCTCAGAGTTCTAAATCAAATATTTCTATTCCCTGCCGTCCGGGGAGTAACAGGATGCTTTAGCCTCAATCCTGACCTCCAACGTGATGGTGTTAGGAGGTAGAGCCATAAGTAGGTAATTTGGTCTAGGATGGAGCCCTTGTGAATGGAGTTAGTGCCTTTATAAAAGAGCTTCCTCTTCCTTTCTGCTGTGTGAGGACATAGCAAGAAGATGGTTCAGGAAGCTGAAGTAGGAAGCAGGTGCTTATCAGACACCAAATCTGCTGGAAACTTGATCTTGGACTTCTCAGCCTCCAGAACTGTGAGAAATAAATTTATGTTGTGTTTAAGCCAGTTGGACTATGGTATTTTTGTTATGGCAGGCTGAATGGACTAAGATACAGGACATATACTACGGAGGATGCTTGTGGTACCATGACAGTGACTGGCTTTTCAGAATATGGTCAACTTTTTACACAGCTATTAAAATGACCAAATTAAAATGATTGATCTTAGACCTGGACCTTATTTTAAGAATAGTGTTTACTTTGCATCTCCAATCATTATGGATTTGTTAACCAAGATCCTGCCTTATTCAAGTTAATCAATACTTTTTGAGGGATTACTATTTCCCATGAAAGCTCAGTGAAAACCACTGCACTGATTCAGGGCACTTTTTCCTTTTTCCTGTATTCCCTACCTGGTGAAGTTGATCCTCTCTGACGCTCCTGGCTTCAAAATGTGGGGACTTTCTGAGAGAAAACTAAGCCGAACCTGGCCTAAATCAAGAACAAAGGGATCTTTCTTTTGCTTTGTTTCCAACTGATTTCCTCCACATCTAGATTGCTTTCTTCTCCAAAATAGGAAAAAGGAAGCTATTTCTGAAAATGGCTTATCTACCCCGACAACATGAGATAAACGCTCCCCAGCATCTTATTATTTATTAACAAATATGGGTCATGATTACAACTCATAAATGTTGAGAAAGCCCTTTCTGACCTACTTCTTGCTTATGGCATAATTGAGCTGAGTTAGTTTAGTCCATAATCACTTCCACTTATCTGTCAGCCATTCCAGAGCCCTCTTCTCACCTGTGAATTAATGTCCTATTTCACTTCTATTTCCCTGGACTATTTGTGCAATGATTTCTTTGGAGCCTCTGCCGATGAGCTCCCTCCTACAGTATGTAGGGTGGTCTCCACTACAACTTGACTCCTCCATAGTTACTTCCCCAAATCTAATCTACAGTTGCCTGGGACCAGCCTCAGAGCCTGCCTCTGGGAACACGTTAGGTGACCAGTGCCTGGGTGTCACCTAGAAAAATGTTGGTGTCTGCAGAACCCACGACTGAGGCTGATCCCAGGAAAAATCCCCTTGTGCCCTTTTCCTCCTTCCCATCAGAAATATTTTATCATTTGGCAACCAGGTTACAATAATCATTACAAGTAGCCATTAAGGAAAAACACCCGTTGGAGCAATGGTAGTTGATTGAGAGGAGGGTGTGTGTGTGTGTGCGTGCGTGTGTGTTAGAGAGTTGTTGGGGAAGGTGGATAGGATTTTATTTTATTTTATTATTTATTTATTTTTGAGACAGAGTTTCGCTCTTGTTGCCCAGGCTGGAGTGCAATGGCATGATCTCAGCTCACTGCAACCCCCGCCTCCCAGGTTCAAGTGATTCTCCTGCTTCAGCCTCCTGAGTAGCTGGGATTATAGGCATGTGCCACTGTGCCAGGCTAATTCTGTATTTTTAATAGAGATGGGTTTCTCCATGTTGGTCAGGCTGGTCTCAAACTCCCTACCTGAGGTGATCCACCTGCTTCAGCCTCCCAAAGTGCTGGGATTACAGGTGTGAGCCACTGCACCCGGCCGAGAATTTTATTTTGTAATGAAGAGGAGTTTGAAATTGATTATATGAGCATGAACCACAAATACTCACCAGCTCTCTCTGAATATCCGTCGAGTGGTAAAGGAGAGCTTTGTACACATACATGAGAAAGTCATTTTGACTCTGTCTTTATAGATCAGAAAGATTATGCTGTAACTGGCCAATTATATCAAACAATACCAGTAAATTCTTAGTCCCAGCTGCTTTTTAGCTGAGTGGGGTAGGGATGGTTTCTCACAGTCTCATACAGCAATGAGTTACAATAACAATAGGCATGCCAGAGCTGCTATCCTTGTCATTCTGTTTCACAGAGAACTGCACCCACTCTCAATTACCCAAGGGAACTGCTTCCTTCATTGCAGTTTCAGCTCCAGCCGCAAGACTTTATTGATAGTATCTGATGTCGGGCCCTGCTTTGGTCTCTGCCTTTTGTGTGCTGTATCCAGTATGGGCCTCCTGAAAATCTGATCCCCAGATATCTGATCCAGGCCTTTTCTGTTGCTAAAGAGGTGTGCATGCTGGCTCTTGGCTTTCTTACATGCTTGTGACCTGTTGGGCAGGGTTCTAAATAAATATTCTCCAGTCAGCATTTCAAAGAAAAGATTAGGAACAAGTTAAGCCTTTAGTTGAAGTGGTTCAGTTAATCCAGGAGCAAAGCACACTGAGGTTTGAGGCCATGCGAAATAGCTGAAAAGATCAAATGTAAGCATGGAAAAGTGGCACACACTCCTTCCATAAAGGGAAGGAAATGTGAACGCACGCACTGCCCATAAGCGTCTAGCTATTTGATTTCCCAGGGGGTTTAGCTGTACTCTCTGTAAAAACGGGGCAAGGGACCTGTGGTCTGGATCTCATATGCTTTGCTACTTAAAGACTTGGACATTTGGGCCAGAGCTTATTATCATAGCAGATCTATGCCAGTCATATTGAATAATTACTATTTCCAATTTTATTTTAAAGTTTTAATTGACATTTATCTTCTTCTAATAATTGTAGTTCATAGTTTGTGTACCTGCTTTCTAAACTGTCTTTGTTCAAAGCATCCAGTATATCCAGATATAAACTGGTTATGAGAGTTTAACACCAAAATCAGACTGTTTCTTTTCACTGGAATTAACTCAGATATTAGGGCCCTTTGCTTGTGGGTCTGTTTGCTTTAGTCCAGCATTGACACGTGCAGTGATTATGGTTACTGCGGTCTTAGCACTGTCCATCATTACTGAGGCCTGGCCGTGCAGTCGGTGCCCAGTGAATGCTCAGTTCCCGGCTGGGTCATCTCAGGGTAGGTGATGCCCAAAGGAGAAGGCTGGGTGGAGAAGGTGCATGACAGGCTCTGCACCTGCCATCAGCGTTCATCACTTCCCGTACTCAGCAGGGATGTGCTGTTCTGGGAAGAGCTTTGGGGAGGAGAGAACTTAATAGGGACAGGTCAGAGAGTGAGGCACAAAGCAATTTTCTGGGATTCTCCTATCACCAATAATATCCTCCCAGGCAATCTCACTGAATTTTCCCTTCAACTAACAGCCTGGGAACTCTTGATTCTTCACCCCTCGAGAGTACAGCTAAACCCCCTGGGAAATCAAATGATGATCAAATGAACAAGTATTGGTGGTTTCCCCCAGCATCCACTTTCTAATCTTTCCACCTTCCCTAAGCACGTGTCTCCATGAGTAGGTTTCCCTTTGCCTGAACACTTCACAAATAAACCATTGTTTGACCAGCATTTGGTGAGTAGTCTGCCTAGGGTATTATTGTTTAGTCACTGATAACATTTTGAATATTTTGAGTGCTTGCCATGCACTAGGACTCTCTAATTTACTGCTGATGAAAACCCTGGGAAGCAGGTGCCATAACCTTCCCCATTTTACCCTTGAGAAAACTGGGACAAAAAGTGGCTAACATAACTTGTTCAAGATCACACACGGGGGTGTGGTAGAGCCCAGTTCTACCCAAAGCAGCTTTTCTGGCTCAAGTGCACTTGGCCATGACCCAGCAGGTTAGTACCCACCCCAGCACTCTCTGTGCATCTCAGAGTGAGATTCTGCAGCAGCATTGGAACAAGATGTTCCTCCTGCCCTCGAGAAGGCCTATGGAGGGGAAGGCGGAAGTATGCGTTACAAGAGGACGCACAGCGCCAAGTTCACGACACAGACAGAACGAGGGTGCCACAGGGGCCTCGGAAAAGAGTCGTTAGTTCTAGGTGGGAAATTATTTTATCTTTCAATTCACCTGGCTAACATGAATTCTCATATATTAAAACAATGACTCAGACTGAAAATTGGGAAAAGGTGCCTTGTACACACACACACAATGGTTGTAAAGCTTCCAATAAAATTTCTGAGCCCGTTTTCTCAGTTGCATTTCCTGAATATTTGGATGCCTCTCTGTTCACTTTTGTTTTTTCTCTTATTGTCAATTCTCTTCAAGGGTGAGTTCAGCTTTCTTTAGCAGCTTACTTCATTCCTTCCCAAGGTGTTAATGTTGATGTAAAATCTTTTGATTAACTCTGAGGAGGAAGAACAGTCCCTTAAGCTGATCTGCCCCTCCCACACCTGTTAAACTGCTCCAGCTTAACGAAACCAAAGAGTCAGACAAACCCCACACCCCCGCAGCCCTCAAGTTCATCTTCCGGACAGTTGTTTCATTGATAGGTAACATTTTGACTCAGCTGCTCAAGCCAATGACAATAATGACAGTGTTTGATCTTGCAGACAAAGCCTAAAACTTCGCTGATGACTTTAGGTGTTGAAAGGAATAAAAACTTGAGATTAGCGTAATGATCAAAATGCTACTGAGGATCAGATCCAGGCAGATTTTTTTTTTTCTGTATAAATTCACTCAGAGTGAGGCAGCAGGAAACCCTGGGATGTGGTGGGTGAGGAGGACAAGACCTGAGGGGGTGGAAGGGTGGCTTCCCAGTAGCCCTGCTGAGCCCCAGGCTGCAAGCCCCCATGAGGGTGGAGAATTGAGGGGTCGAGGCTGGAAATGTCCCAGCAGGACTCCAGCAGGCCTAGTCCTTTCTTGAAAACACAAACAGATGGAGAGGTCTGTACAAATCGCTACATGATACCCAACATCCTGTGGCTGAGTAAATTGAGACACTTGGCTACTTAAGTCCTTGCTTACTTTAAAAATTTAGTAGTATTCCAGGAAGCAGAGATTTTACACCAAGGATGTCCAGGTTTGGACATGACTTGTTTCCTCTTATGAAACAGAAACGTCTGGACTCTAAAGATACAACAATATCGTCCCTGAAATGCAGTTCTGAGCGTATTGCCAGGAAAAAATGAATATCTAGAAAAACGAGTAGAGTCTTCTTTTTCCTTATCAACCAGATAAACTCGTTTTTAAAGAAAAGTTTGCTATGCAAGCAATTTATTCTGATGTATTTTTTCTAATTATTAATCAACCAGAAAGTAAGTTATACCACTGAATTAGTTAACTTACCTAGGCACTTTTTGCAAAGCATTAGTCTAAGAGGAGAAAAATCAGACTTAGAAGTAAAAAAAATACGATTTTTTAACTCCCTGCCCCCTTCCAGATGGAGAGGGATAGATGGACTGTGAGGCCCCCCAGCCAAGAAGGCAGAAGAACTTCCCCTTCTGCTGGGCAGTGTCTCGTGTCTGCCTGGCTGCTCCTGGGAGGTTGGAAGAGAAACTGTAAAGGCTTTCTATTGTTGACCATCAGCCCTCAGAAGTACTGACTGGAGGGTTCCCAGGCTGGCTCAGATCAGCTTCACGCTGCCCTGAACAGTACCATCACCGCGTGGCCCTTGTGGGAAAACCACTCTTCACCCTCTGCATGAACCTACAAAACACGCAGGTCCCTGGAGCAATTTCTGAGTTTGAAGTTGCTTGGATTTGCCATTGCTGCTATGTTGAGGGGAAGGGAGTGCTTTTTAAAGAAAATGTTCATCTCTAGTTCCAGTAACAGGCATGGAATAGACACATAATAGATGTTTGTTGGATTGAACCAAATAAATTAGAATCTGGGGCAAAATATAATTGTTCTTTATAGTTCTATGGCTATTAACAAAGCAGATATGTCCTTATTACATGTTTTACTGCCATAAATATGTCTACCAGAACTAGGAATAATGACAGAGGGAAGGGTTGAGGATTCTTTCTGACACCCCCTTCCTCCCTCCCTCTCGAGGTGGGGTGAAGCAGTGCTCTGGCTAACAAGAGGGGCAGAGGTATTCGCATTATGTGTCAGTTTTGTTCTCTGTAGTGCTTAGTTAGAACTGTCTGATACATTGCAGGGGTTCAGTGACTTTCTGTGGAGTGAATGAACTGACAGATGGTTACTTACCCTGGGGACATAAAGGTCTCACACAGCTGCAGCGTGAGTGGTGCCCTCTGCGGTCCTGGATCCGGAGGCATGGAGGCTGAGATGTTCAGCCTTCCACCCTACAGCCGTCCTGGAGCCTGGGGCCGGCTCTGTTCTGGTTTGGCCGCTTCTCTTCAGACACTTGTTAAACTCTGTCTTTTCTCAAACAGCTTTATTAAAATGAGTTAAAACTACAAGAAGTTAGTTCTATGCTGCTTCTAATTCTTCTGTTTTGCAAACTGAACGTGCATCCATTATTCTTTGGTACTTCCTTGGAATTTACGCTTCCTGGATTTTAGCACATCTTTAGGACCCTCTTTCTCACTTTCCTAAAAATGCTTTAATATATTTGATAATATGTTGGGGAGAACATCACTTTTTCCAGGAATGAGCAGAGAAAGTCCTTGCATATTACCTACTCCTCCTTGATCAGTGGCCCCCAGTAATACCTCCAATCCTTCTTTCCCTGCCCCACCCAACTCTTGCCATATTTGTGAGCGATTCCCTGCTACATTGCTGATTTCAGCATAGTGCTGTTATTCCCCTGCTTGCCCTTAGATTCATAACTGGCCTCCCTCTGTCCAACCCTGTACGTCAGGGAAGTCCACTTCCCAGGCTCCTTTTCCCTCTGGCTTCTGGTAAGTTCAGTCATTGGGAGAAACTGTCAGAACCCTGAGGACAAGAGAAAGGGAGAAGCCAGGGCATTTTCCCCACCCTCAGGCCCTGTGCTGGTCAGCATGTCCATTGCTGGATGCGCCTACCTCTTAGACCCAGCTGGGCAGCCCTACACCTGGGATCTGGTAGCATCACCTCTTCCTGTTGCCCCTGTCCCTGGGACGGTAGCAGATGTCAGCTCTTGTTCCTCTCGAGAGCCTCTATGTCCTTTCTGGTTTCTCAGCATTTCCATGACTTTTGTAACCAATTTCCTGTAACAAATCCACTCTGTTTGAGAAACCTGGAGTGGCTTTGATATCTGATAAGACTTTACTGAATACAGCACAAAAATACCACTGCTGGCTTCATGTGAACCCCTCACTTTCCCTCTGACTGAAATGGGTGCCCTCACCGGATACCTGTTAATCATTTCTCTGTGGAAGATCTCTGAAATCTTAGAATGGCTCAGTTAAGAGTAAGTACATATGTCATTAATTAGCAGTCATCCAAATATTCACTGCACGCTGAAAAAACATTTACTTTCTATTTCTTTTGGAGCAACAATTTGAAAGATTGCTGGCTGGAAAGAGAGAGCACTAACTTGGCAATAGTTTTGCTTGCCTCCCAAGCCTGGAGGCAGCTGGGGTACCTGACTTGTCACTCTCTCAATGTCAGGCCACCTTCCACCTCTGCCAAAGCCATTTGTTTAGTGTGCTTTGGATGCCAGTGAGAACCAGGGTAGCTGTCCCAAGGTAGATAGATCCAGGGTAGCTGTCCCAAGGAAACTGGCCGATGGCTCAGGGCTGCGGGTGTGTGTTGGTGAGGTTGAGCGGGAAGGGTATTACCATCAGAGCCAGACGTGCCTACTTTGGAGTCCCAGCTTTGGATGTCCTAAGCGCTGTGTAAGTCCGGGAAAGTTACTTAAATTCTTTGTCATATATACATATATGACGTATATATATATATGTATATATATAATTCTTCAAATGAGGAGAGGAAAGCCTGCTTTGCAGGGTTGTGAGGATTGCAGATGACGGGTGCCTGGCACCTCAAAGGGGGCTCTGAAGACTGCAACAGCAATGATTAGTAATAGGTGCCTGTCTAGGATGACCCTGTATCATGAAGTCGGTGTTCAGTTCTTGGCTGTAGGAAGTGTGGCTTTGGCTGGCAGTCTTAGCTCTCTGCTAAGTCATGAAGAAACGCAAGAAAACTGGGTTACGTTTGCTTCGTAAAACGAAGTATTACTAGTACATTCTGCTCAACGATGTACTGGTAGCATTTATAAACAGTTCATTCTAATATTTTTTTTTTTTCAAAATACTGTTGCAAAACAAGTCTTATTTCTTTTTTTCCTCTTTGCACAGTCATTAAATTCCAGCAATTCTAAATCAGAATAGCATCTAATAGGTTGCATGTAAAATGTGTTTACTGTATTCAAATATTTTCTGGCATATTCATTAAGTACTCAATATTTATTTATTTATTTAATTTTTATTTTTTTGAGACAGAGTTTTGTTCCTGTTGCCCAGGCTGGAGTGCAATGGCATGATCTTGGCTCTCCTGGGTTCAAGTGATTCTCATGCCTCAGCCTCCCAATCAGCTGGGATTACAGGTACACACCACCAAGCCCAGCTAATTTTTGTATTTTTAGTGGAGACAGGGTTTTACTGGAGTTCAGACTGGTCTCGAACTCCTGACCTTGTGATCTGCCCACCTTGCCTCCCAAAGTGTTGGGATTACAGGCGTGAGCCACCACACCTGGCCTCAGTATTTATTTATTTATAACGTCACATTACTCTGTCCAGTAACTAAAAAAAAATCAGTGAATATGGATCTGTATCTTTTTTTTTTAGCAAAAGAATTCTGTCCTATATTGCTTTTTTTTTTTTTTTTTTTTTTTTTTTTTGCCTATTGGCCAAATTTAAATAACATATGAAAGTGTTTTTTATGGTATGTGTTACTGGAAAAAAAGCTCTTTAATTAGTCAACTGAGATAGGGGAAATAAGATAATAATATACAAAGTTTTAATAGTCCAATAGCTGTAAGGTTAGGCCAATAGCTGTATGGACAATGATACTGTGTGTTTAAATTAATTTTAATTTTAAAAATAATAAATATATTGTTATTATATAATCTTCAGTAAAGAATATATAGAAAAAATGAACCTCTCCCCTTCATCCTCCCCCAGTTCTACTCTTTTGTTAAGAATTTGACATCTATCCTTGAAGATCTTTTTCTGTGTACATACACATATACATATGGGGCCTCTGCAGATATTCTATTTTTGTTTATTCCATAAATGGGATTATACGCAATGTATTTGGCAGGTGGTTTTTTCTTCTTTCATACAGTGTTTTGGAGGGCTCTGTATGTTGACTGTTATTCTGTTTATTTATTTATTTATTTATTTATTTATTTTAAAGAAAGCCTCAAGGCCCCCTGCCATAGGTTCAGAGTGGCTTCTCCCAGGCAGTTAGAGTCCCTGTCTATTGAGCTTGGGGTGGATATGTCAGGCGACTCCCAAGGCTCAGAGGCACCTTAGGCTTTACCGTCAATGGGCTTTGTATCAGGGTGTAGACATCAGAGCTTTCTATCCGGTTTTACGTTAGGGTAGTTGCCTCAGAGACAAAGACCTGCCTCTTAGGACCACCCAGTGAGTAGTAAGGCCACAGCCAGCACCTGGAACTCTAAGACTTGGTTAGAGTCTCTAAGAAGAGAGCTGGCTCTGCTCCTTTGCCATTGACATAGTATGTAAGGTCAGCTCATGCCCCACACCCGAAGCCAGCTGCCATCTGTTTCAAGATATGCTCAGAGGTAACCCAGACCTAAGACCTTTAAAGAACACAGTAACCTTGTTTCTACTAAAAAGTTGGCTTCCTTAATGATTTCTTTTTGTGTTTATTAATCTTGCCTATTTATTAAACATATGTTTGCTTAGTCTTTGTAAGCAGGATACAAAAGTGAAGAGATTCAGAATGTTTAACTTTGTGTACTGAGCTCAGACCTGTTAAATATTGGATGGTGTTGATCAAAATACACGCCCTGAATATATGACCTTGTGGGACTAACAGGTGTCTTTCCTTATGATACATTGGTTAAATTCTGGCTTCACCAAACTCTAAGCTGGAGGTCATGAAAAACCTTAGGTTTCTGCTTTTGATTTGAGCTCCTTTGAAAGGAACTGATTGGTGCTGTTTAGACACTAGGTAACTACACTGTTAATTTTATTTAATAACTGTTAAATGTTTTTAGCCATTGCTTTTTTTACTCAAAAGGAAAAGCCAGTGATAGCTTACATTATGATCTTTTAAGAAGTAAAAAAGAAAACACCCAGGTAGATGAATAGGAGATGGGAAGAAGGAAGAACCTTGCACCCAAACCATGCTATCAAGTGCTGATTGGCATTGATTTCAAAAGCATGGAGTGAGAATAGTCTGCATCATAGCTTCATCAATCAGCACTCCGAGGCCTGAAGACTGAATCATGCTGAGAGTAAGAGCCAGAACTTCAACCCTCATCAAACGGAGGGACTGTTGCCATGGACGGTGATCAAGGGATTTGTTTGGAGGCTGAAGGGAGCCTTTCTCCCTTCCTGCCCTTTGAGAAGAGGTAGGGGAAAACAGTGGGCCGTAGGTGTGGGGAGCCTGCTGGTTTGTGAGAAGGCAAACTGATAAACATATCAGAGACAAAGCACTTCTGAGTCTTAAACAACAGTTCAGGGCTGGATGTGGTGGCTCACACCTGCAATCCTACTGCTTTGGGAGACCAAGGCACTTGAGGCCAGGAGTTTGAAACCAGCCTAGGCAATATAGTGAAACCCCATATCTACAAAACATTTTTAAAAGATACATAGGCAAGCATGGTGGCAGACACCTGTAATCCCAGCTACTCAGGAGGCTGAGGCAGGAGGATCTCTTGAGCCCAGGAATTAGAGGCTGCAGTGAGCTACAATTCTGCCACTCTCCTCTAGCCTGGGCAATAAGTGAGACTCCGTCTCTAAAAAGCAAAATTAAAAAATTAAAAGACCCAGTAGTTCAGTAAGCAGCACATGGTGGTCATGATAGGATTTGTCCCAAAGTAGCTCATAATGAGGGCCCAGGTGAAATGGTCCTATTTGGAATAGATGTCATTAGCATACTTCTCTTGTCAGCTTTTCTCCCTGGTCTGTAGGTTTTTTCTTAGAAAGTTTGTGCAAGACCAGGCATGGTGGCTTATGCCCGTAACCCCAGCACTCTGGGAGGCTGAGGTGGGTAGATCATAAAGTCAGGAGATCGAGACCATCCTGGCTAACACAATGAAACCCAGTCTCTACTAAAAATACAAAAAATTAGCTGGGTGTGGTGGCACGCACCTGTAGTCCCAGCTACTCAGGAGGCTGAGGCAAGAGAATCGCTTGAACCCAAGAGGCAGAGGTTGCAGTGAGCCGAGACCGTGTTGCTGCACCCCAGCCTGGGAGACAGAGTGAGACTCTATCTCAAAAAAAAAAAAAAAAAAAATGCGTGTGGCGTTACCTGTTTGCTCTCCTGTGCTGGTGCTGAAAGCAGAAGTAAGCCAGACAGAGCCTACTGCAGCCTTTCAGTCCTGCAGTCTGCTTGTCAAGCACTTGCAATTCTCTTTATTCAATTTTTTATTTTATTTTAAGTAAAACTTATCTCCTACCAAAATACTACACAGTCATTTTGAAGAAAATTGTGTTGATTGATTGTCTCTTCCTTGCCTACCTCCCGGACTATAAATTCCTTGAGAGTAGATATCTTTGGGTGTTTTATTCGCTTACATTTGCCCTCAGCTTTTAGAACAGGGCTTGAAATATAGCAAATATTCATTAAATATTGCTTGAATGCATGAATGAATAAACCACAATCCCAGTTTTATATTTTTATATGCCAAAAGGCTGATAATAGAAACTTTTTTTTTTAATGTTAGGAGCTGTCTTTGGGAAAGCAAAAATTCGCCTCAACACCTTTCCTTCTCCAGATCCAGATCTATGGTCTACACAGCTGTGCAAAGTATAGGGCTGTGATCAGCTGACTGGACAGGCAGATTCCAAGCAGGGCATGTAGCCAGACTGGAACATGACTCACTGCTCACTGCTGAAGACTTTACTGAAAGGTAGTGGGATTTAGTAACACAGGGGGGTTTCAAAAGAAGGGATACAGGGGCTCAGCTTAGCGAATGTGCCACCTGAGTAAGTCTTGTGGACTTGGGAATGCAATTCATTTATGTGCTTCATTATGTGAACAAACTCCAGGCTTAAACGGTCACAAGAGACTGCTGTCTCCAACCGTAAATCCAGTTAATGTGGCACAATGGAAAAATGTAACTCTTAGGTGGACTAGATCAAACCAAGCTCTCTAGCATAGTTTCTCCCCTTGAAAACCTGCACAGAAAGCCCAGTTATCAGCTTAGCAATGCTGGAATTGGAACCAGGGAACATAGTTCTGAGATGCTGGAGGGCCCAGGCTCTGACAGCTGAATGTGTCCTCCACAGCTGGGATCTCTATGCCCTCATGGGCCTCCAGAGGCTGTTCTGGGACAGATGCCTCCAGGCAGGATATCCCCTAGTCTCTTGGGATGGAGTAAATGGTCAAAAGTTGTTTCTGAAATTCCCCCTTTTTTATGCTTCTATGGGTGATGAATACAGTACATGAAATATGTTAATACTTCAGTTGTCTTACTCTAGCCTGGGAATCATTTTGCCCAGGGACTCCCAGATTAGACATGCATGCAGGCAATAGATACTTCTTGAGTATTCACTCCAAGTCAACGAACACAAATGGCTCTTCTCTGACCCACTGGGTGACTTGACCTTACAGTTTAACTCTTCAGAAGGTCCCCACTTCTCCCTCTTTGAAATGTTTGGAATGCCATTCTATTTCCCCCATCTGCCGCCTTTGCCTGTCAAGCAATCTCCTTCATGGATGGATTTGCTCTCCCAAGCAGCCTCTCCCACCGGGAGATGAGTGAAATTGTTCCCTGATCCAAACACTCTGATCCCTGGCGATTTGTTTCGTCCTATAAATTAGTAAATTGCCCTTTGAGTATGTATGGCCATCTTTAGTGAAATTGAACCGTTCAACTTGTCTCTCTAGAGCTTGATCATTGTGGGTAATGAGAAGTGGGAAAGTCACTATGGGATTGAGAGAGATGCCACCTAAGATAGATTTACTCTGCATCTCTGTGAGGGCTCCTCAGAACATTCCCAACACCGCAGCCTCTCCTGTGTGCTGAGGTTATTGGCCTTTAGAACCTCTTGGCCCTTGTGCCCTCCACACTGTAGCTTTCATTGATGCCCTTGGTTTGGGGCCCAACTCATGACATAGATACCTTTGGAAGGTGAAAAACTGAATTAGCAAGAGGCCAGACCAGAATGACACAGAAAAGCCCATCTTTCTGGAAAGCCATTGTTCTCATGTCAACTTTTGAGAAATGTATCCCTGGGATTTCAGCCAGGAAATTTATAAAGCCCATGCTCTGTGCCTGTGGGGCAGAAGATACCAAGTCAGGGCCTCTTTCAAGGACAGAGCCAGCATAAAAGAGCCGCTGTTACCATCTTCAAGACAACAGGGCCACTGAGAAGTGTTTAGAACAGAGCTTTGATGATGCAGAATCAATCACACCTTCAGCACATTAATCAAAGGAAACTCAATGACATGAGCTATGCTTCGTACCACTTTGTTTTTAAAATCAGGAAATGAGCGATACATTTTAGAAAAATTTTCAGTAAGTCTTGAGGTAACAAAGAATTTTTTTGTATAATTCAGTTTATAATACCAGTGCTGTCCAACAGAAATATGTGAGCCACTATGTGACTGAAATTTTTTAGTAGCCGCATTTTTAAAAATAGAAAGAAATAGGCCGGGCGCGGTGGCTCACGCCACTAATCCCAGCACTTTGGGAGGCCGAGGAGGGTGGATCACGAGGTCAAGAGATCGAGACCATCCTGGTCAACATGGTGAAATCCTGTCTCTACTAAAAATACAAAAAATTAGCTGGGCGTGGTGGTGCGTGCCTGTAATCCCAGCTGCTCGGGAGGCTGAGGCAGGAGAATTGCCTGAACCCAGGAGGCGGAGGTTGCGGTGAGCCGAGATCGCGCCATTGCACTCCAGCCTGGGTAACAAGAGCGAAACTCCATCTCAAAAATAAATAAATAAATAAATAAATAGAAAGAAATAGATGAAGTGAGTTTTGAGCTTGTTTTGTTGATCCCAGTATATTCTAAGTATTATCATTTCAATATGTAATCAGTATAAAAATTATTAACGAGACACTTTGCAGTCTGCTTTTCGTTTTTGCTTTTTTATTGGGGGGGATACTAAGTCAAAATCCAGTGTACCATTTTTAAAGAGCACCTCAATTAGAACTAGCTGCGCTCAAAGTTCTCGGTAGCCACAGGTAGCTAGTGGGTGGCTACTTATAGGAAGAGCAGCATAACCAGAAGACTTTTCTACACCACGGGCTTTTTGCAGTTTTTAATTCTAATGCAAGAAATTCATTGTTAACTCGACTTGACCTGAGGTTCTCAGTGTGGATAGCAAAGCTCGTGTTCATGTGCTAATAATCTGCCACCCTAGTCTCCTTCCTGAGCTATTCCTGCTTCCACTCTATTTTGTATACACAATTAGGATGATCCCTATAAAGTCGGTTAGATGCCATTGCTTCACTGCTCAAAACTCTTCTGTGGCTTTACCTCCAGTCATATCCCAGTAAGCCTTGTGTGGGGCTTACAAGGCCCCATGCAATCTGACCCCTGCCTACAGTGTTGGTCTCCTTTCCTACAATTCTCTCCCCCGTTTGCTCCACTTGCTTGTCTCAACCACATGCTGTTGTTGCTGCTCCCTGACTGTGCCAAGCACACTGCTGCCCCATTTGCTTCTCCCCTTCTGCTGGAGCTCTTTCCCCAACATCTTCCCATGGGTTACTTTGAACTCCCTGAACAATGTAAGCCCCACGCTTCTCAGAGAGGCCTTCCTGGACCACTCTATATAAAATAGTCCTTAAACAGGGTTTCTCTTAAGGCCCCTTCTCATGACCCTACAGCTTTCCCATCTTCTTACCCACTTTATTGCTTTTCATGGCACTTGCTTATTAGTTTATTTTCTGTCTCCCCCAGCCCCATACCACTAGGAGGTGAGCTCCGTGAAAGGAGGGACTTCCTGTGTTTCACTTGGAGTCACTGGGGACAGCAATAGTATCTGGAACACAGTAGCGGCTCAACAAATATTGGTACATGAAAGAATAAAGGAATGAATCCAACTTTGGTGAGAGATGCTTCTGGGCATTACAGGTTCCCATAACAAGAAAAGATTTATATCTAAGGTCCTTATATGAGCTTAGTTCTCAAGCCAAGCAACCGTTTCCCCAGTGGTAAATACTCCCCTGAAAAGAAATGCAGTGGCCATTCATTCATCCAGGTCATTCAGACCCACCTGGAGTCTTGCTCCCTGACCCCCTATTGAGGTCTCATTGAGGTCTCATTAGTGCAGCCATTACCTCACCGTTCGCAGGCCGGATCAGACATGCTTTGTTTTATTTGATGAATTGTAAATTGATAGTCATCTCACACAGCAGTCCCCAGCCTTTTTGGCACCAGGAACTGGTTTCATGTAAGACAACTTTTCCACAGACTGGGGTGGGTAGGGGGATGCTTTCAGGATGATTCAAGTACATTGGGTTTATTGTGCACTTTATTTCTATTATTATTGCATTATAATATATAATGAAATAATTATACGACTCACCATAATGTAGCATCAGTGGGACGCCTAAGCTTGTTTTTCTGCAACTAGACAGTCCCACCTGGGAGTAATGGGAGACAGTGACAGATCATCAGGCATTAGATTCTCATAAGGAGCAGGGCGACCTAGATCCCACACATGTATACTTCACAACAAGCCTCGTGCTCCTGTGGGAATCTAATGTGGCAGCTGATCTGACAGGAGGTGGAGCTCTCGCAATGATGCAAGTGATGGGGAGCGGCTGTAAATACAGAAGATGCTTTGCTTGCTCACCCACTGCTCTCCTCCTGCTGTGCAGCCCAGTTCCTAACAGGCCATGGACTGGTATTGGTAATGGCCCAGGGGCCGGGGAGCCCTGGTCTAACAATCCTAAATGTGTTGCTTGCTCGTGGCTCCTGCTTCCAGCACCTCAAATTGCTTAAAACTAGATCAATAATCTCTGTTAAGGAAGTCCAGTCCTGTGACTATCTGATTTTTCTTCTCTTTCATAGCATGCATACCTTCCCTTCAGAAACTCAGGGAGGATCCCTGGCATTTGTTTTTGGTCATTGGAATTCACATTGATTTCCTTGTCCAGGTTGGGTGCGTCTAGCCTTGAGGAGTTGTTACATAAACATCTGCTCTCAGCAGGGCCCTCTGAGGTCAGCGCAGCCTCAGCAGTGGTTGCATGCCTCTCATGCTTCTGAGTTACCTTTGTCCTGCTTCTGAGAAGATCAGTGGAGCCACTTCTGAATGAACCAATTAATACAATCCCTAGGTGCCCTCCTGTAGTGCCTCTGTGAGGTTGTGAAGGACTTGGCCTGATGAACCTCCACTCCCCTGTGGTTCCCCATAGGATCTGCCGTACAAAGCTGTGAAGGTGCTGGTCAGGGGTAGAATGCAACTGATGCTGTCACCAGACTCAATTCCAAATACCTCCCAGATGTTCCAGATACCACGTTCTAACCAGATGAACTGCATAACCTAAAGGGTTTATGATACGTGGGTGTGAGACTGGACCAATGTGAGCCCACAGAAGCCTGCACACTTGGAACCACTCGGTGGGATCAATGTCATTAGGAGACACAACTATAAATTCTGTCACTCAAACCAGCTTGAATGAGTAACAAAGAACATGCTCCAGGAAGATAAAGAACAGAGCACCTCCTTGGTAAGTATTCTAAATCTAATACACTCAAAATATTGTGAATTCTCATTAGTTGTAAGATAAAGTTAAAAAAAATCTTTTTTATATGAACTTAGAAAAGTATAATGGTCACAGAATGTTGTGAACTACCTGTCAGAATTACGCAAATTATTTAGAATTTATTAAAGGCTGTGTGACCCATTTCTTTTTTGCATGGCTGGGTCTAGGCTCAAATGTCACTTCGTCAGAGAGGCTTTCCCTGACAACCCTAGGCAAAGGTCTTCCCCGGTATTTTCTGTCCTGTGCACTGTTTGTGTCTTTAATAGCATGTATTGTAAGCTACAATTATACGTTCTTTTTCTTGTTTCTTACCTGTGTCCCTGACAAGATTAGAAACGCCACAGAGGCAATAGAACATGTTTATTTTATTCACTTTTATATACTCAGGAATAGGTACTATACTTGGCACATGAAGTACCTAAAAATATTAATTGAATGAATGATTTAGTGACAGTCTTTCAACAAACATCCTTAAAAACGACTAAATCAAGATAAAGCATCATCATTATCAACAGTGAAATTGATATCACTGTTGTCAATATCAATTTCAAAAGTCTAAATTATTTTGAAAGAGGCAGTTGACTAATGCAATCTTGGAGTTAAAATCAGTTAATTCTTGAAAGGTCAGTTATTCTAACTGGGCAAATAATAATTTGTGTTCTAGAATTTTACGTGTATATGATCTGATTTATTAAAGTTTGTAAACTTTGCCAAGTATTACCCAGAGAGGACAAGAGTGGTGAGGATGCTGGCTTAATTAGATCCAGGAGTGTGAGCTAACATTAGATTAGAGGTCAATTAATGGATGACTCTACCTTCCAGATTAGGACACGAAGCTTCATTCAATTCAGTCCCACAAGTTTTTATCAATGACTTACAGTACTCCAGCTAACATGAATTAAATAGGGTTCCTATAGTCAACAACCTTATAGTCTATCAGAAAGAGACAAACTTGACAATTTTGACAAGTATCAAATAGAAGCATGGACACCGTGATTTAGTCACTCACAAGAGAAGCAGCTTGCTTCCCTGGTATGCTGGGGAAGACTTCCCAGATGATATGATTCCTGCCTAGGGCCTTGGCACCTGCTGTTCCCTCTTCTAGAACAGATTTTGGCCCCAGATTTTCCAGATCACCTCATAACACTTCAGGTTACCTCCTCTATCACTCTTTCTCTATCTGGTTTCTACTTGGCACTTACCATTATCTGCAATTATCTTGATATTTACTTGTTTACTTGTTTATTGTCTGTCTTATCCCTCAAGAACATAAGCTCTGTGAGAGCAGAGACCTGGTTTTTGTGAATTAGGGATTTATGCTTGGTGCCTAGAAACATGACTGAGACATAGGAAACAGAGATGCCTGTGGAGTCACCGGGGACTCACAGTAATAGGTAGTCATTGGAACATCTCGGATATGATAGAATTGCTTTGGAAAAATCATTCTGGCGATGGGGTTTTCTAGAATGATAGGATGGGGAGAAATCCATTGAATGGGAGACATAGAATTGGAGTGAGAGAAACCTTTAGAAGATACCTGTAGTAAGATAGATGTGAGTGAAACAAGTAAGGATATGGGTTGTGGTAGGAAGCATGAAGAGGCAGGTTGAATTCAGGACAAGTTCAGAGAAGAAACTGCACTCACACTGGCCTTCTTACAAATCCTGAGGCAGGCCTAGCTCACTCCTGCTCACCTTTTGTAATTGTTCCTTCTTCCTGGACCTCTTTCCCCCACATCTTTGCATTTTATTTAGATCTCTGCTCATGTGTCACCTTCTTAAAAAGTTTTCCTGACCACCTTCTCATATGTATATATTCTTTGTAAAGTTTTATATATATATATATACTTTAAGTTCTGGGGTACATGTGCAGAACGTGCTGGTTTGTTACATAGGTATACACGTGTCATGGTGGTTTGCTGCACCCATCATCCAGTCATCTACATTAGGTATTTCTCCTAATGCTATACCTCCCCAGCCCCCCACCCCCTACTATCTCTCCCCTAGGCCCCCACCCCTGAACAGGCCCTGGTGTATGATACTCCCCTCCATGTGTCCATGTGTTCTCATTGTTCAACTCCCACTTATGAATGAGAACATGTAGTTTTTGGTTTTCTGTTCTTGTGTTAGTTTGCTGAGAATGATGATTTCCAGCTTCATCCATGTCCCTGCAAAGGACATGAACTTATGCTTTTTTATGGCTGCATACTATTCCAGAAGTATATGTGCCACATTTTCTTTATCCAGTATATCATTGATGGGCATTTGGGTTGGTTTCAAGTCTTTGCTATTGTGAACAGTTTCACAATAAGCATATGTGTACATATGTCTTAATATTAGAATGATTTGTAATCCTTTGGGTATATACCCAGTAATGATATTGCTGGGTCAAATGGTATTTCTTGTCCTAGATCCTTGAGGAATTGCCACACTATCTACAATCTTCCACAGTGGTTGAACTAATTTACAGTCCCACCAACAGTGTAAAAGTGTTCCTATTTCACCACATCCTCTCCAGCATCTGCTGTTTCCTGCCTTTTTAATGATCGCCAGTCTAACCGGCATGAGGTGATATTTCATTGTGGTTTTGATTTGCATTTCTCTAATGACCAGTGGTGATGAGCTTTCTAAAAATATGTTTGTTGGCTGCATAAATGTTTTCTTTTGAAAAGCGTCTGTTCATATCCTTTGCCCACTTTTTGATTTTTTTTTTTTAATTGTAAATTTGTTTAAGCTCTTTGTAGATTCTGGATGTTACCTGTTTGCTAAATGGATAGACTGCAAAATCTTTCTCCCATTCTGTAGGTTGCCTGTTCACTCTGGTGATAGCTTCTTTTGCTGTGCAGAAGCTCTTTAGTTTAATTAGATCCCATTGGTCTATTTTGGCTTTTGTTGCCATTACTTTGGTGTTTTAGTCATGAAGTTTTTCCCTATGCCTATGTCCTGAGTGGTATTGCCTAGGTTTTCTTCTAGGGTTTTTACGGTTTTAGGTCTTATGTTTAAGTCTTTAATCCATCTTGAGTTAATTTTTGTGTAAGGTGTAAGGAAGGGATCCAGTTTCAGCTTTCTGCATATGGCTAGCCAGTTTTCCCAACACCGTTTATTAAATAGGGACTCCTTTCCCCATTGCTTGTTTTCATCAGGTTTGTCAAAGATCAGAAGGCTGTAGATGTGTGACTTTATTTCTAGGGCCTCTGTTCTGTTCCATTGGTCTACGTATCTGTTTTAATACCAGTACTATGCTGTTTTGGTTACTGTAGCCTTGTAGTGTAGTTTGAAGTCAGGTAGCATGGTACCTCCAACTTTATTCTTTTTGCTTAGAATTGTCTTGGCTATGCAGGCTCTTTTTTGGTTCTATATGAAATTTAAAGTCGTTTTTTCCAAGTATGTGAAGAAAGTCAATGGTAGCTTGATGGGGATAGCATTGAATCTATAAATTACTTTGGCCATTTTCACAATATTGATTCTTCCTATCTATGAGCATGGAATGTGTTTCTATTTGTTTATGTCCTGTCTTATTTCTTTGAGCAGTGGTTTATAGTTCTCATTGAAGAGGTCCTTCACATCCCTTGTAAGTTGTATTCCTAGGTGTTTTTCTCTCTGTGTAGCAATTGCGAATGGGAGTTCACTCATGATTTGACTGTTTGTCTGTTACTGGTATATAGGAATGCTTGTGATTTTTGCACATTGATTTTTGTATCCTGAGACTTTGCTGAAGTTGCTTATTAGCTTAAGGAGATTTTGGGCTGAGACAATGGGATTTTCTAAATATACAATCATGTCATCTGCAGAGACAATTTGACTTCCTCTTTTCCTAACTGAATACCCTTTATTTCTTTCTCTTCCCCGATTACCCTGGCCAGAACTTCCAATACTATGTCGAACAGGAGTGGTGAGAGAGGGCATCCTTGACTTGTGCTGGTTTTCAAAGGGAATGCTTCTGGTTTTTGCCCATTCAGTATGATATTGGCTGTGGGTTTGTCATAATTAGCTCTTATTATTTTTAGATATGTTCCATCAATATCTACTTTATTGAGAATTTTTAGCATGAAGGGTTGTTGAATTTTGTCAAAGGACTTTTCTGCATCTATTGAGATAATCATGTGGTTTTTGTCTTTGGTTCTGTTTATGTGATAGATTATGTTGAATGATTTGCATATGTTGAACCAGCCTTGCATCCCTAGGATGAAGCCGACTTGATTGTGATAGATATGCTTTTTTTTTTTTTTTGAGATGGAGTTTCGCTCTTGTTACCCAGGCTGGAGTGCAATGGCGCGATCTCAGCCTACCGCAACCTCTGCCTCCTGGGTTTAGGCAATTCTCCTGCCTCAGCCTCCTGTGTAGCTGGGATTACAGGCACGCACCACCATGCCCAGCTAATTTTTTGTATTTTTAGTAGAGACAGGGTTTCACCATGTTGACCCGGATGGTCTCAATCTCTTGACCTCATGATCCACCCGCCTCGGCCTCCCAAAGTGCTGGGATTACAGGCATGAGTCACTGCGCCCCGCTGATTTACCAGTTTTTTGTTGAGGATTTTTGCACTGATGTTCATCAAGGGTATTGGCCAGAAGTTTTCTCTTTTTTTTGGTGTATCTTGGCCAGATTTTGGTATTGGATGATGCTGGCCTCATAGAATGAGTTAGGGAGGAGTCTCTCCTTTTCAATTTTTTTGAATAGTTTCAGAAGGAATGGTACCAGCTCTTCTTTGTACCTCTGGTAGAATTCAGCTGTGAATCCATTTGATCCAGAGCTTTTATTGGTTGGTAGCCTATTTATTACTGTTTCAATTTTGGAACTCATTATTGGTCTATTCAGGGATTCAGTTTCTTCCTGGTTCAGTCTTGGGAGGGTGTATGTGCTCAGGAATGCATCGATTTCTTCTAGATTTTCTAGTTTTTGTGCATAGAGGTGTTTATAGTAATCTCTGATGGTTGTTTGTATTTCTGTGGGGTCAGTGGTAATATTCCCCTTATCATTTCTCATTGTGTGTATTTGAATCTTCTCTCTTTTCTTCTTTATTAGTCTAGCTAGTGATGTATTTCATTAATTTTTTCTAAAAACCAGGTCCTGGGTTCACTGATTTTTTTGAAGGGTTTTTTCATGTCTCTATTTTCTTCAGTTCAGCTCTGATCTTGGTTATTTCTTGTCTTCAGCAAGCATTGGGGTTCGTTTTCTCTTTGTTCTCTAGCTTTATAACTGTGATGTTAGGTTGTTAATTTTGAGATCTTTCTAGCTTTTTGATGTGGGCATTTAGTGCTATAAATTTCCCTCTTAACACTGCTTTAGCTGTGTCCCAAACATGATGGGATATTGTATCTTTGTTCTCATTAGTTTCAAAGAACTTGATTTCTGCCTTAATTTCATTATTTACTCAAATGTTATTCAGGAGCAGATTGTTGAATTTCCATGTAGTTGTATGGTTTTGAGTGAATTTCTTAATCTTGAGTTCTAATTTGATTGCACTGTCATCTGAGAGATTTATGATTTCAGTTCTTTTACATTTGCTGAGTAGTGTTTTACTTCCAATTATGTGATCGGTTTTAGAGAAAGTGCCATGTGGCAATAAGAACGTATATTCTGTTGTTTTGGGGTGGAGAGTTCTGTCGCTATCTATCAGGTCTGCCTGATCCAGAGCTGAGTTCAAATCCTGAATATCTTTGTCAATTCTCTGTCCTGATGATCTGTCTAATATTGTCAGTGGGGTGTTAAATTCTCTTATTATTATTGTAGTAGGAGAATTTGTAGAGTCTAAGTCTCTTTGAAGATCTCTAAGAACTTGCTGTATGAATCTGGGTGCTTCTATTATGAGTCTTGGGGATGATCTTCTTGTGGAGTATTTTACTAGCGTTCTCTATATATGTATATAAAATAGCTCTTCTTGTTGAATTGAACACTTTACCATTATGTAATGCCCTTCTTTGTCTTTTTTGATCTTTGTTCGTTTAAAGTCTGTTTTGTCAGAAACTAGAATTGCAACCCCTGTTTTTCTTTTTTCTGTTTTCCATTTGCTTGGTAAATTTTTCTCCTTCCCCCCCTTTTTTTTAACCTATATGTGTTTTTGCATGTGAGATGGATCTTTTGAAAACAGCATACCAATGGCTCTTGGTTCTTTACCCAGCTTGCCATTCTGTGTCTTTTAATTAGTACATTTAGCCCATTAACATTTAAGGTTAGTATTGTTATGTGTGACTTTAATCTCACCATCATAGTGCTAGCTGGTTATTTTGCAGACTTGTTTATGTGATTGCTTCATAGTGTCACTGGTCTGTGTACTTCAGTGTGTTTTTGTAGTAGCTGGTAACAGTTTTTTCCTTTCCACATTTAGCTTCCTTCAGGAGCTCTTGTAAGGCAGGTCTGGTGGTAACAAATTCCCTTATCATTTGCTTGTCTGAAGAATATCTTATTTCTCCTTCACTCATGAAGCTTAGTTTGGCTGGATATGAAATTCTGTGTTGGAAATTATTTTGTTTCAGAATGTTGAATATTGCCCCCCCAGTCTCTTCTGGCTTGTAGGGTTCCAGCTGAGAGGTCCACTGTTAGTCTGCTGGTCTTTCCTTTGTAGGTGACATGGTTCATCTCTCTGGCTGCCCTTAACATTTTTTATTTCATTTCAACCTTGGAGAATCTGATGATTATGAGTCTTGGGGATGATCTTCTCATGGAGCATTTTAATGGGGTTCTCTGTATTTCCTGTATGTGAATATTGGCCTGTATTGCTAGGTTGGGGAAGGTCTCCTGGAAGATATCTTGAGTATGCTTTACAAATAGATTTCATTCCCGCACCCTCATCTCTTTCAGGTACCCCAGTCAGTTGTAGATTAGGTCTGTACATAATCTCATACTTCTCAGAAGTTTTTTCATTCCTTTCATTCTTTTTTTTAATCTATTCTTGTCTGCTTGCTTATTACAGAAAGATAGTCTTTAAGCTCTGAGATTCTTTCCTCTGCTTCTGCTATTCTATTAATACTTCTGATTGCATTGTGAAGCTTTTATAGTGCGTTTTCCAACTCTGTCAAATCAGTTATGTTCCTCTCTATACTGGATATTTGGGCTGTCAGCTCCTGCATTGTTTTATCATGATCCTTTGCTCCTTTGCACTGGGTTACAACATGCTTCTTTAGCTGAGTGAAGTTTGTTTTTAGCCACATTCTGAAGCCTACTCCTGTCATTTCAGCCATATCAGCCTCAGCCAAGTTCTGACCCCTTGCTGGAGAGGTGCTGCACTCATTTGAAGGAATAGTAACACGCTGGCTTTTGAGTTTTCAGCATTTGGCATTGATTCTTTCTCTTTTGATCTTCAGAGTTGCTGGCCTTTGGATGGGGCTTTTGTGGACCTTTAATGTTGTTGTTGTTTGTTTGTTTTTCTTTTAACTGTCTGGCCACTCTTCCATATGGCTACCGCAGTTTTCTGGCTGTCCACTCGGACCCTAGTCACCTCGGTTTTTCCCCTACCTGGAGGCATCACCAATGAAGTCTGTAAAACAGTGAAGATGACAGCCTGCCCTCCCTTCCTCTGGAAGCTCCTCCATCCAAGAGGGTGTTGATGTTGCCAGCCCGAATGTGCCTGTAGGAAGTGGCTGGAGACCCTGGTTGGGAGGTCTCCCCGAGTCAGGAGGAATGGGATCAAGGATCTGCTTAAAGAAGCAGGCTGGCTGCTTTTTGGTACAGCAACTGTGCTGTATTGGGGATGCCTTCAGCCCCCAATTGGTTTCGGTTCTGCAACACCCACAGGCTGAATCAGCTGCAATGCCCAAATAGCCAAGGTGGCAGCCTGCCCCGCCCATCAGGCACTCCATCCCAGCCATAGAACATGGGCAGGGAGGGCTGGAGGTCCCCGCTGGGAGGACCAATGCCTTAGGAGAAGTGGATCAGGGTCCCGTGTAAAGAAGCAGTCTGACCAAGCCTCAACAAAACAGTTACGTTGTGCTGGGCAGCTGCCTCTGCACCTGTCAGCTTGGACTCTCCAAAGCCTGCAGGCTGGAATGGATGAGTCATCCAAACAACCAAGGTAGTGGCCCACCCCTCCTTCCCAGTCACTCCATCCCAGGGAGAGATCAGAGCTGTGTTTGTAGTATATGGACAGGTCAGAGTGGTTGGAGGCCCCAGCTGGGAAGTTCTGCCCAGTGAGGAGGAATGGATCAGGGTCCTCCTTAAAGAAGCAGTCTGGCCAGGTTCTGGCAAAGCAGCTGTGCTGTGCTGGGGAGACCCTCTTCATCTGGACTGTCTGTACTCTCCAAAGCCAGCTTTCCAGAACGGCCAAGTAGACCAAACAGCAGAGATGGCATCCGCCCCTCCCCCTGGGGGTTCCTTCTTATCTCAGGCAGGCTCCACCCTGTTGCTGTTGGCTTGTTGGAATTCCAAGCCAGTGGGTTTTATCTTGCGACATGCCATGAAAGTGGGGCCCACAGACTGATGCTGCTCAGCCCTCTGGATTCAGCCCCCTTCCTTGGGGCATGCACAGACCTCCCAAATTGCCTCAGTTGTATACACCTTTATTAGGGATCCTGAGACCGGAGTATGTAAAGCTCCTGGGTCTCTCTGTGTGCCTGAGCAGCTGCTCTGCCGAGACTCCACACAGCTCTGTGTGTTGAATCTAAGGCCCTGATGGTGTGAGCTCACAAGGAGCTCCCCTGATCTGTGTGTTGCAAAGATCTGTGGGAGAAGCATAGTTTCTCAGGGTTGCACATTCACTCACCACTTCCCTTGGCTGGGGGTGGGGCTCCCTTGACCCTCTGTTGCTCCCAGGGAGGCTGTCATCCCCTCCTGCTTTTCTTCATTCTCTGTGGGTCATTTCCCTGATTAGTCTCAATGCGAGTACCTGGAGAATTCAGTTGAAGGTGCTGTATTCACTTACCCCTTTTGTTCCTCTGTGTGAATGCTTCTAATCAGCTATCTTGGTCCCCTTCATTTTACTTTTCAACTCCAGAATTTCTATTTGTTTTTTCAAAAGTAATTTTAATCCCTTTATCTGGTGAGACATTCTTCTCATACTTTCCTTTAGTTCAGACATAGTTTTCTCCAGTTCTTTGAACATATTAAAATAGCCGACTTCAAGCCTTTGTCTAGTAGTGCAGTCGCTGGCTTTCTAGGGATAGTTTTTATTGGCTGCTTTTTCCCTCTGAGCAGAGGCCATACATTCTTGTTTCCTTGCATGTTTCATAATTTTTACAGACATTTCTAAAAACTAGACTTTAAAAAATATAATGTGGCAACTCTGGAAATCAGATTCCCATCCCCAGGATTTGTTGATGGTTTGTCTGAACTAATTCTGTAAAATTTGCATTTTTTAATGTGTGGTTATTGAAATCTCTGCTCAGTTATCTTAGTGGTCATCTAATGATTAGACAGAAATTTATCAAATTTCTGGGACCAATAAGTGTCACAGTGTTTGGTCAGGGGTCTGTGTGAATATTTGAGATACATCTTCAAAATTCAGCCAGACAGTTTCCAACTCTGCCTTAGCCTTCACTTCCTGCTTAGGTAGAACATCAATATCAATCAGAGGTGAGAGTTTAGGCTTTTTCAGTTCCTTCCTGAGCATGTGCACAGGCCTGGGCATGCATGTAATCTTCTAGATTCCCAGGAATATATCAAAGCTTTCCAAATATCCCTGTGGACATTTCACTTTCCGGGTTTTCTTTTTAAGATTTTTGATTAGCTTATTGTTTGACCCAACTGTTATCTACCACTTCGGGCAGCTATAATGTTTTCAACAAGTGCTTTTAGGAAAAGACTCTCCACACTAGGTAGGTACGCTCCAAGTCAGTTCAAATAAAGACATCCTTGCAAGTGGAGTCTCCCAGGAACCATCAGACAGATCAAATAATGACAATGCTCTGGGAATGGGGCTTTGAAGGAGCTCTAATCCTACTTAACCTCCTCCAGTGTCTTGCTGGATGCTGATTTTCACTGTACTCATGGGCCGTTGGTTTTCAAAGCTATTGTTGAGTTGCGGAGGGGGAAATGGGGATAGAGCAAGATAAAATGTTACAAATATTGCTGCCCTTACTGATATGTAGCCATTTTTCCTTGAATAAACTCTCCTTGTATTGCCCTAAGCCTTTGTTTAATTTCTAATGTTCTGAAAAAGTTGATTTTGACCATTTTTGTCAGTGTTCTCAGTCTTTCTATAGAGATGATTTTCCATGATCCTCACCCTATCCTTTTCACTGATATCCCTCTACAGATTCTTTCAATAGCATTTATCTTTTCCTTGACATCAACTCTTATTTTTCTGAACACTGAAAAATCTAAAGCCCCAAATAGTTTTTATGTGCTCTGTTTTCAAGAAGTAAGTTTTCTGAGGTAACTATTTATTCTTATAAAAACCATCAGTAAAACAAGGGAATTAAAGGATGTACGAACATACAAGCCACAGAAAGAGATTAAAGTCTTCAACTTTAATCATTTGTTAATGTCTTTTTGCTTATCTCAGTGTGGACCTGGTTAACCTGAAAATTCCTGGTTAGATTTTGACTGTATGGGTCAGCTCCTCATCTCCCTGGGCCCAAGCAATCCTGGAGGAGAAGGAGACTGAGGCAGAGTTGGTCTTCAGCAGCCCCTTCACTGTTGGCCATCAGCGTTGTAGTACTCAGCTTGAATTGCCATTACAGAATGCTACAGACAGGTTGGCTTAAATGACAGAAACTTATTTTCTCACAGTTCTGGAAGTCTGAGACCAAGTTGCTGGCAGGCTTGGTTTCTCCTGAGGCCTCCTCCTTGGCTTGTTGGTGGTCACCTTCTTCTTGTTTCCTCACATAACCTTTGTTCTGTGTGTGCATGCTCTTGGCGTCTCTTCCTTTTCTAATAAGGACAACAATCCTATTGGATTAGGGCCCCACCCTTATGAACTCATGTAACCTTAATTACCTCCCTAAAGGCCCAATTTCCAAATACAGTCACTTTAGAGGTTATAGCTTCAACATACAAATTTTTTGGGAGGGACACAATTTAGTTAATAAGAAATGTCAAATACACAGTGAGTAAGTTCTCCATAAACACTCATTGATGATATGGATCCTCTTTGGCTCCTTGACCTTTACATTTCTGCACCATCCTTCTCCCTCTGCAAGAATCTCCCAAATTAGGTATTGTGGCTTCTGGTCTATTGTGAGAGCAGCACTATGTAGAGTTGCCAGACTAGGAATCCTGACACTAGGGTTCAAATCCCCCCTCTGGTGTCAAACAGCTGTACGACCTTGGGCAAATCAGTTAATCCACCAATCTTCTCTGGCTTTTGCATTTTTGAGTGCTTTGGCACAATTATCTCACTGCCCTCTATTCCCTAGGCCCTTGATGTGTCAACAACCCCTACTACTAAAACATCCTTGCTTTATCCTCTGCGTAGCATGTCTAGGGGTCAACTAACAAAATATATCCTGACAAATGCACTGACTAAATGGCTCTCCAGAGTGGTCTTTATCTCCGCCCAGATGTATTTCTGGAAATACTACCCCTGTTGCTGCTGCTCAGGTATGAGTGGCATTAGCATCACTGGGTAGTTTAGCCCAGGAAGAGAACATGCAGTGAGAGAAAGGGCTGGTGCGGGAGGTAAGTACGGGTGGGTAGAGTAGAAGCTGGGAACTCCTTCACATATATGTGCCCAATCAACTTTTGCCGGGAATCTAGTTGTTCCAAGCATTGTGCAAAGTGATGAACCAGAGCTCACATCAGGGACTTCTCTGACCATAGATCTGTACTTGGCATGAACTATAGAGATGTAGATAAAGAAAGATAATCTGGGTTCAGGTTTTGAATTTGTTGTTTATTTCTCTGTGACAACAGGCAAGCTCCGTATCTCTTCAAAGTCTTGGTTATTCCATTTTAAAAAGAAGGGATGGATCAGTGTTTTTATGGTCAGTTCTACTACCTTGGCTCTCACCTCCTAGAATTCTGTTTCACGGAGAGTTGGGTGTGGACCCTGCCCAAAGAAAAATCTGTATTTTTGAGCTTGTTTTCAGCATAAGGCTGCTCTGCTAAAAAGTTGGAAGGAGAGAAGTGTACAAGTGGCAAAGTTTGGAGGGGGTGGAATTAACCCTACAGTTCACTCAGAAAACTTGGAAAGGAACCCTTAAGGGAACCAAGTAGTTGCATTCTTATACTGTCCTTTGGTGGTGCTATTAAGGAATGTATCTCACAGATGGTGGGAAAGAACTCATTTAGCAGTGTCAACCACGTGGGGTCCATTGTAGGTTATTAATGCTAAGGAGATTAGCCAGGTGTTAATAGTAAATGCAGGCTAAAGGGACAAAACTATCGTTTGCCCAGTGTAGCAGACACTAGAGTCACATCTTTTTGTGTCTTGCTTGGTGCAAGAAGCATGTTTTGTTAACTTCTCTATTTCTTGTACCCAGCAACACAAAGTAGACACTCAGTGAACATCATTGTCTTTGTTCTCTAAATGAATGTTTCTTCATGTCACCTGGTTAAAAAGAGAGACAAAACCAAAACCAAATTTTAATACTGACAGTGTTCCCTAAATTGTTGAAGAGAGATTTCATTATCTTCGATGGAAGATAGAAGTCGTCCATACCTTTGGAGTTAGCAGTTTAAGCCTTTGTCTCTCCAGGACCCAATGGTATCTCTGTGTTCAGGCTAACTTGGTCTCAGTGACAGTCTTCATGGACAGCTTGGATGACACAAGGGAGGTGGTAAATCACAGTGGGGAAATGCTTGGGCTTCAGGCTGAGGCTGGATTTGAGTTCGAACTCTACCACTCACAACCTTGCAACTTTGGCAAGTTGTGAACCTCTTTAAGCCCAGTTGTCAAGTCTATGAAATGCGGATGACACTATTGCCTACCTTATAGAGTCATTGTGAAGATTAATTTTTTAAATGCATTAAACTCTACAGTGATAGGCACAAAATTTAAAAGCATGGAAAATGTGTGCTCTTTGAAGAACTGAGAGTTTGAAGAACTGACAGTCATGGGTAGGAAGGAGAACTTTCTATTTCTTTTGTTTTTTCAGGATCCATATAGCATAGCTATATTATGATTATTAATTATTATTATTATACTTTAAACCTATACATTCACTTTACCAGGAGACTAGGAGACTCTGAATCATGGCGCGGCTACTTGTTCAACCTGAGATGTCATTAATTGGTTTTCCAGATGTTCTTTTAGAAAAGTCCCATAAACTACAGTCTCATATTATTAGATTACTCACAAAGTTTAGAAGAAATCAAGTTAAAAACATGCAAAGAGAGACAGCAAAAATTAAAAAAATTTAAAATGATCTCATTTGTGTTTATAAATAGTACCATATTCTCTAAGAAATAATGCTTAAAGTCTTGAGGATATACATGTTACTACTTAAAAGCCAAGAAATAAAACATACACAAATCCTCAATATTGATATAAATATTTTTAAAGTCTTTCCAAACCAATGAATCTAAACACTACACTTCCTTCTACTTTTCCCACCCTCCCTATTTCAAATGAACACTTGTTTTCTTTAAGTCCCAAAGGCACTTGAATTCATATACTGGTGATCAGAGACTAAAATTTAAAGAGGCCTTCCTCCCAAGAACTTAGAAATATTTGAAATAATTGCACCCAGATAGACTGTCTGGAAGTTAGCTTTCCCTCGAATAACTGGAAAAAGTGAGTAGTTGGTATTTTAGAGTTTTTCAAAAGAAATCTTAATCAGGGCAACTGTCGTGTTCTTGGAGAAGGAAAGTATGAGCTATGTGGTAGAGGAAGATTTTGGTCACAGTTACATCTAAAATAGGAAGATGACACTTCCAGAACTTGAAGAAGCTTCAATGGATCAAATATGCAGCTCATGATCTCACTTCTTCTTGAGAATCTGGGGTTGGGAGGTGTCTGGATATCCATATTTGTTGAGATGCTAAAGACTGAAGTCACAATAATGAGAATGAATTAGGCATCCAGGGATGATGAGGCATCCCGGCTGCTCTGAGATATTTACAGGGATTTTTGAGTGACCAGAGAGCTTCTCTAAAGTTTATATACCTGTTCGACTTCCTGTGAGTATTTCTTGAAGATCATTTATGATGCAGATGCAAGATTCTCTCTTATTTTTCTGGAACTCCAGATCTCACCCTCCTTGTAACAGTTATGTTCTCAAAAACATAACTCTCAAGTTTTCCTGAGGCTGGGGGATAAAAGCAAAACAGAATAAAGTTAGAGGCCTGAACAAATGAAATGGTCCTTCTATTTTCTTTCTGTATGTCAGCATAAAAATCTCCTATGTGTCTCTTTAAAATATGTGATTTTTTTTTTTTTTGAGATTTTTTTTTGTCTTACTCTGTCACCCAGGCTAGAGTGTGCAGTGATGCGATCTTGGCTCACTGCAACCTCCGCCTCCTGGGTTCAAGCCATTGTCCCGCATCAGCCTCCTGAGTCGCTGGGGTTGCAGGCATGTGCCACCACGCCTGGCTAATTTTTATATTTTTAGTAGAGATGGGGTTTCACCATGTTGGTCAGGCTGGTCTCTAACTCCTGACTTTGTGATCCATCCACCTCAGCCTCTCAAAGTGCTGGGATTACAGACATGAGCCACTGTGCCCGGCTGTGATTACTTTTTTTAGAATTTCCAAATCCAGGCAATAAATTTTGGTTCTCAGTACTTGGATCAAATGCCTAATAGAATGGGTAACTTGGGGGCATAATCACCACAGTGGGATACATTATGGCAAGTAGAATGAACAGCCTGCTATGAATGCAACAATGCCAGTGACTCTCATAAGCAGAATGTTGAGTGAAAGAAGCCAGACAGGAAAGGGTGCACACTATGTGATTTATTTTGTATGACATATAGAAACAAGAAAACTAATTGGGATAGGGATAGTCCTTTGTGGGAGGAGGTATCAGTGTGTCTTCTGGGGTGTTTGTGACATTGTTTTTTGTTCTGAGTGCTGGTTACACAGCTGTGTTCCTTGTGAAAATTCCATAAATTGCACAATAATCATATGAACTCTTTCTGTATGTTTCACGTCATTTAAAAAATCTTTAAAAAATGATTTGTGAAAGCAAGTGATCCTCAATGCAATGGCCAAAATGTTTTCTGATTTCAATCTGATATCCCTCACTTACCTTTTGGCCCTTTCTGAATTTTATAATTTACCTTGGAAGAAAATCCTTTAACACTTTTCAAAATTTTTCATGATGGCATCCTTAGTAAACATAATCGAGCATTTGTGATTTTGGGCGGCCTAATGATTTACGGATTTCTCTATCAGGGATTTTGTACATGGTTGACAAACATGTTATGAACTTCTCAGGGTGCTCTTGTTGAGGTCATATGAGCTGTCAGCTAAACTATTGCTTTTGTGTGCAAAGATTTCAGAAAAATACATGTTCTTTTATGGCAAGATTGCAGTGGTGATTACCAGCTGGCATGGGTTTTGTGTACTTTATTTAGTGATTTCTTAGTCACCTGATGTTAGAGGGCAGATAACATCGGATGCAAGGATGATGGAACACAGGCTACAAAAAGACATTGTTTTCTGAGCCTTATTAATGGTTTTGATTCATTCATTAATAAAAAGTGCACAGTATAAGCCTTTTATCCCAATCCAAGTTCTCAGTAAAAGATTAACAATAAACCCTGACTGGCACAGACATGATTTGTTTGGCATGATTTAAACATAGGAAAACAGCAATTAACATTTAATATACCACATGACTACTTTTGCTTTTAACAAAGTAATCATCATACATGGTAACAGATACATATGATTTTTTCATTTAGAAATATTATAAGAAAACCACACTTAATGTTTCAACAACAAAAATATAACCCATCAACTATAAACTCTCTTCATTTTTCCTCAGGTTGCTGTTTTGTGTCTTAAACTGAGCTGATCGTATTTGAGCACATATTTATTTAGAGTGATAGACTCATTTAGAGTGACAGACTTCCGAGGTTCCCTTGAAAATTTCAGATATTGTTAATTCTTTAAGCACTATCACGTCATATACCAGAAAGATACTAAAAGTACCCATAAATTAGCTATATCCAATAATTATTTTGGAAAGTCTTTCCAAGCTGTAAAATATGACTTACTGACTACGGGATAGTGCTTGGATAGATAACAAGAGCTTTCAAGCTCAGAAGTGCTAGCAGTTTTCAAAGTGTTCTATTTGTTCTTTATTTTTATATTATTAGTTGATATTCAAGTTCTCCTAGATATTGTTAATATGCAAGAAAGGAGAGCAGTTAAATTAATTAATTCACTTTTATATTTGCTTAATGGAGGAACCAAAATTTGATATTAAGGTGTTTTATGCCAGTAATGATATGGAAATCTACAGGTATCTTAAGCTCATCAGAAGGAATATCTTAAAAACAATTTTAAAATGCTAGAGTCCTGAAAAAAAAAGTCAAAAGTTGTGCGATCATAGCTCACTACAACCCTTGAATTCTTGAGATGAAACAATCCTCCTGCCTCAGGCTCCTGAGCAACTAGGAATACAGGCATGTGCCACTACACTGGGATAATTATTTTTTAATTTAATTTTATTTTGTAGAGATGGGGGGGGTCTCACTGTCTTGCTAGCCTGGTCTCGAACTCCTGGCCTCAAGCGATCTTCCTGTGTAAGCCTCCCAAAGTGCTGAGATAACAGGCTTGAGTCACTGTGCCAGGCCCTATTATTTTTCTAAAACTGCATTGAAAAGTTGTCACTGATTATTTAAAATAATAAAAGCAACAAAGAATAATAAAAAGGAACTCTTCCTAAATGGAAGGGCCTTCAGTTTCAGTTAACTAGTTTTCCCCCAGCGCAGAAACACTTTCCTCTCTCAAGCAAACATGAGTCTGACACCACTGCTTCCATCACATGCAGGTTAGTGACTGTAGTTTCTGGAACTCTCAATCCCCTATCAGTGATGGTCTATTACAAAGATCTTTCTCTTCTCCCAGGAAGCACAAAGATCCTCTTTCCTGGGTCAAGCTGAGGTTCTCGAGAGCATAACTGTTACAAGGAGGCTGAGACTTAAAGTTCCCAAATGTGATTTTTCTGCTAGAACAAACGATCACAGTCAAACCTCCCTTTTTTTGGGAACAGATGAAATAATCTGAGGAAGGTGCATGCGTGTGTGGGTGGGAAGGGCGATGAGGTGGAGGGGCCTCACCGGCCCACAGCTCTCCAGCACAGCAGCGTAATGGAGACAAGAGAGAAGCTCTCCTATAGTCAGACCGTTTGCATTGAAAAGGCTATGGTCCCTCTCCTTGGATCCTGACCCAGAGTCTTCTTAGTACTCTGAATTTCCTTGTATTTAAAGCAGAAATAAAGAGTTCTGTCCTGTAGAACCAGGACTTTTGGATCAAAAGCTGAGACACCCTGCTAAGCCTATTAATTTCTGTGTGATTTCATATACCCGGCACCTTGTTTAGATTTGGTCCCTCACAAAGACCTGAAATTCACTGAGTATTGAAAGTACTTCATCGTTCATCTATGTCTGTCATCTTGAACATGAAACAGATTTCAGGCAAAATATTAATAAAATAATTTCTTGGTATGCCTGCCTCTCCAATAGAGATTGCCAAACACTGGGGCTGTCTGGGTCAGCCAGAGCCAAGGGTGACCCTACATTAAACACCACAGGAGGGTCTTCTGCTCGGGGGTCCACCCTTCAGCACATCTGCTGTGCAGAATCCTCTTTCCCTCCCTCCCTCTCTCCTTAGAGCGCTCGTCCAGCCACAGAAAATGACCTGGGATGTGCTGTTTACCTAGGGAGAGGTATAGGCTACCCAGCCACTTATGACATGACCTAGTTCAAAATGACAGCCTTGTCCAGGAATGCAACTACAAGTATCAAGAGGATGAAATTACTAGGAAACAACTCAAAAGTGGGGACATTCAGAAGCAGATAAAGCTGGGACCGTGCCGGGTTCATGTTCACAGCATCGGAAGTTATAGGGAAGTAAAATCCTAGGTAAGTATCAGCCAAGAGACACAAGACTGAGCAGAGGGAAGGACACAGCAAAAGGTAGAAGGGCGATAAAGAATAGCTGAGAACGTTTTCTGAATTTCAGTTTCTTTTCCTGGGTTTCTGTGCATTCCTCATAATAAACCTCCATTCTGTTTGTGTTACTGTCGTCTGCTTACTGCACCCAAAAGAGCAAAGCCAGAACAGTTAGATGCGTATATTCCTCCCTTCCTTCCATGGAGTGATTAAAGCCCGTGGGGGAGAATCTCAGATGACTGGAGTTGTGGATTGTCCATGCTAATGGGGCTCCAGAACTGATCAGCAATACCACAAACATTGCAGGCCTCAGGTCTCTAAATGACCGGACTGAAGTAATTACTCACTGTCCTCATTTCCAATTCTGGCCCACAGTTTGTAGAAGAGGGCTTTCTTTCCTGCTGTGGGCCATCCAGGACATTGACACCTAGTAGCAATCTTATTTCTCCCTGACACCGTTTTTCTCTTTGGCATTTGTAAGAATGGAGTAGAGGGGAATTCCTCAAGAAGGCATTTTAGATTTCTGGTGGGTGTTAGAAGGAAACTAGAAAAGGCTCAACACCCATTCAAATTATTCTCCGATTTCTGCATAGCCAGCTATTGGGCATCGGGAAAAAAAGGCTGACACAGCAGCTGTGAACTTCGGGAGCGTTTCGGCTCACCTGCTACTGACCAGTAGACTGGCATCTACCAGGGCTGGCTGTAAATTCTGTTCCTGTATGGGAGGGGACAGGTGCCCCACCCAGGCTTGCTGGAGGATATCACTGTTGTGGCCAGGACAACCCCTAGAACCTCTCCCAGTGCTCTTTCCATCTACCGTCAGCGCAGGATTTCATTGCACAACTGAATCCTTTTTTTTTTTTTTTTTTTTTTGAGACAGCCTCACTCTGTTGCCCAGACTGGAGTGTAGTGGTGCTGTCTTGGCTCACTGCAATCTCTGCTTCCAGGCTCAATCTTACTGCCTCAGCCTTCCAAGTAGCTGGAACTTCAGACATGTGCCATCATGCCTGGCAAATTTTTAAATTTTTTGTAGAGATGGGTTTTGCCATGTTGGCCAGGCTGGTCTCGAATGCCTGGGCTCAAGCAATTTGTCTGCCTTGGCCTCCCCAAGTGCTGGGATGACAGGCGTGAGCCACCCACACCCGGCCTCCACACTTCATGGCTGTTGTTGTTTGCTAGTGAGTTCACAGAAGTTGATTTCTCCCATTTGTCAATCTTAAAAAGATTTCTCGTCTTACTGGGAACATGCACTGTGAGATGAATTTGAAAGAAGCAGACTCATGTGACTAGCTCTGCTGCTTTCATTGTTTTTCACCTTGAACATCATTGGAAGCTGCTTCCTGAGGAAATCATATTTTCTTAAAATGTCGTAGCTCATGCCTTTCCATCTTTTTATAGAAAATCTGACTATCAAAGACTCACTTATTTATACCTGCAATAGCAATTGGAATCTAGACTATAGGCTGAAGGAATAAGCTGTGTGTTCCCTCCAGAGAGTGCAGGAGCCCATACATCTTTGGGAGGCCAGAGCGACCAGCTTACTGGGAATAGTCCAGAAATTTTGACCTCCAGGGGAACTGTGATGCCGCTGTAATTTACAGTGCTCTGACTCACCTCTTTCACCTTTGGTTCTGAGAGGCTCAGGAATCTAGTTCCCATTATGGTGTCAGCACAATGATTGGGACTTAGAAAGACTTAAAAGGAGAAAAAGGGGTCACAGGCTCTCCCTGCCAAGCATAAAACAGAGGCCTGTTTGTGCAGCCCCTCTTTGGTCATCCTGCCTCTGTTCCGCAATGATCGGCTTCATGAAAAGAGTGGGCAGGAGCCCCAGATTGTAGCTCCCATCCACCCCACCCCAGCCCCACATCTCACAGCTCTTCTTTCATCTCAGCAACAATTACCATCGGAGAAAAGTCTCCAGTTTACCTCCGTCAGAATAAAACCCCCTTCAGGAAAAACCAGCCAAATACTCTTCAGTACCAAGATCTCTGATTGGTATGGTAGCATTTCCTCCCCGGTGGAAAGGGGCAGTATTGGGCCTGTCCATCCCTCAGATGAATGAATACTGTCACTAAGCAACCATCTCTAAGCCCAGTCTAGCGCTAGCAAGAAGAGAAAGAATGAGGCCACTTATTCATTACTGGCTCATGGCTTTGTCTGGACAGACTATGAATACACAAAAGTGTCCTCAGGCTTATGCTAATGGTCATGGTATATTTCAAGACAGAGTGACAGAGAGCCACAGCGGCCTTAAAGCAGGCTGAAGTCACTTCCTGCAGTTCTAGTGAGTTGTCCCAGGCAGCAAATTGGTAACAGGGACCCAGTATATACAGTGTAGTTGTATATATGCTATTTCATTTGGGCCTCACAGCACCCCGGGAAGTGTTAGCTGTTTTACGGATGAGAGACTGAAGCTCAGAGAGTTGAAGTGACTGAGCCGAGATCACACAGAAAATGAGCAGCTGAGCCAGGCCTGGGTTCTGGTTCTGTCTAGTTTAAACCACTCACCCTTTACTCCACATGCACTGCAGCCTCCAGACTTCTGGGAAGGAAGCAAGGGAGCCAGCCAGCCAGGTGCTGGTGTTTATTAACAATTAAGTATTTGCCAATTAAAAAATCTGATTGAGTTGCTCACCAGCTGGTCATGATTGGATTTCTTTCTGGTCACAGCAGCTTACTAAATGTTTATCTACACTGCTATGCTCATTGAGTATTTTGGGAACATACAGAGGCTTACTGGCTTCTGGAATGGGGATGGAGTCAAGTCTTCATGGTGGACACTACTGTGTCCGTGGTGCAGCCAGTGTATGGTGGGGTGAGGAGTGAACTGTGCTCTTTTACTTGCCTCTCGGGATGCCATTCCTCACCCAGCAGGTGACAGTAGCCCATATGCACCTTAGCTCAAATTTACTGCCCCCTTTTCTTGCCCAGAAAGCTCTTCTCATTCGCTAAGACACCTTCCAGCAGAGCCTTCAAGAGTCTTCCCAGCAGTTGATTGCTCCTCCCCCTTCTCTAGGGCACTTCACATGGCATGTGGGCCTGCAATGCATCACCCGAATCTTCCTTTATCTCAGGACTTGTCGCCCCAGTTGCTAGAGTGCTGTTGGTAGATGGACTTCGGCTGTCAGCTCCTCAGGGATACCCCCAGCTGCCCACGTCAGGCCCGTGTCTGGTGGCCCACACCCAGTGATGAATCGGTATAGCATGTGAAGGCTACCTCTGTTTAACCCAGGACAGCTCTGAAGTGCTCGAGCTCCCTATGGGGTTGCCTTCATCAAGCTTGGATCACAGCTCAGGATTTCTGCCCACCCTGCTTCCTCCTTCTTCCTTCCACAGATGTTGAACCCAAGGGCAGCCTGGATGCTCAACTGTCTCAGAGACAGTTTTCTGGGGAGCTCAGTGTGCCACATTCTCCTTCAGACCTTGTCTGTACACAACTGTCTGGCCCCTTAGACCGTGAGCTCCTCAGTGCAGGCAGGGGTCTGGTCCATGGCCTGTTAGAACTGGGCCACACAGCGGGGGTGAGTGGCGGGCAAGACAGCAAGCATTACCACCTGAGCTCCGCCTCCTGTCGGATCAATAGCAGAATTCGATTCTCACAGGAGCGAAGCCTACTGTGAACTGCGCATGCCAGGGATCTAGGTTGCATGCTCCTTTCGAGAATCTAACTCCTGCCTGATGATCTGAGGTGGAACGGTTTCATCCCAAAACCATCTCCCCATCCCCCCTGGCTGTCCACGAAAAAATTTGGAAAATTGTCTTTCACAAAACCAGTCCCTGGTGCCAAAAAGGTTGGGGATCACTGCCTTAGAGGCAAAAGCTGTACCTTATTTATTTCCAGACCTAAAGGCCTGGCCAGCAGGTGCTGGGTAGATGTCTGTTGAATGAATAAATGTAGTCACTTCAAATGATGAGAGAGACTGAAAGAATGATACCTGTGGATGGACAGCTCAGTTAGAGTCTTTTGTCTACTGTAAAAACATTGCCTTTCCAGAAGAGTATGCAAGCAACTCTATTATCTAAGCTGGGAGGAGCATGGACTCCTTCTTCCTTTCCCAAACTCTGTCCTGCTGGACTAAAAACTCGGCTTGGGGTGTGGGCCTTCAGGGTTACTGAAATACAGTGAGGAGCCAGGTGCAGTCCACGTATGGGCAGAGGCTGCTGGTGATTCCCAAATAGCAGCCCTGTGCTCTGCAGCTCCTTCCATGGGTAGACTGTTTTCTCCTAGTTTATTTCTGTTTTATTTTAACCTCACTTTTAGAAGATGCTCTGTTTCAGGTGAGATAAATGTGTTGCTCACACGTGTCCAAGTGCCCTGTCCAAATGAACCGCAGGGGCTACCTGGTGGTGGCGGTCATAGTGGCAGCCCAGTGTCATGCAGAACAGAGACAACGAGACAGCTATAAGCTAAGGCATTGGGAAGAACAGTGATTCCTTTCATGACCCTTCCCTGAATGCAAGTCAGAGACATAGGGTTCCTTTCTCCAAGGAAAGGATGGATTTATCTCCGACAGAGAAAGAAGGAACACGCAGTCCTCCGAGTGGGGAAGCTCTGGAAAGCTCTACAGGAGAAACCTCGGTGAATACTTTGAGGTTCTCAGTTCATAACCTCAAATGCTCTCAGGACTATTATGTCAGTGACTTCAGGATTACTGGCCCAAGTTTGCTTCTTTTTTTTTGAGATGAAGTTTCACTCTTGCTGCTCTTGTGTTTTCAATAAAAATGGGGTTTCTCCATATTGGTCATGCTGATCTTGAACTCTCAACCTCAGGTGATCCAACCGCCTCAGTCTCCCAAAGTGCTGGGATTATCTGCATGAGCCACTGTGCCTGGCCTACTTCTCTTTTTTTTTTCAGATGGAGTCTCTCTCTTTTGCCCAGGCTGGAGTGCAGTGGTGCAATCTCGGCTCACTGCAACCTCTGCCTCCCAGGTTCAAGCAATTCTCCTGCTTCAGCCTCTGAGTAGCTTGGATTACAGTTGAATGCCACCATGCATGGCTGATTTTTATATTTTTGGTAGAGACGGAGTTTCACCATGTTTGCCAGGCTAGTCTCAAATTCCTCAAGTCATCCACCCACCTCAGCCTCCCAAAGTGCTGGGATTACAGGCAATCAGCCACTGCACCCGGCCCCAGGTCTGCTTCTGAAGGAGCCCGGGTGTAGCTTCCAGCAGCTACAGAGGCTGCTTGCTGGACCTCGTGGCTTAGAACAAACTTGGCCCAAAGGAAAAACGGACAAAAGAGTTGGAGGATCTCACAGATCTACCTCCTCTCTTGACTGGGGCAGGCACATTCCTCCTGTCATCTCAAATTCAAAGCCGCTCCCTCTGCTATGACACTGGAGGCTCTCCTGATTTGCTGCCATGCAGCCGTTTCTGTGCGAGCATCCACATATAAACAAGAGTTGCTGCATGTTGGACAAGCAGAGTCCTAAAGTAATCAACACGTGTCTTTATTCGTAGTCTCCCACCGTTCCTTCATGTTCCTTAATGCTGTGTTTACTATTGGTGATCTCTCCCTGCTGCTGGAAGAGAACTCCAAGCAGGACCCAAGCTGCTTTGCTTACTCTTAGGTAAGGGACAATTCCAGGGTCTTTTTAAGCAGCAAATATTGACTTAATTCAGCAATTGAAGTTCCGTCTAAGAGAGCAATCAAAACTCAAATCCCGATAAGACGTCAAACCCTTTCTCCTTCCACAGCAGGCCTGCAGAGGGCTGGGAGTTGACTGTGGAGGACTGCGTGGTGGTCTGGTTGGCTTCTTCCAAGTGGGACTGGCCCATAGGAGGGAAGAGGGGAAGTCTCACTTCAACTGGGACTGTCATTAGCTGGCTTCACCCTCTAGTGCCTGTCATCTAAAGCTGGTCCTCCATCCTTTGGGGCAATTTCATGAGCAATTCTCAGGTTCCCCATGAGGTAGTGCCCTCAACAGTGCTGTTGGACCCAAGTCAAGGCATCTCTGTTTTGAGGGGCTCCTGGCATTTCTTCTTCAGTCCCAAGCATTTACCTCCAACTTCTTGCTGTGGGGATCTCTCAGCCACTGCAGGAGGCCCTTAGGACAACATCCACGATGACCAGAGTCTCTTTCCTTGTAGTTCATCACTGCAACACTGCACAGCCCTCACCCCCACAAACTAGGGGTGCTGCCCAGCCTTGCCAAGATAGCAGTCTGCTGACCCGGCTTCCAAAGCAGGAGGTCGGTCCAGCTCTTATCCTGTGGGATCCCAGGAGGCAGTCAGGCCTTGGTCCCCAATTATAGGGATCATATACGAAGCTCTTTCGGGGCCAAGGAAGCAGGCAATCTTCCTTGCCTCAGGGAATAGAGGGGGTGGGCCCACAGCACAGGATTCTCCAGATAAATTCTCTCTCTCCTCACCACCCTCTTGGCTCTTTTTTTTTTTTTTTTTTGGAGACAGAGTCTCACTTCTTCACCCAGGCTAGAGTGCAGTGGTGTGATCTCAGCTCACTGCAACCTCTGCTTCCTGGGTTCAAGTGATTGTTGTGCCTCAGCCTCCCGAGTAGCTGGGATTACTGGCATGTGCCACCATGCCCAGCTAATTTTTGTGTTTTTAGTGGAGCTAGGACTTCGCCATGTTGGCCAGGCTTGTCTCGAACTCCTGGGAATTCAAGGGATCCACCCACTTTGGCTTCCCAAAGGGCTGGGATTACAGGTATGAGCTACCACACCTAGCCCTCTTGGCCCTTTTTATTCTCTAAGCAGTGAGAAGATTAAACAGTGATGGAACAAGTTCTCTGAATTTTCTTTGAAACAAACATGGAGATTTGACACCTTAGTCTGGAATTAGAAACATGCTGTGCTTTGTGCCTCCTCAAAGCTTCAATTTAATATCCTGTTACATAAACTTTCCAAATGCTGATTGTTACATTCCAATAATTTCAAGTTATTTAAAACAAAAACCACACAATTCATAGGAATGTTTACACAGTGGCATCAAAATCACTAGAAAGAGGACCGAGTCTCAGGCTCAGCCATGAGTGAAAACATTTTTCTGCAATACTTCTTACAAAATTCAAGGGCCTGAGGAGAGCAGATTCATGAACACACCTCTGCCCTCTGTGGAGAAAGGGGGAGAAGGAGGGGCTGGAAGAGGGTCCTGATGTCAGTTTGGGTGATTGCAGAGGCAGAAGTGGGGTGAGCAGCCAGGAAAACTTCCTGCTCCCCCAAGTCTTCTGCCCTTCAGCAGAGGCGGCAGTGTGACCAAGGGCACGGATTCCAGGGCTGGCCAGACCTGGATTTGAATCCCAGCACTGCTGCTGATGAGCTGTGTAACCTTGGGCAAGTATTCCCTCCCTGAAATCTCAGGCTCTGCTTCAGCAAAATGAGGGTGTTGCTCACCTCACGCTGCACAGTCATGGTAATGAGGTAAGGTCTTCTGTGCAAAGTGACTGCGTGGCCCAGCGCACGGCAAGCTCTCCATGAGTGACAGCTGTTGCTATTTCAGCTCCACCGGATGCTGTGTCTTGCAGTCAACCGGGAGAAGAACTTTGGAGAGAACATGCGTGTTAAAGCCCCCTGGGAAAAGTCACAGCAAAATCTCTCAAGCCCGAGCTGGCAAAGAAAAGAGTTAGAAAACAGGTGTTTACTGATCACATCCAGGTGCCAAGCTGCAACTTCACAAGTTATTTTTTTACTTATTTATTTATTTTTATTTTTTACTGAGACAAGGTCTCTCGCTCTGTCACCCAGGCTGGAGTACTGTGGCACAGTTTTGGCTCACTGCAGCCTCAAATTCCTAGGCTCAGGTGATCCTCCCACCCCAGCATCGAGAAGCTGAAACCACAGCTGTGTGCTGCCACGCCTGGCTAATTATCGTATTTTTTGTACGGTTTTGCCATGTTGCCCAGGCTGGTCTCAAACTCCCAGACTCAAGCAATTCACCCGCCTTGGCCTCCCAAACTTCTGGAATTACAGACATGAGCCACCATGCCTATGTGTCAAGCTATAACTTCAGGAGTCTTTTAAAGAGCACTTTAAAGGAGATGTTTCATTTAATAATTGGAATAACTCTATGACATTGGAAGTTTCATAGAAGGAAATCAGAGCTCAGGAATGTTTCTGTTGGGTTTAGGTTTGGATGCCTGTGACAGAAAAACCTAGTAATAAAAACTAAAATAGGATAGAACTATGTTTCTCCTTCATATGAAAGAAGTTTGTCAATAGACAATTCAGAGCTTATACAATTTTATGTAGTGGAAGAACCCGAACCCTTTTGACTTATTGCTCTCAGCTTTATGGTCCAGTTCCCGCAGTCCCCACCACATTCCAGCCAGCGGGAAAGAGGAAGGGGCAAAGAAGAGCACTTGCTTTTTTCAAGAACACTTCCCAAAAGCTGCATACATTGCTTTCACTTATAACTCATCAGCTAAAACTTAGCCGCAGGGCTACACCTGGTTGCAAGGGAGGCTGGGAAATGTGTTGTTTATTCTGGGTGGTCATTTACCCCACTAAAAATCTGGGCCTCTGACCAAAGGAGTAAAGAACGGCATCAGGACTAAACAACCAGCAATTTCTGCTTCACGTGTTAATAACGTGCCCAGTTTCTTAGCTGTGCCCTGTCTGCAGAAGACTGCCTACACCAGAGGGAAGCAGTGAGGACAGGGTAGGGGCCAGAAGGGTGGGAGCTGAGCATAATATCCACCCTCAAATTTGGGAAGTGGCTCTAGAGTCCCCTGCTGGCTCTCCTGCAGTTCTAGTTACTTTGCCAGGAGCCTGGAGGACTCAGCTAACTTCCTGAATCTTCACTGCCACCTGGCTTTAGCTGATGGACACTGGTACTGAAGCCTGTTGAAGCCTGCGAGCCAGAGCAGAGAGGAAACATTTCAATGTCAGTATTGAAATCGTCAGGAGGAGTAAAAAGTAAAGAAAAATTAGAGCCATTTTTGCTTCCTTCCAGGTCCTGACCCTGGTTTCTCTTTGAGAATGGTGGACTTGTGGGTCAGCTAATATTTAGTGAGCATCTACTATATGCAAGACCCCAGATAGGCCCTGGGGAATACAGACTTGAGTGGACAGGGTCCTACCTTTCCGGAGCATAGATGTGTACACAGATAACTCTAAAGCAAGGCCCTGGGAAGGGTAAAGTGAGATGGGCAGGCAGAGTAGGGGGTGGGGGAAGCATTCAGGAAAGAGAAGGCATTTGGCTTTGAGGATCAGTTGGAATAGTGATTAGCATAACTTGGGGAAATGGTCCAAGGGCACCCACAAAGAAAGAAAAGAAGAGCAGAAAGGGTCTGAGAAAAAGTAATTAATGTCGAACCACTGGAGTTTATGGAGACTGTGGTGTGTGTGTGTGTGTGTGTGTGTGTGTATGTGTGTGTGTGTGTATGTGTGTCTTTAGGATGGACATGGGCATGAAGATGGGGTGGAATGAGATGAGAAAAAACCGGTACAGTAGTTTGAAGGAAAGTAGCTTGCAGCAGGCTTTACTAGAATAAGAACCCTGGGCTTTATTATGTAGAAAGGAGAAAGTCAAAAATTTTTGAAAGGAAGTGACACAATAAGCTTCCTTCTCTGTCCTATTTTTTTTTTTAATAATATAGAGCAGCAGACATTCTCTAAGAGGGCCAAACACCAATACAAGTCACCAATAGAGAGGGCTTATTATCAGCGTTTTGAGTTTTCCATTTACAGACATTCTATAGTTAAATGATGACAAATCTCCAGGGAAGAACTCGAAGTGTGGAACGAGCACAGTTCTGTTCCCATATGAATAGGTTGTCACTAGCCAAGGTCATTGGGGAGGAGGCTCTAGAGGTTTTTCCAGATACAGCTTCTCTCTCTGTGGGTTAGACTTAGCCTGGCTCCCAGGAGCAGGGCAGTCTCACCCGAATGAGCAGGGCACTGAGCAGGGAGGGACAAGAGCTCCTGTGCCCCAGCCCGGGGCACCTGGAAAGCCAACCTCCTCTCCTGGAGGAAATGAGGAGGTTGAGAGGGTGACCCTGGGTGGTGGACAAAAGCATCCCTCACGTTCTCTGCCATTTCCATCTACACTGTTCTGGTATCTCAGAAACTTACCAGAGCAAGTTCTCCTGTGCATTAAAGAGGGTTTAATCCTCTGAGGAGCCTTAAGAATTGGAAATATGCTACATTTCACTCTGGAAAATATGTTTAGTTTTTTGGTACTCACTGAAAATCTGGTGCATGGGAGACCAAAAAAAGTAAAATGTTTTACGCATATAAAAGCAGCAAGTTCCATCAGTATTTCATCTGTTACCAATGATTTGGGAATTTTAGAGGCTCACCGGTAAAAGACTTTATTTTCATTTTCCTAGACTGAAACAATGTAGCGTTTTGAAAAGTTTAACTGTAAATTTTTTTCATTGTTTAAAGCTGTGACTTTGAATACTGTGCTGGAGCTTAGATGTGAAAGATTAGCGGATCTCTACAGCAGCATCCCATTTGTCAGGGACCCTCAGGGGATGAGGCGTTTCAGAGAAATAAAACAGTCCCGTATTTAAATCATAGCTCTTGAAAGTCTTAGTGTTTGTGTTAAACATTTTTTTGATGTAAGAGTTTCCCAAATCTCCAGCTAACCCTCTACGTGGGGAAACAAGCATGCAGTATCAGATCCCGTTTGCCCTGCTGATTTAAGAGCATTATCGTGAAAGCCAGTTATCAGATCATTCCGATGCATCGCCGTCTGAGGCTACCAAAGCTTGCCAGGTGTTTACCCCTGTCCTCAGCGGACCCATTTGTCATCATGCTCTAATTCTGTTAGCCCTAAGTACTCCTGGTATGTTTTCGGGGACAAGAATGTTTTGTAAAGGTATTTCTGTCTGGTGTCGGCATTAGAGGTTCTCCACCCCAGAGCGAGCTGGATTTGCTTAGGTGAAGTCCAAAGATCAGAATTCAAGTTCCATTTCTTTCTCATCTCCTTGTAAGATCTTGGACAAGTCATCAACCTGGGTTTGCCCGCTAACAAAAATGGTAATAATGATACCCAGCCCAGGGCTGGGGATGAAGCCACATCATAAACTATAACATGTTGTATAAATGGTAGTTCATTTCACTATAAAGTACCTGCTTGTGCCCAAGTGCACCCTAGCCATATAGTTGATCAGGAGTGAGTTGTTGAGAGCACTTATAAGTTTTAAATAACATGTAGAGGGGCTGTGTATGTGAAGAGATAACTCTGGCAGATGCAGCACTAAGGTTTTAAGGGGAAAAGGTCTCCCCTAAATTTCCTCTTATGAAACTTAGTGCCCAGGCCACGATGGTGGTTGAGAATCGGGTTCACAGAACACGCAAACTGCCTTTCTATTCATCAGGACACAGAGAAGGAAATCAGCCCTAAAATATCTCTCAGAAGTGGCACTTGTTTACCATTTCCATTAGCCTTGACATTTTTCAGGGGTTAAATGTCTCTGGCCAGGGCCATGCTGTTAGTTGAGTCTTACTAGCCCTTTAAGAGCCCCGACACCTCTGGAAAGCAGCCTGTGGAGCTGTTTCAGCACCGCGTGAGTCTGAGCTGCAATAGGGTGACCATGAGTCCTAATTCTATCCCCAACCTGAATTTATGAAGTCCTGCTCGTCCGCAGAGAGAGGAGTGGAGGGACCAGTCAGATTCGCCAGCTGGCTCGGTGGTGTAGGGAACTGCTGGATTGGTGTTCGTCACATAAAGTGGGACCCTGCTCGAAGCCCAGACTTTGTAAGATTCCCGTTTTGCACAACTCTGTAACAGTAGCCACATCCTTATTGCGTAAATTCAGGTTTAACCACAGAATAACCAGCCTATGTCTTGCTAGATGAGGAGGAGCTTAACTCACTGAAGAGTACCTTCTTTTAATAAGGAGAGAGAACTTAAAAAAAAAAATTTTGTCAGGGACCCCCAAAATTTCAGATGAGAACACTATGAAGATTTTTAGTCTTGCTAGCTGTGTGATTAAAATGCTGTTTTAATGCTGTTTTAAAATGGTATTTTAGTTTGGACACATTCTTAGAAAAACTCAGACTCCTTCCGCAAAAAAAACGGACACAGCAATTGCAGAGGAAACTCACAGGTGTTCCATGAACTGAATCAATACGTGGGGGAATTTTAAAAGCTAGATTGAGGAAACAGTGGATGGTAGAATAAATCCTTTATCTTGAAGATATAGCAAAAAGAAACACAAATTATTTGGCTTACATGATTAATGCTTTTGAGTCATTAAAAAAACACAAAATTCTTGTAGCTTGAGTTGCATAAAGATAAGCAATTCAAAGTTCCTTTTTTTTTTCTTTTTTTCTGAGACGGAGTCTCACACTGTCACCCAGGCTGGAGTGCAGTGGCAGGGTCTCGGCTCACTGCAACCTCTGCCTCCTGGGTTCAAGTGATCCTCCTGCCTCAGCCTCCCAAGTAGCTGGGATTACAGGCGCGTGCCACCATACCCGGCTAAGTTTTGTATTTTTAGTAGAGTCGGGGTTTCACCATGTTGGCCAGGCTGGTCTCGAACTCCTGACTTCATGATCCACATGCCTTGGCCTCCCAAAGTGCTGGAATTACAGGTGTGAGCCACAGCACCTGGGCTCAAAGTCCATATCTTTAATGATAGCCTTTTTCTGTCATAAGTAAAGACTGCATCAAGGAATTGATGCAAATATATTTCTGTCCACCATCCTTATATTTCCCCTTTCTTGCTAAAATTACCTACTTCACAGGACGTGAGAATTAAATGAGATGTGTGTCACTGTGTTCAGCACCAAAGAAACACTAAGTATTGTCAAGTGGAAATCTGAATAATGCTTTTCTTCTCCTCCCTGTCTTCCTTCTCCTTTCCCCATCCTCCCCGCTTTCTTGGTGTTTACTGAGAACTGATGGTGTCTCCTGGGCTGGCACAGAGGTGGCCCGGCTCTCCAGGAGCTTTGCTTATTCATTTATTCGACCAGTATTTATTGAGCTCCAACTTGCACCAGGCTCTCTTCCAGCTCTGGAGACTCAGTGTTGAGCATGAAAAAGTCCCTGTTTACATCCAAGGGTGAATACACCAATGCACTATACATTAGTCATTGCGTAGTATAATTCTGAGTACTATTACGTGCTGCCAAGAAAGACAAAGGAAGCTAAAGGGATGGAGAATGGTGGGAGTGTGTTGGAGGTTATTTAACATGGAAAGATCAATAAAGCCTCTCTGGAGAAGGTGGCATTTGAGCAGAGTCCTAAATGAGGTGAGGAGGAGGCCCACGGGAGGATCTAGGCAGAGGATGGGGCAGGGGCAGAGGAAACAGCATGTGCAAAGGCCCTGAGGTGAGCCCTGCTTGGCATAGTCTCAGGAAAACAAAAAATCAGGAGGGCAGAAGCATAGAGAGCTGGGGGTTGTCACACAGGAGCCTGGAGGTATGGGGTGGGGGCTGATCACATAGGGCCTCATGGGGCACGCTATCAAGTTTGTTCAGTCTGTATTCTAGGATTGTTGGGAAGCTATTGGAGGGTTTTGAGTCATTACATTGTTTATGTGCTTTAAAAGGATCACTTTAGCTACCGGAGAATACAGAAAGGCAAGAGCTGAGGCCCCAACCAGGGATGGAGAGGCAGTATAACACAGTGGGGAAGGCTCCGGGGCCAGCCTGCCAGGGTTTGAAGCATGTCTCCTCCATTGATGAGCAGTGTGAGCTTGGACACGTTAAATAACTCCCCTGCACTTCTTCACTTCTCTCATCTATAACGTGGAGATGATAATAGGATTACCACATTGTACAACTCCAGAATCTTCCCGCTGGAGTCCAATGCATGCAGTGTGAACAGTGGCACTTAGAGCTGTGCAATGCAGCGTCTCAATCACGAGTCCTACCGTGTTGGATTACCATGAAGATTGAGGCATCACACGCATGTAAAGTGCCTAGAACAATGCCTGGCACCCAAGAATAGCACAAAAATATTTGTTATTATTTGTAGCTGAGGAGAGACGATGGTAAGTGGATTAAAGTGATTCCAGTGAGGGTGGAAAAAAGTGATAAAAGTTGAAATGAAATTTGAAGAAAGAGCCTGTGCTGGCTCCCAGGGCACAAACACTAGTGTTGATGGAACTCAGAAGCACATCCTTGCCAGGACTTTTACGTGGGTTTGTCTGTATGATTCTTTTTTGGAGCTGAATTTCTCAGAATCTTCCCCACCAGAATGTTTTCCATCTAAAACGATGAGTGTATGTAGTACATATTTTATAGGGTGATTATGAGGTTTAAACAGGATCCTGCATGCAAAGCCCCTAAGTTAGTGCCTAGTATGTCGTAAGTTTCAATGACAGTTAGCTGTCATCGTCATCATCATCTGTGCAGTTCAACATCCCTGCTTAATGCAGGCACATACCTACAGCTCCACAGAAGAGAGAGCACAGCAGTTTCCCCTCTTGAGAGGAGAGCTAAAGAGAAGAGAGGCATTTGGGAATTAAGGTCCTGAGGCCGCAGTGCCCCTAAGGAGGCCTGTTGCTGTGCCCTCAGACACCTTTCATGGCCCTAAACACGCTTGGATGGGAACCAGGCCAACCAGGAAAAGAGGCACCAGAACATAAATAAAGGCATAGGATTCAAAAGGCATGATTCATCTTTATTTCATTGAGTTTACCACTTACAGAGCCCAAGTCTACCATTTAGAGTTATGAGATGTATGTTCTTTTTCTCACCCAGTTGGCCCTAATGAATCTCAAACATGAGTATTGGAAATGGCAAGGGAACCCTGTCAGGCCCAAGAGCTGCAGACACCCTGCTCCCCACAGGCCTCCTCAACACCACCCGCTCTGCTCTCCACCCCTGAGACCTTGGGTCCTGGTCACATTGCTGTCTGACTACTCACACACCATGAGGTTGCCTCCCTGTCTTATTTGTTCTTGGTTGTGTGAGCCATATAATTCCTTCTTCAAAAGTCGTAAAGGTGAGATTCCAGCCAGTAACTCCACATAAAAAGAGACCACCATTTTCTCACTCTCAGGCTTGGTAATGATTCCTGCTGTGAGCCAGTCATTATGGAAATGACTCAGTCTTTCTCTCCTGTGTTAATAAGATTTTATTCTCTTTGGTCCTGACTCAAACTCGCTGGGAGCAATGTGGGAATCTGTACCAGAGTGTGTCACTGTGTAACTTTTCCTGGCTTACCAAGATACCATGCAAATAAGGAGCCATTCCAGCCCATCGCCTTCGTTCCAAGTTGGCTGCAGGCTTAGCCCAGTTCACACAATGGGCATCTGTTAATCTCTTTCCTTACCTGCCATGAAGTTGAGGCCAAAGTGCTATTTTCCCTCTAAAGGCTAATCAGGCTGCAAAGATGGTTAGTGGGCTGAGCTCAAAATAAGGCACCTGAGCTCTAACATCCACAACACTTAGCTTTTCCTAGGGGTCCCAGTGTGAGAACTTACCCCATCCCAGATGGCAAGTAAAAGCTATTAGGGTGACTGTGGGACCCTCTGTGTCTTTTTCTAGGTTGAAATTATCCTTCTGGAGGACATGCAGAGATCCTGGCCATTTAGAAGCCATCCAGGAGCCATTTATTTATTTGACAGACATTATTCATCCCCTACCTAGTTCCAAACAAAGCTAGGCATTGAGGACAGAGAGAGAAAAGGCATCGTTGCTAATGTCAGGGACCTAAAGGTGTCATGTCGGGGACTGATGAGAAAATGAACAATGTGAGTGGTATGATTAGTGCTCTGAAACATTTCGGGTGCTACAGAGGCATTCAGGGAGTACTGATCCCGCTGGCGGTCAAGATTTCCTAAAGGAAGACACACTTAGATGACCTGAGGGTGCACCGGTGCCATCTAATCAGAGGAGGGCGAGGAAGGAAACGGACATTTCTAAAGAGAAAGGGAACGGCACATGCAACAAAGCTGGATAGCTGTGACCACTAACACCCATTTCCCCCTTCCTGGTCAAATAGCTACATGATACCTCCCAGCGTCCCGTTCAGTTAAGGATGCTATGAGACTGAGTTCTGGCCAGCAGGAGGTGTGCAGAGGCACCGGGTGTCCTGGCCCACAGGATCCTCTCACGTGCTTCCTCAGCTAATTGGGAACAGGCAGAAATCAGATCACAAAGGGCTTGTGTGCTGCCTGAAGGAACTCCACGTTACAGTGCAGGTAAGAAGCGGATGAACACAGCAAAGTGACCGTACTTAGTGTTTAGAATAAGAGAGGTGGCAGGATATTAGTGACAAGGTTAAACTTTACCTGAGGTTAAGAAATCCCCTACCTTTTTCTTTTCCAAAATCCCCCCATCCTTTTATGTTGCATGGCGAAACATCAAAGGACCATCCTGCCTCCATCCTTCCTAGAGAGTCCTGTGAGACTCCCTTGTTTACCTGCCTGTATGAAGCCCCAGGTCCCCTTCCTTTTTTTTGAGACATTCCCCTTTCCCGAACATTCTTCCTATTGCAATAACCTGAATAAAACCACCTCCTTGATGGCCTGGTGCATTTTGTCTTTCACATGAGCACTGGATGAAGAGTCAGATCTTCTAAGTGAAGCTCTGCTTCTACTTGAGAGTAGACCTCCACCTTGCTCTATTTTGTTTTGTTTGTTTATTTTGTTTTGTTTTGTTTTGAGACAAGGTCTTGCTGTATCACCCAGGCTGGAGTGCAATTGTGTGATCATGGCTCACTGCACCCTCAACCTATCCAGGCTCAGTGATCCTCCCACCTCAGCCTCCTGATTAGCTGGGACTGCAGGCATGCAGCACCATGCCTGGCTAATCATTTTTTAAAAAACTATTTGGTAGAGGCAGGGTCTCGCTATGTTGCCCAGGCTGTTCTTGAACTCTTGGGCTCAAGTGATTTGCCTGTCTTGTCCTCCCAAAGTGCCGGGATTACAGGTGTGACCCCCACCATGCTTGGCCTCTGCTTTTCCTTCAACACATCTTATTGTATATTATTTATCAACAGTCCTCCATTAGATTATAAACTCCCTGAGGAACGGGCTGGCCTTCTTGACCTCTGTATGTCCAGGGCCTAGCACAATTCCTGTCACATAGCAGGTGCTCAATAATGAAGACACAAATCACACCTTGGTGATCTGATCCCAGACCACCTGAGCTTTCTACCACCCTCCCTCAGCACCTCTGGCCTTTCTTGCTCTCCATTGTTTCTCTCCCTCTTTCTCCGTGTCCCTCTCTGTCTCCTCGCCTGCCTCTCCCACTTCTTCTTCATGGCTCTCTTTCTTAATCCCGCCCTCCTTGTTTTCCCCTCTCTCCTCCTTGGGCCTGCAGTTCCCTCTTGGCCGTTCAGCTCCTACTCTTCAGCAAGGTTGTTTATTGGGAGGATGTGGGCCCAGATGACAGAGCACCAGCTGTGGAATAAGGAATGACCCAAACATGTCTGTGTTTGTATCTACTGAATCACACAACTTTAGCACCTTCGGACATTTGTCTGCTCACAGGATTCTCGAATGTTAAAGATTTACCCAGAATTGGCCAATTCCATGTTTTGGCAACAATCAACAAGTGATCCATAAGCCTTGCTCCAAGCTGATTGCTGAGTGCCGAGAAGGATAAAAGAACCCAGATGAGGCCCCTGCCTTCCAGGAGCTCCCAGTTTAGTTAGCCAGAAAGCGAGGTCCACACACAACCTTACAGGAAATAGAGAACAATGAAAGGTAGAATTCGGGGTGTAAGCTATGCAAACCAATGGGATCTGGAAAGGATCGGCCTTTGCTGACCCTGGAACTTGGAGACGTGTGGTCTGCATGTGAATGATGAAGCAGGATCAGGCAGCCATCTGCAGACAGGAAAGCAACAAGTGAGGGGCAGTGAGTGGCAGTGGCCTCTCGGTAACTGCAAGGCTTCTTCGGCCACTGTGGTCTGAGCTTGCCTGAGGGGGCTCCTGTCTTATCAAGGCCCCACACTGTGCGCTCTTCATCCCATCACCAAACTGAGTTAAGGTGCGGGACTCAGTGAATGGAGATTTCCTCAGAGCACAGAGTTAGAGCTGGTGAGCTGGGCAGCCGGTGTGGCCGCGCAGAGGGGCACAAGCTGTTGCATCCTGCAGCTGCGGGCCTGCTTGAAGTCTCTTCACGTGGAGACTGCACCTCAGTGCATCTGGAGTGAACTGTCCCTCTAGTTTCTTAATAGCTACTGCTGAATTGATTGAGATACTAGGAAATTGTCTGAAAATCTTTATGAATAAACCCTACAGTATGGCTGGTGCCTTTTCCTCTGCAGGCTCAGAAATTTGCCCACAGGGGAGTATGGCTCTGAGACACAGTGGGAGGTGGGCAGCCAGGATGAGCCGAGGGCAGAACACAGAAGTGGGGACTTGGTGCTGGTTGTGGAAACTCCAGGCTGGTGGCGATCCATCCAGTGTGAAACTTGTTTATATTGACAAAGCTGAAGAGCACCTCACATTCCTTCTGTTACTGCTTTTATAAAACAGAGGGGCCTGAAACTTCCTAGGAAACGCTGGGAGTATCGTGTGGCCTCCTAAGGTGGCTCACTGTGGTTCTATAACTCTGGGGAGGCAGAGAAGGGAAAGCATATTTTAAAATACGGTGGGGGAGGTGGCAGTAATGATTAAAATGAGTAAATGTTCCTCCCAGAGCGGATGATTCTTGGAGCAAAACGGGATTTGAGGGTGTAAGGAAGCAATTAGCAGAAAGGGGCATTGGGGGGGTGCGGGGCATCTCCCAAGTTCCTTCAGGAGGGGAGTTCTCAGCTTACAGTCTTGATGACTCCCGTCCTCTCTCCCATATAACCTTGCCCAAAATACATACCGAACATCAAATCCCCCCAGAAAGGGTGGTTGGTTTAGTCACCCCTTCCTTATCACTGAAGGTCTCCCTGCTCACATCTCACTCCCATTGCTGACTCGCAGGTTTTTCTTAAAAGCTGCAGTTTTTGCAACTTGGAAAGATAATTTTGTAATCCCATACCTGCTCTCTAGGTCTGGCCGTGTGCTGTTTGAGTTGGTGTGTCTGTGACAGAGATACCAACAACATTTGAAGCCAAAGTTCACGGCCTGGATTAATGGATATTTAGGGCAAAGGCCACCGTTCTATTTTCAGATCTTCCTCCCTCACCAATTAGGATATTTCAAACATATTTAATGGCAATGGAGCAACGATTAACTCAATTTATTTCTTTATTTTAAAAAATAATATTATCCAGGTCCCACATTTCAGTTTTAAGATGCCTTAAGTTATTGAAATTTCAATTGTAAATAAGCAATAAAATGAGTCCTGGAGTCAGGGGAGTGGCAAGGGACTAATATTTCCAGTATTTGTTGACCATTCATCTGCGCTGCCAGGCGTCATGGTTAGAGTTGAATTTCTGTCGCTTTGTTATGAATTATTCAAATTATTGCTCTCTACTGGCAAAGGAAATTTGATTGAGATCACTATTTTTATTAACTAAAAAATCACAAATGTATAAATGTTGGAAGGAGACTTTATTTCTTAGAAAGGGTTATAGCCTGTAAGGTGGCCATCTGCAGGCTAGGAAGTGCAGCTTCTGACCAAGACCAAAGACAGGCACTTTGGAGGAGGATTCAGACAGGAATTTAAGCTGAATGGATTGTCCAAGTACACATATTCAACAGGTTATAAGAGGAGCTATGAATATTCATGAAGGTGATCCTGATACATGCGTATTGAACAAACATACATGTAACATACAACCCATGTTCACCTAGGGGTATTACAATTAGGGCCTCTATATTAAAAAGTCTGTTTAGGATGCAAAGGCACTCAAGTGTGCATCCTCCGTAAACTGGCCAGAGTCGGTCAATGGTTGGTGGTCTTCTTATCAGGAGAAAGGTACCAAAATCAGACTCTTGTCCAATCGAAGCTGTCGTTATGGCTTGTGGAACAAGGGGCCAGTTAGTGCGAGGCGTGGCTGCAAATTGTTTTACTATTGCTTATCTTCAGGCCAGTGCTTGTTTAGCTGCTAGAGAAAAAGGTAAACCTTGTGGCAGAGAACACAGTTTATTCTTTAAGTGTAGAGGTGAGTGACTCAACCCTTGTCTGGCATGGCCCAAGTCTTGTTTATGATTTGGCATTTTATTGCCACAGAGTCTCTTCTGTCAGTCTAATGAGCTCTAGTTTAACATTAATGCTGCTCAGTTCCTTCTAAGCCAGAAAAGGGAGAGGGGATAATGAGCCTTATCTGACCTCCTGTCCTGTCAAGGCTCAGTGTTTAGCATTTTCTGAGGTCTCCTTGGCAAGAGGGAGTCCATTCTGTCAGTTGGGGAGCTTAGGATTTTATTTTCGGCTTTTAGTTTCATCCTTCCCAACCATCTTAGCCATTTATGAATTGTATCCACGATTCATAAATCTGGGGATACACAAAGCATCTAGCCCCAGACATGTTTCTTATTTTGTTACAGGGCGGTGGAGGGGGTTGCTGATAACACAAGGCATTATGAGCTAAAGTTGTCCTGAAATCTTCTTTCACTTTCTTCTTAATTTTTTTCTCATTTGAAAAGGTGTGAGAGAGTCAGAAAAACTGACAGAATTAGGAAGGAGAGGGGAGAGGTGGTGTTTGGGGACTTTGCTGGAAGGGAGATAGGACTTTCATGTCAAAAGCGCATTAGACAACATTAAACGTGACTCTAGGCATTTGGTGAAAAGTCAGAAATGAAAATGCAGTTTTAGGCTCCTAAAAAAAGGTGAGAAGTGAAAGGTGAAGTTTTAAGAGTCTATGCGTCAGAGGCAGGTGAACCAGAGCAACTCCATCTTGAATAGGAGCTGGGAAAATGAGGCTGAAACCTAGGAGGCTGCATTCCCAGATGGTTAAGGCATTCTCAGTCACATGATAAGATAGGAGGTCAGCACAAAATACAGGTCCTAAAGACCTTCCAGTTGAAACAGATCACAGTAAAGGAGCCAGCCAAAACCCACCAAAACCAAAATGGTGACAAGAGTGACCTCTGGTCGTCCTCACTGCTGCACCAGCACCATGACAGTTTGCAAATGCCATGGCAATGGCAGGAAGTAACCCTATATGGTCTGAAAAAGGGAGGCATAAATAATCCACCCCTTGTTTAGCATATCATCAAAAAATGATGCCCTTGGGGCTGCTCTGTCTATGGAGTGGCCATTCTTTTATTCCTTTACTTTCGTAATAAACTTGCTTTCACTTTGCACTGTGGAGTTGTCCTGAATTCTTTCTTGTGTGAGATCCAAGAACCCTCTCTTGAGGTCTGGATTGGGACCCCCTTTCCTGTAGCATATGCAAGGAAAAGAATGCAGAGGAATAGAACTGAGCCACGGAACAGACATTTGGGGTTGGGGAGGAGGAGTTAGCAGAGAGATGTGCATAGCTCTTATCCTACTTAGCACTAGTGCCGTCCAAGGTGGAACTCACAGCATGAGAACTCACTCTGAACATAGAATAGGTGTCTTTAGGTGTATACATATACATCAATGTTCAGAAAATACAGGCTCTTGTCAAAATTGTAAAACCTGCTATTCTTCCGTAACGGATTCATTTGTTTTGCACTTGAAGAAAATGTGAGTGTTTAGGACTAGTTACCTTTGGCATGTTTGACCATAATAAATAGTTTGTGTTTTTAAAACAATTTCAGAATGTCTGAGAACTAAATATTTTTCTGTATAATTTTGTATATGCTAAATTTAGAGGCAAAACATCACAAAATCCCCTTCAAATTATAAGGCTGAAATATTTGAGTTCTGAGCCTTGTCAACCTTTCATGTACACTAGGGTCTTTTGATTATTTTGAGAAGTCTGCAGTCTTGAAAGCACATCATATGAGAAGATCAACACTGATATAGAGCTGCTAATGGAAACTCGTATGTAAGAAGTTTGCTTTTTCTGGCTTCATGAAGCAAACCCTTATTTATAAGAAGAAAGAGGCAAGGGGATACATTACATTTCTTAAGTGGTTTTTGGATTTTTTGAGATGGAGTTTTGCTCCTATTGCCCAGGCTGGAGTGCAATGGGTTCTATCTTGGCTCAGTGCAACCCCCGCCTCCCAAGTTCAAGCAGTTCTTCTGCCTCAGCCTCTCCAGTAGCTGGGGTTACAGGCATGCGCCACCACGCCGGTTATTTTTGTATTTTTAGTAGAGACAGGGTTTCTCCATGTTGGTCAGGCTGGTCTTGAACTCCTGACCTCAGCTGATCCACCCACCTCGGCCTCCCCAAGTGCTGGGATTACAGGTGTGAGCCACTGCGCCCAGCCCTACATTTCTAAGTTAAGTGCAAGCATCTTGGAAAATGTAACAGGCTGAGAGTCCATTCCATTCTCAAAGCATTTTCTGGCCTTTCATTAGGCAGCACCCTGCCTTCCACGTCCCAGGCTGTCGCACACACTTGTTGAGGACGATGCTGTTGATGTCATCAGTCCTTCTTCAGCAAAGTCTCCTGAAAATCAAGCCCACATTGACAGTGCAGAGCTCCGGACCTGGTCCAGAGTAAAGCAGCACTTTGAGGGCAGGGACCTGCCCAGGGGCGCTGTTGACGTTTTAGATGGAATGGTTCTTCACAGCATAGAGTGCTCCATCACTGCAGGATGTTTAATATCCCTGAGCTCTTCACTAGATGTTTACTGGAAACTTCCCAGTAATTCCGATGACCATGGCACCATGATACCTCTCACATTACCAAATACCCTCTAAGAGATACTGCCCCCGCTTCTTAGGCGATAGAAGATTGCCCCTTTGGTTCTGGTAATGTTAGTTTGGGAACCTCGAAGGCTTAGGAAACTGCTGACCCCTGAGATCTACTAACTCAACCTAACCTTAACCCACCGTCTATTTCTGCTGTGGTCATGCTACTTTTATCCTTTATCATTGCCAGGTAGAAATAACAGATACTTGGGGTTGTTCATGACCATCATCCACCCCAGCCTTTCCTATCAAATCACATGCAAGTGCTTTAAACCTGCTGCATTAGAATGAAGGCTTTGAGTTATTCACTGGGACGGAAAAGTTTTAGAAGTTCAGAAACTTAGGAAGCAGTGTGGAGCCCAAGAGACCCAGAGAGCAGCAGCTCTTCTTTAGAGCACATGCAACGTCCGAAATTCTTCTTCTGGGTGTGCATGTTGAGGAAAAGATGATCCCTCAGCTTCTGCAACCACCTTTGCACTGCTCCTTCCTCTGAAGAACTCACAAGGAGGTCTCTCCGGGTGCCTTCTGCGCACTCCAGACTTCCCACATTCAGCAGTACCTGTACCCTCACCCTGCCTGCTTCCAACTCTGTCGTTTCACTTCCTGTTGTCCAGGGCAATCAACACATGTAAACTTCCAGAGCTGGGCTTTATGCTTTTGAAGGAAAATATTTTAAGGAATTTTTAGGAAAAGACCTGGGGATTCCCAGCACTGTTCTGCTATCCTAATAATACTAAGCTGTAGTTCATTAAATATTTGCAAAGTCACACTGTCCTTTCCCTTGTTTCTGAAAAGGACAAAACCATGCAGCCAATGGCTCCTCATTCTGTTTTAAAGTACACCTAGGTCAGAAAGCCACTGTGGGCAGTTGCTTCAAGGCAGCTTGTAACTGCTTCCATGGAAGCAAGTGTTGATTAAGAGCAGCAACTTGGCTTTTGGAAATATAAATATTTGGATTACCAAATGCAAAGAATTCATGAAGGTCTCTAGAAATTTGTAGTGTAGTGGTGAAGAAGAGAACAGTCGTTGGTGTTCTGGGTTAAGTCCTAGCTCTACCCACCCACTGCGCTGGGCAAATTACTTGACCTCTCTCACCCTCAGGAGTCTCAGCTATAAAGCGGAATAATAATATTACTTATGACTGGGGTTTTAGAAAGGATTATGTAAAATAAAATAAATGAAGAATTAAGCAAATTCCCGGCATATAGTAGTTACTCAACATATTGCAATCATGACAATCATAGTTTTTCCTACGGAAAGAATGGACTCTTGAGAAAATAAAGGTTTTGTGGCGGAGGAGAAGCAGGAGGAGAGGAAAGATGAGGCCAAAGAAGTACAAACATTTTCTCCAATTACAAATTCATTAACCTCCAAAATAGTGTTATAGTTTTAGAGAAAATTAGGAGCATAGAAAAGAAAGCAAAAGTTTGTGGTGACAAGTGTGGCATTAATTAACTGAACAAGAAGTAAGAATTCGAAAGCATTTGAATTAAGATCCTAGAATTCATAGCATGTCTCCCTGCCAACCAAGAAGGCATGTTAATCTGGATTCTTTACCTATCAAAGAGATGTCTTAAATTCCTCTGGGAGCAGTAAAATGGTCCTAGCTTGCACCAGCCCCACTGAAGGGTAGAGATTAAATTGGAGATAACCAAGACCCCTGTCATTCTTACCCCTGCCTTCTGGATCACCACAAAGAAATTGGGATTTGCTTTTTCGAACAGCAGGAGAGCAGTAGCTCATGAGGCAGTGTGACTGACGTGCCCAAAGAAAGGTATGAGTGCTGCACTTAATTTTAACTTAAAAAAAATCTGTGACTTGTATTTCCTGTTAGAAAACCCTGCAGAAGGAAGCATCCAAGGATTCTGGAGAATTAATGACAGACATATGGGTAGCCTCTTAGCGACACAGGAGGAGATGTGATGTGTGTATGCCCTGTGTTAGGAAGGTAATGGATGTTTGGATTGAAATAGTCTACTGCTTGCTGAGCACCACTCCTCCTTCAGAGTCCCTTTCAGGTCTCCATTTCTCCATGAAGCACTTTTAACACTGATCCACACTGAAAATAATGACGATAGCATATAAATAACAATAGTAATTGCCATTCATTTAATGCCTACGAGTTGCTAGGCATTAGGCTAGGAGTTTAACATATAATATCTATTTCTTAACAACGATCCAATCCTAAAAACAATCCAACAAGCTTTACGTTTATTACCTCTGATTTTTATAACAAGTAAGAGAAGTTTATTATCCTTGCTTCACAGACAAGGAAGCAGCTTAGAGAGGTTATGGTGTGCACAAGGCCACACAGCCCGTTGCAGGCACAGCTGGCATTTGGACACTTTCCTGAGTGCTAAGGTCTGGATGTGCACATCTTTTATGACTCTCACAGCACAGCCCTCAGTCCCCATTGGTCTGCAAAAGGTTCTCAGCATATGTTATGTGATTATATGAGTCTGTTAAAGGCCTTCAAATGAGAGCGACTCCATCTCTAATAGGGACTCAGTAAAATAAGGCTGAGACCTACTGGGCTGCATTCTCAGGAGGTTAGACATTCTTAGTCACAGGATGAGATAGGAGGTGGGCACAAGATACAGGTCACGACCTTGCTGATTAAACAGGATGAAGTAAGGAAGTTGGCAAAAACCTGCCAAAACCAAGATGGGGATGAGTGACCTCTGCCCGTCCTCACTGCTCATTATACACTGATTATAATATATTAGCATGCGGCAGTGTGATGAAACTTACAAATGCCATGGCATCAGGAAGTTACCCTATGTGGTCTAAAAGGGGGAGAACTCCTCAGTTTCAAGAATTGCCCACCTCTTTCCTGGAAAACTCATGAAGAATCCATGCTTTGTTGCATTTAATCAAGAACTGATTATAAGTGTGCTCAGTGAAGCAGCCTTGCCGCTGCATTGCCTGTGGAGTAGCCATGCTTTATTCCTTTACTTTTCTAATAAACTTTTACTTTATGGACTTGCCCTAAATTCTTTCTTGTGCGAGGTCCAAAAATCCTCTCTTGGGGTCTCGATCAGGATCTCTTTTCGGTAACATTTCAAATAAATATTTGCCATCTACACGTGGGAGTGGCACTATGGTGTGTGTACATCCTGAAGCTGGTATGCAGGGAACCTGGATGTGGTCTCTGAGAGAGCTCCAGGCACTGGCATCTACTAGCCATGTGCTGCCAGCAGCTGGGCTGCCTGCCTCTCACCGTACTCTTCCACATCTCAGAAAATGCCAGGATTTACAGCTGGAGCTGACCCCTCACACCATCTGGACCATTCCCATCTATAAACCTACACATATAGGGCCTTTTCTGAGTGAAACTCAGAAAGCCTGAGTCAACCAGGTTCACATAGTTTAAAGTGGCAGGGCTGGGACATGAATGCAGGTCTCCTCCTAAACTTCCATCCCACCCTTTTTCATCATACAACAGCAAGGCAGGGCGTGAGGGAATGTCAGAGCAAAAGAGGGCCCCTCCTGGCTTAGCCATCCATGACGGTAGTCTGTCTGGCCATTGGGCGGGAGTGAAGTGACACAGATCACGTGCTTGCCAGGGATGCTCTACCCAGCACCACTCTGCAGCAGCCCCAGGCGCACATGCAGGGCAAGCAGGGAACCAGCCTGTGGGGAACATTTTGTCTGCCTGGAGTGAAGCCTTGTCGGTGACTGACAATATGGACCAAGGGAGCAGGTCTATTTTCTGAATGTTTCATCCTGGATGCTCCCTTAAAAACCCATTATAATGTTCATCTAAACGAGCTACAAATTTGTGGTAGATTCCTCTAGATTATATTTAGCTTATTTTGCTTATTTGAGATTTTACCTGTCTAAACATTCCAGAATAAACTACAGGTACGCAAATCTTGGATAACTATTTAAAAATAGGGATACATGCAGTTGAAAATACTTCTATTTTACAAAGAGATCTTTTTTCAAAATCTGTACCAAGTTTCACAGATTCACTGTTTCTTCTTTCCTGGAGGAAATTACACTACACAATAAAACTATATTCCCCTCTTGTTGCCCCTTCCCTCAAAGTAGATCAGCAAACTCTTGGGCATATGTTATGTGAAAGGCTCAGTGGCAGATGACAAAGAGCTATGGACATCAGTCTCTGTCCTCACGGGGCTTACACTTTATTTGCAGAAAAACAACAACAGCTGGCAGGTATTGGATACCTCTCATGCGGCAGACACTGTACCAGGCCTTTTGCGTAGGCGATCGCATTGACTCCTCCTAACATGCTTAACAAGGTGGTGCTAGCGGTGAGAAACTGAGAGGCTCAGGGGGGTTTTGTGTTTTGCCCAAGATCACAACTACTGTGAGTGGCAGAGCTGGTCTGTGTATGTGGTGGTCCGACTCCATGCACACCTACCTATTAAGTGCTACAGCCAGCAGGTGCCACCACTTAACAGTTGCTGCTGTGGATGGATTGGTTCCCAGCAATCAGACTCCTGGTAGATTCCTAATATCTTACCTCTTTTGAATGCCCACAGCCCCAGCAGTGCTGTGCTCGCAGCTGAGGTTGACTAAATGATTTTTGACTGATTGCACATGAGAGGAGAGACACCTTGCCTTGTGGTGCCCTAAGAATCTAGATGGACCTTATAAGGAATAAACTTTCTCAACAGGGTGGTTGAAATCAAGCTCAAGAACATTTCCTCGGACAGGCCATGGCAAGCCTTGGCGCGGACCTGATCATCCAAAGCTGCCAAGAAGTGATAGCTTAGGTGTCATTCTGTCCCATGTTCTCGAACAAGTTTACCTGTTGTACTGGAGAGTTGACTTTCAGCTCAGGGATCAGGAGCCCCTATAAGCGGGTCCTTGCTTACAAATCCTGGAATTTTGTTGAAAACAGATTGCTTGGTGCCACAAAGAATAATTAGCACCGAGACAAAGGATCTGTCAGCAATGCAATTTTTACCTCCTGGACTGCAGGAAGGGTACCCTCGTCAGCCATCATGTCATGAGAGTACAATGAACAAAGGAAAACACACACATATATCCCTTATGCATTTGGGGTCATCCTTACTGCTGTGTCTGATCTCTGTCAGCTGGAGTCAGACCTCACAACCTAAACTAAAACCCAATTGGCTAACAATTCAAAACTTTTCTAAACAGGTAAAAGCAATGGAGAGCTGGGACATGCCTGTGAGCAGGTCCAGCACAGATATCTTGGTTAAAGTACAAGGACATAGAATGTACTACGTGCCTGTAAGCACGGCATATCTAACAGCTACATAGGATAGGACTTAACGAAGAGTTATTAGCGCACTTATGATTTATTCTTTAATAAGACAGGAAATTTTAAAAAGGAACTTTTCTACTTCCCACAGGCAGCACTGAGGAGAGAGAAGCCTGGAGCCCGGCCTGCCCACAAATGCTGAAAGTGGAGCTCTGAGCTGTAATAAAGCCTTGGTCCTGGCACCAGATAAAATGTACGTGTGTGTGTATGTTTATGCATTTATCTAGTCTTTTATTCATTTATATATTTAAATTTTACATTTTTGGTGATGAAGCCACAGACCCCACTCGTCCAGGTGCTGTGTTCTGAGCTCCACCTGGAGCTATCCCTGTGTAGATGTTACGCTGCTGAAGACTGAGGCTGGGGAAGGCAGGAATCAAAATAGAAGGGCCAACGCCAGCGGAGGCTGATCCATCCTGGAATATGTCATCTGTGATATTTAAAGCCACCAAAGGCATTTTTCAGCAAACCTTCAACATCCTGGGCAGAGGGGCCTGGAAAAATGTTATTGTGTCCCCTCCTTCCACCTCCCTTTCCACCTGGTGCTTCCTTTTCCAAGAATAAAAGGGCGCTACCTGTGTGAGTCGGCCAGGCCACCCTGCAGCTAAAGAATAGGGGGGCTGGCTCCGTGCCAGGCAACACCACGCCCAAGTCTGCTCTCCTGTGCATTTATCTGCAGAGGCCCTGCACACTGCTGGGGAGGAGAGGTGGGCTTGCCTGGCTGACTCATGCTGAGGAAATGAAAAGCCCAGACACATTTGGTTCATCAATTCCTCCCAGGTCTCACCCCATGCTTACTAACCAAGGCAGTGTGTATGGACACCAAGAAACTGGGAGTCTCTAAGAATCAGCTGTCTCAGATCTGTGGGTGACACATAAGACTTGATGATTTGATCTTCGTTTCAAGTGCCAACTGCTGTTTTCTCTTCTTTTACTTTGTTCTTTAAATCACGAGGGAATTTTTCAGTAGGAGTAAGTAAAATAGATGCCTCAAACTTGTTCCCAAGTTCAGACCCAACCAGGATTTTTCAACATCTTCTTGGTTCCCTGCCACATACAATAAATAAATTCTATGGTCAAATATTATTACATCATGAGAGCAATGTCTAAGATGAGCCTTGTAGAAACAGCATTGAAAGGGGCCCTGGATATCCTGGTCCTGGTCCTGGAGACAGGGGGACATTCAGTTCAGGACTGGGGCCTTCTGCCGTTGATGCAGGCCCAGCTCCAGGCTTCTCCTGCCTGAATATTACACACAGTTCCTACCAGGAGCCCTATATTGGCTCACGAACCCAGAACTTAAAGCAGACTCCTCCAGTGTTAGAGTCAAATAGGAGGTGGCAATGCCTGAACTATTGATCCTTGACAGCTTTGGACAGACAGGGAAGGTCCTCAGCAGAGTCATTCTCTCTCATCTCAGTGGTTTTTGAAGAAACCCTTCCAACTGAGCAGCTGTGGAGTGAACTCAGCATGGCTGAGCATTTATCTGGAACCTACCAAGCGTTGTGCAGTGGTGCCAGGTCCTGCAGAAGGAAGAACAAATGTGCTCAGTTCCTGTCCTGCATGGTCTCAAAAGGCAAGCAAGCCTTGGGTTGATGATTTAGTCCAGGACAATGATCAGAGCCCACTGCTGGCATAAATCATTCATCAGAGACCCCTTTTCTCAAGGATGTAGTCTTGATGGAATCCTAAAGAAGTCCCTTCCTCTCCAGCATTTCCTCTTGCTTTCTGACATTTCCTACCCACTGTGGGGTTTACCGGGGCTGATGAAGGAGGGAAGCAAATACACAGTGTGTTGAATGAGTGGGTTACCTTGTGGACAACTGTGCTCATCTTCCTGGGACCTGAGGAAGATGGTGTAGAACTTTCCTGTACCCATCCTTCCTGCGGGCAGGGATCTGGGGGACATGTCTACCAGTTCCCTTGGTCACTGGCAGAGAGCATTCACTCCTCAGAAAGCCTGCCCTGCCCTGTTTGTGGCCCCAGCACATTCCTGCGGACAAAGAAATCCAGAGAAATTGCTGAGGCAGAGAGTCACAGAAGGTGCAGGCCTGCAGAAGGCTGAGGGCCAGAGGACCTGGGCAAGGCATTGGCAGGCGGCATCATGCACCCGGGCCTGCACGGAGCTGTCTGCAGCACAGAGACCAGTCCTCCAGAGCATGAGGGGAAACAGTAGGCCACGTGTGAATGGCAGCATTAATACCGTACCTGGGGCAGAGGAATGTGGACCCAGCCGCTGGGATCCATCCTACAGAACTCAGCTGCATGATGTATGAATAAATGCACTCAGACACAAATTTCTAGCGAACAAGTGGGCTAGGGATTGTGAGCTACTCAAAAAGAGAGATCACGGTTATATGATGTTGACTGGTTGGCCTTCGTCACATTTATTTAGTATAGATTTAATAACAGAGGCTTTAAGTCTGCATACTTGTGGAGAAGGATTAAAGGCCAGGTTCTAAGCTTAAAGCAAACATCACTGGAGAGTAATTTCTTTGGTCGACCTCCGCCGAGAGGGCCATCCAGCTCAAAGGTTAGTTTTAAGACTATAGGAGTAAACCAGTTAGGTAAACTACTCACATTCTTTTGTTTCTACTCTAATTTATTTAACTAAGGGGACAAGGTTGCCTTCAGCCAAGAACTATAGAAAAAAACTTTAGGTCTTCCCAAAGGGTTTGAGACTATATTCTATAACTTTCTCTAATGTTTTTTCTTTAATATTTTTGCCACCACCTTGACTGAACTCCCATACCCAGCAATGACAGCCTCTGCTCCCCACACCCACAGGAGAAAGTGGAAGGGCAAGCAGAGGTGTTAGTTCAGGCAGCTGTCCTGACAGAACTTTCCTTATGAAACTATGTAAGCACTCAGAAAAATAGATTTGAATTAACTTTACACACACACGGTGGGGTTTTCTCAGTCCATACATGGCCTCAGCAGAGCCTCAGAGCACCACCTGTACAATTCCTGCACTAATGGACACAGGTGTAGCCGGTATCAGGGACAGGTGCTGGGCAAGAAGCTCTCGGTTCCTGCTTTCCACCCCCACCTAAGTGTCCTCTGAGACCAGGGATTCATCCTGGCCCGTCTGGAGCCTGCGCCACACTGAGGATCCAGGAGGGTTTCCGTGTTTGTGCCTATCTGGCAGGCGGAGGTTTCTGTGACCTAGAAGCTGTCTGTGGCAGCCTGTCTGGCTCTGGTGGGCCTGCTTCCTGGGAGCCGCCCGAATCTCCCTGCCTGTCTCATGCCCCCCCGCACTCAACAGGGGCTTGGAAAATCCCCAGGCTGCATCAGGGTCTAGGCCTGGCCCAATGTCACACTGGAAGTTACTCTGCCTGGCTCCTAGGTGCCAAGGAGTCTATTAATGCTTATGAGCTGTTCATTAGCATTGGGAGAAATCAGCACAAACTCTGGCGGGAAGGGAGGGTGTGTGTTTGTCTAAATAGTTTGGTGCTTGGTCAGCTGCCCTCCTGCTTGTGCAATCTGTGAGGCCCCTCACCACAGCCTGGGGCTGGAAAGGGGCCTCCAATCGAGCTGGCAGCAGCCCCAGCCCCCTAGGTACTGGCCACAGTGAAGAGAACACTTAGGTTGGAGCCCCCTTTATCCTCAGGCCAGGAGGATATTGAAGTCCCTGAGATGTCTTTTCAACTCTCTCCATTTAATTGTTAGTTAGGAGAGAGCAGAGGGAGGAAGGAAACGTAAACATTTCCCTTCCTGACAAAGCGGTCCCTGTGTGGCTCTGCCTCAGCTCCCTGACAGGTGAGGAGCCAGGTGAGTTCCCATCAGCTCGAAATGGTGAGCAGTTCTTTCCAGCCCTGGCCTCCCGAGCCCAGGATGCTTTCTCGCTTTTCTTCTTCATGTGAACGTAGCCCTCTTGGGTTGAGAAAACAGCAGGAGATGGCCAGGAAAAAAATGAACAGATAAAAAATTCATTCTCTAAAGATCTTGCCTAAGAAGAGAGAAATTAAAGCTAATCCCAGGCTCTGTATCAGATCAGGGAGCGACTCTCATCTCAGCTGTGGCTGCTGCTGCGGTTCCAGGCCTCTTGGATGAACTGGTTGGGCTGCCTGACCAGTGTATGTCTAAGGGGTCCAGGAGGCTTCTGGGATAGAACTCATTCCAGAGGGAGAGCCAGGCACAGTGGGCCTTGCCAGCAGTGAGGCGTCAGGTGTCAGAGGCAAGCTGTGATTCTGATTTCAGTGTGGTTGCATCTGTTCTACATCTGGAGCCTTGGAGACCTCATCTGGGTCACAGGAGGGAAAGGGTTGCCGGTAACATACATATATAATAAAATATCCTTTAAAAATCTTAGCTTTGTCCTGCCACCCACCAGCTGGGTGACTGTGGGCAAGTTACTTCTCCTCTCTATGCCTCGGCCTCCTCATCATTAAATGCTGATGCCCATAGTTCCTGAGAGGGCTGCTCCGAGGTCATCCAAGTTGGTTTTTGTAAACTGCTTAGAATATTGTAAATGCTAAGTGTTACGTAAACAAATCCCAGAGCACGTGTAAGACAGGGCACAAGGAGCATTAGTTTGGGACCCTCTGACAGCACCCAAGGAGGGGAGTGAAGCATGCCCCACGCCTCTTTGCAGACTCCAAGAGGCTCCAGCACGTCCAAGAGCAGCACCAGCTCAGCTCCTGCAGCACCCAGGGTCCCCCCGCCAGCAGGGAATGCTTTGGGGACATAGAGACAGCTGGGGCTGGAGTACGCACTGGGAGAAAGGCCAGTGTGGGTGGGTAAGAGACAGCTTCGCTACTGTGAATGTGGCCTCATCCACACCTGCTGGCTGTGAGGCCCAAGGGGCAGGGTCACAGGTAGAAGACCCAGCACAGCTCCGTTCAGAGTCAAAGTCCGTTTCCCTGCAGCAGACAGGTAGCTCAGAGAAAGGGGAGGGTGGTCTCCTGGGAGGCGCCTGAAGCTCAGCAGTTGGCTTCCCCCACCTCACCTGTTATTCTGTTATATTTAGTATAAATATATTTATATTTATTTATATTCTGTTACATTTGTACTAAATATAACAGAATAACAGGTGAGGTGGGGAGAAGTCCACTTGGGCTGCTATAACAAAATGTCACAAGCTGGGTGTCTTGTCCACAACAGAAATTTCTTCCTCACAGTTCTGGAGGCTGAGAAATCCAGGATCAAGGTGCTGGCATGTCCTCAGGACCTCATGACCCAATCACCTCTCCAGAGTCCCACCTCCCGACACCATCACCTTGGTCGTTAGAATTTCAATATAAGAATTTGGGACAGACACAAATACTCAGACCGTAGCATTCAGCAAAACGCCTCAGTTCTTTTGTGTTTCACTTCTGTGGGGCTAGGCTTCTTCCATGTTCATGAACACAAATCCCAGTTCTTATGGACTGTGCCCAGGAAACCTTCTTTCGAATCCTCGGGCTCACACGTGAAAGTGGCTGTTACAATTGACAAGCATAGTCTAAGAAGAGTCATCACCTAAAGGTGGGCTCTTTGAAAAGCAGCTGGAACAGAAAATGGAACAGGAATGGGAGGCCAGGCTGCATTTTAAAGAAAGGGTGTTAGTTAGGAACGCCTCATTTTAAAGAGGGGCTAGACCCCTTGCTCAAGGCTTAATTAATAAGAGTCTTCAGAACTGGCCCTGGGGCTCCCCCTAGCCTTCACCCCTGCTCCCCTCTGTAACAGAAGCAGAGAGCTAGGGAAAGAAGGAAAAAGAGGACAAGTGTTAGTCAACGTGGCGTTCACAGGGAGAGGTTACTTCCTCCCCAAAGCTAGGTGGAGACTTGGACATGCTCTGAGACACGGGTGGTGGGGTGCCCTCTGAGTGGAGCAGAACGTGGTGACACTGGGAGAGCTCTTAAAGAACCTGACTTGTGTGCTGAGTGTTTGGAGCCACCCATGAAATTTGAGGCCAAAACCTGGAGATTTCTGAAGCCAGAAGGCCCGTGGGAGTGGCTTGGGCAGAGGAAGGAGGTTACTATCCATCAGTTGCTTGGCAGTAAGGTCACTGGCCAAGTGGGGCAATGCCCTGTCCAAAGAGGAGGTTAAAGGCCCAGACCAATGCTGGTCAAAGGGAGATATAGCTGCCCTGAAGGAGACCCAGAACAGGGATATGGCTGGATATATCTTCCAAAAAACCTTGCCCGTCATTTATGATAAGATCAGTGCACCATCGAAATTTCCAGGCTCATATAGACCCCAACTGAGCCAGGGTGACACTAGAAACATCTCCCCACACAGACAAGTGGATGGTCATGTTAGATGGTCCCTGTCCCCTTCCAACCTAGAGTCACGTGACCCATGAAAGGGAAAGTGAAGAATAAGAGGACCGACCACACACTCGACCTCCCTCAAATCCCCAGCTGAGGTCTGACTTTCCCAAGGAGAGGGAAGAAATGAGATTTAAATTGTATCCAAAGTTGGAGTTTTGAACCAGCCTGGGCTAGATACTGAATGAATGTGATTGTTTATTATGGAATATACTTAAGACGGTCATTACAGGATGGGCAAACGTGGTGACTGAAGAAAGAGAACACTTTATCATGCTTGTTTCCCACCTTGGGAATGTGGGACTGTTGGCTACTTCTAGAATCTGAAAAAGGTAAGGAAACAGATTCATCTCTGTGGCCTCTAGAAACTTTAAGTGCATGTCTTTCTTTTGAAACTCAAAATTTGGAGAAACTTAAAAATGGAGCAAGAGTGGTTGCCTTGTTTAGAGCAAAGTTCTAAAAACTCTGAACCATTCTTCAAGCCTGGGGAGCTGCTTCTGAAGATTAGCTGATGCGCCATGTAACTAATGCTGCTAATGCTAATGCTGCTATAACAAATTACCACAGACACTGGGGCTTAAAACAACACAGCTTTAGCATCTTACAGCTCTGTAAGTTAGAAGTCCAACATGGGACTCACTAAGCTACATCAAGATCTTAGGACTTTATGGAGGCCACAGAGGTGAATCTGTTTCTTGCCTTTTTCAGGTTCTAAAGTAACCAACATCCCCATATTCTTTGGTCTGTGGCCCATTTGTCCGTCTTCAAAATCAGCAACGGAAGGTTGAGACCTTCTCACTGCACCACTCTGACTTCTCTTCTGCCTTCCTCTTCTACATTTAAGGACCCCTGTGATTACATTGGGTCTGCCTGGATAATCCAGGATAATCTTTTGATCTTAAAGTCAGTTGGTTGGCAACCTCAATTTCATCTGGAAGCTTAATTCCCCTTTTCCATTGAACCTAACATATTTGCAGATTCTGGGGATTAGGACACGGACAACTTTGGGGAGCCATTATTCTCCTACCACATGTGGCTTACGTGTTATTGAATTCAACTTAATTTAACACAAATGCATGCAATCCTCGCAAAACACCAGTCAAGATTCAATCACAAGCCATCACCTTGCCTCACAAGAGTAGGGAGAAGCCTGGCTTACTGTGAACCATGAAAGGGAGCAGCCAAGAGACTACTGGACATTGATCATGTCCGCAGGGCCAAATGAATGCTGTTCGATCCCACTTATGCCCCGAGCAGGGGAGCCTGGAGGACACAGGCCCTGTACCCACCCCCTCAAGGAGCTCTGAATTTTCTGGGCTGCTGCCTGCCTCCACCCACATGCTCTGATGATACCAGCACTTACCCTTTCCACTGATAAACATCTTATCAGCACGGCAAGTATCTGGCTTTCAAAATCCTAGGTGGCTACGACCAGTTTTAGGTGCTACAAGATGCTACTGACTAAGGGAATAAGAAAGGTGGAGTGCCTTGTCATTGGATTCCTGAGTGATAAGGAGAGCAGCAGCCACTCTCCCTCCCATCTTCAGGGAGGCCTGGGGTGGAAGAGCATGCTGGAGACTGGGACTCAGTGCTCTTAGCTGCGCCTCCTGAGATAAGAGATGCTGGCAGGGATCCTGGCAACTCTTCTGTATTTTGTCAGACAGATGTCTCATCCTCTCAGCTCCTGGCTCAGGGAGCACTGACAGTTGCTGTCTGGACTCCAGATATGGAAATGGGATTCCAGCCATCACTCCCAGCCATGCTGGCCCAGCCATACTGGGCTTTTTGAGTGTCCCTGAGTGTTGAGGGAGGTGTGAAGAGCAGAGCCCCTGCAGAGCGTCACCTCCTCATACCTTGCTGGGCCTTCTGGGTTCCAGGGAGCTCTCACCTCCACTAGAGCACCCTAGCAGGTTTACTTGGCCCTGGCACAGGAGTGGGGGCAGGGGAAGGAGTTTGGTCTAGCATGACCCCTGGTGATTGGAATGCTTCCCCAGAGGGCTCCTTCCCTCGGTCGGTCCTGTCATTGGGGCACTCTGAGGACAGCAAACCCGCCGTTAGACCCTCTCCACGATGGGCTCCTGAGCAGCTGAGACATCACTGAGGGATCCATTCCCCACTGTAGCACAGCCACCCCACCCAGCTCTTTCATACAAAAGCTCTCATTCTGTTTAAGAAGGCTTGTCAGCCTGCTGGCAGGGGTGAGACCTGCCAAGCCACTGGGTCTTGTTTACCCTTCTGAAGAGTGAGATGGGCCCGTTGTGCCCTAGAAACACAATACCACTGGGACCTGGGACCTTGACCCAGAGAATGAGATGGGCCCACCCTTTCCTAGAAACACAGTATTAGGCCTTGGCATCACCCTCCCCCAAGAACATTCATTGATTTAAGATGAGATCACCTTTCCTCCAAGAATGGACTAAAGGCCTTCCTTCCAAAGCACAAAAATCTACAAATCCATTCTAAGCACCTATTTTTATAATAAGCACTATGACTTTCATAAGTGAAAAAAAATCACCTATATTTTTAAATATTTGAATAGCAGGGCCATGTAGACTGCAGCCAGATGAGACCATGTTCCCAATTAAAATGGGCAGTTTCTAGTGTTCAGACACTTTGGCAGAGATGTAGCCTGACAATAATTTTGCCACGGTTGTTTTAGGGATGAGTACACAGGGACATTTCCTACCTCAGAAAGAGTCCTGGACTAAGTCAGAAGACCTGGCTGTCAACCCCAGCTCTTTCTCTTTGCTGATGTGAATTTCAGCCTTGGTTTCTCCCTCTGTCGGGCAGGGAGAGGGCTATAGCCTGGCCTGCCTGTGGACCAGGGTTTTGTAAAAATCTGATGAAATAAGGCCAGCAAAAGAGTGCCATCATCAGGTGGCCCTGGAGAGGAGAAGAGGCTGAGAATCCTCTGCAATGCTGGTGATTCTATCAGGCAACAGTAGCAGAGTGTGTACCTGCCCATCACTCCCGACGCCCCCAAGCACAGTTTTCAAGGGTTGCCTTCAGCTGGAACTAGGACTCCAACCGCATGGTGGGATGAGACTGGGAGAGGGGGCCAGGATGGAGGCCAGCTTCACTGTGACTTCCTTCCTGGCTTCAGTGAGAGTTTCCACCTAGTCTGTCAGTGAGGTAGTGTCGAGAGGAGACCGATCCAAGATGGCCGACCACTAACAGCTCAGGATTGTAGCTCCCAGTGAAAGCTCAGAGAACGAGACGACGCCACACTTTTAGACAAATTTTCGTCACTCACGGATCAGCCGATTCCCAGTGGAGGAGCCCCACGGGTCGCCAGCGCGACTCTTGTGGCCGCCGCAGCGGTTTTGCCGGCGCCTCGGCGCAGCAGCTCTTGATGCAGAGCAAACGGGACTGCTACCCCTACTGACCGGAGTTTGGAGCTCCGGGAAGTCAGAGCCACTTGTTGCGGACTCAAGAGGGAAGCCAGACCAGAGATTCCCGGGCAGAAGAGCACCATCAATTTTATCACTGCTATTTAGGCCGCCACAGTGGGTTGCTCGGATCCCAGCACTGGGAATCAATAAATCAGACGTCGACTCAGAAACCTAATTAGAAAGGCGGTTCATCTACAATGAAGGGAAAAAAATAGCCTAAGAAGGCCGAGTATACTCAAAATCAGAACCCATCAGCAACGGAACAAGCCCTGATGGAAAAGGACTCATCAGCAGCAGAACAAGTCCTGATGGAAAAAGACTGTGTTCCATTATCTGAAATAGGCTTTAAAAGGTGGATGATGAGAAACTTCTGGGAGTTAAAGGAACTTGTTCTAACCCATTGTAAAGAAACTAAGAACTTTGAAAAAAGGTTCGATGAAATTATGAAAAGAATAGACAATATACAGAGGAATACAAATGAACTTATGGAGTTGAAAAATACAACACAAGAACTTAGTGAAATATGTACAAGCTTAAATAGCTGAATGGATCAAGCAGAAGAAAGGATATCAGAGGTCGAAGACCAACTCAATGAAATAAAACGACAAGGCAAGAATAGAGAAAAAAGGATAAAAAGGAATGAGCAAAGTCCCCAAGCCATATGGGACTATGTGAAAAGACCTAATATACGCTTGATTGGTGTACCTGAATGTGATGGAGAGAATGAATTCAAGCTGGAAAATATTCTTCAGGATATTATCCAGGAAAATTTTCCTAATTTAGCAAAGCAGGACACTATTCAACCCCAGGCAATACAGAGAACACCACAAAGATATTCCTCAAGAAGACCAACCCCAAGGCACATAATCGTTAGATTCACCAGGATCGAAACGAAGGAGAAAATATTAAGGGCAGCCAGAGGGAAAGATCAGGTTACCCATAAAGGGAAGCCTATTAGGCTTACAGCAGATCTCTCAGCGGAAACCCTACAAGCTAGAAGAGAGTGAGGGCCAATATTCAATATACTTAAAGAACAGAACTTTCAGCCCAGAATTTCATATCCTGCCAATTTAAGCTTTACAATTGAAGGAAAAATAAAATCTTTTAGGAACAAGCAAGTACTCAGAGATTTTATTACCACCAGGCCTGCTTTACAAGAACTTCTAAAAGAAGCATTATACATAGAAAGAAACAACCAGTATGAGCCTTTCTAAAGATACACCAAAAAGTAAAGAGTATTAACATAAAGAAGAATTTACATCAACGAAAGGATAAAATAGCCAGTTAATATCAAATGGCAATAATCCTAAATTTAAATAGACTAAATCCCCCAATCAAAAGACACAGACAAAATCTAACGGTATATCTAAAGATATACAAAGACTCAGAATAAAGGGTTGGGGAAAAACTTACCAATTAAACAGAGAGAAAAAATAAATAAATAAAAAGCAGGAGTTGCAATTCTCACAATTAATAAAATAGATTTCAAAGCTACAAGGATACAAGGGTAAAAGGATTAATGTAATAATAAGAGATCTTAACACCCAGATACATGAGACCCATAATGAGATTTAGATTCAACGAGACAGAAAATTGATAACGATATCCAGGACTTGAACTCAGATCCAGAACAAATAAACTCAATAGAGCTCTCCATTTTAAACACACAAAATATACATTATCCACTTTAAACACACAAAATATTGATCGGCCATTATTGATACCCATTTTAGGAATGAAGTAATATTTCTTTTTCCCTCTTTTTTTTTTTCTCTTTTTCCCTCTTTTTCTTTCTCTTTCTTCAAAAAAAAGAAAAAGAAAAAATCTTCCAGGGGTAGGGAAGGAATTTCTTCCACCAGACAGATCGTAAAGCCACAGTAGGACCCAAAAATAAAGTTTCCTTCTATTAACTTCCATGGGTCCTGCTTATTCACTGTATTGGTTACATAAAAAAAAAAAATCGAGAGAGAGAAAGAAAAGAAAAATAGCAGTAGTACTACTTTACCCCACTCCCAGCCCCTTCTCCAGGGGACTGGCTGGACTCAGTCACCTTCAGCTATCTGCCCTGTTCCTACTCCCCTCTGTTTTAGACACCCACATGCACTCTGTTGCCTACTCTTCTGTCTAGCCACCAGAACCCATAGGCAAGTAACCCTTTCTAGACAAGGAAGGAGCCAAGGTTTTCTATCATTTTTCCAAAGGCAAGAAGGCATGGCCGGGGAGGGAGAATGGAAAGACAAGCTCTCTCTGCCAGTCCTGGTCTTACCCCTCCAATGTGCGCCTGACCTGACCTGAGCCTGGACTTAGGCAGACCTGAGGGAAGTCCCCAGCTGGGTCATGGCATTGTGGACAGAGCAGATCTTATGGGGGCAGGTGGGAGACACCACACCCCAAATGCAGACTCTAAGCTAGAGGGGTCTGAGCATTCATCAGGCTCACTGGCCCTCAAACTCAAGTGCAACAATCACTGGGCACTGTTAGAAATTCAGAGTCCTGTGCCAAGCCCCAGAGATGGTTTTGGCGGGTCTTGGTGGGGCGCAGGAATCACATTTTTCACAAGCTTCCTGAAGGGCTGGGGGTGCAGGTGGTTCACAGAGAAGCTCTAATCCCAGTCTCACCCCAGCCTGCTCCTCCTTATCACCAGCTGATGCAGGAACCCGTGGGACTGAGTCTGAGGATGCCAGGGAGAGAGGAGAAAGTGGGGTCTGCAGCAGGAGGAAGGCAGGGTCTGATGCTGGGCATGAGGCCCAGGGGAGTTCCTGAAAAAAAAAAAAAAAAAAGAGGTAGTGTCAGGATCTTCTTCAGGGGCATGTTTCCAGGTGAGGAGTCATTTAGGGAACTACACCACAGGGATCCCCCACTCTCAGCTGGACCCTCGGAACCAGACTTGCCAACAGCCATAGAAGTCATCATGCACTGCCGTTCTAAGACTACATCCTCTAATACTGCTCTTTCACAGTGACGATGTTGATCCTGCTCAGCAAGAATTACAGAGAGCTCTGTACCTGGACTTCCTAGAGAGCTGCTTTCATAAAACTGTGTTTTAGTATGTGATGGAATATAGGCTTATGATGAAGCTGAGAACAGAAACAGCATCTGTTTTCTGAGTCTCCTAGAAAGATAGTCATTGCCTTGTCCTTGTCATAAAGACTTGGTTTCCCTTTTATCTTTGGTTTTCTGTTCGCCTTTACCTAACTCACGGCATTCTGATGCATTTTGCATATTCTCGTACGCCACCCTCAGTCCTCTGTGGAAGGAGGAAGGGTATTGCAGCAGATGCTGTCACTGCCCCACCCTTATCCCTTGGAGAAGTCCTGCCAACCAATTGCCTGAACCTACATTTGCTCCTGAGGTTTCTCCCCTTTCCTTAATAGAAACTGGGGAAGGCAGCATAGTCTAGATGCTATGGAATGAACACATCTCCAGCAGGAGCTCTCAACCAAGGACTCTGCAATTGGTATATAAATATCCCAGCTTCCTCATCCTCAGGTGGAATAATTTCTCAGCCTGTGTTTTGCATCCTTCCCCAGAGTTTCTAGAGTTGAGCTCTAGTGGCTCACGGTAGCAGCTGACTTGATAGGCTTCCTTTCCTTCTGGGAATCCCTCCCCCACTTCCTGGCAAGTACTACTTGCATTTTCCCAATACACTGTTTTTCTGGAATCTTTCCTTCAAGATCTGCTTCTAGGAGAATCCAAGCTAAAAGGGATATGAATAAGCAGGAATGAGTAGAAACCAGTAAAATGTCTTATCTATTACAAATATTCAAATAAATGTTCGTTGCATTAATGAGATAACAATTCTCAATGCTTAGCCCAGAGCTGAGCACAGAGGAGATGTTCAATAAATGCTTGAAAAGGAGGTAAAATGATCCTAGCCAAGCACAGGTTGGATGAGCACCCAGAGGATATATCACAAATGGGCTTGAAGAATCATTGACTAAGTGGACAAGCCAAGCTTTGAGCACCCATGTAGATTACAGTTCTATGGGTATGACCTAACACAGTGGAAGTGGGAGCCTTCTGTATGCTAAGGATGGAGGCTAGCTTGGGATTTCCAGTTAGTCTTATTTCCCTGTGAATTTTCTTTGATTACACAAAATTTATTTTAAATACCTCTATTGAGACATAATTTACACATCATAACATTTACATTTTGTGGTATAACGTTCAGTGGTTTTTAGTATATTTGTAGAGTTGTATAACTAATTCCTGAATACTACCTCCCCAAAAGAAATCTGTACCCATTAGTACTTCCCATTCCAGCTCTCCCCAGCCCCAGCCAAGCACTAATCTGTCTTCTCATTCTACAGATTTGCCTTTTATAGACATGTCATATAAATGGAATCCTGTAATATGAGTGAGATCTTTCATGACTGGGTTCTTTCACTTGGCTTAACCTTCTCAAGGCTCATCCATGTTGTAGCGTGAATCAGTATGTTATGTTTTTTATTGCCAGATAATATTTCATTATATGAATGTATCACATTATGTCTATCCATTCATCAGTTGATGGACATTTGGACCCTTTCCACTTTCTACCTATTACAAATAATGCTACTATGAACATCCATGTACAAGTTTTTATGTGGACGTGTTTTCATTTCTCTTGAGTAAATAGGAGTAGAATTGCTGGGGCATATAGCAACTCTATGTTGAACTTTTTGAGGAACTGCCAAATTGTTTTCCAAAGTAGCTGCACCATTTACATTCCCAGCAGCAATGGAGGAAGATTCTGATTTTGCCACATCCTCATTAATATTTGTTATTGTCTTTCTTTTCTAGTATAGTCGCCTAGAGGGTATGAAGTGGCATCTTATTATAGTTTTGACTTTTCCCTAATGACTAATGATGTTGAGCATAATTTCATGTGCTTATTGAACATTTGCATATCTTCTTTGGAGAAATGTCTATTCAGATCCTTTGCCCATTTTAAAATTGTGTTACTTGTGTTTTTTATTGTTGAGTTGTAAGAGTTGTTTATATATTCTGTAGAGTAGACCCTTATCAGATATACAATCTGCAAATATTTTCTCCCAATCTGTGGATTGTCTTTTCCCTTTCTTCATAGTGTCTGTGAAGCACCAGAGTTTTCCATTTTGGTGAAGTCCAACTGATCTATTTTGTCTTTGATTGCTTTTGCTTTTGGTGTCATGTCTAGGAAACCATTGCCAAATCCAAAGTCATAAAGATTTACATCTAAAGTTTCTTCTAAGAGTTTTTTAGTGTTAGCTCTTATATTTTTATTTTAAGTTAATTTTTGTACATGGTGTAAGGTAGGTCTCCAACTTCATTCTTTTCCATGTGGGTATACACTTATCCCAGAACACTTCATTAAAAAGACTATTATTTCTCCTAGTGAATTATCATGGCACCCTTGTCAAAATTAATTGACCATAAATGCAAAGATTTAGTTCTATATTCTCCATTTGATTTCACTCATCTATATAACTATCCATATAGCAGCACCACACTGTCTTGATTATAGTAGCTTTGCAGTAAGTTTTGAAATTGGAAAGTGTTGAGTTCTCTAACTTTGTTCTTCTTTTCCTAGACTGTTTTAGCTATTCTGGGTCCCTTGGATTTCCATATGAATTTTAGTTTCAGCTTGTCAATTTCTGAGACAAAGCCAGCTGGGATTTTGATTGGGGTTTTGTTAGATATGTACATCAGTTCGGGGAGTGTGGCCACTAATATTAAGCTTTTTGGTCCACAAATATCAGATGTCTTTTCACGTGTTTACATCTTTCATCTTCTTCAACAGTATTTTGTGATTTTCAGCATACAAGTCTTGCACATCTTTTGTTAAATTTATTCTTAAGTATTTCATTCTTTTTGATAGTATTGCAAATGGAATTGTTTCTTAATTTTATTTTCTGATTGTTCATTGTTAGTGTATGGAAATAAATTTTTGTATCATTTTTAAATGATTTTTGTATGATTCCACAAAGTTTCAAAATCTGTTTTTTTTTTCTTCAAAATCAAGAATCATTATTTCCAAGAAATGTTTTCTTCATCTTAAGGCAAGAGATTATTTGAAGCCTGCCATAGAGCACCCAAAGCTTGGGGTTGTCCTTGAAATAAAACAGAAAAAACAATTCTTGGTTTCGGGAACTGTAGCACATGGTTTACTTAGGTTTTAAGATAAGGTAGACTTACAGAAAGTCATGGACTTTAAAATGTCTGAGAGTCCTTGAGCACAGAACACAGATCTGGAAGTAGTACAAACCGGTGACAAAATGAAACATTAAGCTTAAAGAGCTGGTAGTATAACGATGCGTGCAGAAGAAATGCATGTTTAAAAAAGACAAATAAATACTCTCTCAGGGAAAGTGAGTATATGCATTCCACTACCAACTTTGGGCATTGGTTATCAAATTTAGAGCTTGGTTCGACTTTAGGGTCATCCAGCCTTCTCCTCTCAATTTGCAGTTAAGAAAAGAGTCTGGAAAGGTAAAGTGGCTTGGGGTGCTATGCAGAAAAAAAGGTGAAGAGTTTGGAAACAAATTACCCAAGACACTACCACTGTGAGACCTTGGGAAAGGTTGCTTAACTTCCATCAACACTAGTTCTTCACCTGTAAAAAAGGAAGAAAGGATGTCTGCCTTGCAGACTGGTTGTAGGGAATCAGTTATTCAGTCAATAGTCTTTCCTGGGCACCATGTGCCAGGCACTGCATTTGGTGCTGATGATAGAGTGGAGAATAAAAAAGACACAGTTCATGACCACAAGAAGAGCAGTTTCAGGTTGAGAACTAAATGAGATAGATAGGTAATAGGGTGTGAGGCTTAGCACTTTTTCTTTGTTTTCTCTGGCTCGTTCTATTTGCTCAGTTATTTTTCCCAAAGGTGGGGGCTTATTGTACTCTTTTTTTTTTTTCTTTTGAGATAGAGTTTCATGCTTGTTGCCCAGGCTGGAGTGCAATGGCACAATCCTAACTCACTGCAACCTCTGCCTCCCGGGATCAAGCAATTCTCCTGCCTCAGCCTCCCAAGTAACTGGGATTACAGGTGCCTGCTGCCATGCCCAGATAGTTTTTGTACTTTCAGTAGAGACAGGGTTTCACCATGTTGGCCAGACTGATCTTGAACTCTTGGCCTCAGGTGATCCACCCTCTTTGGCCTCCCTCCCAAAGTGCTGGAATTACTGGCGTGAGCCACTGAGCCCAGCCTGAACTCAATTTTTGAATCCTGAGTGCCAAGCCCAGTGCTGGGTACATTGTAGACTCGCAACAACTGTTGAGCTCAACAAATCTTCATCGTACCCCAAGTCAAAGGAGGACTTTAAACATATAAAAGAAGAAAGTCGTTTGGCATGGTGAGGACGTAGAGCATTTCAGGAGGAGGTGATGACCAGCATGAAAGCCTGGCATTAGGCCAGGTCCTGGTCCCGAGCAAAAGGTAAATGGATCGGTCGATTAAAAGTTTGTTCTATGTTATTTTTTAAATTGAAGTGAATCTCTTGATAAAACAAAACAAAAAAGCTTTCTGGTCCCTTTTTCCTTCTAGTCACATTCACATGTGACTGTCTTTTCCCACATAATAAATCAGTTTAGCTAGGAAGACTAAGTTTTAAAATAGAAATAAATACGATTTATATCAACATCACTCTGAGAGAAAAATAAAAGCATACCATCACAAGTTTGAGCCTGTCCAAAATGGGATGATAAGAAAGATGAAGGCAATAAAATTACAGAGAGAAGGGAATTCAGGCACAGGAACAGGAGTCCAGGCCCCCCAGGGCATCTCTGGGGATTTCTGTATGGGAAAGCTTCCTCTCTTCCTGCTGGGGCTGCAACAGCTTGTGGTTTGCAGTCCCCCTGGGAGCGGGCAGAGACATCAGAAATTAGGCTGGGACCGGGGAGCAGCTGGTTAGCGTGAACCATGTATCAGGTATTACACAGACCAGCCAGCTCCCTAATCTTTCCTTGCCTCATAAAATCAGCCTTCTACAGACCTTATGAGGGAGCAGAAAAGAGTTGATGTTGAAAACAACACTCAAATGGAAAGCTAGAGGGCTGGATTCTAGATCTGACCCTGCTGGTCCTTGGTTGTATGATCTTGCTGGACTAACGTTGACTCTGAGTATCGGGTTCCTCATTTGTAAAATCAGATGGTGGAATGAGACGAGGTGTGTTAAATCCCAAGAGGAGTGTCCCTTTCCTGTATCTCATCCATGGCAGCATGGCTGATCAATCACTGCCCCTCCCCAACCACTGTCCTTCTAACAGGATGCTTGAGCTCCTTCACAGACCAGTGTTGCAAAGAATCAATGCCAATCATTTGGAACTGGAGTGAAAAATACAACTTACTTGCCATCCTTGAACAGACCTACAAGGCTTTCTTACATGATTCTAAATCATTTTCTGTAGGTTTGTCCAGGCTTCCCACTGCAGTTGCCATGCAGCATAAACTAAATGACTCCATAAAGTCAAGAAATAACCATGATGGCTCTTTGTATAAGTATAAGCTTGGTGAACACTCTTATTTTGGTAGAGGACTCCCAACACTGCCATCACGCAGTGAGAGCTTGCCAAAGGAAGGGGACCCTCTACTGAACTTGGCCAGGGATGGTCAAGGTGGAGGTTGAGTAGCAGGAGAGACATGAAGAAAGAATTTTGAAATTCTTTTCCCCTGAAATATAAACCTGTGCTTCTGTGCTATGATTAATTTCATTCCATGTAATAATCATTAGAGCAGGTTGCTAGGAAATTGGCAGCTGTTAGTCTGGATGAGTTTGGACAGGAATGTGTCACTTCTAACATGCAAACAGAGAAGGGCTTTGAAGCATATGAAACTGGTCTCTGTTCTATTCTACTCAGGAAAACGCCATGCAGGGCTTTTTGGAAGCAGCAAGGTGGAGCCTCTTTCTCAAGGTGATCTAATTTCCAGGGTGGGGTGGCCTGGAGTACTTCCCCTGGGTCTCATTCCGTCTGCCTGGCTCTCCCTGCTTTCCCTCACAGCTGCTGCCTGGCTTCTGACCCTGAGCCTGGCTGCTGGGTGCCTGAGACCAGAGTGATGGCTGAGAGGGGAGGAAGATGACATTTCTTTAGAAGGAGTCCTGGAAAGCTAACTCATCCCCAAAGAATTCAACATTTGGAACAATGAATCGGAGCTCTTAGGAATAATCAGATCCATCTTTTGAGAGCCTAACCCCACTGCCACCAACCCTTCTCCTCCTTCCCTGCTTTGCTGCTGTCCACAGGACTCAGCACCAGTCAGCATCCTATGTTCTAATTAATACTGTGTGTGTTCAGGGTCTCTCTCCCCTTTCTAACACAGAAGCTCCACAAGGGCATGGGCTTTCGTCTGTTTTGGTCACAGCCATTTCTTTAGTACTTACAACAGTGTCTGAAACTTACTAGGCACTCAATGAGTATTTGTTAAATGACTGAATCCATTCATCTATTCAGTTTTTTGTTTATCCAGATAGGAAAATCTTTATTGAATACCTGCTGAATGTCAGGAATTATTCCCTGGGTTTGGGATTGGGGTCTGGGAGGAGGTTTGAAAAGATAAGTCAAGTTTCACTGAGGATTAGAGGAAAGGGTAAGATAATAATAGTCTTCTTTGTGGATTGATCACTTCATAGTTTACCAAGTGTTCTCATGTTCACTGTTCACTTGTGCTTCAAGCCGGCTTTTTGAGGTAAGTGTCCTTATCATTGTTTCTCAGAGGAAGAAATAGAAGTTTATAGAAATTAGGTGACTTATCCGAAATCACATAGGTACTAAGGAGTAAAGCCTAGGTCTTCACTAAATACATAAATGTTGATTTCGGCATCTGGCCACGACCCTCTCTCTCTACCCCAAGTCTCTCCAGCAAGCTGCTTTCCAGAGAGGCAAAGCTGTTCCAGCAATCATGGTCTGACAGAACAGAATATCACATTCACGATGGCAAGCTTTGTCTTTTCTTTTTTAAAATATGCCTTGGCTTGAGATTAGAGTAGTAATAAGCTCTAAAAAAAAAACAGTAAATTTATTATGATTCTTGCCCACAGGATGCATGGAAAAAAAAAACATTCAAGTTTGGAATCAGCATTCCCAAATAACTAAGGTTTCGGAACCATCCAGAATACCCATAGCAGGATTCCCCCTGGATTTGTTATCTTATTTCCAGGGAATTCCTGATTTGCATTATAAGTGAAAGTCAAATCTGTTTCTGACCACATTTTGGCTTTGATATCCTTAGTGATGCACTCCCTTACCCCAGTCCCCCAGGAATTTAGTGCCCTCGTCCTGAAACTGGTGACTGGGAATACTTGGCAATTCTTGTGATTGAGCAACTAAGGACTCCAAGTAAGCCCCCAACAGTCGGGACACACCCTGTGTGTGAGTTAGCCCTGAGATCACTGAAGGAAGTTCAAATTCTGGTTCCGAGAAAGTACCTGGTTATCTTTGTGAATTACAGGATAACTGGCGGTCCAGGACAGTGGTCCTGGCCTGCCTCATGTAGGAGAAGAGGGGTGAATGGGTTTCACTACAAATTCAGATCTTTCAAGTGAATATTTAAATAATGAAATTTCTTCCAATAAAATTTTTCTTATATCCTACTCATACTATATTCTTCAACTACTTATTTAGCTTGTGAAAATAATAACTATTTTAGTTAATTTCCTTTACTAGGCTCTCAAACGAAAATCACATCCGTGATAGACAGGACCTAGATATTTGCTCATACACTTGTAAACCATGCTCCTGTTTAGACTGGGAGAGGGGAAAGGGGCAATCATGTCCCTGCATCCCAGCCTGGGGACCCAAATCCCTGCCGACAGGGAGGGCCAGAAAATGACAGCAGAAAGTCGGATGCTTCCAGAGGTGGCAGGATGTGTGCTCTCTGTGTCACAGCTTGCTTGAACTTAGAAAGCACAGACTCAAAACACAAAACTCAGAGTCTAAGTAATTAGGATTACTATGGTCTTAGAGATACACCGTTAGGTCTTGTTGCAGACAAGGTGGTTTATGGTAAAATGACATGTACATATAAAAAGTAAAAGACAGCATCCTTTCCCTTGAACAACATACTGATGGTCAGGATATACAGAACATATAAACATGAAACAATTGGAGAATGACAGACGAATGTCACAGTGCGGAATAAATCAGACAGAAGGAGCAGAGGTGATATGACTATGGAAGAGGATTGGGTCCCCAGGCTGCATGTATATTTTCTCCCTACTCTGTCCCCATTGTTCTTTGAGGACATTGCTCTATCCTAAACCTAAAATCTTCACTTATTCTTTCTCACTTCTTTTCCCTAATGAATATTGTTACAGGTTTCTAGCAACAGCAGAGCATCATAAGTTAATTAGAAGATAGAGAACGATGCCCAAAAATAGCAATTAATAATATAATAGAGAAATAAATATAATATATTGATGATAAGAGAAACAATAGAAAATACAAAATATCAGGAGTAAAAGAGATTAAGAATCAATAGTGTATTTTATAAAGAGAATATCCAGCTGACTGACTGAAAAGGAGCTCAATTTCACTAGTCATCAGGGAACTTTCAATGATCTAAATGTTTATTCCCACACGCCCCCAAATTCACATGTTGAAATCCTAACTCTCAAAGTGGTGGTATTAGGAGGTGGGGATTTGGGGAGGTGATTAGGTCACTGGGGCAGTGTCCTCATAATGTAATTAATCCCCTTATAAAAAGGGCCTGGCTGGGCGCAGTGGCTCATGTCTGTAATCCCAACACTTTGGGAGGCTGAGGTGGGTGGATCACCTGAGGTCAGGAGTTCAAGACCGGCCTAGCCAACATGGCGAAACTCCATCTCTACTTAAAAAAAAATAAAATAAAATTAGCCAGGTGTGGTTGTGAACCCCTATAATCCCAGCTACTCAGAAGTCTGAGGCAGAAGAATTGCTTAAACCTGAGAGGGGAAGGTTGTAGTGAGCTGCTCTGCTCACACTGCTGCTCTCCAGCCTGGGTGACAGAGCAAGATTCCCTTAAAAAAAAAAAAAAAAAGGCCCAGGAGAGACCCCTTACTCCTTCCATCATGTGAGGACACAGCAAGAAGTTACCATCTATGAGCTGGAAAGTGGGCCCTCACCAGATACTGACTCTGCTTTAATCTCAGACTGCCACCTTCCAGATCTGAGAAACAACTTTTGTTGTTGGTAAGCTGCCAGCTCAAATTGACTACAATAGAACTCCAAATTAAATGTCTCACTGTTATACTATCACATATCCAGTTGAATGCCAAAAAGGAAAAAGACAGCAATACTAAGTTTTGGTAAGAATACGGAGTAGCTAAAATTCTCATATACTTCTCATGAGAATGTAAATTAGTATCTCTGCTAATTCAACAAAGTTGAATACATATGTGCCCTATGACCCAGCAATTTCACTCAACTGAAATGTTCATATATGTTCACCAAAAGACGCATGCAAAAATGTACTTAGGAGCACTATTTACTATAGTCCCAACTAGAAGCCACAAATGTCTGTCAACAGTAGAATGTATAAAGGAATTATGATATAGGCATATGATGAAACCCTATACAGCAATGATAATGAATGAATCCCAATTTCAACTATGTGAAATGCCATGAAAAATTTCACAGAGTGAATGTGAGTGAAAGAAACCAGGCACAAAACAGTAGATACTACAATTTTCTTTCTATAAAGTTCAAAAACAGGCAAAACTCATCAGTTGAAAGTCAGAATAATAGTTACTCTTGTTGAGGGCAGTGACTTAAAGAGGACATGGGGGAGGCTTTGGGATTCTGTTACTGGTTCATCATCTTGGTACTGGTTCTACAAGTGTGTTTTCTTTGTGAAAATTTGGTGAGCTGGACACATTTGAGCTGTGCACTTTCTGTTTGTATATCCTCATAAAATTATGAAGATAAAAATCCATGGTGTATACCAAGAGTAAAGTTGGACCTTACCTCACACCATATAAAAAATTAACTCAAAATGGACCACAGACCTAAATATAAGAGCTGACATTATAAAATACTTAGGGCTGGGTGTGGTGGCTCACACCTATAATCCCAGCACTCTGGGAGGCCAAAGTGGGCAGATCACCAGAGGTCAGGAGTTCAAGATCAGCCTTGCTAACATGGTGAAACTCTGTCTCTACTAAATATACAAAATTAGCTGGGCATGGTGGCACATACCTGTAATCCCAGCTACTCAGGAAGTTGAGGCAGGAGAATCCCCTGACCCAAGAGGTGGAGGTTGCAGTGAGCCAGGATTGTGCCACTGCGCTCCAGCCTGGGTGACAGAATGAGACTTGGTCTCCAAAAAAACAAACAAACAAACAAAATACTTAGAAGAAAACATAGGTATAAATCTTCATGAACTTGAATTTGGTAGTGGTTTCTTAGATATGACACAAAAACACAAGCAACAAAGGAAAAAAACAAATAAGTGAACTTCAGCAAAATTGAAAACTTGCTGCTTCAAAAGGCACTATGAAGAAAGTGAAAGGCTAACCTGCAGAATGGGAGAAAATATTTGCAGATCATATATCTGATAATAATCCAGTATCTAGAATATATAAAGAATGCTTATAAATCAACAATAAAAAGGCAAATAACCAAATTTTAAATGAACAAAGGATTAAATAGGCATTTCTTCAAAAAAGATACACAAATGTTCAAGAAGTAAATGAAATGATGCTCAATGTCATTAATCATTAGGGAAATGCAAATCGAAACCACAGACACCACTTCACACACAAAGACAGATCTAGACAATAACAAGTGGTGGTGAGGATGCAGAAAAATTGGAGCTCTCATACATCGCTGGTGGGAATATAAATGGTGTAGCTGCTTTGGAAACCAGTATTGCTGTCCTTCAAAATGTCTGACACAGAGTTACTCTATACTCCATGCATTCTACTCCTAGGTATATTCCCAAGAAAAGTGAAACCGTATGTCTATACAAATAAGTGGGCATGAATTTTATTGCAGCACTTTCAAAATAGCCAAAAGAAAATAAAAGAGCCCAAATGTCCATCAATTTATGAACGAATAAAGAAAATGTGTTATATCTGTATAATTGAATGTTGTTCAGCCGTAAGAAGAATGAAGTAGTAATATGTGCTACAATATGGATGAACCTTGAAAGCATGTTAAGTGAAAGAATCCAGTCAGAGGCCGGGCGCGGTGGCTCAAGCCTGTAATCCCAGCACTTTGGGAGGCCGAGGTGGGTAGATCACGAGGTCAACAGATCGAGACCATCTTGGTCAACATGGTGAAACCCCATCTCTACTAAAATTACAAAAAATTGGCTGGGCACAGTGGTGCGTGCCTGTAATCCCAGCTGCTCGGGAGGCTGAGGCAGGAGAATTGCCTGAACCCAGGAGGTGGAGATTGCGGTGAGCCGAGATCGCGCCATTGCACTCCAGCCTGGGTAACAAGAGTGAAAACTCCATCTCAAAAAAAAAAAAAAAGAATCCAGTCAGAAAGGCCACGTATTGTCTAATTCCATTTATATGAAATGTCCAGAAGAGGAAAATCCATAGAAATAAAAGGCAGATTAGTGGTTGCCAGGGGCTGTAGGGAGGAGACAATATGAAGTGACTATTAGTGGGTACTTTTTTTTCCTGGGGAGGGGAATGATAAAAAATATTTTGGAATTATACGGTAGCAATATTGCACAACTTTGTGAATATACTATAAACCACTGAGTTGTACACTACAAAAGGTTGCATTTTATAGTATGTAAATCACATCTCAATTTTTAAAATGTGGCAGAGGGAGACAAAATAAATAAAATAGGTAATATGAAAAAAATCAATAGCTCAGTTAAATTACTCTGTTTGGAGACCATCTTTGTATCCCTCCCAGGAGCCTGCTGGATTCCATTCTAAACCTACCACATTGAAGAGCATGAAATTGCAAAGCAAGGATGTGTACACTATTCTCTATCTCCACTTTTCTCCCTGTAGTACCTCCTACCTTGCCTTGTTCCTGGATGCTCATTTTTGCCTTAGAGATCAGGGATTCTCCAAGTGTCACCTTAGTCCAGTTCCATCCCAAATCTCTTCTAATGCTTGTGCAAAATTATTGGGCCCCACTCCACATACACTGAAACAGAAACTCTGTGGGTATAACTCTGGACCTGACATTTTAAACAAGTTACACACCTATAAAAATAATACTGTTATTAATAATAATGGTAGCTTTTACCTATAAAATACTATTAATATGTGCAGGCACCATTCCAAGTGCTTTATATAAACTAACTCATTTAATCCTCAGCACAATCTATGACTAGGTACTGTTACTGTCCCCATTTTACAGATGAATAAACTAAGATGCTGATAGATTAAGAAACTTTCCCAAAGGCATAGAACTAGTAAGTATAGAGCTGAGAGTGAAATGCAGGCAGTCTAGCTTCAGATTGCAAGCTTTCAATGAGGACACAATATCGCCTCTTCTCCCCATTGATTCTTATGCTTCAGTCTAAGACTCACTGCAATGACTATTATTTAATGTATCACTTGCACCTGCAAAAATAAAAATCTGTCTCTACCTTTGATGTGGAAATTTACAAAGCCCAATTGTCTTAAGGGGAATGTGACAAGTTGGTGTGAGATAGTAAGTTTGGAAACCAGGACATGAAATGCATACACCTTTGGGAAAAGCACCACGCCTGCTCTCCACACCCAATTAATGAACTGCAATGATGTAAACCACCTAGAGAAGAGGTCTGTCTGCCGAAGGAGAAACCTGGCCTGAGCTCCATTCCAAAGCCTGGACCAGCCTTCCCCCATGGTGCTCCTGACTCACCAGGGCAAGGTGGGGTAGCCTTATTTGTGGGTGTCATTGCTTTTGTCACAGAACCTGGTCAGGCCTGTTAGGAAGTCTCAGCCAGCTTCAGGTTGTTTACTGCCAGCCCAGGCCACTTTCAGGCTGGAACTGGTCTCACAGCTTCTGTGTGGCCAGAGTTGGCTCCACATCACATGGGCACCTTCCAGTGTAGCTCTCCCAGGCGACAGGAAGCACCCTAACAAGATCTCGATGTTGGATGGTGGGAAGGGCACTAGCCTGGGATGAGAAGACACAGGAACTGCATCTGCCCCTGGGGGTGGGTACAATGGGCAGTCATGCAGTCTCTTGAGCCTCAGACACCTCACCTATAGAATAAGGAAAATACTTCCCAACCAACGCCTCTGCAGGTGGCTAAGATGACTGATCAAGATAACATCAGTGAAACTGCTTCCTCCAGCATTGGCGTCATTCTGAATTGCCAATCTATAACTGTGACCTTCCCCATCTCTCAAGGACTGGCATTCGCTCACTCATTCAACAAATATTAACTGAGTGAATGTGTGGCTTTCTTTGTAGATAACATGCAGAGCTGCAGAGTGACTAATAGGCATCTGAAGGCTAATGTAGTTGAAGCAGAACTCTTGTTTCTCCAGGAAACCTGCCCCTCTTCCAGTTTGCCCCATCTAGGAAACAGCATCCACACCCATCCATTTGCTGAAGCTAAAATTCGGCTTTGACTTCTCCCTTTCTTCTTTCAATCCCTGAGCAAAGCCTTGAATATACACTTGAGCCTCTCTCTGACTTGCCACAGGGCATTCCAGTCCAGCCCTGCCATCTGGTTCTTCATCCAGCGTACCACCTCCATGCCAGTCTCTCTGCTTCTTTTCAGGGCTCTATACTCAGCAGTCAGGACAAGTTACATCACGTCTCTCCCCTGCTGGGAAGTCTGCAGTGGCTGCCCAGTGCACTTGAACTACAAGCCAATATTCTTGCCATGCTGTCAAGGCCCAATGTGACCTGGACCCTTCCCCTCTCCCGGGCCTTGCCTCCTCCATGGCTCCCCTTTACTGTGTTCCAGCAACTCCAGCCAGCCTGTGTACTCATCCCAGCATGCCAAGCTCATTCCCACCCCAGGCCTTTGTACTGGCTGCTGCCCCCATCCTGGAATGCTTTTTGCTAGAACATTGCCTGGCTCCGTCTCATCACCTAGATTTCAGTTCAAGTAGCATATTCTCAGCGAAGCCACCACTCCCCATCCCGAGTTACTCTCTACCCCTTTATCTATTCTATTTTCTGTTATAATCTGATGTCGCACCTGTTAGGATCTGATGTTATCCTAATTACGTGTTTATCTACATGTCAAGTATTAGTCATTCCCCTCAAATATAGTCTGTTTCACAGGGGAGGCACTCCATCTGGTTATCCCAGCTCCTAATGCTGGATACATAACTGGCACTTAACAAATATTGCTCAAGGGGACGAACTGATATTACTATTACTGCACTGCTTTCACATACATTTGGCTTGTTCTGGAAAGAATTTAAGGGGGTTTATAGAACTGAATAAAGTAGAATAAAGTTTGTAAAATACCAACCTAGGAAATTAGGTTTTTTAAAAAAGAGGGTAGGATACTTAAAAGAAGTCTTAGCTTTGCATAGTCCCTGGGCTCCGCCCTGAGAGCGCCTCTTTTCCACCATCACGCTACCCCCAAGTACCCTTTATTTTGTCACGTGCTCCAAATACCAGTAGTTTCTATTCAGCCAGATGTCTGCCTCAAACCCAAGCTCACTCATCTCCACTTGGGGTCTAACAGGCCCGTCACTTTGAGTGTGTTTGAATCTACTGCCCCAGATTCCCTTCATGGGAGAGCAGGTAGTTAAAGACACTCTAACCTTCCAATTTCTCAGGGTCCTCCTTGGCCCCCTCCTGTCCTTCGTGCCCCATGCTGTATCTGTCAGCAAATCCTATTATCCAGAATGTGGCCTCTTCCCACCCACTACCGTGCTGACTCAGGACACCATCCCCTCCGAGTTCCTGCAGTGGTCCCCCTGGGGGGTCTCCCTGCTTCTACCTCTGTCTCCTATGTCTGCTCTCAGCTGATTAGCTAGAGTGACCTTTGTAAGTTATGCCACTTCTCCTCTCCAAACCCTTGAATGGCTTCTCATCTTATGCAGTGTAAAGGTCCAAGTACAGCCAAGGCCTCTGAGTCTCGACAGGAGCTTGCTTCCGGTTACATTTCGGACACTGTCACTGCCTCACCCTTCACTCCAGCCACGCCAGCCTCCTTGCCGTTTGTTCAACCTGCTGGGCACACTCCTGTCTCAGGATTTTGAACTCGCCATTTTCTATTTCTGGAATTTTTTTTCCCCCTTGGAATCTAGACAGCACACGCCTCTCCTCCCTCCAGCTGAGCTCAGAAGGCACCTTCTCAGACCTCTGCTCTATTTAAAACGTATTTTCAGGGTAGTATCTAAAACAGTGTTTGGCAGGTTGCAGGTACTCAGTAACTACGTGTTGCTTAATGAGTGCAGATGAAGAAGAGTGAGGCAAGGCCACGAAGCACACGCTTTGGGGTCTTTCTATTGCTTAGTGTTGAGCCACAAACCTGCCACTCCACTTTCTAACAGAAAGCACACACACAAAAGCAGCTTCAGTTATGTGCATCACAGTATCCATCAATAAAATCCAATCAAACCATCTGTTCAGGAAAAACACATAATTCTTCCTGATACTGAGACCGGAAGGAAAGTTCTCCTATGAGCCTTTCTGAAGACGTTGTAATATTGTGAGCAGTCCTCAGTTCAGAACACTAGAAAGCTGCAGGAACAAAGAGCAGAGTGCTTCTTATTACATTTCCAGAATGGATGATGCCTTATACCAGAGTATAATTAATGTAAAAGCAGGGACACAACAACGTGGTGCTGAGATGCGGCTTTCTTTTGAGTGGATCCAGGAACAGACCTAGAATAGCAGGAACAGATTTAGATTCCCAGAAGCAGGCCTGGAGTACCCAGGAACAGGCATGTTTTATGGCTCTTGCCAGTGCCTCTCAGTGAAGCTTGCATTTGCTGAGAAATTGACAGGCAGTTTTTGAGAATGGGGCATTCTTGGAGTGTCAGGGAGATTGTACCAACATAGCTTTAGAAACACCACCGTGGTCCATGTACATGCGTTCCCTGGAGTAATGCAGTGCACAACCTGTGCAACTGAGTGAGGCTGAATCTCCATTTATGAGGCTGGATAAGTGTAAAGACCTAGGCTTTAACCAGTAGCCAAAGCCAAAGGTGGTTTGCCGCATACGTATTAACTACACAGTGCTGAAAAAGGATACACGGTATCTCACCTACTATGGAAATGGGCTAAAGAAGTAGTAGTGGGCAGGGCAGAGATACTCCATAGAAAAAACCTGGAGTTGGACTATCAGAGAATGGCTATAAGAATATTAGTGTGAAAACACGCAAAGCAGTTGAAACAAAATATACTCCCCCATGCCAGCTATAAAATATCTCAGCAGAGCTCGCACTGACCCACTTACTGGAGCAGTGTGGTTTTTCTTCAGTGCACAGTTGTGAAATAAACCTCGAGGTAGGGCTGGGCACAGTCACTCACATCTGTAATCCCAGCACTTTGGGAGGCCAAGGCAGGAGTATCACAAGGTCAGGAGTTCAAGATCAGCCTGACAAACATAGTGAAACCCTCTACTAAAAATACAAAAATTAGCTGGCATGGTGGTGCACACCTGTAATTCCAGCTACTCTGGAGGCTGAGGCAGCAGAATTACTTGAACCTGGGAGGCAGAGGTTGCAGTGAGCCAAGATGCGCCACTGAACTCCAGCCTGGGTGACAGAGCAAGACTCCCTCTCAAAAAAAAAAACAACCCATCAAGGTAGATGACTGAATTACATTGCTATTTGGGATTGCTAGCTGTAACTATTAAATCAGGAGCAGTTACCAAAACCGATGACTGCAGTAAGGTTTCCCACTAAGAAATTTGATTCTATAAAATTTACGGTAATACAAATACAAATATTCACTCCACTGGGGTTCACGCTTAGTTCTTCTGCCCAAGGGCTTCTAATTTGCACATAACAGGAAGATCTATATTTCCCTGTGTCTATGTATAAGAAGTGCATTTCTTGAATTTTTGTGGTAAGTCAAGGACTTTCATAAGAATTAATTTTCACATGAATACATCCCCAAAGATACATTTTTATCTTCCATTTGTTGGAAGATATGAAGAAATTACATAATCATTAAGCTGAAAATATGCAATGTGGTGATGACTAAGCAATCACCTTAGTCATCTAAGGTGATTCTAGTGATTCTAAAAAAATCATCTAGTGATTCTAAAAAAAATTTTTGTTGTTGTTGTAGAGATGGGGTCTCACTGTGTTGCCCAGGCTGTTCTCAAACACCTGGGGTCAAGTGATCCTCCTGCCCTGGCTTCCAAAAGGGCTGGGATTACAGGTATGACCCACTGCACTTGGTTGGGAAAATGACTGGAACCCAGGAATTTGAGGCCAGCCTGAAAAATGTGGCAAGACCTCCATCTCTCTTAAAAAAAAAAAAAAAAAAAAGAACATGTTTGGGCCAGTGCATTTTTGGGTCTCTTTGTTACAGCAGCTTGGCCTACAACAGCCTAACTGATAACAACTCTGGAGCAGCTCCTGGACTTCCCTCCTCCTAACACATACAGCCCAACATGACTCAGCCAGCAAGAAGGAAGGAAAGGAGCCAATGACAAGCATGCTTATGATGAGCCAGAGAGTCTTCTAATCACATTACCTACATCAACTCTAACCTCCCCCTGACTCTGCCAGGCAGGAGCAATTGCTCACTTCTACTAATCAAGGAGCAGAGGTGCAAAGATTTTCTAAGGTCACACACAGTTAATAGGCAGCAAAGACCAACCACCCTGATAGGTCTGATGCTTTCTATTACTCACACATAACCAAGTGTGGACGAGGAGGGCCTCAGAGAATTGGATCAGGCATCCTCATGGGTATCTCTTTACTCCAGGAGGGTAAGAGAAAGAGGCCAACATCATCCTGATACCAAAACCTGGCAGAGATTCAGCAAAAAAAGAAAACTTCAGGCCAATATCCACGATGAACATAGATGCAAGAATCGCCAATGTTCTATTGAATCCAAGCAGGAGCAGGTTATTTAGGGAAGCTTGGGGAATAGCCCTTTAGAGCTGGAAAGAAACTTGAAAAATGCCCAGTTTCACCACTTTGTTTTACAGAAGAGGGAACTGAGGCCTAGAGAGGTGAAGTGATTCGTCCAAAGTTAAGTGATGCCTATGTCGTTTATAGCTCTTCTCCCCACGGTGTACTGCAAACCTGACGTCCATGACCTTCCTGGACACCAGGCAAAGTAGGGTGTGCACCTTCTTGCAGATCTTTCCTGTGTCTGGCTGGGCTTAAGAAGCAGGAAATGATGGAAAGTGCTCTGTGTTGACAAGGGATTGGTCCATTCTGGATGCTGCCTTACCGAAAAGATGTTTTGGTGATGAAATAAGAGGTTTCCTATCTGTTTGGGCAGCTCGCCGCATTCCCGCAAGCCTCCTGACTTGAGCAGGCTGAGTCAGGGACAGGCCCATTTGTTAGATAAACTCAAAGAGTGACAGGTTTCTCAAGACTCTATAAACCCATCCCGTGTGGGAGCATTTCCCTTTCCTTAAATGGATTATTAGAAAAGATTGGATGCAAATCAAGAATTCAATTTCTAACCAAACAAATTTCCACCCACACAGAGAACTCATTTTAGTACAGGCGACTTCCAATAAATAAAAGATTTTCTTCAACCCGAGACCAGCTTCTCATTAAGATGAGGTGGGACTCTAGAGGGGTCCTTTAAGGGTCCTTGTCTGGGTGCTGAAATCCAACATGTCACAGTTTAAAAGCATCATAAACACACCAAGTGAACCTATGTGCTCTCATTTGCTGCTCGCACCTTTCCTGGGATGAAGTCTGCTAAGCCAACTTTACACTTGGCAAGGAAATGTGGAGCAAGCTGTCCCCAAGATCGTCTGTAAGTCCCACCTCTGATTAGACAGGTGTGGCATCAAATCCTGGCCTGCACACAAAAGTGTATGACTTTGGACAACATACTTAACCTCCCTGAGCTTGGAACTCTTAGGGAGCTAGAAAACAGAAGTACTAATGCCCACCCCCTAGTGCTGCCGTGAAGACCACACGAGGCACCTGTGTAAGCCTCCTGGATACAGTAATCATTCTGTTTCTTGCTAGCAGTTATTAAGTAAGGAACTTTTCTAAACATGCTTTTCTCTTTTCACATAAGGTTTTGTTCCTTATCAGGGGGAAAACTATGATAGTAGATGTTTTGGAAAACACAGAAATCCATAAAAAAGAAAACAAAAATTGTCTGTATTCTCAACACTCAGAAAGAATCCCTGTTAACATTTTGATATGCTTTATTTCATAGCATGCACACACACATGCACACATACTTATATACAGTCACACACATATAATTTTGTGGTTGAGAATACATATTGTGTTGCCTTTCTCACCTAATATTATATTCTGAGCATTTTCTTATATCATTAAAAATTTTTAAAAACAGGAAGTACCTGTATAATGATGGATTCCCACGAGCCTGGAGGAGGACCTGGAAAGTGGATTATTTAAATGGTCATCTGCAAGAAAAGTCCAGCGTGGAATTCTTGTGTCTGGTCGGCTCTATAGACGATGAGGAGCAAGCGCTGGGTGGAAGAGACACGGGCGCCTGTAGACCAGCTCTCCACCTCCGGCTCACTCTTCTGGTTTTGTTTGGTTTGGTTGGTTTTTTATTTTATTTTTTAATTCACAAATAACAATTGTACATATTCACGAGTATATGATGATGCTTCTATACATATAATAAATGGTGATCAGATCAGGGTAATCAGCATGTCCACATCTCGCACATTTATCATTTCTTTGTGTTGGGAACATTCAATATCCTCCTTCTAGCTATTTGAAGCTATATAATGTGTACTGTTAACTAAGTCATCCTGCAGTGGTATTGAACACCAAAACTTAGTCCTCCTAGCTAGCTATAATTTTGTACCTTTCAACAAATCTCTCCCTATCCCTCCTTTCCCCCTACCTTTCCCAGCCTTTATTATACTCTGTTCTACTTTTTACTTCTTTGAGATCAGCTTTTTAAGCTTTCACACATGAATAAGAACATGTGGTGTTCAACTTTCTGGTCCTGCCTTATTTCATAACATTCTGTAGCTTCATCCATGTTGCTGGGAATTATAGGATTTCATTCTTTTTTTAAAAAAATTTTATTTCATTCTTTTTTATGATTGAATACTATTCCAGAGGGCTTGTTCTTAACAGACTACAGGAGGGAGGTGATCATCCAGACTTTTTGGTCTTATATAACCTAACCCAGCGGAGTGCAGTGCCTCATGCCTGTAATCCCAGCACTTTGGGAGGCTGAGGAGGGCAGATCACATAAGGGCAAGAGTTCAAGACTAGCCTGGCCAACATGGCAAAACCCCATCTCTATTAAAAATACAAAAATTGGCCAGGTGCGGTGGCTCAAGCCTGTAATCCCAGCACTTTGGGAGGCTGAGGCGGGTAGATCACAAAGTCAAGAGATCGAGACCATCCTGGTCAACATGGTGAAACCCCGTCTCTACTAAAAAATACACAAAAAATTAGCTGGGCACGGTGGTGCGTGCCTGTAATCCCAGCTACTCAGGAGGCTGAGGCAGGAGAATTGCCTGAACCCAGGAGGCGGAGGTTGCCGTGAGCCGAGATCGCGCCATTGCACTCCAGCCTGGGTAACAAGAGCGAAACTCTGTCTCAAAAAAAAACAAAAAAATACAAAAATTAGCTGGCCATGGTGGCATGCACCTGTAATCCCAGCTATTCAGGAGGTTGAGGCAGGAGAATTGCTTCAACGGGGAGGTGGAGGTTGCAGTGAGCCAAGATCGCACCACTGCACTCTGGCCTGGGTGTCAGAGCAAGACTGTCTTCAAAACAAACAAACAAAACAACCAGAAAAAACAAACAAACCTAATCCACTTTCCATCAATCCACCAACCAGCTTTCACCGAGCACCCCTTTAATGCTCTGCACTTTTGCACTTGGGCTGAGCCCTGCAGGGTCACACATGAAGTGGAAGCCACAGTACCTACCTTTGAGAAGCCTGTGGTCTTGGTGAGGAAACCAGACCAGCACCCAGGAAAACATCACAAACCACAAAAGACCATAGAAAAGCAAGCATCAGACTACGAATGGAGTGTGAATGGTGCAGTGGGAGTCCCAAGGACAGGAGGTGGACAGGACAGGAGCTTCAGCGCAGAGGTGACGCTTGAGCTTTACAGATCAAGGGGTGGCCTTGAAATCTACATGCTCCTTTGAGTGTGAAGAACTGATCCTTCTGAGAGGAGGAAAGGCATCACCCCTCACTTTCTAGGTCCCCTGCCCCTTCCAGGACCACCTGCTCGACACTACAGTGCTCAAGGGCTGTCAGTGAAGGGAAAGGGAAGAAAAGAATGAATGGCCTGTGGCAGGGTAAAAAACAGCAGCAGTTTTTCCTACCAGACCAACGTTTGTAGCTGGCCCCCAGGCTGCCTTGCCTCTGGGGTTCAAGGGAGACTTGTCTTCTGAGAGTCAGTAGGATCAGCAGGATCAGACAAGAACCTCAGCTGTGTTGCAAGGGTATGTCAACATCCTCATAGCTGGGTATGGTAAGTGCTGGCATATTTACCGTGTTTAATCATGGTTCCACCCCTCTGAGGACAAAAAGCTGATTACAGCTACATGAGGAGAGAGAAATAACAGCGACCTTCTGCAGAACCAAGGATAACTCATTCCTTATAAGGAATGGATAAACAAAACGCCCACACTCATCGCTCAGGAATGTGCACCTCTTTGTGTTTTCTTCCTAACAGTACCTAGTAATTGGCTCAACACCTCAGTGCAGCATTTCCTGTGACCTCTGGGACAGCAGAGTGGAGGTGATCTCCCTTCCCACTAGCTGGAGAGAGCACTAATTGTTAGAGGTAATCCTAACCATAAAGTTTCTGAATCAGAGCTGCAATTGCATTGAATAGGAATAAAAGGCTTTTAAAAGGAAGATTTCTTTCTATTATCTGAGAAATCAAACTTTCTAGCAGCTATAACACCTGTTCACAGTGGGTTTTCACTTAACCCCCAGTAAAAGAAGAGTCAAAAGTTACAGGAATCAAAGCCGAAGTCCCTCCAAGAGCTAACACAGTAAAAAACCATCAATAATTTTAACGATTGTTTACATACAGTGACATATAGTGTGCCTCCTCTGGGTCAGCCACTTTATGATCTGTTAATTCCTGTATTAACCTAGTAATTATACCCATTTTGTAAGAGAGCATATTAAAGCGCAAGGAGAGATTACCTCATTCGCCGGAGTTCACACAGCTAACAAGTGGAAAAATAGAGATTTGAACCTGTTTTTCTGACTCCAAAGCCAGCAAAGTTCTTTCAACTGGAGCCACAAATACCCTAATGCCCATGAGTGACCAGGGTCCCTTCTGGGCCGTGTGGTGTGGAGAATGAGTTTGGCCACTCCAATTTGTCTTGCTCGCCATGAGGATTTCCCAGAACTTCAAGGAATAAAAGAATGTTGTGTTTCCTCCTAAACTGGTTTTCATCCCAATCTTGTGTTGCTCAGAAAAACATACAGCCAGAAAGCCAAATTCCAGAGTCCTCTCTGTGCTCATCCCGGGAGGGGCCCAGGCAGCAGGGCTATCTGAGGTCTCTTCATGAGATGCTCCAGGCCAAGTCTCCCTCTCCTGGTTGGCCTGGCAGCCTCCGCTGGCTGCCTTCACTAGCCACTTAGGATGCGTCCCTCCAGCTCCCATCGCTAGTCAGCTGGGCCAGACCTCACCCCTGTATTCAGTGTGGTTGCCAGACATTCCATCCCACCATGATCCCCATTCTTCATTCAACCAATATTTTTCTTTCTTTCTTTTTTCTTTCTCTTTCCTTCCTTCCTTCTTTCTTTCTTTCTTCTTTTTCTTTTTCTTTTGTTTGAGACAGAGTCTCACTCTGTTGCCCAGGCTGGAGTGCAGTGTTGCGATCTCGGTTCACTGCAACCTCTGCCTCCTGGACTCAAGCAATTCTTCTGCTTCAGGCTCCTCAGCAGCTGGGACTATAGGTGTGCACCACCACACCTGGTTAATTTTGGTATATTTAGTAGAGACAGGGTTTCGCCATATTGGCCAGGCTGGTCTTAAACACCTGACCTTGTGATCCACGCACCTCAGCCTCCCAAAGTGCTGGGATTACAAGTATGAGCCACTGCACCTGGCTCAACCAATACTATGTACCCATTAGATAATCATGGCACAACTGTAAGCTCTTGGGCAACAAGACAGAGAAGATCCCTGCCCTCTGGGAGTGGTCATTCAGGAATATAGAGTGAATACTCAACTAGTTATTCAACTAATTGCTTAATTACCATTGTATAAATCCTTCAGAAGTTGTCAAGTTGCTAAGGAATGTGCAACTGGGATGAGGATAGGGGCCTTGGCTAGGACTAAGGGAAGAGGAAAAGCCTCCCGTAGGAGGAAGACAAGAGGGCTGAAGCACACGGAAAGAGGGGTCAGTGGTGCAAGATGAGGCCGGAGAGGTCAGCAAGGTCCCATCTTGAGGGCCTTTAGAGGGCTGGAATTTTATCTTAGGAACAAGGAGACTCCACTGAAGGGTTCAGGTGATGAATGATAGATGTATATAAATCAGGGAAGAAAAGAATGACATGTATGCCAACAAATTCTACATTGTGCTGAGAATTAACAACTGTCTTTTTAGCCTTTGGTCTCCCTAAAACAGTAAGCTTCCAGTAACTCATAGGTTGACAATTAATGGGGCTGTAGTAAAGGTCCTTTATAAAAACAATTTTTTTTTTAGAGGCAGGGTCTTTCCTGTTGCCCAGGCTGAAGTGCAGTGGCACAATCAAAACTCTCTGCAGCCTCAAACTCCTGGACTTAAGCAATCCTCCTGCCTTAGCCTCCTGAGTGGCCTGGACCAGAGGCGTGCACCACCACATCCAGCTAATTTTATTTTTTGTAGAGACTGGTTCTCCCTGTGTTCCCCAGGCTGGTCTCAAACTACTGACCTCAAGCAATCTTCCAGTCTTGGCATCCCAAAGTGCTAGGATTGCAGGCGTGAGCCACCATGCCCAGCCCAGTAAGTGTTCATGACAATGTGGATTTGTTCTTGACAGTGAGGACTCAAGCCCAGGCAACTGTCTCCAAGTCAGAGTATTCACCCACCCCTGCGTCAGTCTGAATCTGGAATCCTCTTCTGGCACAGCCATGTCTCAGTGAGTAGGCCCACCCTGGCCCATTCAGAGGGGTGGATTTGAAGAGGCACTAGGGGCCAGTCTGGAGGAGAGAGGCAAAGCAAAGAGTGGAATGGTGCCAGGACCTCAAGGACTGATTCCTTTTATCAGCGTTGTCCACATGGGTTGCTCTTCTGGGTCCTGGGAAAGCATTAGAGACACCCAGACATGCTTCTCAGAGTCTTCCCTGACAGGTCACCCCAGAAGATCGAGGCCTTTGGTCCTTGGGACCTTTACTTTGAACACAAGAAGGGTTTGCACCCGGAGATCTACCCAAGTCTTTTATTGTTTGTTTTTATTTTGAGATTGAGTCTCACTCTGTCACCAAGGCTGGAGTGCAATGGTGCAATCACAGCTCACTGCAACCTCCGCCTCCCGGATTCAAGTGATTCTCCTGCCTCAGCCTTTCAAGTAGCTGGGATTACAGGTGCCGGCCACCATGCCTGGCTAATTTTGTATTTTTAGTAGAGACAGGGTTTCACCAGGTTGACCAGGCTGGTCTTGAACTCCTGACCTCAGGTAATCCACCCACTTCAGCCTCCCAAGTGCTGGGATTACAGGCGTGAGCCACCACGCCCAACCTCAAGTCTTTTCTGATCCTAACATTCTGGGACCCAATCACTTCAAAGGAGATATGCCGTTTCCAGCTGAGGCCCCAGGAGGAATGCTTTATAGTGGACAACTCTGAGGGCTGGCGTGGAGCCTGGAGAGGGAATGGAAAGGAAGAAGGGAGCTGATGGGAAGTCTACAAGGACTTTTGTTGAATGGTGGGGATGGGGCAAGGCAGAAAGCAATTTAAGATTATGTCACGATTCTACCCAGAGGCGGCCCAGCCTTTGAAAGTTGCCTTGCCCAGAGTGAGAAAGATTTAAATCACACACCACACACACACACACACACACACACACACACACACACACACTATACTCCCAAGCCTCTCCCCCACCCACACACATATTTCATGCATTTCTTAATTAAGAGAATGCTAGCATTTCTTTAAAGTACAATTCTTAAAATGATATTTGGAGACCACATTCTTTAACTTGTGAGAATATACCTCCAATATCGTAATTAAATTGAGATTTAAAAAAATACACTTTCTCTAATTGTGACTAATTGCTTGTCATTGTAATTCAATGTCATTGATTAAAACGTATGCCAGCTTGCAGCATTAATAACCTCATTGCTATGCCTGTTCTGCCAAAACCTTTTCCTAGTAGTTCTTACATTACCACACATCTGAAAAAGTTTCTGCTGAGCTTGTCCCCTCCAAAGACTTCCTGGGGTGGTCTTCGGCTCTACACAGTGGCATCTCCCCACAGGTGGGGAAGGGGGAAGTGCCCTTCATCTGTGGTGCATCAGCAATGTGGGCTGCTGCTATCAAGTGTTGAAAAGAATGTGAGACAGAAAGAGATAATGTTTGAAATGGAAAAAAAGTGATCACATATTGCCAGTTTTGCTTGCCAGCTATCATGAACTGATAATGAATTAGCAAAAGGCCAAACATATGCACGAGGTTGTCCTGAGCAATAACACATGTCTTTAGATATCATCCATGGCTTACAAGCCAAAGCTTTGTCAAGTCTTTGCCCTGTGATGAGGCTATCTTCCCAGCGGGGTAGGAGGAAATGATTCCTTGCACTCTAGCTGGATGTAGTGGCTTAATACTCTGGCCTGGAGGTCAGGAAACTGTCACAGAACCGACTCTGCTTATTATTCACTGTGTGCTTTGGCCAAGTCTCCTAACTCATTGGAGTCTGTATTTCTTTATCTCTGAAGTGACAGCAACACTCAACACACGTTGACTGAGGACAGACTGTATGCTAGGCTGAATGAACTACGTGTGAGTGAACATATAGTCATCACTTCCACAGAGTGGAGTAGTGGATATAAGACTAAGTACCGCAAGTGAGTGACTCCAGATATTCTAGCATACCCGTTTGCTAAATGAGCTCTTCAGATTTTCACTTTCATTTTTTTGACATCATAATATATCAGGATGTTAATGAAATAGACAAATGTCTGTGCATAATAATGTATAATTTTAAGTACTTAAATGTAAAATCACATGCTATTCGTTAGTTTGTAAATATTGATAAGACGTTGAGTTTAAATTATATATTTTTAAATGATGGCCAGGTGCGGTGGCTCACTCCTGTAATCCTAGCACTTTGAGAGGCTGAGGTGGGTGAATCACCTAAGGTCAGGAATTCGAGACCAGCCTGGGCAATATGGTGAAACCCGATCTCTACTAATATTTTTTAATTTGCCAGGCATGGTGGTGGGCACTTGTAATCCCAGCTACTCAGGAGGCCGAGGCAGGAGAATTGCTTGAACCCAGGAAATAGAGGTTGCAGTGAGCTGACATGCTGCCACAGCACTCTAGCCTGAGTGACAGAGACTCTGTCTCAAAAAAAAAAAATCACATCATGTTTATTATGCAGAAATACTGCCTTTACCCATTCACAATGCAACACTTTTAATCAAATTCTTCCAGCGCATTTTTGGCATCAGGGTTTTGACCTTTCCTAGGGCCACTCTTCAAGCCCATTTTCAGAGCACAGCATCTTCATATCCATCTAGATTGCTTGAGATTCAGCCTTTTTAAATCTAAATATGATGTTGTCATTGAAAATCGTACCTCATGCCACAACGGTCCTTTCCCTATTTGTGATCTCATAAGATAACCACGTATCCTTAAAGCGTGGTATATTAGCAATGTTGACTTTTAACATGATCTTTATATGGTTTATTTGCTGTGACCTCCAACACTCAACAACTGAGAGGTCAGATCCTCAGGAGTAGTTGCCAAACGTGTCAGATTTCTTTGCCACATTTTTCCTGATTGCTAGTAGTCTTCCATAAGATCCCATATTAGCTTTACTTTAGATGGCTTAAAACTAACCCATGTTCATCAAAAAGAAGGTTGCTGTCCAAAATAAAGTGATTGAATGCTTTGTGTTCTGTAAGGACTCTAATATAAGATAACTCCAACAGATAACCTTGAGGAAAAAAGGCGTGATTATAAGTGATAGCTATAATAAAGGCAGGAAGGTACTAATAGCTCCAAATGAAAAGTGTTTAGACTTAAGAGAGGGCATAGACGAGCTATATGACTAATCACTGAGTTGTTCATTTTTCTCAACCTCTTTATCTAGAAAATAAGACCAATCAACAATACCTCAAAATGCCCCTGGAAGGAGTAAATGAGGTTATTAATTCTAGCATAGCACCTGGCTCCAAAGTGTACTTAGGGTGAGGGCCATCATCATTCCCTGAGCTCTTCCAGCTCTGTTCCCACTGGTAACTCTATGAAGCAAATTAAAGGAAAAGAAACATAGGAACACAGGCAAGACAAGACAGGAACAAAGTATCTCTGTCCTTTGTTCAGCTTAGACAGACGAGAGTTCTTCCAAAGGTGCCTTACCAAGAACCAAAGGAAAACTAAGAACTACAGACACAAAGACTGGTTACAGAGCCCCTCCCCAGATCTCAGCGTTACTGCTCCTTTCTCCATTCTTCAGTCCAGTGCCATTTTCCTCTCCTAGTTTCGCTTGTACATGCAGCCACTATGGAATGCTGGGGCAAGGTGAGAGGAGGATATCTGTACAGCAATAGAAAACCACTGGGATTTGGAGGGCAAACTGAGTTTAATTAGCCTCTGCCTTTCACTGGCTTTAAGATTTTGAAAATGTCCATTCGCCTCACCAACTCTCAGTTTCTTCATCCTCATGTAAACCAAAAAGTATCTGAGACAGGTCTTAATCAACTTAGTAGTTTATTTTGTCAAGTCTAAGGACATTTGCAGAAGAAATAAAGACAGAGTCACAGAAACAGGAGAAAGGCCTGTGCCTTTCTCCAAAGATGATTTTGAGGGCTTCAGTATTTAAAGCGGAAAAGTGGGCAGGAGGAGAAAGAGGGAGGGTATGGTAATCCACAGGTTTCCAGGGAAAAGGAACTGGTAGGGGAGCAGTCAATTATGTATTTGTTATGTGCTCAGTAAATTGGCACTTTGCACAGGATAAGGCTAACACAGAGTAACTACCTGTGGAGATATTTAACGTCTTATCTGTAGCTGTCTGCTTAGAAACAAAAAGAAAGTCAGCTTCTTGCATGACTCAGCTTTCAGCTTAATTTTTTTTCCTTTGGCACAGTGAATTGAGGTCTCAAGTTTTTATTTTCCTTTCACTTCTCTCCACCCTTTTCTTTTTAAAAAGCTTTCAAAGACAGTATTTTAGAAGAAAGTGAGTCTCTGGTCTTGGGTTTTATCTGATCTCTCATTGCAAGGACAATTTATTCCTAGATGGATAGGTCCCAAGTTGTTAGGCAAACTCACCTTTAGTAGGTTATGAAGTCTTACATCCCACAAAAGACCAAAAAATAAATAAATAAATAAAAAATAGGAGAGGGCCGGGCGTGGTGGCTCATGCCTGCAATCCCAGCACTTTGGGAGGCAAAGGCAGGTGGATCACCAGAGGTCAGGAGTTCAAGACCAACCTTGCCAACATGGCGAAACCCTGTCTCTACTAAGAATACAAAATATTAGCTTGGCATGGTGGTGGGTGTATGTTATCCCAGCTACTGGGGAGGCTGAGGCAGGAGAATCGCTTGAACCAGGGAGGGGAAGGTTGCAGTGAGCCGAGATTGCGCCATTGCACTCCAGCCTGGGCAACAAGAATGAAACTCCATCTCAAAAACACAACAACAACAACAAAAAATAAACATAGGAGAGGGAACAGAGAAAGAAAACAAAAGGAGAACAATCCTGGAAAACTGATATAGGCCATATTACTCTGAAGTCCATACATCAGTAGGCAGGTATGAATGTGGTTTATGTATGTAAATAGGATGCTGTTATTTTCTTCCAAAGTTTAAGTTGTCTAGCTTCAATTTATATGGCATTTAAAAAAAGCACAGCTTAGTTTTTTTGTAATTTTCAAATCAGGGAAAATGGGGGAAAAAAGGAAAAATCTGAAAACATTATTTTGGAGACTTGAAGCCAGGAAATGTTTTAGAATCCGTCCAAATTACAGAAAAATAATAAAAATTAAGAAGTGTTAGGCAAGGTTAGAATCTAATAGGTGTACACAGTTTATTTGGAAACATAACTTTTCTTTCTCCAATTCCCCAATTTTACTAAAGACAAAATCAGAGTAAGACCAATTTATTTGTAAAATAAGTTTCAGTTCTATTCTACCTGGTTTAATTATTTGCATACATTGCAGCAAGAATAATCACTTGCCACATAGTCTGTCTCTCTCTTTTTTTAAATTGGGTTTGCTGAAACCTTTTTCATAAGGAGTCTAAGATTAGACTTTCTTCAAAGCCTTGAGCCCAGCCTGCAGATACCTGTGTGAATTGGGTGAATTCCTCTCTTTTTGAGGTCCCAAGAAAACTTAGGGTTCCTAGGCCTGCCAAAAAAGTGATATTCTTTACTTACCACAGGTCGGGACCCTGTAAAGGACAATGTATAAAGCCAGTTTTTCCAAGGGGCTTTTATCAGCTGTCGGTCAGCCCTCCTTTTCTCAAGGCAATCTGAAAATGCCATTTCATTCAAAGCCTTGGTAAAACAATCAGTGTCTCCAATTATGCCCTCCTATAAAAGAAAACAGATCCTTATTGAACTTATGCAAATAATAATATTGTCATAAATTAACAATACTCTCAAAATAGTTTCCAAATTTTGAAGAAATTAGGTTGAGAGAAAGGATATGTTTTAAATTTTGCTCATAAGAGCATACTTTACTCAATTGTTAAAAGCTACAAATAGCTTAAAGAGAAAGTTTTCTCTACTTTGAAAAACAACTAAAAAGAATCAGCAAATATTTTAAACAAAAAGTCATAAAAGAGTATTTCAATCTTCGGTTAGTTCCGTCCATTCAATTAACTCCTTCTGCTCAATATTGGATCAACAATCCTGATGAATGTATCAGACCTCCCTGAGAGTCCTGCAAGTTTTTTCTATTCTAACGGCATGATCTCTAAATTTACCAGAAACCTATATTTAAGAGTACTCCTTAGAGTTCTATAGCTGATTATAAACTGTCCTATAAAAGGATCAAAATAAAACAATCATAGATGACAAAAATCTTAGAATAGTCATGGTTAAAGACACAACTGACAAAAAATCATTTACTTCTGTGGCATACAAGTTCTAGATAATAATCACAATTGCTACTACTGATAACATATACTGAGATGTATCAGAATCACAAGATTCTCATATAATTTTGAAACAAACACTAATAGCACATAATCTAAAGATGATTAAATACCATTTTATATTTGACAAAGCTTCCTTTATTATTATTTTGTACCAAAAAACACAAATATTGCTTTTTTGGACTTCATGAGACCTAATAGCAAAACATTAATGAGGTCAAAAGGACTGAATTTAGAATATGATTTTGGAAAGTTTGTCAAATATCTAAAGTTTAAAAAACTCGATATCACAAAATAGGATCACAGGTCATTGTAAAATCATTCATTCATTCAGCCAAAGGGATAACTCAAAGATTTCAACAAAAAGCAAAACCCTTTTTCTTTGGGAGAGGAGACTTACTTTCCCAAAAAATAAGCCCTGATAAAGACAGTATGAGGCCAATTAAATTTGTCTCTCAAATCCTATAAACAAATCTGCTAATTTTTTTTTTTTTCTCAAGATGAGTGTCACTCTGTCACTCAGTTTGGAGTGCAATGGTGTGATCTTGGCTCACTGCAACCTCCGCCTCCTGGGTTCAAGTGATTTTCCTGCCTTAGCCTCCTTAGTAGCTGGGATTACAGGTGCACACCATCACACCCAGCTAATTTTTTGTATTTTGAGTAGAGACAAGGTTTCACCATGTTGGCCAGGATGGTCTCAAGCTCCTGACCTCACAATCTGCCCATCTCAGCCTCCCAAAGTGCTGGGATTACAGACGTGAGCCATGGCATCCAGCAAATCTATTAAATTTTAATCACTTGACTATAATATGTAATTTCTATAAATCTTATAACATTTTATGATTTTTTAAAGAGTTAGTTAATGCTCCAAGAAAATCTTGTTAATCTGACACAGGGGCCCAGGTGCTAGTGTTGCATCCATGTGACTTTGATATTAATGTTTAATTCATAGAAAAACTTTCAACTAATTTTAATCTCTCAAAATCAGCCCCACAATCTCATGTGCCTATCCCTTCTGTGGTAGTCCCTGGGCCTAGAAGTGTTAAATAGTTTTAGTTTCTGGCTGTGTAAGTCATGAATGGTTTATTTTGATTGTATCTTCTCCTGGGTTAGCAAATGAAGCTTTAACTGCTGTCAGTGTTTAAGATTTAACAGGATTTGGAGTCCTTTCTTTTTTTTTTTTTGAGACAGAGTTTCTCTCTTGTTACCCAGGCTGGAGTGCAATGGCGCGATCTCGGCTCACTGCAACCTCCACCTCCTGGGTTCAGGCAATTCTCCTGCCTCAGCCTCCTGAGTAGCTGGGATTACAGGCACGCACCACCATGCCCTGCTAATTTTTGTATTTTTTTTTTTTTTTTTTTTTTTTGAGACAGAGTTTCGCTCTTGTTGCCCAGGCTGGAGGGCAATGGCACGATCTCGGCTCACCGCAACCTCCACCTCCTGGGTTCAGGCAATTCTCCTGCCTCAGCCTCCTGAGTAGCTGGGATTACAGGCACGCGCCACCATGCCCAGCTAATTTTTTGTATTTTTAGTAGAGACGGGGTTTCACTGTGTTGACCAGGTTGGTCTCGATCTCTCGACCTCATGATCCACCCGCCTCGGCCTCCCAAAGTGAATTTTTGTATTTTTAGTAGAGATGGGGTTTCACCATGTTGACCAGGATGGTGTGGATCTCTTGACCTGGTGATCCACCCGCCTCGGCCTCACAAAGTGCTGGGATTACAGATGTGAGCCACCGTGCCCGGCCTATTTGGAGTCCTTTCTAGATCCAGGAGTAAAAGCCTTGTAACTTAACAGAACAGTACTTTAAAAGGTATACAAAAAGTTGTGTGGATGCAATAACCTTAATGTTTTTAAATTTCAGTTTTCCTAGGACTTGCATTAGTTAGTCATAGGAAGATTATGTCCTGGGTCATAAGTGAAAGTTTTTATTTTTATAGAAGAATTTAAAGGCAAGAGCACAAAATGTTATATTGGAAGAAAATATTTTCTTTAAACCATTCATATAAAACATTTTTAGTATCAGGATGCAATGGAAGTTAGAACCTGAGGAAAAAAAATTTCAGGAGCTGATGAAAAACTTCAAGAAGAATCTTAATATCTCAGCCCTTCTCAAAGGGAAGAGAAAACTGAAAACAGTGACATGCAATAAAAGTTGAACTTCTGGGTTTAAAAAGTTAAAATCTCTTACAATTTTATTAAGATTAAATCAATACCTTAAGATAAATTTGTTTTCCAATCAACTCTTTAGTATATTAGTGTATTTTTAAATAAAAGTCCAACCTCTAAAAATAATATTATAAATAATTTCCTTTTAATTATAGCCAGTTTGATCACATAAGGATTTTTCATAAATTCTTTTTACCACCCTTATTCCAACTTGCACAAACCATTTATAACACACTTAGACTTCCTGTCTTATCCTAAATATCCCTCTTTCTTAAATAACTAGTTATTTTATTTTACTACAAAAAATTTACCATACAAGATCCCTTCTCATATAAAATTATTTTCCTTTTAATCTTTCTTACCCAAAATATCTCTTTATACGTATAACTTTCTTTACAGCTCTCTTATTTACTGGTTCCTTTTAGCTTGTTTTATAAACAACCTTTATATGACCTTTGAATTAGACAAAACTGTTTCCTTTTAATGAGAACACATCGGTTTTTAGAAAATGATTTTCTATAATTGTTATTTAAAAAATTGCAAATGACCCAGGCATTTAATGATACATATTATTTAATTTAACATTAGGTTCTAAATTATATGACAAGTTTATTTAAAAACATTTATTGTAACATTTGCTGAATTAATTTTTTAAATAGTCGATCTAGATTACTTATGAAAACTGTGATGGTCATCATTTAGACATATTTCATTGTTAACAATTTTTATGTCCTGTGAATTTCAGGTGTTTACTTAAGTAAGACTATTAAGGTTAAATAAATGTTTTGGGGTTTTTTTGTCAATAACTCAGGACTTAGCTATTTTCATTAAACCAACAATATTAAATGCCTTATTTATCAAAAAGTTACACAAAGATAATTCTCTTTTGGGCTGCGTTTATAGCTTTACAACCCTCATGCCAAACCCTGATACCTTATAATGTTTAAGAGAAAAAATATAGAACCACTTGACCAATAAATCTAAACAATAATGTATGTTTGGCAATTCTGAAGACTTTTCTAATTTTATTTTACCAATACTTTTAAAGCCAGTTTATTAAAAATCTAGTCAAGTCACATTAACTTGAAAAGCAATTGGGCTTGTTTACTGAATTTGTGAGTTCTCGTTTCTTTTTAAACTAGTTTGGTACCTGGTGGCCACCCACATAACAATACACATGTAGGTACACATAAACACACCTAAGCACACACACACTCATACAAGTAAAGAGCCTATAGCTTTTACTTCAGAACTCTAGCCACACAATACCAATACAAACTTAAGCAATTTACAAAAAAAGAGCTGAATGTGAACAGAGGTTTTTCTCTCAACATCAGTAGAAAGATCCTCTGAACTAGAAAAAATTTTACATTTTCTTAAGCAAAACCCACATCCTCATGTTTTTATAAACTTCACCAAAAACACGTCATACTATCCCACTAATCTAACTTTTAGTAACTCTAATTCCCAGTTTTAAAAAAAACAACCTAGGATTACTTAATTTAACTCAACATGACTTTAAGATTTTAAATTGTTGGACAGAATTTTGAGACTAAATTTACCAGATTAATCTTACCAAAGATTGCTAAAGTCATGTGAACTGAAAAGCCTCTGAGCTAGCTTCTATTAGGTTGATGAACAGTTACTTTTCTTTAAGCCAATTAATTAGAGCTCTTTTACATAATTGATAGTGGAATATTATTTCCACATGAGACATATGAACATGTAGAAATAATAGACACCAAAACAGAGGCAGCTTTTACAGATTAAAAATTTCTTATTTACCTGTTTTCAAAAATTTCCTCTTCTCTACTTTAAACAACTAATCTCATGATTATCCATTCCATGTCCTAAACAATTGTTAATGTTTAGGACTGTAAGTTTGCATCCCAAAGACATGACTTAGGTGAAACAAGGTAGAAAACGTACATTTCAAAGGCACAGACTTAGATCTAAACAAAGGCAATGTCTATATGTGAACTTTAAGCCATTGCTTTCCTCCTAAAGTTCTTAGTGGTTTAGGTTCAGGGAGCCAGAAGCTCTTAGTAAGTGGAGATTTCCTTTAAAGATGTAAATTTCCTTTGCAAAGAATTTTCTTAAAGTGTCTCAGTTATATAGGTGTTATTTTCAGTTTAGCCTGATTAGATTACTAGCTTTATGGTAGAGCCCTTTAAGGAACAGGGCCAAGAAAGCATGTGCAGTATTCTTAATTTAAATGTCCAAAGAAAGAAGTAGCCCCTTGTAGTAATGACCATTTCCTATAAACTGTCCTCAGTCATCCTTAAGATTGTGGCTCTCTGCCAGCATTCCAACCGAGGCCAAATTCTCTCACAGTACAGGTTAATCTCTGGGACGCCCACCAAAGCCAAAGACATCAGGTAATGCAATACAAGAAGGTAGAGCTTTAGACCTGAGAAAAATCTGCCCATGATTTTTGAAACTCCATAAAGAAAGCAGGACACTCCCCAAAAGAGTGAGTGGCACCTTTATTCTGAGTTATTAAGGGGTCTGAGTGATTAGAAGCCTTCTCTATGTTTTGTTTTGTTTTATTATTTGCTTGGTACCAAAGATGGCAAAAGGGGAAAAAGGAATAGAATGGAAAAAAGTAAACAAAAGAACAATCTTTTCAGAAAGGAAGTAAACAGAGAAACTGTTAGAGTAGGTAGTTAGGCAGACATAAGCAAGGCAGGACAGTGCCCCACCCTGAACCAGGACTGTCAGGAGACCATCAGGTGATGATCAGGCAGTTATTAAACTGTCTCTCTCAAATAATTGGTTGCAGCCAGCACCAGGGAAAGGCAGGCTCCCAATAGATAGAAAACACCTGAAGCTGGTGATCAGCCACTTCCCGGTAAGATCTCAGAGCTGGGAAGTGAACTCAAGCATGCGCCTGCTAGAGGTAAAATGGCAGAGTTTAACTGATATATGACCCTCCTCTAGGAACACTCAACTGTTAAGGGAACAACACCTCAAGTGAGCAGGCACACAACTTCAGTAAATACACTGTGCATGCGGTCCCTCCCAAGTGCTGCCAGGCCACTGGGCAGGCAGACAGCCTTCCCAAAGGAAGAATCAGGGCAGAAGAGACACAAGACCCCAGAAGCATGCCAACATAAAAAACCAAGTTTGCCAAGTTTGGCTGGGCGCAGTGGCTCAAGCCTGTAATCCCAGCACTTTGGGAGGCCGAGGCGGATGGATCACGAGGTCAAGAGATCGAGACCATCCTGGTCAACATGCTGAAACCCCGTCTCTACTAAAAATACAAAAAATTAGCTGGGCATGGTGGCGCGTGCCTGTAATCCCAGCTACTCAGGAGGCTGAGGCAGAATTGCCTGAACCCGGGAGGTGGAGGTTGCGGTGAGCCGAGATCGTGCCATTGCACTCCAACCTGGGTAACAAGGGTCTCAAAAAAAAAAACCCCAAGTTTACACTTGGATCTCTCAAGTCATCCTCTTGGCCCTCTTCCAAGTGTACTTTACTTTTTTTCATTCCTGGTCTAATACTTTTTTTTTTTTTGTCCCCAGTCGCCAGGCTGCAGTGCAGTGGCACGATTTCGGCTCACTGCAACCTCTGCCTCCCGGGTTCGGGTTCAAGCAATTCTTCTGCCTCAGCCTCCCAAGTAGCTGGGACTACAGGTGCGTGCCACCACGCCCAGCTAATTTTTGTATTTTTTAGTAGAGACAGGGTTTCACCATGTTGGCCACGATGGTCTCAGTCTTTTGACCTCGTGATCCGCCCGCCAAGGCCTCCCAAAGTGCTGGGATTACAGGCGTGAGCCACCGCACCCGGCCAGTCTAATACTTTTTAATAAATTTTCACTCCTGCTCTATAACTTGCTGTGGTCTCTCATTCTGCCTGATGCCCCTCAGACAAATTCTTTCCTCTGAGGAGGCGAGAATCGAGCTGCTGCAGGCCCATACAGATTTGCTGCTGCGACGAAACCAAGTGTATGTTGTTTCTTTTTTGCAGCTGCGAGGAATTTTAGCCAATTCAAAAACATTGTTCCCCATAATTTGAAATTCTCATTGGGATTTGACCAAGTCAGGTAGAGTTGGTCAAATCCAATGAGAGAAAGACTAAAATAACCACAAAGAAACAAAACAACCACCACAAAAACCAATGCCATTACTGAGCACTTTAGTGGTAAGAGGAAATTAAGATCAGCTGGTTGTCAGTCTTAACTCTTAGTCATTACACAGTATTTTCAAGACAAAACCCCAATTCAGCTACTTACCTAGGAATGGGCCCAGGCTTTATACTTCTCTCTACCATTTTAGAAGCAATAACAAACTCAAACTCACCTTCCCTGTTAGACACAAGCTGAAACTCCAGAAAGGAGCTGCCCGCACTCCATTGTCATGGAAGCAGGAAAACTCGCCTTTTTTGTTGGAAGTGAGTAAAACTCCAGAAAAGGAGTTGTACTGCAAAATAAACCTTAGATCTCAACCAAATTTGTAGTGATCAGAGATTCTCCGGAGCGAGGAGCTCCCAGACCTCAGAAAATGGTCCTATCTTTCTTTGAGCAACAAAGTTAACCTAAGCTGGTACCAAGTGCTGGTAGGAGATTTGTCAAAGGTCAAGGGCACCTCCTCTCAGTGTCCCTTCTGTTGGTCAGCAATTTGTAAGCCAAAAGGTATCTGAGACAGGTCTCAATCAATTTATGTTTATTTTATCAAGGGCAAGGACATGCCCAGAAGAAATAAAACAGAGTCACAGAAATAGTCTATGGTCTGTGCCTTTCTCCAAAGATTATTTTGAGGGCATTGACATTTAAAGGGAAAAAGTGGACTGGAGGGGAAAGAGGAAGGGTCTGGTAATCCCTATGTTGCAAGAGAAAAGTTTCAGGTAGAAGGAGAGTCAATTATGTATTCATCTTGAGCTCAATAAATCAGCACTTTGCATAAGATAAAGTGAACACAGAATAACTGCCTGTGGAAACATTTAACCTCTCATGTGTAGCTGTCTGCTTAGAAACAAAAAGAAAGGCAGCTTCTTGCATGACTCAGCTTTTAGCTTAATTTTTTTCCTTTGGCATAGTTAATTATGGTCCTGAGTCTTTGTTTTCCTTTCATGCATATAATGGAGATAAATATCTTGGAGAAATTTTGAAGATTCTCTTGGAAGATTAAGTGGATATATATCCAAGATATTCAACACAGAGCCTGTTTGGCCAATCGACAACTGTTAGGTCCTTTCTATTCTCTTGTGAATTTCCTAGAGTGGGCAATGAATGGAGAGGGGACAGATGATCCAATTCCCCTTTTCTTGAGTAGCTTAGCAAGATACTAGTCATAGCAATAACTCTGAACTACTCCATTCCCTTTTCTTACTAGTGACGGTTAAAGTTGTGTTTGAATTTTATTAAAAGAAAGGATGACTTTCAGAACTAGGGTTGGCTGCTTTGATTAGTATCTGATCTGGAAAGAGCACCCACCTCAGTTCAAGGTCATTCCTTGGTCTTTGGAAAAAATAAAGCAAGCACATGATTTCTCTCACCAGCACAGGGAAAACTTCCCCAGGTAGAGGAAAGATGAAGATCTTGTCCTTCACCTCAAGAGCCTGCTACCCATGTTAACCTAAAAATAGGAGAATACAAACTGTGCATTACAGAAAAGCCCTCCCTTATTACTAGCAGCCTTAAAAAGCAAGTTTTGAGCCAGGCGCGGTGGCTTATGCCTGTAATCCCAGCACTTTGGGAGGCCGAGGCAGGTGGATCACGAGGTCAGGAGTTGGAGATCAGCCTGTCCAAGATGTTGAAACCCCGTCTCTACTAAAAATACAAAAATTAGCTGGGCATGGTGGCATGCACCTGTAATCCCAGCTACTCAGGAGGCTGAGGCAAGAGAATCGCTTGAACCTGAGAGGCAGAGTTTGCAGTGAGCTGAAATTGCTGCACCATTGCACTCCAGCCTGGGTGACAGAGTAACACTCTGTCTCAAAAAAAAAAAAAAAAAAAAAAGCAAGTTTTGCCTAGGTAGGCATTTACGCTATCTCTCATTCTACCCTTGGACACCCCTCCCCTTGCTCCTGAGACTCTCCTCCAGACCACTCTTCCGGTTCACTCATACCCAATCTTGTCAATGAAAGTGAGTGGTTACTTATAGATACCACACGCTTCCTCATACAACATGAAAACAAAAGCTTTCCCTCCACACAGTTCCCCTACCAAACCCTACTACAACCTTTAACAGCCATAGCTCTTGCTGGCTCCCTTGGCATTTGGGTCCAAAGCCCCAGCCCCCTCAGAATACTTCCTCACCTTTTCAGTTTACACTTCCAGTTCTATCTAAGCTGAGGACTTTTTTCCTCTGTGGCTCTTCTTACATCTGCCTTCCTACCAACTGGACAGGCACTTGCACCCAAGTTTTCCTTACTCCCAAAAGTCAGTTTTCCAACAGAGACAAAAGCCTCCCTGTTCCCCTTGTGGTCCTTCTACGACACAAGTGGGTAATTCCATTGATCCCCTTACTTGTAGGGTTAAGAATTACCACTCCACTTGGCACAGGCATAGCAGGCCTTACCACTTCAGTCGTCATCTTCCATAGCCTCTTTAATGGTTTCTCTGCTAGCACTGCAGAATTAACTCAATCACTATCTCTTCTTCAAACTCAAGTAAATTCCCTAGCTGCAGCTGTCCTCCAAAACCGCAGAGGTCTTGATTTACTGACTGCTGAAAAGGAGGTCTTTGACTATTCCTAAATGAAGAATGTTGTTTTTTATGTAAACCAGTTTGGCTTCATATATGATGCCATCAATAGATTGAAAGACAGAGCCCAAAAGCTCACTAATCAGGCAGATGGTTATTCTGGACCTGGCTGGACTGGTGGAACACTCTCTAACTGGGTGTCATGGCTTTGTCCAATCCTTAGTCCTCTGATACATATCTTTTTCCTTCTCTTATTTGGACCTGTGTTTTCCAATTAATCTCTCAGTTCCTATAAAATTGTATACAAGTGATAACCAATCAGTCAATATGACAAATGCTCCTTCTGACAACCCCACAATATCACCTCTTGCCCTGGGATCTCCCAGCAATCTAAATCCTTTCCCATTTTTAGGTTTCTGTGCTGCCCCCAGTCCTGCTAGAAGACGCCCTGAGAAACATCACTCCATCACTCCTATGTGCCAGCCTTCCTAATATTCCACTGCCCCCCACTCTTCATTTCTTTTTCCTTTATATTACTAATATAAAAAGACAGGAATGTAAGGTCATTTAGGCCAACTGACTGCACCATGGACTGCATGGTAACCTCTGTGACCTCTGCATATATACCTCCAGATGAGTTCCTCGAACTAGAAAGTCTGAAGTAACTGGAAAATCACAAAAGGGTAAGAATGACCAACCCCTGTGGTACCTAATTAACTTTGAGACATTCTTCTATTGCTCCTTATTCCCGCCTCAACTGATAAGGCAACTGGACTTTGTAACTGGCTTTGCTCAATTGATAGGTCAACTTCCTGACTCCAGACCCTATGACCCCCTCCCAGCTTGCAAAATCCTCCCTGAACTGTAACTTCTGTAACTTTCCACTGCCTACCCCAAACCTATAAAACCAACTCCTATCCCACCACCCTCCACTGACTCTCTTTTCAGACTCAGCCCACCCACACCTGGGTGAATAAACAGCCATGTTGCTCACACAAAGCCTGTTTAGGGGTCTCTTCATTCAGAGCATGCGAAACATCTTTGTTAAAGAAACAACCTTGATAAACATCTGGGGTTAGAAGGTGAGATCCTAAATCATGAGTTAGTGGAAGACAGGCTCATTAGAAGATAATTAAACTTTTCTGAATTAGAAGTCAATTGGAACTTGGGGGTAGGAGAAAACAGAAATGATTAGTTGGGGGGTGATGGAGAAAGAAGAAAGATGGCAAGCCATGTGGCTGAGAGGCCAAAAAACTGCTAAGAACAAGGAGGTCTGCTTCAGACTCCAAAGTCTTTGCTCTGCTCATATATAACCACCTCCACAGCTTCTTCACCCCTTCAGGACAGTCTGCTTCACAGGCATTCACATTGAGTAGGAGTGGCTCTTTTAGTGGAAATCAAGTGAAAAGGCCAGGTCCCACATATGAGTCACTTTGATATGAAACAAAGACAACAACTACAGACCAAAGGGCTGAGTCAGAAACTGAACTAATTCAGAGGAAGCAGAAACTCAAAGCCAAGGCTGACCACAGCAAGTCTTTTCAGAATTGGTGGATATCCTAGGGGTGACTTATCTTGTCCACAGGCCTTTGAGTTGATATTCGAGCCCATCTTTATACACCTTATAGGATGAGATAGGATTCTCTGGGTGCCATGTATGTGGTTTATCCTAGACAAACTCAGCCAGTTTATCCCAGCATCTTTTGGATCTGCCTTCCCTCCAGAGTATCTGCTCCTAAGGCAGTGAGGCTCTCCACTATGTAAGTTTGAAAATAATTATTATCTTGTTATAGAACCAAACTGGGGTCCACAAACTGGCTCAGCAAAGTAAGACCAGATACCCACACCATGCTTCGTAGCAGGAAAAAGGAAGGCGTTTATTTGCAGGGTGCCAACCAAGGAGGATCAAACAGCTAATGCTTAAATCCCAAGCTTCCCCATATGGCTTGTGGGTGAAGGTTTTTAAAGGCAGGCATACATTTCAGGAAAACAGAAGTTACAGACAAAATCATAAATCAATACATGAAGGTTACATATTGATTTTGGCCTAAAAGGGTGGGATATCCTGAAGCAGGGGGCTTACAGGTTATAGTTAGATTCAAAGATTCTCTGTAATTGGTTAAAGAAGAGAAATTTTGTTTAAAACTTTGGGATCAGTACAAAAGAATGTTACTCTGGTTGGGTATGACTTCCTCGAGGCCTCTGAGAAAGAAATTTAGAACAAAGAACAGTGCTGAGTTCAGTTCCCAGTTCCCCCTTATCTGAGGTGTACATGCAATAAGATCCATTTGGTAGGGGTCCCAATTTCTGAGAAGCAACTCAGAGACATACGGTAAGATGGTGCCTTTATTTTTTGTAAGGGAACCAAACATCCCATGATTCTACCTTCCTTGGCAATTGTTTTAAGCTATTGTTACTTTCTTGCTTATCAAGTTGCTTATTTACTTCTCAGAACTAGCTAGATGCCTAGAATTTTCCTTAAAGGAACTCAGGTCTTCTTTTCTTTCTGTGCTTGGGGGAAGTGGGAGGGAATAGGCCCTTAAGAGGAGTTCTCTAATTCATCTCAATCTTCTCCTATAGCCTGTCTCTCTCCCAGTTCAGAGTTTTAGGAACAGAAGGAGGAATTCTTCTGCAATTTCTCTTTCTTTCTTTCTGGGTCTCCAATCTTCCTCAGACGTTATGTCACCACTAGAGATGAAGGTAGCTCTCCCCAGGTGGTTGGTCTCACTGCTGTCCACAGGGGGTGTTCAAAGACTTATCTTCCACCTTCAAGATATGTAGAAAGAGTCCCAGAGATGTTTCATGGCAGATCCCACTGAGGTGGCCCCAGGGCCTTTGCTGCCCATCTTTGGTGGGACCGACTCACCCCTACTAGTTCTGTTCATGCTTCCCAGACCCTCTCCCAAGGTTGGAGAGACCCTCTTGTTAACCACAGCATTCTCCCCAGACTAATCCTGACTCCCATGTTCCAGGGACCAGTTGGCCAAAAGAAGCCTGTGGGATGTCTATAGGGCGGTCACCACTCTCCCCTGCCAGGGACAGTATCAGCTGACCTCTCCATATCAGATCATAACTCCAATCAGATGCCTGATTCCTGACTAGGGCCTCTATTTCTTCCAGACATTCCAGTGGGTTGGCAGAAGTCACTATGTTGACTGCAGGAACTTCTGTCCTAGACCCAGCCTTTGTCCTTTCTGCCGTCACTCCTGACCTTCCTTTATCAGTTGCTTTCTTGAAGGAATATTTAATAGAGAAGAGCCAGGGCCCCCCAGGCTCAAGGGCTCCATATGCCTTGTCTCTCAGAGCCTCAGCAAGCTCTCTTGGCTGCCAGTTTTGCCTCTTGTCAGGATCCTGCAGGACTTCCTCCTCCAAGGTCTTCTGACCTTCCCGGCTCTAGTTTTTTGGGGTGTTCCCCAGCCCCTGGCTTTCCTCATCGGGGCTGTTGTTTTTTCTGGCTGCACTATTGGTTTGAGCCATTGCTGGATTCTGGGAACAAGAAGACAACAGGAGAGGAAGCCCTAGGTTTTTGGTTTTTGTTTTTGGGGTTTTTTTTCTTTGAGACAGAGTCTTACTCTGTCTCCAGGCGCCAGGCTGGAGTGCAGTGGTGCGATCTCGGCTCACTGCAACCTCTGCCTCACGGGTTCAAGCAATTCTCCTGCCTTAGCCTCCCGAGTAGCTGGGACTACAGGTGCATGCCACCACACCCAAATAATTTTTTTTTTTTCTGTATTTTTAGTAGAGACAGGGTTTCACCATGTTGGCCAGGATAGTCTAAATCTCCTGACCTCATGATCCACCCACCTCGGCCTCCCAAAGTGCTGGGATTATAGGCCTGAGCCATGGCACCCCTCCAGCCCTAGGTTTTAACTTTTGCCAGCAACATACTCCCTCCATGCCCAGCCACTGGGCATTGGCAAAGTCTACCCAGAGCCTGGTCATGACCTTGAATGCATCTTTCTGCCCCATTTCTTGCTTAGAAAAAAACATCTGCAGCTCACTGCCAGCGCTCATTTAACTTTACATAAACACGCTCTTTGAAGCTGAAGCAAATCTGATTTTTCAATGTGAAAACAAAATATAAAAACTGTTCTTGGAGTTATTTCTAAACCGAACTTGTCTCTAGTCCTAATGTAACTGAAATGTATATGACGATCAGTATTTAATTTTGTATGTGTGTGTGTGTGTGGTAAATTTCAAAGCATGGGACAAAGGCAGAACATCACATTCTACACAAAAATACTGCATTTCTCTCCAGACCTTCTTGCCATCCTTATCACTGTGCACTCGGCAAACTTTGCAGCAACCAGTTGGATTCTGTTTCCCTGATGTTGGTGGTAAGCTCCTGGGGAAATATCCTCCAGAGAGGGGAAGAGGTGTGGCATCATCAGAGCATGGGACGACCTTGAAGACGTTGCTGCCCTGGCCTGTGATGCTTTTCTAGCATTCTTGCACTCAATATCAGTCTGAAGTGTGCATGGCTCATCGTGTGCTCAGGATTGTCCTTCCTGAACAAGATGTAGGAGCTCAATACTGCAATGTTTAAAGGGTGGCAAAAGAATTTCTTAGACCAAAGCTTGTGCCTTTTGCACTCAGTTGGATAGGAAGTGAGCATCTGATCGGCCAGTCCGCTGCTCCCACATGCTCGTGATAATCCACAATGACACACGGCTTCTCCGTCTTCTTTCCATTTCCGTTGTTGACTTCAATCACAGTAACATTGTGGAATGTTGACAACGTTGTCACCTCCTTCTTGCGGCACCATTTCAGTGCCATAAGTTCACCACAGAATTAACATCATGCATAGGAATGCTATATTTTCTAGGATTTGACATTTCCTGTGATCAGGAATGACTATATTTTATAAACTGAAATATCACTACTAAAAACAGAATGCTACAAATAGAACGATGTATTTTGCTTCCAAAGTTGATATACTATAGCAATGCAAAAATCATAGTAAAAAAGAAATATTCCGTGGTAAACTTTGGGGGTAAGATTAGGGCTGCAATCTGCAGGTTATCTTGGGGTAAACTCTGCGGCTGCAAGCACCATGGTGAATGGATCATGGATGAAAAGATGAGTGGATGGATGGATGGATGGATGGATGGATAAGTGGATAAGTGAAGAGATGCTGGCCAGTGTTCCAGGGCAACAGAAATGGGTTAGGAAACGCCTTTCCCACTGCCCCTTTAGATTACATAATTCACTTGGGTTCTCCAGATGTCCTATTTTAATACCATAAGTAAAATTTATTGAGCACATTGTATGTGCTAGGCACTGTGCTAAGCACTTAGCTTTCATTGAATCATTTAATTCCTACAACAAACCTGTAAAGCAGGAACTATTATTATTCCCTCACCTCAGAACTGAGGTGCTGAGAAGTAACTTTCCTGCATAGCTAGAAAGTGACAGAATCATGATGAAGCCTGCGTTTTTTTATCTCTATGCGGTACTGTATCTTACTGGGTCTTTTTATGTCTGTCAGCCATTTTCTTTACCAAAGAGAATACCCTACTTCCTGCCCATCCAGTGAGTAAACAGGTATGTTTGACCAGCGGTCCTTAGCATGGCACAAGAAATGGATATCAAGTGGTTATTTGGGGGATGGATGGATAGGTAGATGGATGGGGTATAGGTAGGGGGCATGGGTGGGTAATGGGCAGATAGTTGGGTGAATAAGTGACTGTATGGATGGATGAATGGATGATGGGTGGATGGATGAGTAGATGAATGGATACATGGGTGAATGGATCATGGATGAAAAGATGAGTGGATGGGTGGATGGATGGATGGATAAGTGGATAAGTGAAGAGATGAGTGAATGAGTAGATAGTTGGATGAATGGATGATGAGTGAATAGATGGATGGATGAACGGATGGATAGATGGATGATGGGTGGATGGATGGGTAGATAGACCCATCATGGGTGGATGATGGGTAGATGTAGCTGCCAACGAATTTAGAGCTACATTCTCTCTGGCTACTTTGTGGCCTCTTTTCTCCAGATCCTGTAGTCTATTCCGTTTGCAGGAGGAGGACTTCCTCTAGGTATCTAGCCCCTCAGAACAAATAGAGCAACTGCGTTCCCTCTGACAGTTGTTTCTGCCTATGTTTATTTTCATAGATGCTTCACATTAACTTTGGAATTCAAAATAGATTTTCTCAGGGTGGCTTGGTTTTCAGTAAGGCTGGCTGTTCCTTGATTCTGGTGGGGGGTCCTGTGGCCCAAACCTGACTCAGAAGCGTTGGCCTGCGGGATGCATTGTTTATGTCTAGAGGTCTGAGGCACCTCTATTGTGCAGAAACAAGGAAATCCACATTTCCCAACACTTTAGCTACAAAACAGAGGCTAGGACTGAATATAGTGTGCTCTTTTAACTCTGCAAAAGTTCATGAAAAAGTTGAGCTTGCAGGATGGAGACAAACCTTATCAGGCCTTCTTTCCCCTTCACTTCCAGATTCCTATTGACCGTCGTCCTAACTCCCACACAACTCCCTGACCCCTCCTCTTGTTCCCCTGATTCCAGATGACAAACTCATGCTTGCTAAGGTATTAGTGATTTAATTCTTTTCTTTCCCATTAGAAAAAAATTTCTTTAATAAAAGCCATATTAAACTCAAAGCCAGAGTCATTCAAATTGCCCAAGCAAGTCATATCCACTAGGTCTGTCATTCAGGCTATTAGTTTTATGTATTCTTTTTGTTAATATTATATTTATATCAACTTGATCAGAAAATAACTGAAGCCCACGTTCATTTCCCATAGACTCTAGTGTTTCTAGAGAGGTTCTTCCTGTCCTCCTTAGACTGAAGGTTTGGGGCACAACCATGCTAACTGCCCTCACCAATCCTGGGACCCTCATCCCATCTCTCAATGCAAGGTATGGAAGTGGACTGCCCTGCCCCTTAAATAGGGTCTATTTGCCCCTTCCAAGTGACCAAGGTGCCCTGGCCATGAGGCTGGGGCAGCAATGCTCCTCTGGCAGGGCTCTATCGCCGTCCTCAAGTATTAGGTTGGTGCAAATATAATTGCAGTGTTTGTCCTTTTTTTTAAGGCAAGAACCACAATTACTTTTGCACCTACCTAATGTTGTGGTACAGGAAGGCAGAGTTACCTCTGCTGGAGAGGTTTCAAGATGTCGACCAATGCATGCATTTTGACATGGGCATAAAAGAAAGGAAAGAAAAAATTGGATTTGCCCTTCTTTGGTCTCCCGCTAAGCTTATTGATAAACTGCACACCCAGCTCTAATCCTTTATTTGATTGTGAACTAAGATTACAGGTAAACTCTATGAACTTTCTGCATGAAAAGTTATGTATACAAAAAAGTTCCTTTCTTTGTGGTCCAAATCCGGTTTGCCATTGAAATAACAGTGAGAAATTATTGTCGTATCCAATCAGACTATTTAATGTGGAAGCAGATTAAGTCTTCAGGCGCTGTGAACCCTGGACAAACCTGCCCAACACAGGTGTGTCCCAGCCCCTGGCAATCATTCGTGCTGGGGCCCCAACCTCCCTTTTCTTTTTATTCAGATGGAGGGAAGGTGTGCCCTTGGCAGGGAGGAAGTAGTCAGTGTGAAATTGGAGAAAGGCATCCAGTCTTCCAAGTGGACAGTGTCCCCACACACGGCTCAGCAAGCAGGGTGCAAGCTGATTTTAGCCCACTTGGCCTCTCAGGGATAGTGTGTAAGGTAGCCCTGGTTCCTGGGGCTACCTAGCTTTGCTATGAGGATCCCCAGCTACTCTGGAAAGAGTTAAAAGTATCTTAAAAGTATACATAAATTGGCTGGTGTGATGGCTCACACCTGTAATCCCAGCACTTTGGGAGGCCAAGGCGGGTGGATCAACTGAGGTCAGGAGTTTGAGACCAGCCTGGCCAACATGGTGAAACCCCATCTCAATTAAAAATACAAAAATTAGCCAAGTGTGGTGGTGGGTGCCTGTAATCCCAGCTACTCGGGAGGCTGAGGCAGGAGAATCGCTTGAACCCGGGAGGTGGAGTTTGCAGTGAGTCAAGACTGCACCATTGTATGCCAGCCTGCAGTAACAGAGCAAGACACCATCTCAAAAAAATGTATGTATACATACATAACTGCATAACAGAGGTCCTAATAGGCCACACACAGTAAGTGGTCATTGTTTCCTCCAGCAGCACCATAAGGAGGAATACAAACAATCTTTCTTCTAAAATCTGGGAGCAAATAATTGCTGATAAAATCAACATTAACTCAACCCCCAAAGTTGAACTGAGCCTGAACCTTTCTGAAGAAGAAGAATGTTTAGCAAACATTCTCCTCCCATGTGTCTAATCTTTGTGCATCTTTGTACTTCCTCGGCCAGATGGGCCTGAACCACCAGAAATGTCATAAGGATGTTTATCTCCCTGAAAACCTCGACGGTCCAAAAGTATTTCTGAAGAAAGATCATCCTCCGTGTTTTTCTGACCTCATTACAAAGCCAGAGCCAGAGCATTTGAATGAAGTGGGGGAAATTCCTGTGTCCGAACTGAATATGAACGTCCTGCAATGTCTTGTTGCCAAGAACGGGTCCTGTATGTCCTTTTCCTGCTCAAAACTGTGAACCTCCCCAGAACCTCCTGAAGAATTAAGGACAGAGAGTTCTGGGCCCTCAGTGACAAGCCCACCACCCCTACTCTCCTGCTCCAGTGCTACACTGTGGCTAGCTGGATGTCCTGAAGTTCCCCAAACTCCAGGGTCACCTGCTCCCTCCTTCTTATGCTCATTGTTCCCCCTATGAGATCATGATCTTCCCATCTACCACTCCCCTAACCCAACCCTCAAAATCCCACTCATAATCATTTTCAAGCCCTACCCCAAATCCTTTCCTACCCTTTCAACCAGCTATGGTCTTGACTACCTGTAGTGTCCTTATGGAATATATATTTTGCCTTATGCTGTGTTAACTTGAATGATGATCTTCATAATGTATTTAAAGAACATTTATCAAGAACCTACTCTGCATCTGTACTAGGCAGTGGAGAGGAGATGCATGAGATAAAACAAACTTGGCTGGGCGTGGTGGCTCACGCCTGTAATCCAAACACTTTGGGAGGCCAAAGTGGGCAGAACATGAGGTCAGGAGTTCGAGACCAGCCTGGCCAACATGGTGAAACCCTGTCTCTTCTAAGAGTACAAAAATTAGCCGGGTGTGATGGTGCATGCCTGTAATCCCAGGTACTCAGGAGGCTGAGGCAGGAGAATCACTTGAACCCAGGAGGCAGAGGTTGCAGTGAGCCAAGATTGCACCATTGCACTCCAGCCTGGGTGACAGAGTGAGACTCTGTCTCAAAAATAAACAAAAAAACGAACCCAGCCAAACTGTGGCTCTTAGCAGCCCAAGTACAATGTATTTCAACTGATGAATTTCCAGCATTTTAAAATTCATTTGCTTGTCCTACTTAGCTCATGCACTAGATAATTCAGTCACTAACCTGCTCTGAGTTTCGGTGTCCTCGATGACAAAAGGAGAGCCTCAGGCTACGTGGTCACTGAAGATCTCTCCCCACACAGCAGTGACTCATCCATGTTCTGTTGTTGCCTGGGCAGCACTTCATCACTTTGCTCCTCTTTTTATCATCCAGCAATATGGATTTTCTGAGCTTCGGAAAATTGGGAGAAGAAGTTTGGAATTAATACAGAGCAGCATATCTATGCTTGCTGAACATGAACAGTGTGGTGGTCAGGTTGGTGAAAAGTCCTAAGCTCTTATCTGGACCTCAGTCTCTTCATCTGGAAAATGGGATCGTGGGAGTAAAGGTCACTAAGGCCCCTTCCAACTCCAGTGCTCTGTGATTCATAATCATCGCCTCTCTTGCTCCCACAAGAGCACATGTTCTGCAAGGAGATGGCTGCCAAACCACCTGGAAGAGGGAAGCAAACACTCACCACACCCAGCCTCACCCTGGGGAAACAAGCTGAGTTTGAAGAAAAGGCTGCAGTGGAGGCCAGAAGGCTTGGGTTTTAGCTGCTGGCCGCTATTCTCTGCATCATTTGCTGTGGGAACCATTTGAACAACTTGAATCTCTAGAAAGAGCAGCAGCCAACATTATTTGATTAAATTACTCACCCTCCTTAACTCATCTCTCAGCTCCCTTTTCCCAGGTTTGGTGCCTTCCGGGTCCTGACCACAGTCCCGTGGGTAGAATACTGTCCGCAGCACCATGTCAAAGACTCCAGCTTCAATCAGAACTTGTTGGCCAGCTACCTGTCACTCAAAGAACTTGATGGAAGATGAAAAATTTCGTCAACTAACACTGTTCCAAGCAGAGAAGAAGCTTTTTAAATGGATCTCCTTTTAGCCTACTGTATTAATCATGATTGCTGTCTTCGTCCATTCTTGCAGCTGTAACAAAATACCTTAGACTGGGTGATTTATAAATAATAGAAATTTATTTCCCACAGTTCTGAAGGCTGGGAAGTTCAAGACCACGGTGCCAGCAGCTTTGGTGTTTGGTGAGAGATTGTTCTCTGATTCCAGAGTGGCTCCTGGTTGCTGTGTCTTCACATGGCAGATGGACAAAAGGAGTGAACTCTCCCCCTGAAGTTATTTTATAAGGGCTCTAATCCCATCTGTGAGCACTCTGCCAAGGGTGCCACGTCTTAATACCATCTTCATTTGGGGGCTAAGTTCTATCACATAAATTTTGGAGGGACATATACATTCAAACCATATTTTTCATCTCCCTGTAAAATGTGCTGGCCAATGCCTCTCGGCATGAAGCCCACACCATATGCTTTAGCGCCCACCCGCTGAGCTATATGAGCTGTACACTTACCAGGAGGCAGCTGCCCTTGTCCCCAGGCCTGTTTATGGCAACAGTCCTTTAATTGTAATCATGTAATTTACTTGAGTATCAAATAAATCAATGAAATACAGGTGCAAAAAGAGATCTGTTGGTTATATAAAAACGAAAATTAAGGGGCAAACAAAGGTAAATTTCTAAGAATATTTGCAATTGGTTTTGGTATATGAAATAAGTGGTGGTGTTTGGCAAAAAGTAATAAAAAACATAGAGATTCTGTGCTCAGATTGTCCTCCAGTGTCTATCTTCTTCTTTCCCTTTGAAGAAGCTAAAATAATTATAAATAAGACAGTGTATATGGAGTTTATGTGACAAAAACAAGAAGAACGCCAACCAGAAAGACGCATACTGAAAGAAAAAAGTCAAAACATTGGCTAATCTTTTTTTTCTTTTTGAGACGGATTCTCACTCTGTCACCCAGGCTGGAGTGAGGTGGCACCTGAGATGGCATCTCAGCTCACTGCACCCTCTGTCTACTGGGTTCAAGTGATTCTCCTGCCTCGCCTCCCCAGTAGCTAGGATTACAGGCATGCACCACCATACCCGCTAATTTTTTTTATTTTTAATAGAGACGGGTTTCACCATGTTGGCCAGGCTGGTCTTGAACTCCTTTCCTCAAATAATCCGCCTGCCTCGGCCTCCCAAAGTGCTTGGATTACAGGTCTGAGCCACTGTGCCCAGTTGTGAACAATCTTTTAAGTTAAAATACAATGCATAAGATACGTTTGAATCATTTTTGTTACTTTTTAAGTGCAAGCCTAAAAATATTTTAACCAAACGTAAATGAATGACATTCTGTAGTCTGGGACCCAAATATTTTACAGTTTTTCAACTTACATTAATATTTTAGGATTGTCTCCATGGTTATTATAATGACAAATTTCAAGCACATATGAAATAGAGAGAAAAGTAGAGTGAACCTCCTTATCTCATTGTTCGAATTGTATTTTAAAACAAACTTCAAACAGGTCATTTTATCCCTACTTCAGGGATATCAATAGATATCTCTTAAAAATATGGAGATTTTCTTATATAATTGCAACACCATCATACCTAACATAATTAGCGACAGTTCTTGAGTGTCACCTTTTCTTAGATTGCCTCCAAAATGTCTTTTCACTGCCAGTTTGCTGAAATCATGATATAAATGCAGTGTACACATTACATTAGGTTGTGTCTCTAATGCCTTTTAAAATTTAGAACAGTACCCCCTTACTTTTTTATGCTATTAATTTATTGAAAAATCCCTTTCATAAATAGAGATGTGAGAATTTCAAAGAATTCAGAGAATTTCAAAGAATAGCAACTGACAAGGTTTTATCAGTGAGAAATCTCAAAAAAATGCCAAAACAGACTACTCAGAGTGCTCGGGGAGCTAATGTCACGGCACAGTGAAGAGTTTCCACCTCTTGCAGCCTGACAAAATGAGCAAAGAACTGGAGATTGGGCTGAAGGATGAAAGGTTTAAAGTTCTGAAAAACAAAGATTCAAGCCGTCAAGGAAATGCAGATCAAACACACAATGAGATACCTCTTCACACCCACTAGGACGGCTGTAATCAGAAAAAGAGAATAAACGAGTGTTATTGAGGTTGTAAAGAAATTGGAACCCCCAGACATTGCTACTGGAACATATTTTGAAAAACAGGCTTGACCTTTTCTCAGAAATTAAACAAAGAGTGAGCAATGACCCTGAAATTCCTAAATATACATTCAAGAGAAATGAAAACATACATCCACACCAAAACTTGTACCTGAATGTTCATAGAAAATGATTCATAACAGCCAAAAAGTAAACCCAATCCAAATGCCCACGATGGATTGACTGGTAGAACCCACACACTGGAATATTATTCAGTCATAAAAAGGAATGAAGAACTGATATGTGTTACAACGTGGCAAACCTTGAAGATATTAGGCTAAGTAAAAGAGGCCAGCCTTCTGAAGACATATTGTATGATTCCATTTATGTGAAATACTCATAACTGGTAAGTGCAGAGACAGAAAGTAGATTAGTGATTGCCTAGGGCTTGGGAATTGGGAGGATTGGGGGAAGGATGACTAAGGAAATTCTTTTTGGAGTGATGAAAATGTTTGGAATTAGTGGTGGTAGTTGCACAATTCTGTGAATATATTAAAAGCCATTGACTGCACACTTTAAATGGTGTATTGTATGGTATATGAATTCTATCTCCATAAAGCTGTTAAAGCACACACGTGCACACGCTCACACACACACACACACACACACACACACAGTTTAGGGGTCTTTTATTGGCCAGCCTTGAGTGTAGAAGGGCCCTACCCAGCAGGGGTTCACCTCCACGGAGTACAGGAGGGAGCCTGCTTCGATGCTGTTGGAAAGAGTGACTCAACGCCAGTGGGGGTCACCAAGGGAGAGCACGTGGTCACCCTCCCGGGTCCCTACAGTCTTCTGGAATGGGTTGTTCTGGGTTAGGAACCAGATGGCCTTTTGACCCTGATTTCAGTAATGCCTTGAAAGGAAACCCAAGAGGAACATGAAGGAGAATTGATTCTCATTTTCACTGCTGGCTGCCTTGCCTCTTCTCAGGCCTGTGCTCACCCTGATTCTCCTGCCTGCCTTCCTGGAGGGCAGTGAGACGCAGGCCCAGGTGCTTCATACAGGGGAGCGGGAAGAGAGGGAGGAAGAGGCTGCACATCAGCATCGCCACCACAGCAGCCTCCTGCCCCTGAGAAAGTGGAAATGCCCAGGTGCGACACGAAAGCAGGTTTTCACCGGCAGCCCGGGGAAGCTAAGATCCCGCGTTCACGTGGCTTCAGGGGGAGTGTGCTGTGGTGGGCGGGGCTGTCGGGTAACATCCAGGCCCGAGGTCAGAGAAGAGGAACAGTGGGATGGCAATGCAGAAGTTTCCTTGCCTGATTTTGAAAGTCTTATTCAAGCTGTTCAAACTGCTGGTCTTATCAGAAATGGGCATCTGCCTGGCCCACACATTTCCAATTATCCCTCTGGCCACAGGATCCTGTGCCCATTTGGCAAAAAAAAAAAAAAAAAAAAAGAGTCCCAGAAGATGCATGTGGTCTTACGGAAATTACAGAGCTCTACTGGATCTGCAGAAAGGGCTCTGGGCTGGCTTATAAATGGAAAGATTCTATTTGTGGAAGAGCAGCGGTGGGTGGGCCAAATTCCCAGGAGGCTTTGAAGATGCTCCTGGGCATCAGTTGGCCTTCCAGCTCCCTCCCTCCTCATTCCCACTGCTTTCAGCTGCTGGTCCCACTCGGAGGAAAAGTGGCCAGTGGCCACAGCCCTTCCTGGTAGCTCCAAGGGAACAGGTAAATAAACAGAAATGAGACAAATATAAATAAGAGTGTGACTTACAAAGCATGTGTTTCCAGAGAGACGAATCCAGAAAAAACACAAAGAGTTGTCGAGAAACCCCAGCCTAGATGCTAAAGAAGTGTTATCTCCAACCCTGTAGAAACTGATTCTCCACCCCCTTGTTCTTTCTGTTTCCAGTCCTGTGACCCCAAAAACCACCCTCTTTCCCTAGGACTATAAGCCAGCATCTCTCCTCTGTTCCCTCCAACCTGCCCTCTTCCTGCCCACCCAGCACACCCGCAGGCAGAAGTGAGAAAGAATCGGTGTGTGGAGTGGGGAAGTCTCTTGACCACTGTCCTTCCCATCTACGTCTAGCCTATCCTAGGGGTAACAACAGTCCTCACCTCACTGGGTTGTGGGGAAGGTTACATGAGAAAATGTATGGACCCAGCACAGAAACCATAATATGTTTTCTTTTCTGTTCTCTCTCCTCATTTTTCATTCTTTCCACAATCTTTCCTTCCTTCCCCGAAAGTTCAACTTTTCCAAGCTTAAAGCCCCATCTTGGCTTCAACTGTAACCTGAGTATATGCCAGTCACAGCTGATTTGCTAAAGGACACATTTTAGGTCTCCCTGAAGCACACCAAGCAAGCATGAAGGGACAGGATGTGTTTTTTGGTCAATTCTAGAACCCCATAAATAAGACTCCAACCCTTCACTTTGGAGTCCACATATCACAGTGAAAGAGCCACGCCCGTCAGTTTGCTCCAGTGGAAAGCAGCGTCCCAGGGAGAGGGTGATCATCTTCTTCAGATAACTAGAAAGTGCCTAGAAAGCCTCGGCTCTGCAAAGGAACACTCACCAGCGAGGTTCCACCTTCTGAGGCTGCTGCCCTTCACCCTGCGGTCTCCTGACTACATAGCAATCCCTGGCTGGCTGGTGCGAGGTGGCCCGCCCTGCCTTGGCCCCATTCCTGCAGCATGGGCCTCAGTGGGCTATGAAAGTCACCCTTTTCCTGAGCTTCTAGAGTGGTTTCCCCCAAATGTGGGCTGTGTGAAATCTTATCCATGTGCTGCATAGTTTTGAGAAATGCTCCACCAAAGAGAGAGAGAGAGAGAGAGATTCTATGGGCAATATATTTAGAAAATATGGTATAATATATTCCTCCCCAACTGCCGTTCCCCCACTCTTGGAGACTCTTAAAGTGTACAAGCTGAGGAAGAGAAGGGAGAGGTCCTACAATCAAGATGTCTGTTTCACATCATAAGGCTCAGGAGCTCCCAGATCAGTGGAACACAGCTCGGTAAACGTGGCTCCAAGAGAGGTTCAGAAACCTGCATGGACATCTAAGCCACATGGGGAGCCTCTTAAATCCCACTTCCCATGCTCTGACTCACATGGGCTCTGGAAATCTATATTCCTAAAAGCTTGCTGTCTCTCCTTTGCGCTGCCTGTGGGTGGTGCTGGGAACCACTCCTCTAGGACCTGGGGGCAGAGAGGAGGTTGGTGGACGTCCCAGGTTGCTGCTTCCTTTAGCGGTTATCCCACTCACTCAGGGCTTTCCAGTGAAGGAGACTGCTGCCAATTAAACAGAACTCCCATCTCCTTGGCAAAGGCAGCATTAGGAATGCCCCTTCCTGGAATAGGCCTCTGTTTTCATCCTAAGGCAATCTGAGAAGACTCTTTGCTTACATTTGGAACCTGTTCTAGGCCACAGGGAAACAGCAGGATGAAGAAGAAAGAATGAAGTGGCTGGGGCTGCACATCCAGGGTGTCATGCATGGTGGTGGGTCTGAGCCCTTGCCTGGCCCCCTAGGTCCTGCTGGGTCTTACAATCCTCTTTCTATCCTGGTGTATTAGTCCATTTTCACGCTGCTGATAAAGACATACCCGAGACTGGGAATAAAAAGAGGTTTAATTGGACTTACAGTTCCACATGGCTGGGGAGACCTCAGAATCATGGTGGGTGGTGAAAGGCACTTCTTACATGGAGGCAGCAAGAGTAAAAATGAGGAAGAAGTGAAAGCAGAAACCCCTGATAAATCCATCAGATCTCATGAGACTTATTCACTATCACAAGAATAGCATGAGAAAGACTGGCCCTTGTGATTCAAATACTTCCCCCTGGATTCCTCCTACAACACATGGGAATTCTGGGAGATACAATTCAAGTTGAGATTTGGGTGGGGACACAGAGCCAAACCATATCACCTGGGCACAGAATTACAAAATTGCATTCGATTGTTTCACACACTACATTGCTTCACACCTCTGTGCTTTGCTCTCAGGATTCCCTCCGTTGATACTCATTTTCCTAATACCTACTTTACTTGGATAAGCCTTTTGCCATTTTCTTCAGGAAATCTTCCCAAATACCAGGTTGGACCCAGTGCTCCTCCTCTGTCTTCCGTTAATGCCAGTATAACACCCATTTTAACACTGAGTTGATGTTAAGTGGTGCTGAGAGATGGGTTAATGAGTCCATGTGTTACTGAGCAATCAATGGGCTCAGTGCCCAATGCACACAGGGGGCAACACTATGGCAAGGAGGTGTGATCTGATTGGATCCTGCAGTGAGGTGTTACCAGGAGTCATGATCTGCCTGGATCCTGCCATCAGTGACACCAGAGCTTGATCTGATTGGCGCCTGATTCTGCCATGTGGTGCCTGCTTCTTATGTCAGTCCCCCTCCTCAGTCCACTCCTCGGTTCCAGCCCTGAGGATCCCCCTGTGGTTGCATACTTGCTTCATCTGGGCACGCTCAGGTGATGTGACCTTCAACCCCGGGGTCCATGGCAACTGAAAAACAACTCACAACTTTGTTCCATAAAAGTTGAGCCGGATTGGTATGGTGCTGTTACACATACTTTCCCTGACCACAGCTCCACCCATTTCTACTTTTAAACTCTCTGTGTGTATGAAATACAAGGTCTCATTTGTGAAAATTTTTGCTCCCCAGTTCAAGTGATTCCCCTGCTTCAGCCTCCAGAGTAGCTGGGACTACAGGCACGTACCTCCATGCCTGGCTAATTGTTTGTATTTTAGTACAGACAGGATTTCACCATGTTGTCCAGGATGGTCTCAATCTCCTGACCTCGTGATCTGCCTGCCTTGGCCTCCCAAAGTTCTGGGATTACAGGCGTGAGCCACCATGCCTGGCCTAAAATCTTGTGTCATTTTAAAATGCAAACTACCCACCTATCCTTAATTCCTTAGGGGCCCTGGCTGAGCTCCTCCACATTCACGATTTTCAACTTACTGTCCTCTCCTCTCCCTTGTGAAGGGTTAGAGCACCTCTACTGGACCTTAAATTTTTAAGGTCAAAGAGTGTGTTTTATACACTTTTAAACCCCTGAAGCCTAAATATTACCAGCTGAATTGTTGATAACCTCTTGGGAGATAGTTTTCATTTATGTGATTAATATCTTTGTAGTTTCACATCCAGAAATCTAAGTCAATGATTTTTTTCTTTTGCAGGCTTCCACATTAAGGACTCAGAAATTTCTAACACTTCACAAGGGGGAGAAGCAGCCAGCAAGTGGTTTGGGAATCACGAATTTGTAGGAGCTCAGCAAGTGCTACTTAGGTCAAAGGGACATAGGGCAGGTTTGAATTAAGAAATGACACCAGTTTTAGCCAAAAAGTTCTGAAAATGAGACCTCATATTTTACAGAAATAACAATAATAACTAAAGAAGAAGAAGAAAAAAAACCCTTTCCCCTATATGTTTAATCTGTTTTCTTTCCTTGCACAACCCACTTATTTTCATGCGGAACCCGGACATCTGAACTAAAAACAGCCCAGTCAGGGCTCAGTGGGAGACTCGTGGTATCTGTGAGAGGGAAAACTGAGCTGAGGTTAAGAAAAGAACTATCTACAAATGCATGGGATTAAGGGAAATTGGTAAGGGATGGTGAGGAGCCCAGGAACTAGAAACTGCTGGAAGCCATTACTCAGGTTACCTAGGTAACCTGGAAGGCGTTCCCAGGATCTGGAAAGAATGTAACAGCAGGGGAGCATTGTTAAACAGGGGCTGTGCCTTCAGTAGAAGAATGGAGCCACAGCCACCCAAGGCCCAACAGGGAGCCGGGGGAAGAAAGTCCCAACCTCAGTTCCTCTGGCATCCAGGCTCCTCCCTTGGCCAAACCCAACCAGAGGTCAGAGGTCAAAGGAGCCTGTTGATGCAGATTCTCAAACTTCTGGTGCACAGCGGATGGTGGAGAGGGAGGAAAGGGGATCTAAAGGGACAAGTGTAGAATATCCAGTGTGGCAGCTTTTGATTAGAAAAGAAACATCGGGCTGGGTGCAGTGGCTCACGCCTGTAATCCCAACACTTTGGAAGGCCAAGGCAGGTGGATCACTTGAGGTCAGGAGTTCGAAACCAGCCTGTCCAACATGGCAAAATCCTGTCTCTACTAAAAATACAAAATTAGTCGGGCATGGTGGTGCATGCCTGTAATCCCAGCTACTCAGGAGGCTGAGGCAGGAGAATCGCTTGAACCTGGAGTGGAGGTTGTAGTGAGCCAAGATCATGCCACTGCACTCCAGCCTGGGCAACAAGAGCAAAACTCCATCTCAAAAAAGAAAAAAGAAACATCAAATATCACACACTACATTGCTTCACACCTCTGTGCTTTGCTCTCAGGATTCCCTCCGTTGATAGTCATTTTCCTAATGCCTACTTTACTTGGATAAGCCTTTTGCCATTTTCTTCAGGAAATCTTCCCAAATACCAGGTTGGACCCAGTGCTCCTCCTCTGTCTTCCCTTAATGCCAGTACAACACCCATTTTAACACTGAGTTCATGTTAAGTGGTGCTGAGAGGATGGGTTAATGAGTCCACGTGTTACTGAGCAATCAATGGGCTCGGTGCCCAATGCACATAGGGGGCAACACTATGGCAAGGATTTAACCTGAATCGCAGCAACTCTGAGCCCCTACCTCCCACAAATTAGTCTTTTTCCCTCAACCCCTGCAGAGGGTGTTGCACCCAACTTCTCTTACTGGTGGTACATAAACCCAGGCACTCACCTTTCACTGGCTTTGGGCAGGATCTGTGACATTAAAATTACATCCACTCTTTTCTAATCCTACGTAATATAGGCTGAGAGAGGATAGTCAGGATTCTGGGAACTTCCTGTCCAACCGATTCACAAAAGTCACAGACCAGCTCTCTTCTAAAGTAAAACTACCTGTGGGCCACGAGTGAATACGCTAGATTTCTGGAGCCCTTTAGAAAAACAGGCTCCTTCTGGGTGCTTTTACTAAACACTAAATTAGAAAACATGTCTTTATCTTGTAGTCAGGAGATGATGATGTATCAAATATCTGCTCCGCGTGAATTAAACAAAAGGCGACATGAAAGTAAACAAAAAAATTGACTCTAAGTCACGAGAGGAATTTTTGCTTTCAAAATTTCACGACCATTTTGGACAAAAGCTTGGGTCATTTCTTAGGTTTAATGTTGCTGTCTGTCCTTCAGTGGCACTGGCTTTGTGATTTTCTGAGCTTCAGAGCCTGGTTATCCACTCATCATCTGTTATCACTAATGTTGTCTTGAACTGAAACAACATGTTGTAATGAACTGGTTGTGAACTTTCCTGGCAACTTCCAGGCATGCCCACCCGCCCCAGAGTGGGATCAATAGGAGCCTGGAAATATTTTGTAGGCTACAGATTATCATCTTAAAGGCTTACCAAGAACATTTCAAGTTTACAGCCCAGAAACTGATTTGAAGAATTCTGGCTAAATAGGCATTGACAACAATTCTCAGAATCACTTTAGCTGACTTGGGAGTGTGCATGACTCAACCTCTACCTCTTTTACCCGCCAATTAGTTTGTAAAATCCTATTTAATTTGCATTCATAATAGGATGCCTTTCAGAATGTTTTCTCTTGAAGAAGGAGGGTATATACTGGATTCTAGTGCAGATTAGAAACTTTGATGAAAACACTGGGGAATTGGTATTAGAATGCTCTTGGCTATAAATAACTGAAAATCCTATCAAAAATTCTGACACAGTTGGTAAAATTCTGATTTCACACAACAAAAAGCCCTGCCTGGATATGATAGGCTGGCTCCGAGGTTAGTGACATCATCAAAATCCCAACTCCTCTCCACTTTCTTACTTGGCCATTCTCAGTGCAAATCTATTGGCCTGTCCTCAGGTTATTGAACTCATGGTTATAAAATGGCAGCCACTGTTGTATCACATGAGAACACAAAAAAATGCTCAATTAAAAAAAAGTTTCTACATCTTTTTTTAAGAGGGATGTAATCTTAGACTTCTCTAGACACTCCTGTTCTTTCGTTCATTCATTCATTCTTTCTTTATTTATTTTTTTACCATCTCATTCTGTCACCCAGGCTGGAGTACAGTGGTGACACTGCAACCTCCTATCTCAGCTCACTGCAACCTCCGCCTCCTGGGTTCAAGGGATTCTTGTGCCTCAGTCTCCTGAGTAACTGGGACTACAGGTATGTGCCACCATGTCCAGCTACTTTTTGTATTTTTAGTAGAGATGGAGTTTCACCACATTGGCCAGGCTGGTCACAACCTCCTGACTTCAGGTGATTTGCCTGCTTCAGCCTCCTAACATGCTAGGATTACAGGCATGAGCCACTGTGCTCAGGCGACTCCTGTTACTTTTATTGGCCTGAATTGCATCATGTATTAAGGCTGAACCTGCTACTAGCAATAACAACAAGGTCACCGTGATTGATATGCTCTTTGACAGTCACTGACAGCCCCTTTTTAGCCCACTCTTGTCCCTTCTGTCACCTGAGGGAGAACTATAAACTTTATGTTGCTATTTTAAGAGTGGGTTTGTACAATAGTTAGATACAGGTTAGTAATTTTCCAAAAACACAGGTTACTGAGACAAATGAGCCATTTCCCCAGCAAAACTGTCAGTCCTGTCAGGAGTACAGGGAATGTTTTCTCAGTCAAAGTGCAGTTGGCTGGCTCAAGAGGCCAACAAGGAAATTCTATGTTTAAAAAATAATAATGGTGCTCCTGGGGACAGAGATGAAATCTCACTATGAAACATCTTAGATGCATCCAAGGTCATCAACAGGGGACATTATTGCTAATTGGAGGCCCATGTGATGGCATTTGTTAAATAAATGAATTGGCCCACCAGTAGCATATACCTTTTCACTGGTAGTGTAGTGGTCTTCCTGCTCCTTAGATCAGCTGGGTCCAAGTTTTTGTCTCACAACCAAGAAGAATGAGGCACACAGATGCTGGAGAGTGACTGGAGTAGAATTCATTAAGTGAAATGAAAACTCTAAGGAGAAAGAGGATGGGGGGTGGTTCCCCTCCCCAAAGGCAGGAAAGTACCCCATGTGGCTGGGTCTAGGGCCTTTTATGGACTCAGAATGGGGAGTGTGTGCTGATTGGTTTGTGAGTATACAAAAAAGGTTAAAGTGAAGACACCACTCAAAGGTGAGCACAACAGTGTAGAAAACCAATTAGGAAAGTGTAGGTGTATGTAAAATAGGTGAAGGGTGGGGATCAGTCAGAGGAAAATGCACCAAACAGTAAGACAAGTTCTCAATTCAGTCTGAGGATTTAACTTGTAGCTTAGATTTCAGGCTTTAAACTGTCTTCGGCTTGGAGGTCAGGTTTTACCAGGGACCCTCCCTATCTGCCTAGGCGTTTAGCTGCCTCCCATCACTATCAGTAGCATATGACCCTTTGGGTTAAAGTCCTGCTCATGGACCTAACAGGTCCCATACTGCTACAAACATTTCTTCCCTACTTTCTCAGCTTACCTCAATCTCCCCACCTGTTTTCTATCCCTAAAATCCTACAACATGTACAGGTTATGTACTTTATAATAGTGATTTGTCTTAACCAGGGAGACAGTGTCATATAAGAGTTCCTGTGTTCAAATCCTTGTTCTGCAACTTACCTATCATGGGCTCTTGGGTAAGTTATTTAATGTCTCCATGCATGTGTCCTTATCTGCAAATGGTATAGTAAGGGTGTCTATTTTATAGAAGTGTTATGATTGTTACAGCTAAAATAATTGGTATACAGCAAGTCCTCAATAACTGGTAGCTACTATTATTTTTTTAAATATTTATGCCCTTTAGCCCAGAAATTCTGCTTCTAGAATAAAGAATAAGTAATCATCAATTTTTATAAAAACCATTTCTTCAGCATTTTTTATATCAAAAACTGGATATAGTCTCAGTATCTAAGAATAGAGGATTGGTTAAATAAATTATAATACATCTATAAAATGGAAGACTATTCAGTAATTCAATGTCAATATCTCTATATACACAACATAAATGTTCAAAACATATGGTTAAGTGAGAAAAACAAAAATAGAAAACAATATGGTAGTGAAGACCATACTCCTAAAAAGGTGAGCCTCTGGAAGAAGCTACATCAGGACACGTACCAAGATGTTAATGGTGGTGAAGATTCTAGGCTATGTTTTTCTTAGCTATACTTTTAATTTTTCTATAATCCATTTTTAAAATAATTGTCTATAATTATAAGAAGTCCATGTAGAAATTCAAACTCTTAACTGTCTTATATTATTTACATCCTGACCTTGGCTGGCTGACTTACACCAAGCTATTCTAAGAGGGGATACTTAGCTAAGGGCAGCCCACCTAGCGTGGACTCAGAGATCCACAAGGTGTGAGGGGCTCTGCCCAGCAGGGGGATGGTGAGCATGAGGGTGGGCAGCTCCCTTTGGGATCTAGACAAGAGCATGAGGGATGGAGTGGACATCCTGGTAGGTGATAAGGACAAACCAGGACTTGAGAGAAGGAAAAGAATAGATATCCCACAAGACAGAGAAACTGTGAGACTAAGAAAACAAAGGAGGTTTCCAATGTTGCCTCAAATTCCCAAAAGCTTGCTGTTTTCTGGGCCAATTTTAATCTACTGGTATCCTTGAAGTCAACCCTAATTTCTGAGAGTATTTTGAATGAGTCTCCATGTCTCACCATGAAAACCACCACTTCTCGTAACATTGTCTTCCCAAATGGATTATGAATCTCTTTAGGGCAGGCAGCCTGCCTTTCACATCAAGCACATGGGGCTCAAGGCTGTGCACATTTTAGCTGTCCATTTAATGCTTCGTTCATTCACTCATTTATTCACTCAACAACTACTGAATGTATGTTTGCGGTGTGCCAAGTGTATTTCTAAGCACTGGGGAAACAACAGTGAATAAGATAAACTGAAAAATCACTGCTTTCATGGGACAGGGAAACATGGTAAAATACAATAAATAAAATATATAGTAAGTTAGGGCATGACAAGTACTAATGAGAAAATTCAAGAAAGGATGTAGTAAGAGTGAAAAGAAGGTAGACAGGAGTTGCAATTATAAACCGCACAGTCAGAGAGCCCTCCCTAAGAAAGGAATATTTGAGCAGAGTCCTAAAGGAGATGCGGGAGTGTGCCATGCAATTATCTGGGGAATAAGCATTCTCAGCAGAGAGAAAAGCAAGTGTAAATGCCCCAAGGCAACAAGAGCTGGTGTGTTTGAGAAAGACAATGATACAAATGTGGCTAGAGTAGAGTGAACAAGGAGGAGAAGGAGGCCAACGGAAATGGGACCACGGCCTATAACTGATATAAGTTGTGTTAAACTCGACAAGACTGGAGGGCAAGGGAGACCCAAGAAAGGTCAGTGGTTGTCGCTGAAAGGGACTTGCTGAGGTGAAGCCTTGACCTCTAACCACCTAAGACTCGAAAGTGGAGCCTGAGTCATTGTTTTGTGTCCTGTCTTTAAGTAGCAGATATCTTTAAGTATCTCAGAGAGGGAAGAGAGGAGGGTCTGAATTGCATGTGGTCAGATCATGGGTGCACAGAAGGACTGTGGCTTTTACTCTGAGTGATTCGGGAGACACAGAAAGCTTCGAACAGAGTCAAGACACAGTAGGACTTGGGTTGCCGCAAATCACCAGGCTGCTGTGTGGACAATAGACTGCAGGAGAAAGGAACAGGCTTTGCAGCTACCCAGGGGAGAGTTGATGGTAGATCAGATGAGGACGGTAGTAATAGAGTCTGTGAGAAGAGGTAGAGCCACATTCCAGTGTGATTTGGAGGTGTAATACCACAGCAGACACAGTATCTTGAAGTGATACAACTCAAAACAAAGCCTTTGACTTCACTTTCCAGTTTTAGATTGGAGGGTAAGGTCACCCCTCAACACGTCACTCCCAAAACCAACCTCGTACCTTTCTGGCACAGCATGACTCATGTCAATTTTAGACAATAGGGCATTTCCATGGGGCACTGCCAGGATGAACCTTCTTTCTTAAGCTACTCCCATATTTCCTTCTTTCTGGCTATTCACCAATTGTCTGAAATAATTGAATGAACTACATTGTCTTTTTTGAGATCTCCTTATCAAGTCTTTGGTGAGTTCAGACAAAATAGCCCGACTGCCCTTTAAAATTAACTCACACACATCATAGTGAAAGAGGAAAAGCTGAAAGCTTTTCCTTGAAGATCAGGAACAAGACAAGAATGCCCACTTTCACCACTTCTGCCCAACAGAGTGCTGGAAGCCCTGGCCAGATTAATTAGGCAAAAGAAAGAAGTAGAAGGCGTCTGAGCTGTAAAGAAGGAAGTCAAGTTGTCCCTGCTTGCAGATGACATGACTGCATACATAGAAAACCCTAAAGACTCCATCAAAAAAGAAAATAAAAAAGGACTAAAAACAAACTCTGTAAAATTACAGCACACAAAATCAATATGTAAGAATTAATAGTGTTTCTATATGCTAACAGTGAACCCCATATGAAAAGAAATCAGGAATACAATTGCATTTACAATAGCTACAAAAAATATATACCTAGGAATAAACTCAACCAAGGAGATGAAAGATCTCTATGCAGAAAACTGTAAAGCACTGACAAAAGAAATTGAAAAGGACACAAATAAATGAAAAGATATTCTATGTTCATGGATTGGAAGAATTGATGTTGTTAAAATGGCCGTACTGCACAAAGCAATGTGTCAGTCTATGGGTCTATTAAACCTATTGAATCCCTATGAAAATACCATGACATTCTTCACTGAAATAGAAAAAAAAATCCTAAAATTCATATGGAACCACAAAAGACCCCCTAACGGGCAAAGCAATCCTAAGCAAAAAGAACAAAGCTGGAAGCATCGTGCTATCTGACTTCAAAATATATTACAAGGCGATAGTAACCACAACAGCATGCGACTGGCACAAAAAGAGCACATAGACAAATGGCACAGAATAAGAGCTCAAAAATGCATTTATGCAGCCACAGCCAACAGATTTTCAACCAAATTGTGAAGAACACACATTGGGAAACAGACAGTCTTTTCAATAAATGGTAGAAAATTAGATGCCCACATATAGAAGAATGTGACTAGATCCCTATCTCTCACCATATAAAAATCAACTCAAAATGAATCAAAGGCTTAAATGTAAAACTTAAGAAATGAAACTACTAGAAGAAAACATGGGGGATACACAACATTGTACTGGGCAAAATTTGTTTAAGTAAGACCTCAAAACACAAGCAATAATAGCAAAAATAGACAAACAGAATTATATCAAACTAAAAAGCTTTAGCACAGCAAAGGCAACTATTAACAGAATAAAGAGAAAACCTACAGAATGTGAGAAAATATTTGCAAACTATACATCTGACAAGGGGTTAATATCCAGAATAACTCAAATAACTCAACAGAAAACAAAAACAAGTAAGCAGACTAAAAATATGGGCAAAATGCCCTAATAGACATTTTTCAAAAGACTACAAATGGCCAGCAGGTATACAAAAAAATACTCAACATCACTAATCATCAGGGAAATACAATGAACACCATGATGGGATACCACCTTATTCTAGTTAGAATGACTATTATCAAAAAGACAAAAGAAGCCAGGTGCAGTGGCTCATGCCTGTAATCCCAGCACTTTCTCTTTGGGAGGCTGAGGCAGGTGGATCACCTGAGGTCAGGAGTTTGAGACCAGCCTGGCCAATAAAGTGAAACCCTGTCACTACTAAAACTACAAAAATTAGCTGGACATGGTGGCAGGCACCTGTAATCCCAGCTACCCGGAAGGCTGAGGCAGGAGAATCACTGGAACCTGGGAAGCAGAGTTTGCAGTGAGCTGAGATCATGCCACTGCGCTCCAGCTTGGGATACAGAATAAGACTCCATCTCGAAACCAAAAAAAAGGACAAAAGGTAAGTCCTGGTGAAGACATACAGAAAAGGGAACACTTCTATACTGTTGATGGGGTTGTAAACTAGTACAATAATTATAAAAAATAGTGTGGAGATTCCTCAGAAAACTAAAAATAGAACTACCATGTGATCCAGCAATCCCACCACTGGTATATATCCAAAGGAAATGAAATCAGTATGTAACAGAAATATCTGCATGTTTACTGCAGTATGATTTACAATATCCAAGGTATGAAGTCAACCTAAGTATCCAGTAATGTATGAATAAAGAAAATGTGATACACACACACACACACACACACACTGGAATACTATTCAGCCATAAAAAATAAAATCCTTTCATTTGTGACAACATGGATGAGCCTGGAGGACATCATGTCAAGTGAAAAAAGCCAAACACAAAAAAAGACAAATACCACATGGTTTTACACGTAGCTGGAGTTTTTAAAAAGTTGGTATAATAGAAGCGAAGAGTAGAACAGTGGTTACCAGAGACTGGGGAGGGGAAGGAAAGGTTAGGGAAAGTTTGGTGGATGGGTACAAAGTTACCGTTAGTTAGGAAGATTCAGTTCTGATGATCTGTTGCACAGCTGGATGACTGTGGTTTAACAGTAAAGCACTGTATATTATGAAATAGTGAGAAGAGAGGCTTTTTTTTTTTACCAGAGTCTTTTTCTGTCCCCCCGGCTAGAGTGTAGTGGCATGATTTCAGCTCGCTACAACCTCTGCTTCCCAAATTTAAGCTATTCTCATGCCTCAGCCTCCCAAGTAGCTGGGACTGCAGGTGTTTGCCACCACGCCTAGCTAATTTTTGTATTTTTAGCAGAGACAGGGCTTCACCATGTTGGTCAGGCTGGTCTCGAACTCCTGGCCTCAAGTGATCTGCTGCCTTGGCCTCCCAAAGTGCTGGGATTACAGGCATGAACCACCGCACCCAGCTAAGAGGCTTTTGAAGGTTCTCACCAAAAAGAGACGATCAATGCATGAGGCGATAAATATGCTAACTTCCTACTTGGACCATTATACAACATATATATATATATATATGAAAAATCAAATTGTACTCCATTAATATGTACAATGACAATGTGTCAATAAATAAATAATCTATACATTTTCTTTGAAGATGAAAAGCAGTTTCTCCATAGTCTTGGGAAGGAGCACGGAAGGGATGGAAGAAAAAGAAACAGTAAGAAATTCTGAAGTCCTGTGCTCCTGGTGTAAAGCTGCCCCTATGTTAAAAGTTGGGAAGGACCTCAAAGAGTGATTAAGGTACCTTTCTAGGCCATGATCACCACTGAGAAACATCAAGTGGTGCCGTGAGACCTCCAAGACTTAACATGCTTCCATGTATAGCTAATAAATTACTAGGAAGAGACTTAGTCCCTTATAAATGTCTTACTGAGATTGATCAACATCATTTCTGTGAAATCAGTAACCAGCCCTTCTTCCTCACCAATACCCCACAAGCTAAACATTGTTCATCAAAGGAGACGAAGCAGCTTTGAAACATACATCGTCACCCATCTTTTTAGCTATCGCCAAGAAATTTTGAGTATGAATTAATAACAGGGAAAACATTATACTTCGAAGCATGCCATAAATAGGGCTGCTGAATTTCTGAGTCAACCAGAACCAGAACGAATGTCTGCCAATATGCATGTTTTAATTGCTCAAGGTTACTTTCAAGGAGCTGTGCTAAATGCTGACAGACTTTGTTGAAATTATCAGAATTTTTGCAGGCTCAGTCATGTTGGACTGCTTCAGGGAGGAGTCAGATAAAATGTCAGAGGTCTGACTGCCCAGACTCCAAGTCACATATTTTCTTCCTTGCCTGTGCTCACTAGCTTCTTCTAAAGCCCACTGGTCTTAGAATCAAATGATCTGCTTTTGAAATCTAACTTCACCACTTACTAGAGGCTTAAAATCATTTAACAAATATTTATTGAATACCTATTGTGTTACGGGCACTATAAACATTGATGAGCATACACCTCTTTGAGTCTTGGTTTCTAATAACCCTTCCGTTGACAGTAAACTCAACAGGAGGTAGATTGTTTGAGGTCAGGAGTTCAAGACCAGCCTGGGAAACACAGCAAGACCCCATCTCTCTCTCTCTGTCTCTCTCTCTTTCTCTCTCTCTCCCTCAAAAAAAAAAAAAAAAAAAAGTAGCCAGGCATGGTAGCACACACCTGTAGTGTGCACTACCTGGCAGGGTGATCCCTTGAGCCCAAGAATTCAAGGCTACAATGAGCTAGGATCATATTTCCACACTCCAGCCTGGGCAACAGAGTGAGACTCTGTCTCAAAAAAAAAAAAAAAAAACCAACCAAACAAAAAAATGATTCAGTGAGATGTTTGCTGAACAGCCAGCACATAGTAGGTACACAGGAAGTGGTAGCCGTTATTGCAATCTTAAGAAATTATTCAGATTTTCAAAGTGGGTATGAAATATTTCCTCAGCATACCACCCCTTGAACCAGCAGATAAGAAACTTGTTCCTCTTTGAGAACATAACCAAATTGGCCCCAGAACATTACACTCTCTTGAAACGGCCTCTTACTGTTCCATGCCTATGTTTCCATAATGGTTAACTTATACATCGACTTTACTGGACCATGGGGTGCAGATATTTGGACAAACGTCATTCAGATATTTCTGTGAAGGTGATTTGGATGAGATTAACATTTAAATTGGTAGACTATATGGATTGTCTTCTCTAATGTGGATGGGCCTCATCCAATCAGCTGAAGACCAAAGAGAAGAAAAGGCTAACCCTCCTCTGAGAAGGAACTTCTTTCTGCCTAACTGCCTTTGAACTGAAACATCAGCTTTTTTCCTGCCTTCAGTCTCGAACTGAAACATCAGCTCTTCCTTGATCTCAAGCCTGTTGACTTTCAAATATGAACAAACACCATCAGCTTTCCTGCTTCTCAGGCCTTCGGACACAGACTGGAATTAAGCCATAGTCCCTCCTGGGTCTCTAGCTTGCAGACTCACCCTGCAGATCCTGGGACTTGTCCATCTCCATAATAGCATGAGCCAATTTCATCCTATTCCTTCTGGCCAGGGATCCCTAACACATTTCCAACCTCAATTTGATTTTCCACTCCCCATAATTTACTCTGGTCTCTAGGTGGGCCGGAGCCAGAGTGCTCCTTGGCCAGCCATGCTCTTATGTGTCTTCTGCCTTTGCACAAACGTTTCTTCTGCCCCCAAAGCCCTCCGCTACCCTAATCTTTAGGGTCAATTCCTGCTCACCTGTTAGAACTCAATTTTTGTATCACTTAACTCAGGATCTTATCCTTTTGAGTCTGGGCCTTCTCCTGTGTTAGTCAATGCTTACATCATTTTCATATACTCTTGAAATCACCTCTTACTGGTCCTGAAAAGAATGACCATGACTAACTTTTACAAATGAAAGTTTCTAAGTTCCAACAATAACAACAAAGCAACATTAGATCCACCATTGAACATGATACTTCTTCTATATTACATGCTTACTACAGTGGCTAGCTTGCCTTTAAAAGCTCTTCCACAGTTAGAGATGAAAACTCCATCCTTCTGCAGAGGCAGCCCTAGCTGTAGAGGGCTGGAGATATGGCCCAGGCTAAGGGTATCAAAGGAACGTTTCAGTCAGACTTTCCATGGGCCAGTGCTCTTTGTCATGAATGCAAAGGGAGATGTTGGCAGATCCAGGTTATGTGGGATCCTCTCTGCTGAGATTCAGAGGGCAGCTGCAGGTGCTTCTTACCTTAGAAGCACCACAAGTGGTGTCACGGACAAGGGAGCATTTCCTATTGGTTCTTAGAATGCTTCAGGGGATATGAGAAACCAAAAAGAAAAAAGACAACAGAAGATGCAAAGATAAAAGTCAGGGCAGGGACTCCTAGACATAGAGAAAAGAGTGCAGGAATGCCAGGCAGGTCAGGCCTACCTAAGGAAGAGCCCTGGATCAAGAGAAGACTGCGTCCTCCTCCCAGACATCTGATTCCCTGTACCTCATCCTAGTGTCTGGTTACTCATGGAGGTTTTCCTGGAAAGAGCGGGGAGTGTCTACTTGATGTGCAAAGGTCGGTATTGGGGTAAACAGTGAGAGGGGGTTACTGTGCTGTGGACACTAGCAAATGGAGACCTAGAAGAATGGAAATCCACATACAGTGTAGGAGATGAGGCTTGCACTCGATGAAGCTAAAGCATTGACTACATTTTGCTTGAAAAGTCTTATACTGCTAGGATCTGGATTTCAGATAAAACTCCCTTGGCTACACCCATCAGTGAAGTTACTTCTGAAGCTATTAAAACAGTGTTGTTATAACACTGCTAGAATGGCTATTAAGTTGTATATGGCATGGGATAGACCAGAGAAACCATAGGAACTTATTACACCAATTAACTAAATTTTACCTTTAAGGTTTCTTCCAAGTTGCCATTTTCAAGATAATTTTAGCTTAAAAAAAAAGTATTTTCACCTCTTGCTTTACAGAAAGTAGGTGAAAATATTATTCTAAACGAAATAAGTGTCTCCACAGCCAGTCATGTGTTAGGGAGAATTGCATTCCCATTGTTTCAGCTTCTTTAAACATATCTGCCTCGAACAAATGTGCTGAACAAGTGTTGCACACAGTATAATGTTTCAGTATATTCCAGCCATGAATTGCCCAGCACCTTATCATAAAACGTGCCTAGCACTTTTATCATTCTATCATTAAAGTCAACAGTACTGTGATTTTTAAAACTCCCAGTAGTTTGGGTACATAGAGATTTAATTATTCTGGATCGCTTCACTCACACAGCACTGCTTTTGCATCTCCATAGAAAACTTGGGTCCACACATCTAGCCTTGGCTTGGTTTTTCTTTTTGAAATACATGGTATATTACTGTTTCTTCAGTTCCATATATCTTGCTAACTGAAAGACAACTAAACTTAACCGAAGGTATTATCCTCCCTCCATTTCTCACTCCCTGCTGTGTCCCTTGTGGTGTCAAGGACACGGTTCTCCTTGTACTTCCCAGTGTCATTACTGCTGGGGAGCAGGGCAGGTAAACCACACCTAAATCCACATCCTGCAGGACCCCTAGAAGCTGATTTCTCAGCTCAGGGGCAAAAGAAGCAGCGATGGCCTACACTTACCCACTGAAATCCCCTCTGAATGCTCCCCAGCTTTCAGTAGGCCTCATCCCATCCTTTCCTCACTGATCCCAGGGGGTCAGTCCTTGTTCCCAGCCAACCTCAGGAGGCCTTGACCTTGGCCAGTGCTGAAAAAGGAGTTGCTCATTGCTCTGGCTGGACTTTGAGAAGGTCAGGCCTGAGGCCTGGGTGGCCCTCACCTAAGGGAACAAACAGTACAGAGTCACTCTTAACCGACCTTTGCTCATGGGGGAAGCATGATGTGAAAAGTCCCCGATCCTCCCTCCTTAGCTCTGGAATGCATCTTATTCTTTCCAGATGTTTTATCTAATAATAGCTGCTTGATCTAATGTAAGAGTGAGCTTGTATTCCCCAAGTGCACAGTGGACAATGGGAAAATAATCCAGAAGCGAATGGGGAAACAGAGTATTTGGGGATTCAATCATCTTTTTTTCCTGGATGGTCCTCACAATTGGTAATTAACCCATGAAGGCCTACAGTCTGAAAGGAAGAAATAAAACTGTGTTTATTTGCCAACGACATAACATCCTGTGTAGAAAATCCCAAAGAAGCTGAAAAGCAAAAATCAAGCAAAGAAAAGCCTCATAGAACTAATAGTTGGGTTTACCACAGTTGCAGAATACAAGATCAATATACAAAAATCAACTGTATTTCTGTATACTATCAATGACCACGTGGAAACCAAAATTGAGAACACACTATTCATCTACAGTGCCGTCCCCTCAAAATAAAAATATGTAAGTATAACTCCAAAAAGGTATGTATTATACTAACGTCAACTTTCTGGTTGTGCTATTGGGGGAAACTGGATGAAGAATACATGGTCCCCTCTAAACTACTGTTTGTACCTTCCTTTGAATCTATATTTATTGCCTGGAGAGTCATCAAGTTGTTAATCTACTAACAATCACTGAGACTTAACTCTATTCTCCCATTGTAGACAGCAAATCTTTACAGGGACTGGGGCTTATATCTCTTTATGACTTCCATATTCTGGCCACAGACGAGTGCTCAGCATGTTTCTAAATGACAGCTGTCCTTGATCTCCTTTGGCGCTTGCCTCTATTGGAATCTTTGCCCCTGTGTCTTTACCTAAAACTGCCTGATGTTTCCATCAGCCAGGCCCTGAGGAGCCCCACTTGTTCCAGATTCTTCTGATCCTGCTAGCAGCAACAGTCCAGTCCAAATGAACATTCCACTCTGTACTTTCCAAGAAAGTGGAAGCTCCTTGAAACAGGGTCTCCTTCTGTCATGTGCACCACTGTATCCCATTCCCTAGAGTAGTGTCCAGCACATAGCGGGGACTCAGAAGATATTTGTGGACTGACTATCCATTAAAAAGAAAGAGAGCAAGAAAGCAATGAGCAAAACAGTCTTGCATGCAATCTAGCATCCAAAACGTCATGGGTCAACAAGTCTTTTCAAATAAGAAGAAGGAATCAATCTTTATATGTGTATCTCTTATGAAAGGCACACCTAAAAAGGCCTGCATGAGCCACCCTGTATGCAGTGATTTTTCCTTCTTTAGAATTTCTATAAACACTTCAAAGAATTGTTACTGTGTGATGCACTCAGTTGAGTTCTGTTCAAGCATGCACTAAGCCATACTGTGTGCTGGGTGCTGTATCAGCAATGGGAGTTCAGAGATTAGCAAAGTCTGCTTCCTGTCCCAAAGAAGCTCCCAGCACAATCAGGAGAGACAGACCAGCAGATCATTTGTATAGGTGTGCCTAGGGTGCTAGGATGGCACAGCAGAGAGGAATCACAGTATAGTCTGGGCACACTGGGTTGGGCTCCCAAGTCATCAGACAGGTGGGCAGATGACCACTACTGAGTTCTGTTCCAGACACCATGCTGAATACTATACACATCCTCTCACTGAGGCTTCTACAACTCCATAAAGCCAGCTTTATTCTTTCCAACTCAACTGAATCTGGAAGGAGAAGTAGGATCAGTCAGATGAGAGGAAGGGGAAAAGTGCTTGAAGGTTCAGAGAACACCATGAACAAAAGCAGGGATGTGTGTACACCGGGGCTGTCTGGAGGCCCATGAGCACAAGTCATTTGTATTACTGGGGCAAAAACTTGACTGAGATCAAAATGGAAAAGTAACCAGAAGTAACCGAAGGAGTCAACCCCAGAAGGTTTTGTGTGCCATGCCAAAAATGACAGTCTTCAGCCCAGGCTCTTCTCTTTGGAAGCCTGGCATTCATGAGGCTGGGCCATGAGTTACTGCACATGTTTCGTGCTAATTTCACTAAAATGTGTTTCAAATAATAATGTAAGAAATGCTGTTTGTACCCTGCCCGTATATCCTGCTCCTTGGCATTGCATTACACACCTGCCCACTTCAAACGGCCAGCCCTTGCATAGCTTTGACTGAGAGTTTTCTGTGATGGACAGTGTCTACTGTGCCTGACCACATGGCTGGCTGCCTGCATCCCACAGCTCTCAGACAATGGAGTTGGTTATAAAATTCCAGCTCCTTTCCCCTTGGGAGAAATAACTCTGAGCCACAGGTTCTACGCTGGCTCTCAGACCTTTCCTGTGGGTTAACTCTGGTTGTCCACAGTGGTAATTCACTTGATCATTTTTCCCCCATTGGTTACCTTTCCTTTTCTGTCTTTTGTCCTCACCTTCCTACGAGGTGTTACCAGCAAGTACCTCTTAGATGAGCTGCTTACATTTCAGTCCTTTGTCAAAGTCCGCTTCTGGGGTAACCCAAGCTAAGACACACACACAAACAGAGGCATAGACTATCTCTGGTAGGATTCAAAGAAACTGATAAATGTGGCATGGCTTCTGAGAAGAAAAACATTTGTTGGGAACGGGGCTGAGGGAAGAGACTCATTTGTCACAAAATATACTTTTTTTGTTGCTGGTTTTTTTTTTTTTCCTTTTGGCTTTTGCACCATTTTCATGAATTTTCTATTTAAAAAAATAAAATACCTTCCAAAGCCTGACCAGAGGCACTCAAAGAAAACCAACAAATCCTGTTAAAATTAAATAATAAATACTTTTTTAAAAGCTACCCAAATATGTACTTTAAATCATTTTTAAGAAATCAATTGTGATTTTACAACAACATAGTCACATGTGCTTTGTATTGAAAAATTGTAACATATTGGAGATCACCAATGCTGTCAGGAAAATGCTCTTTGTGATAGTCTGAAAAATTTATCTTTTCTGCTAGTTTGGTTGGTAACTTCGAATGTTCAGTAGAGGTATCACTGATTAGTAACACTGTAGCTCTATACAGCTGATTTCTTAAAATCCAGGCCCATGCATGTCCTCTCAATTTGTACAAGTGTACCACTATGGTAAATTGAGTCACACTCCACCAAATTCATGCAGGCAAAACCTAGGTGATCACAGTTCCTGCCACTGCAGAATGGTGAGCTGTGCAGTCAGGGTCAGATCACATGAGCACCTGTCCTGAGGCTGGGCTGCTTTTGATTTGACTTTTACATTAGCACAGGGAGTAAAAGCACTTACATATTGTGAATAATTCAACATGAGAATTAAATTTTCCTCCGACTCCACATTTAAGATATTGACTGTTTAATTAAGGACATCCTGAGATTTCAAGGCAAGTAAGCTGTTTAAAAATAAAAAATAAAGTAACGCTCTTGCTAATTTTATGACTTACTTCTGTGAATCAAACTTTCTCAGCATTGGACAACAGAAACAAATGCAGAAATAAATCGAATACCAAGGCTGACATAAAACTGCAACTGAATGAATGTCAAATGTTTGACCATGAATGTCAAACGTTTATGCTTCTCAAAATAATCACATGGTTCAGAGTGACTGGCTTTATAACAACGTATGCCTATAAAGTACATTTCAACCAATAAGATAACTTTTCATCTCTTTCTGCAATTGATGTTGAATATAATATTTACTTGAAAAACAAGTTACAGTTCCAAATATTTGGGACCTCTGACGTAGATGGCAGTGACCAGGGCCAGCTCCTGCACGAACGTGGACTAGTGCTGTGGCCAGATGCTGTGTTTGAGGCAGGCCACCCTGACCGCTGTTGGAGAGGGACTGGAGCCAGCCAGCCTGCAGTCTGGACAGACAACTGGGTGGCGCGGGGAATCAGGCTAGAAGATTTGGCATTGCAAGCATGGTGGGCGGTGGCTGATGTCTTGGCTGTTGAGGTTGGAGTCCAGGGAAAGAGTGTAAAGTAAGAGGAGTGGGTCGAGACGAAAGCCTGGGAAGCCATCTTCAGCTGCCCTGTCCATAGGCATCGGTCTCAATCTTGTGACTGGAGGGCACTCCTGGAGGAGTGAGACTTAGGAATCAACATTCTCCAACACCCAACAGGGCCTCAAATAAAACCCTGCATATAGCAGCTGCTCTGTAAATGTTTCTACACTGACTTATTTCTTCCAGACAGCAAGGGATTGTATTATAATGAGAATCTCGTTTAAACACATTCATCAAAATTCCCGTATTATATCCAAACTTCTTTAAATGTCTCTACCTAGGTGGAATTAGCAGCTTGCATCCTTTTTTAAAAAAATTATCACAATTTTTTAAAAAATCTGCATACACTGAATTTCAAGTCAAGGCTAAATTTAAGAAAAAGAAAAAGAAGTGTGTGCATACACTGGGCACTTTTGAATGGCAGGTTTTCTCCCTAAAGAAGAAAAGAAAACAGAAAGGAAGAGAGGGAAGAAGGGAGGGAGGGAAGAAAGGAAGGAAGGAAGGGAGGGAGGAAGGAAGGAAGGGAGGGAGGAAGGAAGGAAGGAAGGAAGGGAGGGAGGAAGGAAGGGAGGGATGAAGGAAGGGAGGGAGGGAGGAAGAGAGAGAGGGAGGGAGGAAGGAAGGAAGGGAGGAAAAGAGGGAGGGAGGGAAGGGAAGAAGGAAGGGAGGAAAAAATGCATGGTTTGTAGTTAACCAGGCCTGCAGCAGACATCCTATAGGGAAAGTACATGATGAAACATAACTATCCTGAGTTTCTTTCCCCTCTGCTGATATTTAATAACTGGGCTCAGAGGATAATTCCTTTTATTTCCTCTCCCTGTCTGCTCCACTACCCTCCCGACTTCTTCCAGGTTTCTGAAGCAGAGTCTGGGCCACCCTGAGTGGAACTCACCCCACTGGATTGAGAGTCTCACTGCTCACCTCCCTGGGGCCCCAGCACCTTGAAGCTACTTCCTGAAGGGCCATGTCGGGGCCTGAGAGAGGACGCGGAGCCTGCTTTCGTGGTAAATGTGTGCCTTTCCCTTTTAGTTTCTCTCCCTGGTTGGGAACAGAACCACCAAGAAGGGAGAAATGTCCTCTGTGGAGGAGTGATTCCCACCCTTCCCCTCCCAGGAGGAACTTCCCGGCCACCCCACTGTCCGCATTGTCCCTGAGGGCTGGAGCTGACCAATGTGGGTCTGGGCTGGGCTGGGCCTCACTGTGGTCCCTTGGCTCCTCTCTCTGGCCCCTTGTCAATCTGTGCAAACTCTGGTTAAGATGACTGTCACGGGAAGTCTGTAGGGAGGAAAGAAGTCACAGAAGGGCAGCATTGGAGGGGAAGGAGGGAGGAAAGGAGGCTGCGCAGTGAGTAGGACCCTCCCAGCACCATCCTCGGGTCCAGGGCTCTACTAGAGGGAAGCTAAGGAATACAGGTTTCAGGGACCCTCACTTTTTCAAAGCCCTGTGCCTAATTTCGTATTTGTAATTTTACATTCTTTTCTTAAAGAAAGTGTCCCCAAATTCTATAGGCTTCAAGTCCCCAAAACTATATCCAGACAGCGCCACCAGCTGATTTTGAGCCACTTTTCTCCTGCTGCCACCTCCCAGAACTGCCGTCTACACATTTTTACGTCCCTGGCTCACTCGGCCACAGCTGCTAGTGCCGGTCTCCTTGTTCTTTGGATGGACACACTACTCAGTGGCCAGGGCATTGGGGCCTTGTTCCCTCTGCTTAGAAGCCTCTTCCCCAGGTGCTCACCTCCTTTACGCAAGTGGTGCTTTCTCAGCGCGCCCTGCCCTGAGCTCCCTAGTGAAGGTGAGATTCCCGGCTTCTTCTATCCTGTGTTGCCCTCTACCTGCCAAGTTCCTGCATTAGTGATCATCTGCTAACACAATTCATAATCTAGTTATTTATTGTTTTCTGTCTCCCTCCCACCACTAGAACATAAGTTCCATGAAGGAAGGGAAACAAATCCATTATGTTTACTGATGCATTCCGAGCACCGACTACATAGCAGTCACTTGGTTCATATTTGTCTGATAAATGCTTGAAATTGTAGGTCCAAAGGCAAGGTACTGCCTGCTGCAGTCTGAGGACAGCCGTGGCCAATAAGCATACAGATGAGAGAAAGAAAAGCTGCTTCTCAGGGGCAACGTGGCTTTGCAGCTCTCATGGGCCAAGGTCATGGACGCCAGTACATCTGTCCCTTCCTGTCTGTCTCAGGATGCATCATTTGGCTCTTGGACAGTGTTGCCACCTAAGAACTCACCAGAACTGCTGAGGCTGGGTCAGGAGAGGGGCTGGAGCCTGCCCAGGCCATGCCTGTCTCACTGGTGCCAGGGACCGTGGGACTTTTTGCGTGTGGTGTCCAGTCCTGGAAAAGTATAGCCGATTACTAACATAGCAAAGTGCTGAGTGAAAGAACAGAGACGTTTACTCAGAGCTGGTGCTAATTTCCTGCCTTTGCACTGTGTGCTGGACTGGGAGGTGCACATCTGGCAGCATTTGCTGGCCTGACCCGAGGACGCCGAGCTAGAGCTCCAGGGGATGATCGTCTTGTGTCCTCTGAGCCCCACAGGGACACATCACTGATTGGTATTTTACCCTGGCGCCGGGAAGAGGGCGTCTACGAGGTTGAGGGCGTGGAGGACACCAAGCTGTCCATGGGGCTGGCGACCCACAGTCGGCCAGCCAAGACCACCCCCTGCAGACAATGCTGATGACATCATGACGATCTTGGGCTTTATATAGTAGTTCGCAGTTGCCAAAACTCTTTGTCATACCCTATTTCATTTTATGGTCATCCAAACCTGTAAGGAAGACAGAACAGGAATTGTCATCCCATTTTCCACAGGAAGCATATGAGGTCCAAAGGTGAGACCATGTATCACACAGCTAGCAAGTATCATGCTGGACTGGCTTTGGCACTAACAGCTACACCCTATCCTGTGTGCTCAGAGACATGGGCCCTTGACACCCCAGGGCTTAACACTTGCAGCTTCTACTGTGTCCTAGAAACCTCAAAGACCCCTGAGTACACTGACTTATCTGTGTACAGTGGCTGAATTTGCACTCGATGAGGCCAGCTTGGGAGTCACACGGCTGGTGTGAGAGCCTGGCTGGCCTCCCAGGGCCCACGGTGCACTTGGCTTGCCATTTTTTAATCACCATGTGGGCACCCTAACCCTCCTGTGACAATTTAAAAGCAAAACCAAAACAAAAAAAAAAATTGTTTGCTTTTGAAAATAGCCATCAGCTAAGAGTCAGCTAAAATCAAAGAGGCAATGGATGCGTGGATTTCAAGGTCAGGAGTGTGGCTGTCAATGAGACGTACTCGGGCTGCCTTTGATGCGCACTCACCAAGTGTCAGATGTTTTGTTAGGTGCTTTACAAATGCTGAGTCTGCCACATTTTCCCAATCCAGTCTATCGATGGGCATTTGGGTTGGTTCCAGGTCTTTGCTATTGTAAACAGTGCTGCAATGAACATTTGTGTGCATGTGTCCTTATAGTAGAACGATTTATAGTCCTTTGGATATATACCCAGTAATGGGATTGCTGGGGAAAATGTGGCACACATACTTCATGGAATATTATGCAGCAATCAAAAATGATGAGTTCGTGTCGTTTGTAGGGACATGGATGAATCTGGAGAACATCATTCTCAGCAAACTGACACAAGAACAGAAAATGAAATACCGCATATTCTCACTCATAGGCGGGCGAGGAAAAATGAGAACACATGGACACAGGGAAGGGAGTACTAAACACTGGGGTCTATTGGGGGGAATAGGGGAGGGACAGTGGTGGGGGGAGCTGGGGAGGGATAGCTTGGGGAGAAATGCCAAATGTGGGTGAAGGGGAGGACGGCAGCAAAACACACTGCCATGTGTGTACCTATGCAACTGTCTTGCATGTTCTGCACATGTACCCCCAAACCTAAAATGCAATAAAAACAAAACAAACAAACAAAAAAAGCAAACGCTGAGTCTGGGTTGTCAAAGCCTGTGCTCTGAAACTCTACATCATATGTCTCTCCTTGGAGATGCGCTCTAGCAGCCTGTGTAGACACCTATATGTCTGAGCTCATATATCTTCAGATTCAGAAAGGTCTCAGAAAGTAGCTTGTCTCTTAGTCTTTGTCTCTCTCTCTCACCTTTACCATGGCCCTTCCTCTCTTCTCCCAGTAATTTTATAACCTTCTTCTCCAACCTGCTCTTTCTTGGGCTGACTTGGAAACTCCAAATTCTTCTCTCTTCATCTTGCAGAATAGTCCATTTATTCAACAAATAATTTTTGGATGATTATTTCATGCCAGGCACTGCTAGCCACTAGGGAAATGGCCGTGAACAAAACACACGAGAATCCCTGCCTTCGGGAAGACTCCATGCTAGTGGAGGACAAACAGACAAACAAACAACCCAATAGAGCAGGGTGAAGTCAGGCAGGATAAAGCTGTGAGGGAAATAAGAGGAAGTAGGAAAGGGGAGTGATGGGGACTGCCATTTGAGACGTGAGATCAGGGGAGGCCTCTCTGAAGAAAAGGCATTTTGGGCAGAGGCCAGAGTTGAGAGGAGGAAGTCATGTCATCGTCATAACGGAAACATCCCCAGTGATGGAATGAGCCCAGCCTAGAGTTGCAGGATTAACAGAGAGGAGGAGGAGGATGAAGAGGAGAAGAACAAGAAAAGGGATTGTTGAGTGTATGTCCCGTTCCACATTTGGAACATACTTGTCTTACTTAGTCCACATGTGCTGCTGTAACACAAAACCACATAATACGTAATGTACAAACAACAGAAATTAGCCAGGTTTGGTGTCCAGTGAGGGCCCAGTCTCTGCTTCCAAGGTGGCACCTTACTGCTATGTCCTCTGCAGGGGAGGAACGCTGTGTCTCACAGAACAGAAGAGCAGAAGGGCAAAGCCACTCCCTCAAGCCCTTCTGTAAGGCCCCAGTCACATCCATGACGGCTCCACTCTCATTACTTAATCAGCTAAAGGAGGGGTCCCCAAGCCCTGGGCCACCGACTGGTACAGATTCGCGTGCTGTTAGGAACTGGGCCACACAGCAGGAGGTGAGGGGCAAGCGAGCCAGCGAAGAAGCTTCGTCAGTGTTTACAGCCACTCCCCATCCCTCACCTACAGCCTGAGCTCCACCCCCTGACAGATCAGCAGCAGCACTGGATTCTCATAGGAGTGGGAGCCCTACTGTGAACTGTGCATGCAAGGGATCTAGGCTGTGCTCTCTTTATGAGAATTTAACTAATGCCTGATGACCTAGGGTGGAACAGTTTCATCCCAAAACCATCCCCACCCTCCCAACGCGTTGAAAAATTGTCTTCCACAAAACCGGTCCCTGGTGCCAAAAAGGCTGGGGACCACTGACCTAAAAGACTCACTCCTTATTCGAGGTTAAGTTTCAACATGAATTTTGGAAGAGACACACATTCAAACCACATCAATACTTATACTGAAATAATTATGTGTTGTTTATCTGAAATTCAAATTTAACTTGGAATCCCATATTTTATCTGGCAACCCTAGATTTTTGCTTAAGGAGTAGAAAAGAGACCAATGTGGCCAGAGTGGAGGAAGCAAGGAGAAGGTGGGGGGAGATGAGGCTGGGGACACTTGGAGAAGAGAGGGTGGTTGACATTTCAAAAGCAGAGAAGCCATCTAGGTATGCCTCCAGCTCTTCCAGTGGAATTGTATCTGCCTGTGCAAGAGACAAACACATGCTGAGGGCTATGAGAGAGGAAATAGGAAAGAACATAGCACAGGGAATTCAATCTAGTCTGAATCCTACATGGTTTGGGTCTGCAGCGCCCCTTATTCGAAGAAGGCAAGATTCTTTGGAAACCCTGGGGCATCAACTAGGGCTTGGCTCCTTCATTCAGCAGAGCAGCTGGGTCCTGAGCAGATAAACCAAGGGAGCTGCAGCTGGGGCATGACCTGGGAGCCCAGAGGTTAGATTATTTCAAGACAGGTAAGGCGAGGGGATAGAGTCAGCAAATTCTCAGGGCTCCAGAATCCTTGGTGGCTGGCTGTAGGCATCTTGGGAAGGGACAGACCAACTCAGGGAGTCAAGCATTTGCCATTGGCCAGGACAGGTATTTTGGGAATCTGAACTGGAAGCAAACCTTGGTGACTGATTTGAGCTATAAGGGTTAAGGTTGAAACAGAAAACACCCTTTGAGGTTAAGATGTAAATAACCCACTGGGCCTCCTGCTGGCAGACTTTGGGATCTGGAGAAAAGCAAGATAAACCTAGGTAGACATTTCCGGGAAATTCCGCTTTAGCCCTGACACCTACTTCATAACAGGTGTTTAGTCCCTGAGGATTAAATGAGATGATGTATGTAAATCACTATGCTGGGTACATTGAAAATGTGTGACATTAAATGGTAAATGTCCTTTCTTCATTCTACTGCTGTTCCCAAGTCTGGGACCTGAAGGGACTTTAAAACACCCTCTATCCCCTTGGCCTACACACACACACACACACACACACACACACACGAGAGAAACTACATGGTTAGATCTGAGTGTTACAATTGAATCTCTTCCCTTTCTTGCAGATAGTGAGCTGGTAAGATTAACATGCCTGGCACATAGCAGCTGCCCAATAAATATTGCTCTATGAGTAATAAGAAAATACAAGGCCTCATTTTCAAAGTTCTCCCAGAGTTAGATTTTTCACTTTCAACCCAACAAAGAAGGAAGTAGGCCTGCCTGAGTGGGGCTGTGGAGAATCAGGAGCAAACTGCTCCCCGCCCTTCCCAGTTTGGGGTGTTGCTTCATCACCCGACTGACACACAGGCCAGAGAAGCAGCTGGCGCCCAGCAGAGCGGCTGCCTTATAAGGACATTGGCCAGGCCTGCCAGGTGCGTCGTCATGAAGCCCAGTGATGGCCCCAGTGAGTCAAGGCTGGGGTGGATAAAGCAAGCTCAGAAAGCCAAATGGGCAGCAAGTGAGAGTTTTCTCACTTCCTCTCCTTCTTATATGTTTCCATGTGTTTCTAATTATTATCCCATTTACCACTTACCTCTGCAATTGGGAAAACAGAGAAGAGAATTTTTGGAAAAGAGGTACTCATAAACTATTACTCGAGTAGCAAAGAAAATTCTCTCTCTGCTTTTTGATGGGTTGTTGGCAGGGAGTGAGCTGGTGAAATAAAGCAAGTAGAGTCTGCGGGGTGGCCCCTTAGGAATGAATACGTGGTGGCCCCTCCAGGACAAGGCAGTGTCCAGCAGCATAGAGAGCTGCCTCTGTCCCAGGGCAATGTGGGGAGACCCGGTCTCTGTCTGTTGAGGGAAGATTTGATGCTCAAAAAGACAAGCCAGCAATGGGCAGGGAGCCTTGGAGAAAAGTGGCCCTTTTGAAAGGTATGAAGGCCCAGGAAGGGGCAGTGGTACTGACCAGAGGTGGCATAGAACCATGACTAAGAAATTAGGCTTTGAAATCTTACAAACCTGGATTTGAGCCCCAACTTTTACAACTTTAGCTGGGTGAACTACCGCAAGTTAGTTCGTTTCTTTTTTTTGAGACAGGGTCTTGCTCTGTTGCCCAGGCTGGAATGATCACAGCTCACTGCAGCCTCGACTTCCCGAGTAGCTGGGACCACAGGTACACCCCATCATGCCCAGCTAATTCATTTTTATTTTTTGTAGAGATGGGGTCTTTCTTTTTTTTTTTTTTTTTTTTTAATTTTTTATTGGATTATAGGTTTTGGGGTACATGAGCAGAGCATGCAAGACAGTTGCGTAGGTACACACATGGCAGTGTGCTTTGCTTTTCTTCTCCCCTTCACCCACATTTGGCATTTCTCCCCAGGCTATCCCTCCCCAGCTCCCCCTCCGACTGGCCCTCCCCTTTTCCCCCAAATAGACCCCAGTGTTTAGTACTCCCCTTTCTGTGTCCATGTGTTCTCATTTTTCATCACCCACCTATGAGTGAGAATATGCGGTGTTTCATTTTCTGTTCTGGTGTCAGTTTGCTGAGGATGATGTTTTCCAGATTCATCCATGTCCCTACAAACGACACAAACTCATCATTTCTGATTGCTGCATAATATTCCATGGTGTATATGTGCCACATTTTTCCAATCCAGTCTATTATCAATGGGCATTTGGGTTGATTCCAGGTCTTTGCTATTGTAAACAGTGCTGCAATGAACATTCGTGTACATGTGTCCTTATAGTAGAACGATTTATAGTCTTTTGGATATATACCCAGTAATGGGATTGCTGGGTCAAATGGAATTTCTGTTTCTAAGGCCTTGAGGAATCGCCACACTGTCTTCCACAATGGTTGAACTAATTTACACTCCCACCAACAGTGTAAAAGTGTTCCTTTTTCTCCACATCCTCTCCAGCATCTGTTGTCTCCAGATTTTTTAATGATCGCCATTCTAACTGGCGTGAGATGGTATCTCAGTGTGGTTTTGATTTGCATCTCTCTGATGACCAGTGACGATGAGCATTTTTTCATATGATTGTTGGCCTCATATATGTCTTCTTTCGTAAAGTATCTGTTCATATCCTTTGCCCACTTTTGAATGGGCTTGTTTGTTTTTTTCCTGTAAATCTGCTTGAGTTGTTTGTAAATTCTGGATATCAGCCCTTTGTCAGATGGGTAGACTACGAAAATTTTTTCCCATTCTGTTGGTTGCCGATCCACTCTAGTGACTGTTTCTTTTGCCGTGCAGCAGCTGTGGAGTTTGATTAGGTCCCATTTGTCTATTTTGGCTTTTGTTGCCAATGCTTTTGGTGTTTTGTTCATGAAGTCCTTGCCTACTCCTATGTCCTGGATAGTTTTGCCTAGATTTCCTTCTAGGGTTTTTATGGTGCCAGGTCTTATGTTTAAGTCTTTAATCCATCTGGAGTTAATTTTAGTGTAAGGTGTCAGGAAGGGGTCCAGTTTCTGCTTTCTGAGATGGGGTCTTTCTATGTTGCCCAGGCTGATTGTGAACTCCTTGCCTCAAATGACCCTCTTGCATTGGCTTTCCAAAGTGCTGGGATTATACTATGCCTGGCCTTCATCTTTGTAAATCTCCATTGCCCCCTGTGTGAAGTATTTGTCCATTTAGGAAATACCCACAGAGTATTTCAGCGTTTTACCCTCATTAACTTTTCATAGCAAACCAATGAAGTAGGTTCTATTATTAACCCCATTTTACAGGTGAGGAAAGTAACTTGCCCAAGGCCGAACAGCTAGTAACTAGGAGAACTGAAATTTGACCCCAGGCTGTCAGGCACCAGGGCCTGCAGTCCTAAGCCTAAACTATGCCAAGAGGTTATAATTGCACCTGCTTTGCCTGATGGGATTCAGGAGGACTAAGTGGACCAGGGCATGTAAAGAGCTCTTATCACAGTGCCTGAAACATGGTCAAACCCAGTGAATGCTACCTATCATCATTTGTCTGTTATTTGTGAGGATTACCCAGAAGTGGATCCTGAGAGAAAGGTTCTTGCGCAAGTGCAAAAGACGAGCTCCCGAAGAAACAGGTGTGGTATGGAATGGGGCAAGTCGGCCAGGGACTGAGAAGAAGCCAAGCAAGGGTGCAACTGCAGGCAAGGTCTCACAAGGGAGTGTGTGAGATTTCTGAGTTTGTCCCCATGGAGACAAGGGAGCTGGGCTTTGCGGTGTCAAACTGTTGGTCTCTGGCTAAGGGATGCTCTAAAAAGATGAAAACTTCTTGGCGTGCCTGGACTCTGCACGTGTGGTCAAAGCAGTATAGTAATGAGATGGCAGGCTCCCAAAGAGAGTCATGGGTATGGGGCTGTTAGAAGCAAAAGCATCAGAAAGCACTGGCAGAGTTCACAGAAACAGCAAAAAATAGATCCAAAGGCCTCTGAGGGAATAGGAACTGAGCGACCCAAGACCACCCCTTGCATCACCCAGACTAACTCACATCTTCTATTCTGTGCACTTCATCCTGCCGTTGCATCTTCAAGAGGGTAGACACTCAGTTTCTGGAAGAAAATTTACAAGGTAAGAGTTTAGTGAGACAAGATATATCTCTTCTCACACAAGTTTATGTAAGCCATTCACACAAGTTTATATAAAAGAATATTAATTGTGCTGGGTGCTGTGGCTCATGCCTGTAATCCCAGCACTTTGGGAGATCGAGGCAGGCAGATCACCTGAGGTCAGGAGTTCAAGACCAGCCTGGCCAATGTAGTGAAACCATGTTGCTATTAAAGATACAAAAATGAGTTGGGCATGGTGACTCGCACCTGTGATCTCAGCTACTGAGGAGGCTGAGGCAGAATTGCTTGAACCTGGGAGGTGGAGGTAGTGAGCCAAGATCACGCCACTGCACTCCAGCCTAGGTGACAGAATGAGACTCCATTTCAAAAAAAGAATATAAAGAATGTTAATTGCAACATGAATAATAATAGCTAAAATGCAAATAAGTCAAACTTATTTGATCTCTAGGGATCAAACTTAGATCTCTAGGGATTTGCTTTTTTCTTTTAATAATTGCTTAATACTCTATGGTATGGCTGCATACCATGATGTATTTAAGCAAGCCACTGATTCATGATTATTCATTTAATGAAGCCACTACTGACGAAAGTTAGACTTATTTGCATCTGAGCTATTATTAACAATGTTGCAATTAATATTCTTTTACATAAACTTGTGTGAGTGGTTTACATAAACCTTTGCAGTGGTCCCTTGGCTGTAGCTGATATTCATTATCTCCCTGCCCTGCCACTCTTTCTAGATTTCCCCCACTCCCAGCAAGTACTTCTGGTGGTGTAGGTTGTTGAGATTCACTCACTCAGGGTGGCTGGCAAAATATTGGGAAACGTTAGGAAAACTTATAGATTATAGCCTCAAACCTTTCGGAAGGCCAAAAGATTTGCTGGAACAGGCTGAAGGCGGCTGGTTTGTTCTGTTAGCACAGCGAAAAAGACAGGGACAATAAAGTACAAGTTAAGTCTGTTTACCCCACACTCCTTTGTCTCTAACTGTTTACCCATGTAAATTTGGTGCTGGATGTCCCTCTCAGGGAGGTCTAAGGGGAATTACCCATTAATGGGGTTTGCTCTGGGCCCCCGGAACCTAAAGCTTTTATCATTTGTAAAACTACTCTTTTAACCATGTAAATTATCCACTGGCATTAACTTAGAACCTCTGTTATTAAATCTATCCTGAATAAATGTGAGCAGTTACAGGGAGTTATGGTGGGTTAGCCGCAATTGTCCTCTGAAAGCAGCCGACAACCATCCTAGCCCACTCAGATTAGTGTGAGTGTATTCACTCATCCATCATTGAGTCAGGGTCTGCAGGACAGACCTCTGCAGGTGGTGACTGACCTCTCAGTAGGTGGCTTGCTTGATGAAGTGACAGACTTTTAGCGTTTATCTCCCACCCTCTGAAGAGCATGAATCCTAACAGGCATCCAGAATTGTTGCCCCTTCCATCTTACCAGGTTCAATCAACGTAAAGCAACCGATACGGTGGACCAAATACAAAGTACACTGTACTCTCGGCTTCCTAAGAAAGGAAAAAGATAAAATTCCATTAGCCGTAGTCAAATGAGCACACCATCAATGCCAAGAAAAACTGTAAACTTGTGTTAATTAACCTGTTGTGATTTGGTTAAAAAGAAACCATTGACCAATAGGAACCAGAGAGGGTTCTCTAAGAACAAGTCAGGCCAAGGACACATTGTGGATGAGCAAAAGAGAAACTGTAAATCAGTTTAATTTTGGACTTGGTAACAAGTAAAACAAATGGTTGAGAGAAGTGGAGGTGGAAGAGATAAAAATGAATGGAGAAAGTGTCTATTATTTGTAGATTTCATTTATACAAACAATTCTTTTCCATTGATAGTTGAAAACTGAGCGTGATGTTTTCCTGTTTGCTGGGGTAGAAATAGATTGTGAAATGTTATCCTATGGTTTCCAGGGAGTAAGTGGAAAGCTGGGGTGAAAATGCAGCACAAATTCCGTGTGTTGTGAGACCTGCCATCAGGAGCTAACCCACCAAGCTGAGGTCCCTCAGAAGTTTCCCTGTGTGGCAGCCAGTTTCTCACATGCTAGCAGTAGCAAGTCTCTCAAATTGCTCCTTTAATAAGCAAGAAAAAAAGCTTTCTCCCAGATTGGCAGTATTCATTGTTTCGCTGTTGCTACAAGTATAATATCTGCTTGTAAAATCTCCAAAATATGAAATTGAATGTGGAAGTCTCTAATTAGTCTAACTCGATCTAGTGATAATGTGGTGATAAAACTGTTAATGGTCTGATATATACAAATTTCACCTCTTTTGCAGAATAAAAAAATGAAAGGAAAGATGGATGAGCAGATGGAAAAATACTTTACAATCTGCCTCTTTCACTTAAAATACTGTGGACAGCCTTCCTTGTAAAAACAGATCTCTTGGGATTTGCTGTTCTTCTTTTAACAATTGCATAATATTCCATTGTATGTTTGCACCATGATTTTTTTAACCAAACCAATACTGATGAAAGTTTGAATGTTTGCATTTTAACTACTATTGGCAGTGTTGCAATTAATATTCTTTTACATAAACATGGTGTCTTTGTCTGTAGGACAAATTTCTACAAGTTCTGGGAATTGCTGGGTCAGAGATTACACAAATTCTAAATTTGGAATTATCATTGCTTACTGGACCTCGAAAGGGTCTACAAATTTACACTCTCACCAATGGTTCATCAGAGTATCTGTTTCCCCTCACCCTGCAGCTTTTACTGTTTACATGGGAGACTGGGCAGGGAAGAAGAGTCATTTGTGTTGTTTCTTTCGTCAGCCAACATCTTTGGTCACTTTTTTCTTAGGGAATTTGTCTTTTTCTTATTGGTTAATAAGAAAAAGTTGCTTATTAAGGACATTAATCCTTGGTAATATTGGGGAATCTTTTCAGAACAAGCCATTTTAATGAAATAAGTGTTCCTGCCTAATGGGCAAAAAGGTATAATATTATGATGTAATAATTTTACATTCATATACAGAGAACCTCCTCAGCCCACCCTATGCATAGCAGATAATGTGCTGCATAGAAGATACAGACAGACGAACCAAATTGCTTATTATTTAAAGAAAGAGATAAACAAATAAATGCCATATAGTGCAAAATGTTATAAGGGAATTTCAGGCAAGGTTCATGAGGGACTAACAGGGGAATAGTCAGCTCTGGCCAGGAAGGACTCTGTCTTTTTCCCTGGTTGTTGTCTGTGGGTACCTTAGGTGGTTTGTCTTCTTGCTGATTTGTGAGAGGTTGCTCTGATGCACTAACATGAGAAACAGCGTGCTGAATTCTGTTGGGATGTTCTGAATTTGAGAATATCATAGACGGGGATGGTGGGAGGGATGGTAATTCCCATCAAACACCTTCATGTTTCCTATCCCCCCCTGATCTTGTGAGATAATATACAACTCTAGAGAGGGAGTCCCATGAAACCCACCCCTAGACCCCACTGGAGTGATAAGGAGGGTACAACCTGAAAATGAGGAGTGTAGGCTAAATCCCCAAAGCAGTTGGGAGTCTTCGAGGAGTTGTAAGTGGTGTTGGAGATGGGGCTGCCCTTCCTATTTGTGCCATAGAGGCACTCTAGCTGCTGTGTGAATGGGTTCAAGGAAAGCAACTCTGGAAGCCAGACCTATGTGAGGGCTGCTGGAGGAAGATGCCTGGGCCGGAACTGAGGTACCACACAGATTGGAAAGACATAGAGGTGGGAACTGCTGACTGTTTGGACACGGGGGATGATGAGCGTGAGTGATGGTGCCATTCACTGAGTTGCAAGGTGTAGCAGGAGAAGCAGGTTTGAGGGAGTTTAGTGGAGAAGTAGGTACCTGTGGGGTTACTAGCGAAGATGCCCAGAAGGCAGCCACATACACAGATTCAGAGCTTATAAGGCAGTTCTCAACTGGACCTTTGGAGGGAGAGTCAGCAGCCTGTTGCTGAACACTGAAACCTCGAAAATGGATGCTATTGCCCCTTGCAAGGTTAAAATGAGAACAGGGTTGGCACAGAACCCTACAGAAGACCGACAGAGCAAGAGAGAGGATGGAAGATAGATGACTGGAACAAATGCCAACTCTCTACAGGCTCTGAGATGACACAAGAGTAAGGCAAAACCAAGCTGAGACTCAATCTTTAGTTCATTTAGCAAACCCAAGCTGAACGTTTAAAATACACTCTGGATTGCAATGCTGGTTTAAACTGGCTACAGGATGGAGTCCAACAGCTCTGTTCCCTGGTATCATAGCTGCAAACCCATCCAAACTGTGCTCTGCTCCCAATCAGTTCTTTGTGATTGAAGGAATTCAGCTTCGGTGTATAAGACACCTTCATCCCCTGATTCACAAAGTGACTTTTGCACACTCCCAACTAACTCTCTGTTTCCCTGAGCTCTGCTTTGTCAACATGCATCTTCTTTCCATCATAGCACTGTGGAGAAAATGTTTCAACATAAGGAAGTGTATAATGTAGAGGAAAAACCCAAAAGCCCTCTTAAGTGTTCACGTTCTCTTTGAAATGTGGCACATCCGCCAGCTTCCCAGGGTTCCCAGGCTGGGGGCTGGGCTGGACTGGGAGTCAGATGGTGATGATATGCCCAAGTGCAGCTGGCTCTTGCCTAACAGAGAAGCAATTTTTAGCAAATGTTAAGGAGGATTTGCTCTCTCTTTAGGATGATCCACTTTTCCACTAGGCAAGACTCATTCAGTTGCTTTTCCAGAACCTTTACACTCTAGTCTGAATCACACATTGGGATTTTAATTATTCACTGTCTTGTGCCACCAGTCATGTCCTCAAGTGGATTCTAAATTCCCTGAGGAGTCAGAGGCCGTGATGTTACTTCTCCTGGATCTACCAAGTACCCACAACTGGTCTATGTGCATGGGAGGCCCTCGATGAAGTGAAGCTGATCAGGAAACGCAGAGCACTCAGGCTCACAGACCTTGGCCTTGGGGAGCATCCAGCGCAACCCCTTACACATAGGGAAACTGATAGCCATGGCCATGCAGCGGCATGTGCAGTCCTACAGCCCATTGATGACAGAGCCGGAAGTGTTACACAAGGAAGTGTGGAGAAGTAGCAGGGTGACAAGCCAAGAGCATGGCCTTTGCCAGGCCTCCTTCATGTACTGGCCACATGAGTGTGGGCTCCTTATCATGCCTCTTCCACTTCCCCTACTATAAAGCAGAGATCGTAAGTGAACCTCAGGCCGGGCACAGTGGGCGGCCCATGCCTGTAAACCCAGCACCTTGGGAAGCCAAGGTGGGCCGAACTCCTGAGCCCAGGAGTTCAAGACCAGCCTGGGCAACACAGTAAGACCCCATCTCTACGAAAACATACAAAAATTAGCTGGGCATGGTGACATGCATATGTAGTCCCAGCTACTCAGGAGGCTGAGGTGGGAAGACTATCAGAGCCCAGGGCGGTCAAGGCTATAGTGGGCCACGATCACACCACTGGACTCCAGCACATGGGTGGCAGAATGAGATCCTGTCGCAAAAAAAAAAAAAAGTGAACCTCAGCAGAGGGCATTATGAAGATCAAATGGGCAGACCCGTAGACAGCTCATGGCACAAGGCCAGTAGAGTAAGTGCTCAATGAACATCAGCAAAAGGGAAATACATTACTTCAAAAGAAAAACGTACAATTTCATTAAAGTAGTTGCTACCTCCAAAGTATTTAGCATGAATTTGTTGAATAGCTTGACATTTTCATCTCAACTCTTCCCACACAGAGGACGCAGCTGGGAGTTGGGCGCTTTCGGTTTTCTAAGCACAGGACTGTTCCTTTCCAAGCAAGCGCTCCACATGGCTCTGAACACTGTGGAGGCTATATTGTCAGCACGGTGGCGGTGGCCGGCAGTCAGGCCCAGCAGCCGGGGCTGGAAATACCCTGCTGAGATGAAGTAATGCAACCAGAGGGCAGAAGGGAGAAGTGACCCACACAGCGCATGGAAGGAAGCGGAGGGAGGGTTACAGGAAAAAGCTTTTCCTTTTCACAAACTGTTGCTTTAACTGAAATGCAGTCTCATTTCAGCCTGTTGTAGACGCTTATTAGACACCATAAAATCATACTCACTGGAGCTGTATTCTAGCTCCTGTCTTTCCCCGCAAAGCCATGTGACGTAATTCCCAAGCCATGTGATCTTGGGAGTTACGCAACTTTTCTGTGCTTCCTTTCATGGTTTACCCTTCCTCCCACAAAATGAGGACGATAATAGTAACTTATGGTAAACCCTTATTAATTACTGCATCAATTTACAAAAACAATTCCTGTGAAAGATTTAGAACAGAGTGTCTAGCATATAATAAGCATTCTATAAATATTAGTTGCTATTGTTTTTAAAAGTGTCTACCCTATACTTTGAATACAGCTGTAGAGTTATTATTTCAGGAGCAAAATCTTGATACCCTCCTTCCACCTGGATCAATTTAATCTGAATTCAATTAAAAACCAAAAGAAAATTGAATTTAGAGTTTCATTATGCATAAACAAAGGCTGGAAAGAAACACCCCAACTGACGTAGTGGTGGATGCAATAGGGTAGGACTATGAGCAGATTTTGTTCTTCCTTCTTACATTCTGTATTTTCCATCAGTTATTTGTATAATTAAAAGCAATTTTTTCATACAAGAGGGACATTGTGAGCTATCCGTGAGAAACATCTTCTATCTGTTGCTCTCTGTAGACAGATACAAAAAAAGGGGGCGCCAGCTTGGTTTGGGGAAAGTCCCAATGCCATTCTCTTGGCTGAGAAGCTTCCTACCTCATCTAATGTGGAGATTCTACCTACCCGGGAAGCCTCCCCTCCTGCTACCTCAAGTCTGCAGCCGGCCTCCCAGCCTTCTGCTCCTCCTACCTACAGCCTGCTTGGGGCACATTGGTGGGAAAGGAGAGCACAGGTGGCCACACTCCCTAGAGCCCCTTCCACTCCTTGACTCAGGCTGGGTTCTGTCAGTTGCACTCTTCCACGGAGATCTCTGTCTTCTACTGGTGCCACCTCTGCATCCTTGCCTCATTGTCCTGCCCACCATGAAAGGCTTCTGTTTCCAGGACTTCAGCAACTGGTACATCCTTCTCTCCCTTCCATAGTCATGGCTGCTTTCAACACACAGGTGTTATCTGTCTGTCTGTTTGCTTATTTGATTGTTTTATAGTATGATTCTTTTAATACAGAGTCCAAAAACTAGCAAACTAGACCGTATTCATGGTGAAATGTATATGTAGGTGGCTTACTATAAAGAGCAGCAATTGTATCTCTGGCACTGTTCAAAGCACTTCATATACATTTGCCATATTTAATCTTTTAAACAACCTTATCAGCTTGCGTCTTCTCATTATCCTTATATTACAGATGAAGAAACTGGGCACAGAGGGATGAAGTAATTTGCCGCAGGATACATAGCTAGTGAGTAGAGAAACCAGGATGTGAATCGATGTCTTCTGGCTACAGATTCCATGTCCTTCACCACTGTGCCATGTTGCTTTCTAAAAAAGCAGCATGGAAATAATTGTCCCAAAAGTCAGAGTAGTAGGTAGCTTTAGGGGAGGCAAAGCATTGAAATCAGGAAAATACGTGGGAGAGATTCTGAGATGCTGGCAGGGAAGTGGTCCCCATCATGACCTACTTGGTGTTTACATAGGAGTTTACTTTGTGATTATTTATTGAACTGCACGTGTCTCTTATGCAACATACAGACGCCCTTTGACTGACGCTGGGTTCATCCAGACATAGCTCATCATAAGGTGAGGAGCCCATGCATATGGCTTTAGCACCACTGCAAAGTTGAGAAAGAAAAATCGTACGTCAAAGCTTCCTAAGTCGGGGGCCATCCGTATATTATTCATGGGGTTGTGAGGGGTACTGAGCACTACACTCCGGAAAGCAAGTGGCTACACCACAGGTTTGACTTCCCAGGTCTGCCTCCACCTGTTCATTCCATAAAACACTGGAGGCCCCTGCTTCATGTTTGGGACACTGGCACCAGCAAAGCCTCTGAGAAGAAACAGCTTCTGGGCACAAGAGCAGCTGGAGTGCCTGAGGGCTCCTGCCATTGAAATAACTGCCCAGGCTTTCCTTATCCTGGGGCCTGGAGCCAGGGTGCCATGGAGGGCGTCTTCTAAACTTTCTGTCCTGTGACTGAGGCCCTTGGGAAGTCTTCCAGGAAAATCTTCCAGGGAGAGCCAGGCAAGGCACAGCTCAGGGTGGCAAGGCACAGCTCAGGGTGGCAAGGCACAGCTCAGGGCGGCAAGGCACAGCCCAGGGCGGCAAGGCTACAGCTCAGGGCGGCAAGGCTACAGCTCAGGGCGGCAAGGCTGCAGCCAGGCTGGAGCCAAGAGGAAAGGGCAGGGCCTCCTGTCTTCCATTCTCACGTCCTGCCTGACCTGGGGCCTCCCAGCACCCTGACCTCCATTTCCATTCCATCTGAGACCCGCATAGGTGCAGCAGCTCTTGGGCCTCTACCTCCACAGAGCCCTTGCTCACTCCTCACTAAAAAGTGGTGAGGAGGAGCCTGCACCCACTGCTGCCCGGAATGAGGCTCTAGCCTCTTCCCAAGGGGCTCTCAAGTGGTGAGGCCTGGGACTCCAGGGGCCAACCCTAATTCAGTCTGAGGCAGGCAGGACCCTGTGACGTTGTGTTCTTCTCACCACTTTTTGCACGTTGCAGGGGGGGCAGTGACTCGTGGCTTTGGGGAGGGCTTTGTCTGCTCTACTTCAGGGTTCTGGCACTGGAGGCCTGATTCATATGCTTATGATGACACCAGAATTCCCCTTCCACCCACTAACCAGCCTTGAAAGTCCAGCTTGTTTCCCAGCTCGCCTCGTGGCTTTATCCCTGCAGTGTCGGCACAGTCCACACTTCTCACTGCCCATTCCGCTTGCTCTCCCTGGGCCAGCTCAGCCTCTTCTAGTGCTGCTCACTCCATATCAGCAGCTCACACCAGCCCCCCTCCTGACTGCCAGACACTCACTCCTCTTCTTCTTCTCCTGCTAATACTCAGAGTCATAGTTCGTTTTGTGTTGCTATAACAGAATACCACAGACTGGGTACTTTATTTATTTTTATTTTATTTTACATTTTTTGAGACAAGAGTCTCACTGTGCCCCAGGCTAGAATGCAGTGGCATGATTTCGGCTCACTGCAACCTCTACCTCCTGGGTTCAAGGGATCCTCCTGCTTCAGCCTCCCAAGTAACTAGGACTACAGGCATTCACCACCATACCTGGCTAAATTTATCAATTAAAAATTTATTTCTTGTAATTCTGGAGGCTGGGAAGTCCAAGGTCGAGGGGCCCTTGTCGGGTGAGGGCTTTTTGCTGCATCCTCCCATGATGGAAGAGGAAAGGGCAAGAGCACACAAGAAAAGGCCGAACTCACTTTTATAACACTTCCTCTCTTGTAATAACAAGTGCATGAGATCTGTTATTGATAACGAGATTAATCCATTCATGAGGACCCATTAATCTATCCATTAACAACATGAATCCACCCATTAATCACCTCTTAAAGGCCCCACCTCTCAACGTTGGTGCATTGGGAATTACATTTTCAACATGTGAAGTTTGTAAGCATTTACTGAGTGAATGTAAGCATTTACTGAGGGCTTACATTCCACGTACCAGACCCAGCATCAAAGTCTTATTTACAATATCTCATTTAATCCCTGTTAACCCACTTCATGGCACTTGGTAGGGGTTCCGTAAGTATGGAATAGATGAGTCTTCATGATACTCTTTTGTGGAAGTTACTGTTAATCTCTCCACCTCATAGATGAGAAAATGAAGGCTTGGAGATGTTAAATAATCAGCCCACAGTCACAATGATGAGTGGCCGAGCTGGAATGCATGTCAATAGCAGATCTGTTTCTAGGATTTATGTGCTTACCCACTGATATACTGCCATTTATCTGTTCATTCAACAAATATTACTCCAGTACCTACTATTAGACCCAGGGGTTGCAACAGAAAATGAAGCAGACAAAATCTTTGATGTATAGAGCTTACATTCGAGTGAGTGAGACAAACATTAAACATGTACCATGAATAGTTGGGTAAGAGCTAATAAAAAGATAAAGAAGGGGAGGAAAGAGTAAGGGGTGTCATTTTAGAGGAATAAACAGGGAGGCTTCACAAAGAAGGGATCGTTGGGTAAAGGCATGAAGGGGGTGAGGGAGACAACTTAATCTAAGGAAAGGGCTTTGGAGACAGGGGACCAAGTGCCGAGGCTCTGAGGCAGGAGGGTTCCTGACAAGTTCTAGGAATTGTGAGGAGACCAACGTCTTTGAAGCAGAAGCACTGAGGGAGAGAGTAATGGGAACTCAAAGAGTAGGAGGAGCTGGGTCACATATGGCCTTAGGTCTCTGTACATAGTGGCATAAACCCTGTGTGTGATGGGTTCACTAGAAGGTTTCCATAGGGAGGCATGACATGTGCTGATGTGGCTTTTGACAAGATTCCTCAGGCTGCCACACTGAGAGACAAGGCAAATGCATCAGCAAGGAGACCAGCAATCTGAACAATTGCTATGGCAATTCTTCAGATAAGAGATTCTGGTGGCTGGGACTTGGGTGGTAGCCATAGAAATGGTAGGAAATAGTTTATTCTGAATACGTTAAAATGGAATCCATAGGCTTCCAGACTCTGGGGCTCAGCTGCCTGTTGGATGCCTGCATGGTCCCCTTATACCTCAAACTCATCATATCAGAAACTGAACTCATTATCTTTCCCCTAGAAATCTTCATCCCTCCTGTACTTTAGTCCCTGTTATTACCACTCCCAGCTAGACAGAGACCCAAGCCAGAAACCTAGGCACCATCCTTGATCCGTCCCTGTTCACCTTCCATTTTGCTTTCTCCTTCTTTGTTCCCAACTGCACTGCATTAATTCAGTCCCACATTCCTCTGGCCTGAACTCTTAACAGTTTTCCTCCTCTGGCCTGGTTCAGCAAACTCTACAAGGTACCAGGATGATCTTTACTGGAAGCAGACCACATCCATTTAAAATGCTTCAAAGACTCTCTGTTGCCCGTTAAAGAATTCCAAAGATGTTCAAAGAAATATAACGTAAGCCACATATATAATTTTAAACTTTCTAGTAGTCACATTAAAAAATTAAAACAAAACAGATAAATTAATTGTAATAACATACATGATTAACCAAATATATCCAAAATATTATTATCTTAACATGTAATTGTTGTTGGAAATAAGAGCTTGGAGTCAAAAAGAAAACAATTACTTGAACAAAAGATTTCTCAGCAAGGCAAATTTACTTCTGCAGAAGGGTGTTGCTCATGCCTGGCATGGTCACAAGAGCACACGGAACAAAGAAGGGGTTTTTATTCCTAACACAGTCTCTGCTTCTGTGTCTTTCCTCCATTGGGTGGGGTCAGACCACGCAATCTAAACTAGTCCTGATTGGTTAAACCCTCAAACTTTTTAAAAATAAGGTAAGCATGTTATGGAAGAAAAAAAGAGAAGGGGGTTGCTTATGGGGAACTAGGAAGCTAACATATTTCCAGATAAGGAAAGGGATGTGGACTGGGGCTCAGGTATGTCCAGGAATGCCTAGGCATATTCAGCCTTGTCAGGGGGCAGGACAGGCAGGAGAGGTTGCTTACGTGTGGGCCACTAGGGGCGGGAAGGTACAAGGGAATCAGAGAACAAAGAACAAGGAAGCTGGGCAAGCTGTTTGAAGAGGAATTCACTGTACCTAACATTGTCAAAAGACAAAATGACAACAGATTTAATGATCTTAGTTGGATTTTATTTGCGATTCTAGAATGAGGCAACATCTTAGTTTGTAAAACGGAGTAAGTGTTCCAATAAGCTGAGCAGATTTTTGTAGACAGAAAAGGGCTGAAGAACACAGAAACAGAATGAAAATCAGAGTGGTTGTTTCAAAGCTGCTTTCCTTGTCAAGGTTAAAGCAGAGGGTACTTCTGCATCATGCTGGCTAAAACTGGCTCCTTTGGGGATCTGGCTGTCATCTGTCTCTCCTGATTTCTCGGAAGGTCAGATAAACAATTTACTTTTGGCTTCATGGTGTGGAACTTCAGCATGTATAACCCCACTTTGGTTTGGTCTGTTGGGTCTAGTGCTTTAGCTTAGTCTAAACCAATGATATTATAAATTTTATTTAACATAATAAATATAAAAAAGTATTAAATGATATCTTTTGCATTCGTTTTTTTCATAAGTCTTCAAAATCTGGTGTCTATTTTACCATCACAGCACATTGCACTTTGGAGCAGTCACATTTCAAGCACTGAGCAGCAATGTGTGGCTACAAATGGGACAGTGCAGCTCCAGTCAGTCAGCCACAGCCTTGCCCTTGGTTTCTGTCTCCTCTCCAGCCTCATCCCAGCCCCTACCCATAGTCCCTCACCTGCTTGTTCCCCGGGCTCCAGCAGATCTTATCCACACACCCGGCTATTCATGACTCTGCCCTTGCACATCAGTTTAGAAGTGTGCTGGAGCACAATCAAGTAAGTCTCTTCCCAACTCCCCATTCAGAGATGCCACGTAACCTGAAGTCAGCCAAGCTGGAAGCATCTATACTACAGAAACTGGCAAGCACTGTAAGACCGGGCTTTTTCTGTGGAAGTGGTAGGTCCATTGATCAACATTTGCCAGCGTATCACTGCATGTAATGACCACCCCCCGCCCGCCCGCCCCACCACCGCCATGCTGTCCTCCCATCCCTCATTCACTAGATAAACTTGGCCATCCAGAGATCTGTGTATGTTTGCAGCCCTACAAGAAAGCAGAAGTTGCCACTTCAGAAAGCAGAGAGTAGTTTTTTTTAATCCAATGCTTGGCATGTAGTAGAGTTCTTTCTTCCTCTCGTTTTTCTTTATTTTTCTATTTTAATTATCATTGTACATAAGAGACCATAAAGAAAATATGTTTAAAACGTCAGATGAATCCTGCTTTCTCTACTTATTGGTGTCGTGGCCTCAGGTAAGGTACTTAACTGTAATGAATATTTATTTTCATATCTGAAAAGAGGTTTAAAAACGTATTTACCACAAAACTGCTGGGATGATGAAATCGTCGACATTGTTTAGTCCAGTACTGATCACATACCACAGGCACTCAAAAAATGTTTAGATATTATTATTAAGTGTTTATCTATCACTGGTATAAAGTAGTTTCTCAAACGCTTTTGGTTAAAATAAATGCTGAATCAAATTTTAGAAATTCCTCGAGTCCAATTCAGAGTATATATGAGTCAGAATTCCAGCTGCAGACAGATGGCACGTACACTCAAAAGGATGACTAAGGGGGGTTTATTAAAGGGATATTTACCGAAGTCTAGGCAAGTTTAAGGGAACCCCAGGGTTGGCAACAGTTCGTGACCACCTCTTGGCCTGAACATGCAAGGGATGGGAACACTGACCTGAATGCAGTGAGAACTGTGGCTACAGGAAAGGTCAATCAATGGGAGCTACAGCCTTCCTTAAAGGAACCCAGCAAGCCATTAGCAGAGGGGGTGGATAGATATCCTGCCTCACTTTCCTCCAGCTCTCCGGGGGACCACCTGCCAGTGCTTCCCAGTGTCACAACCCAAGGAGCCCATACGCAGACCGTGCCAGCCAGCCACATGGACAGTGAGCCAGATGGAGACAGTGGCAGATGGACGGGAGGCCCAAACAGGGACACACAAACACAAGAGAATCTTCAAGTGGGACAAAACCTCCATCAGCCTACAGGTGTCCAGTTTTGCTTATGTATCAAAGACAATAATCATCAATACTGGGCAGTGTTTCTTTGGTTTTAGCCTTAAAGGAAAGAATCAGATGGCAAACATTTGTGTGGCTATCTGGTTATTCTATCTGCAAGTGCATTCCCTCAAATATAAGAAAGCTGATTTTACTCTATGACTTTCCACTTTATTGGCATCAGCATTCTTAGAGAAAGTCCTTTTCCATGTCTAACTTAAACGATTCCCACTACAGCAGAAATATGTTGTATCTTAAATAGTTCTCCATAGAGCAGGAAAAAAATTGGTATAAATACATAACCTCGACTAAATCGCTCTATATTATTTTTACCTATACAATTGATATCACAGTACTTTTCATTTTTATCCTCTGATCATTTATTCAGCTTCTAGCAATGGCCTGCCAGATACCCTACACATGTCAGAAGAGTGGTTAAAATGCTGGTGTGATTATCTTTGCTTCTTGTCGAGACCTGGAAAAAGATTTATAGTTTTCTTGGAAAGGCCTGGAAGGAGGCTGTAATCATTTCTTGACTTTGTTCTGGAAGCTCTCCAGCTTCTCCACAAATCCCTTATGCTAGAGAGAAGGGTTATGGCCAGGGGATCAGTTTCACTTTCCCGTCTATCCTAAAGTGTGGTCTTCTGAGTCTTTCCTTGTCTCTGCTGGCAATTCTAAAAGCAAAGGCTGATGCCCATTCCACAGGAAAGAGATAGGGGAGGAAGGGGGAAGGCAGCAAGGGTCTCACCAACATGTTGATTCCTTCAGTTGAATGTAAGCTCCGTGAGAGCAGGAGCCACAACTACACACTCACCTCATGTCCCTAGTGCCTAGCCTAGTGTCTGGCACACTGAAGATGCTCAGCCCTTTTGTGGAATGAATAAATGAATGAAGGCACACAATGTGCCAAACACTAAGATGTTGGAGATCTTGTTTTTCAGATGGGAAAATGGAGAGCCCAGTATTATTTAAAATGTCAGCAATGGGCAAGGCTTCAACCCCCAGTCTTTGGCTTTCGCTGTCTAATACATCCTGCTGCTTCCCATCTAAAATGATGCCTTCCTTTACCAAGTCATCTTGCTTTACCTTGGCTATTACCTCGCTCAAGTTCAACTTTTCAGTAACAAGCCTGGACCCACAAAGCCTGCCAGGATCAAGAGCCCTTCTCTCCACAGTTAATTAACCCATCTGTGTTCCGTCTCTCATTAACCTTGCCCCAGTGGTCTTCCCCCTTCTCACCTTAAGATCTGCAGCCTTCTGGGGATTTATGACTGTATTTTAGAGGATTTATTTTTTGAGACAGTGTCTCACTCTGTCACCCAGGCTGGAGTGCAGTGGCATGATCTCAGCTTACTGCAACCCCCACCTCTCAGATTCTAACAATTCTCATGCGTCAGCCTCTCTAGTAGCTGGGATTTCAGGCATGTGCCACCATGCCCAGCTACAGAGGCTTCTTTTTTTTTTTTTTTTTTCATTTTTATTACTCAAAGTTTCATTTTTTATTTAGCTTTCTGACTCTGTGCTTGCGCCTTCAACACTTTCACAATGATTTTCTGCTCCTCGATAAGGAAAGCACGCTTGATCCTGTCACGATCACATTTAGCACACATGGAACCACCATAGGCCCTGCTGACATGTTCCTTTGTTTTGGACAATCTCATAAGAACTTTAGGTCTTACAGCACGAACCCCTCGAAGCCTGCCTGGGCATACACCACATGCTGATTTTGGTGCTTTCCCAACCTTCTTGGTATAAAGGTATACAATTCTATTACCAGGGGTCCAGGACATACTAGTTTTGTTAGAGGCAGTATTGTAGGAAGGCCTACGTCGGTATGTCAAACGCTGGATCATTCTGAGTGCCTGCACACAACGTCCCCGGAAGAGCAGAGGCTTCTTTTTGAGTAAACTATATGTGGAACGTTAGAAACTGTGACTGCCTCAGAACCACCACCTGCCTGTATTGATCTCCATGGCCCAGAGGCTTGCAGCTCCTGGTGTGTCAATGGCCTGGATGGATGCCTGCACCACCTGAGGCGGTCCCAGGATACTAGCATCAAGCTGTGAACTGGTTCCAAACAGTTTCCCTTTCCTGCAACCCACCGCCATGAGCTCCTGGACACTCCTGGCCTAAAAGCCCCAGAAAATGGTGAGGACAGTGCCTTGTTTGGGTGGCCCTCCCCACCCACTCCCAAGATGCAGTGTTTCTCTGTCCAGGCTGTCTGCTCCCTGTATCCAGAACTGACCAGCTATGGACCTTTGCTGCCTCTACTTGCCTTGGCTCTGTTCTTTTTGGCAGAGGTAGATATGGAGCTAGTAAAGGCCTGGGTGAAAGGCATAGTTTTGCATTCATGCCGGCCCTTCCCACCCATTTACAGGTGTAACTTTTACAAAGCCTGGATTCCTGTGTGCTGGCACTAGGCCGGTGTTGTGCTTAAGAAGCACAGGACAATATCCAAAATAGAATTTAAAAGGAAATGCATTCTTTATTCATTATCATGTAAGTCATAACAGAATAAACCTAGATAGGAACTCTAACATTCACTAAATTCCCAATATCTATCCTTCCTTTCTTTCTTTCTTTTATTTATTTATTTTTTTGGGGGGGCAAGGTCTCTCTCTGTCACCCAGGCTAGAGTACAGTGGTATGATGATGGCTCATTGCAGCCTCAACCTCCTAGGCTCAAGCAATCCTCCTCTCTCAGCCTCCCATGTACTTGGGACCACAAGTGCACACCACCATACTCAGGTAATATTTTTATTTTTTGTAGAGACGGGATCTCACTTTGTTGCCCAGGCTGGTCTCAAACTCCTGGGCTCAAGCAATCCTCCTGCCTCATCCTCCTAAAGTGCTGGCATTACAGGCACAAGTCACCGTGCCCAGCCTAAATTCCCAGTTTATTCTCTGTCTTCTCTGTTCATAGTTCCTCCAGTGAGACTTCTCAGATCCCTAAAGAAAACTCCTCTACCCCTTCCTTGCTTCCACGACTGCCTTTTTCCTCCAGCCCTATTCTCCTCCTCTCTTGGGATTTTATTAGATAGCTTGAGTTTGCTTCTTTCCCAGCAATAAGGAATCTTTTCTCTTTGGAAGAGGACAGAAATCAAGGGCTCTGTCATCAAAGCTTATCTTTAGAGCACTAGGGGAGAGGGAGAAGTGGATACTCACACAGAAATCAGCATGTCCCATCACTTAAACATTTGCAGAATAGGTATAGCTTCATTATTTTCTTATTAGTCCTCAACTCCTAGAAACATATTTTCAGTTGTTCTTCGTGATGTTCAAAGTGCCACATCAACAATTATCCCAGCTTGGAAATTGAGCCTGCTTGCTGGTGAAAAGCAACAACTCAATTGATGAGACCAGCTTAGAAACAAGGCTATGATAAGTTTGAGCTGGTAGATCTTACCTGGCTGAAGCAGGAAAGGATGCAACTACATCAAGTCTCTTTCTTGTGTGCAAGAACCTGTTCATCCATTCATTCATTCAACCACTAAACCAACATTTTCTGTGCAACCATTACTCTTCTGCTAGATGAGAAGAGACTGAAATGAATAAGACTCAGCCTTCATCTTCAAGGAAGTCACCTCTAGTTGAGGAAATAATCATGTGATCACATCAACCATAACGCAGTTTGGTGCATTATAGCAGACATAGTATCAAGGAACCACAGGCCACTGGGATAGAACAACTAACCCTGACACGGGATACGCATGGATCAGCCTAAAAAGGCTTTCCAGGGGAGGTGTCATTTAATCTGGATCAAAAAAGAAAAGTAGAAGCTTTTCGATGAAGACTGGAGTATAGGCACTTCAGAAAGAGGCATAGAATAGGTGATATCATAGTTACTTGAAAGAGGATGCTATTTTGGGGAAATAATAGAAGTTCAGAATAGCTGGAGTGTATGTGGCACAGAGTATTGGGAGTTGACACAAGCAAAAACGGGAAGGACCTTTGAAATTTAAAAATATATACTGGAAGAAAACAGAAAAAAATTACAATTACCAATACCCCTCATCATTTCTTAAATATTATATAAAGTAAAGCACAATAGAAATCCCCTTTCTGCCCATGCAGAACCATCGACCAAGGAAACCACAGCTATCAGTTTGAGAGATACCCTTTCTTCTTCTTACATGTATGCAATCACATTTAAATCAAGCTTTAGAAACAAAAAATTAAGTATCCTATATCTACGGATCTGCGGGTTGATTTTTTTCAGTTAGTAACATATTTTCGCAGGCCAATTTACACAGAACTATTCTGTTATTTCTAACAGACAACAAGGAACCAGTAAAGAACATTAAGTTTGGGAACAAGTGAATCAGATCTATTTTATATGGAGCCTGGATGGTAGAGAAGAGGACGTGGGCAGAGAGTCCACTCAGGGAAGGCCATGGTGACAACTCCATTGAAAAGGCCACAGGGATGAAGTTTCAGATTTCTGAGGTCAAATCATCAGGATTGTGACAGGTGATGGATTGGCTGTGTGAACGGCTTGGTGAAGGTTCTTTCGTTGTATGTGGCAGAAGCCACTCAAGGTAAGAATCATTTTGAAGCAAGGATTCAAAGGCAGGAACAAAGTGGGGACTGAGGATGGCCTGGAACCGAGAACTAGAAAGCTAGCAGGAGTCAAGATCACTGCTTACTCTTTCTAGGGCCTAGATCTCTCACTCCAACTTCCCCCTGAAGGCATGCCTCATTGTCCTCAGTGTGACTGCTTCTCCACGCGCTGGTGCCTCTCCCAGCTACAGAGCAAGTGCTTAGATCAATCCAATCCAGACCAAGAAAACCCGAATCTGGGGGGACACCTGGCCATCGTGTGTGTGTGTGTGTGTGTGAGAGAGAGAGAGAGAGAGAGAGAGTGTGTGGTGTTGAGGACTAAACTCTAATATATATTTTTTTAATCTTGCCCAAATTCCTATCTAAGGGATCTAGGGAGTCAT